>NC_136419.1:140940000-141555000 GCF_052625555.1 Lactuca saligna | reverse complement strand
CGACGAGATGGGTACTCGTCTCAATTTCAGCATCGCTTTTCATCCTCAGACTGACGGGCAGAGCGAGAGGACGATTCAGACTCTTGAGGACATGCTTAGGGCAAGTGTTCTAGATTTTGGGGGCAGTTGGGATACGTATCTTCCGTTAGCGGAATTCTCGTATAACAACAGTTATCATGCGAGTATTGATCGACCTCCTTTTGAGATGTTATATGGCAGGAAGTGCAGGACCCCGATTTGTTGGGGCGAGGTCGGTCAGCGAGTTATAGGGAGCACTGAAGTGGTGCTCAAGACGACGAAATTGATCCAGCAGGTCCGTAGTAGGCCGCAGACTGCGCAGAGTCGGCAGAAGAGCTACGCCGACAGGAAGCGTTCGGACTTGGAGTTCCAGGTGGGCGACATGGTTCTTCTGAAAGTCTCACCTTGGAAAGGTGTCATTAGGTTCCGGAAGAGGGGAAAATTGGGCCCCAGATTTATTGGTCCTTTCAGGGTTTTGGCCCGGGTGGGTCGGGTTGCTTATCGGTTAGATCTCCCTGAGGAGCTTAGTCAGATACACAACACCTTCCACGTGTCGCAGTTGAGGAAGTGTTTGGTGGATGAGACAGCAGTCGTTCCCTTAGAGGACATTCAGGTTGATAGCGGCCTAAATTATATCGAGAAGCCGGTCGCGATTCTGGAACGGAAGATCAAGACCTTGAGGAACAAGGTAATTCAGCTAGTAAAGGTGCAGTGGCAGCACCGGAAGGGGTCTGAATGGACGTGGGAGGCTGAAGAGGAAATGAGAGCGCACTACCCGGAGTTATTTGCAGATCCAGCCGTAGCAGACTTCGAGGACGAAGTCTGAGACAAGTGGGGGATAATTGTAACGACCCGTTCCCGGTATGTTGATTTATTGGTAATTATAGTGAGTCTTTCAAGAGGGACTCGGCGAGTTCTAGCCTGACTCGCCGAGTAGGGTCGCGCCTGAGGGCACGCGTGAGCCGGGGACTCGGCGAGTCCATATCCCTGACTCGGCGAGTCCATCTGTCTGGGTGAAACCCTAAAATCCCCGGGTTGCCCACTATTTATACCACCTTATAGCCCCCATCCTCGCCTCCCTCACCCTGAGAACACAGTGAGAGAACCCTAATCCTCCCTTGAAGAGCTTATATGTGTTTTGGTGCCATTTTGTGAAGGTGTGAAGAAGGAGAAGAAGGAAGAAGCAAGGAGAAGTGTTGTAGTGCAAAGATCCAAGGCCAAATCAGAGTTAATTGAGGTATTTTCGGAGTTCCATCTTGTTATATGCTTTAAACTTCCATTAGAGCTCTCCTAAGAGCTAGTTGATGCTTGTTCCAAGCCTTACACTTGCATGAACGTCTTATTAAGTCGAAAAAGCTATGGATCTGAATGTTGGGGTGTTGTAGAGCCCAGATCTACTGTCTTTTTGGAGTTATATTGCATGATAACCATAGATCTATCCATTTTATGCATCTTTTAGCCTTATTTCCCTTATTCATGAGGTTGTGCACGTAAAGTTGGAAACTTTACGTGGTAAATCAGCTTATTGGACTCAGATCTATCAATTGTATGCATTGGATTCAAACAAAATCGAGTAAAAATCAGTTGCATGGCGGCAACTCGGCGAGTCGGAAGAACGACTCGACGAGTTGGGTCGCGAGTCCCGAAGTCCTTCAGTTTTATCAGTGTCGAGTGGACGAGGTGACTTAGGGAGTGGACTCAGCGAGTTGAGAGTAGACTCAGTGATGGAGGGACTCGACGAGTTTGTTCATACAACTCGGCGAGTCCAAGGCAATCTTCTTAGGATCAAGAACAACTCGTCGAGTCTGTTCATCCGACTCGGCGAGTCGGATGAAGATTGTCTGAGTTCTTGGATCAAGAGGGTACTCGTCGAGTCGATGCCAGACTCGACGAGTAGCAGTGAGTAAGAGTGAAAAGTGAGAGTAGGACTCGACGAGTTGGGTGGTCCAACTCGGCGAGTCAGCCCAAAAGAGAATTGACTTTGACCGAGGGTAAAAGAGTCATTTTACCCCAAGCGCAGTGTTTAGTATTTGATTGAGTGTGTTTATGGACTTGTAGCCGAGGAGATTCAGGAGTAGCCGCCGTTAGCTTTCCGAGCCACACACTCAGCGGCCAGCTTACGAGGTGAGTTTCCTTCCAGTGGGAACGGGTCTAAGGCCACAATGCCGGCCCGTTCAGTTAGCAGTAGTTTCCGGATCTAGGTCCGATGCAGTAGTTAGTATGTTCGATGCTTTCGTGGTTCGAACAGGATTTGTGTGCTATGTTTTATGTGTTAAGTATTATGTGTTCCGGGCCACGGCCCGATGTAGCATGTCGTATATGTGTTATGCTAGTTGATGTGTTATGCTATGCCATGTTCAGTCAGTCAGTTCCGGACTTCGGTCCAATGCAGTTAGTTCCGGACTTCGGTCCGATGCAGGGTACAAGGTCCCAGTCAGTTCCGGACTTCGGTCCGATGCAGTTAGTTCCGGACTTCGGTCCGATGCAGGGGACAAGGTCCCAGTCAGTTCCGGACTTCGGTCCGATGCAGTTAGTTCCGGACTTCGGTCCGATGCAGGGGACAAGGTCCCAGACAGTTCCGGACTTCGGTCCGATGCAGTTCCGGGCTTCGGCCCGATGTAGTGGGCAAGGCCCAATATGTGTTTATGTGTTATTGTATGGTATGTGGTAGTTTGGGGGAGCTCACTAAGCTTCGTGCTTACAGTTTCAGTTTGGTTTCAGGTACTTCCGCAAGCAAAGGGAAGAGCTCGGGGTGACAGCATCGCACACACCACAACATAGCTTTTATCCTGGGGATGTCTCTTGATGTTTTGGATTGATGTAGTATGATACAGTTTTCCGCACAATATTTTATTATGTTTTGGGGATACATCGCGTATGTTTTATGTTATGATACTTATATTATGGTTTTGATTATATGGAAAAACGAAAATTTTTGGGTCGCGTTTTTGGGTCGTTTCAATAAAGTCCCTAAGTATTGCCCGTATAATCGATTTAGCCCTTATATATATTTTTTGCAATTTAGTCCTAAATACCTGTAAACGTAATCAAAACGAGATATTTAATAGGTTAGCCGGTATCTAACTGATGTGGCAGCTTACGTGGAAGTCATCATGTTAAATAACATCCTACGTGCCATTTAAGAGGGCTAAATCATTGAATCGAGCTTACGTGGAAGTCTTCTTCAATCTCCAGTCAAAGGAGCGAACGATTAGGGCAAATTGGCAACAAGAAATCGATGTCGAGTTCGTCAAGCACCAACATCAGAACGTGCTATTGTGGAGATAGGGTTGGAATGTGGACATCATGGACTCGAAAGAATCCAGGTCGGAGGTTTTTTGGTTGCCCAAATTACATGGTATAGAATATTCAAAACTCACTCAAATTCTTCTAATCCTCTAAATTTCCCATTTTTCTATGTTAAAAACATGCATCTTGCTATGTTATGTAGGATGAAGAGAAGGACTGTGGGTATTTTCGTTGGATTGACCCACCACTATTGAATAAGTGGTATAAAGAAAGAATGTATGAGTTAGGAGCTGTTGCTAATGGGGGTGTAGCTATTCCTTTTAATAACCCTGTTAATGAAGGTGAAATACCTGTTGATGGCCCTATTGCCCCTGTGAATGTTGATGTCCCTATTGCCCCTGCGAATGCTCTTGAACCTGATAATCAAATTGCAATGTGTGACAATACACATGTGCCTAGTAATGAATTTGGATTCTGCAAGTGGATGATGGTTTGTTTTGTTTGTTTCATTGTAGGGATGATGTATGGTTAGTTTAGTGTAAGTTGTAGGGTATTATGGTATGGTAGGGATGATGTAATCTTTTGGTTTGTTATCACGATGTAATAGATAAATGTTGTTGTGGATCATGTAATGTTTCGGTTAATGAAATGGCAATATGTTATTATGGTTTGCATAAATGGTGTACACTAGACAAATATAACCATGATTTAACAATTGGTGTTGAATTTGGGACTAAAATGATCACCATTGACAACAAACCAATAAAGCTCCAAATCTGGGACACATTTTGTCTCCTTCTTTTCTTCTATACCTTATTCTCTTGTTACGTTTATTATAAAAAGAAATTTAAAAAAAATCTCTTCTTTTTTCTTTATATATTTGTTAGGCTGGTCAAGAATCATTTAGATCAATAACAAGATCTTACTACAGAGGTGTTGCTGGTGCCCTTCTTGGTTTGCATAAATGGTGTACACTTGACAAATATGACCATATTAAGGGCATTCACAATGTTTCAATGTGGCTAAAATAATTAAACAACAAACTCCAATATGTCATTACCAACCATGTTAAGGGCATTCACAATGTTTCAATGTGGCTAAAATAATTAAACAACAAACTCCAATATGTCATTACCAACCATGTTAAGGGCATTCACTATGTTTCAATGTGTTTACAAAAGATGTACAAAATATGGTTATCAGTAATTTAAGGGCATTCACAAAAGATATACAAAAGTAGCATTCAAAAAAGAGGCACAAAAGTAGCATTCACAAAATATGTACCAAAATACCCTTACTACCCTTAACACCCTAACAGTCTAATCCAACTCCAATGCTGAATTTGAAGAAGTCCCAACACATCCCATCTTCTTCAGCTTGGTTTTAACAATCCTCTCAGAGGGCCTTCTTTTTTTCACAATCCTAAGGTGTACTGGTAATTCATGGGTGTCATTAATGCCTTCTTCTTCTTCCTCACTTTCTGGTTGTGTCTCAGGGATAATTTCTTCAGCCCCATCTTGTGTCTCAGTCTGAGGTGGATACTCCTCTTCCTATAAAACATCAAGCAATTAATAACATAAATAAATGTAAACATTAAGGTAATATAGAGGGTTTACCATAGACATAGGAAGAACTTGTTCAATAGTGTCATTGTAATCATTGAGTTGTTTCATATGTGAATCTGTCAGACTAAGTGACTTTTTAATTTCTTCAGTTGAATACCCTGATAGTTTCAAATCTTGCATTGCCTTCCATAAATGGACTAAATATTTTTCAGGAATAGTGTCATCCTCAACTTCAGCCACTCCACCACCTTCAACTTCAGCCACTCCACCACCTTCAATTCCAACAGATGTCTTACTACCCCTACCACCTCTTTTACTACCCCTACCACCTCTCTTACTACCCCTACCACCTCTGTTAGCCACTACATCACCTGTGTTACCCACTGCACCACCTTTGTTACCCCCTCTACCACCTATACTACCCCTTGCACCACCTCTACTACCTCTGACACCACCTCTTACACCACCTCTAGTCCAATGACTGATATCAGGATCCAATCTTGGTATACCCATTTTTTTCTTGGGTTTGGGTTCTGGTGTGATCTTAGGATTCTTACAGGATGCCTTGTTATGACCCCTTTGAAGACAATTTTTGCATTGGACAGTCCTTCCTTTTCCTGTAACCTTCATCTTATTTTGGGAGTATTTGTCTTGAGATTCAGTGGCATGCCTCTTTCTTTTCAGAGTTGGTCTCCCTGGCATTCTTCTAGCTAAAGGGGGTAGAGGCTTTATGTATGATGTTCTAGGCCATAAATTTCTACCATTCACAGGTAGTATATTGTTTGCATATATGGCCTTGAACCTGTCCACATGAAACCACTCACTTATGAAATGAACAGGATCTTGTCCAGTGAATAATATTGCACACTGTGCATGTACACATGGAATTCCTGAGATATCCCAAAGCCTACAACTGCACACTCTGCTTCGTAAGTTAACCACGTACCCTTCTAATCCATTCTTGGCTTCAAAAATAGATGGTCCACTTGGATTCACATTCCAATTCCTACAATGGCATTACTAAATGAAATCATAACAATGAAATTAGAATAATGATAACAAGGAACAATAAAAATGCTAAGACAAACCTCAAATCCTCTCCAAACTTGTTCATTTTTTTGATAGCAGCTGGAGAAACCACTGATTCCCACTTTTCTGCCTTTTGTAACATATGGTAGAACCTATCCATCATGTACAACCTAATTTCTTCAAACATTGCTAGAAGGGGTTTCTTTCTAGCATCCAATATGATGGCGTTGAAGCACTCTGCAATGCCATTTTCAACTGCCTCACATGCTACATCAGTCCTAAAAAATGCCCTGCACCATGTGTGAGGATCTCTTGCGATCAAATGTTCATAAGCATTTGGATTAACCTCTTTTATATCATCCATTTTCCTGAGAAATTCACTCTCTACAGTTGATAAGGAAGCTGCCCAGAACATATTCTTGAACTCCACTCCAGAATAGGTCTTCCTAAAGTTAGCATATATGTGTCTTGCACACTGTCTATGCTCCACATTTGGTAGGACTTCTTTGGTTGCTTCAAGCAATCCCTACAATTTAATGAATACATAAACATATAAGATGATGTTAAGGAAAAATCATAAATATGCAAAGAAATTACAAACCTTATGTTGATCAGAAATTACAGTAAACCCTCCTCCATCTAGCAGATTAAGATCCTCTGTGAGCAGTTCCAAAAACCATTTCCAATTAGCTTTGTTTTCAATGTCAACAACTGCCCAAGCAATTGGATAAACTTGGTTGTTTGCATCCCTCCCTATTGCTGTGAGTAATTCTCCTTTACATGTCCCTTTCAAGAAAGATCCATCTAGACCAATTACCCTACAGCACCCTATTTTCCAACCTTCCTTGATTGCTTTAAAACACAAATATATCCTGTGAAAGTATGTTGTTTGATCTGGATTTACAGTGACGCCAACTTGGACAGTGCTACCAGGATTTGACCTTAGTAACTCATGGCAATAGTCCCACACCCTAGCATAATGTTCTGTAAGTTTACCATCTATAATGGTCATTGCTCTACACCTTGTTCTGTAAGCCTTAGACCAAGATACACCACAATGAAATTTGGTCCTAATTATTGATTGCATCTCCTTACACTTCAAGTTAGGTTTCATTATCAACTCCTTCAAAAAGTGTCTTGCTAGCCATCTGGGACTCAGTAAATTTGAAATATTGAAATTTCTAACACATTTGTGCTCATCGACTAAGGTTTTAATCTGAAAAGACCTTTCTTGAGTCATCCAGGAAGCATGAACTCTGAATGGGCAGGGTTGAGACTTCATCTTAGAACCACATTTGGCAGTTAATCTCACAGTGTCACACTTCGCAAATTTAATGTTATACCCTGACTTAATAGCATAATTAGTGAGACATTGTTGCAACTGATGTGGTGATTCATACCTTTCACCAAGAAGGGGCTTCATCTTATTCCACTTAACTGATGGGTCGTGAATGCGGAAGCCTGCACCAACCGCATCTCCCAAATCAAGATCATTAGCCCCTGCTATGTCATCGATTTCCTCTTCTGAACCAAACCCTTCTTCATCTTCATCAACTAAGTCATTGTCTTCATCGACTTCATTATCTTCATAATCAGAACTGAAGTTAAGGAAAGCATCCTTGCATCTCTCTTTACCCTGTGTCTTGAAATCATCTTCTTCCATTTCCACATCTATGTGCTCAGTATCGAGCACCTCGTCATCATCTTCGTATTCTTCAGAGTCGTATTCTTCAGATGACTCATGGCGAACTTCTTCTGATTCGACAACCATTGGGTTTTACCTTCGTTTCTCTCAGTAAAACCTTACTTCCTTCGTGTATCACTCTGTAAAAACCCTGTATTTTTCTCTCAATCGATTTACCAGACGTCGAATGCAGTGGAAATGGAAGGGTAAAACTCACTTGTACACGTAAGGTTCCACATGCGCAAAACACCGGTGGGATACCGGCTAACCTATTAAATATCTCGTTTTGATTACGTTTACAGGTATTTAGGACTAAATTGCAAAAAAATATATATATAAGGGCTAAATCGATTATACGGGCTATACTTAGGGACTTTATTGCAGTTTTTCCTATATATATATATATATATATATATATATATATATATATATATATATATATATATATATATATATATATATATATCTTATATTTTCAATTTTTACGTATTCACATGTATCTGATTTTGTTATATATTTCAATCAACTTCAGACTTTAACTTATGATTTTGACGTATATAAGTTCCCTAAAAATATTTCTACATGAATTACCGAATCCGAGTACTTCCCGAGTACTTCTGAGTACTCGGTACTCAGTAGTCGGCCGAACAGGTACCGAGTAACGAGTTCTACAACCATGGTTGTTAGTTTTTGAGACTAGCTTGAATAAAAAATAATAAGGAATAAATTGATACGAGTCCAAAATATAAGGACTTTTATGGAGTTTGCCCAAAATAAAACACATAAATGAAGAAATAAAAATAATTGCTCTCTACCATATATACTAAGATCTCAACATAATATTCATTACATAATGTAAATTGTATTACTCATTTGTTCAAAATATCAAACCAACTAACAAGATGTGAGGGTCATGGCCAATGATGGACAACTAATTAGTGAATGGATCAACCAAGTTCTCATTTGAACGGACTCTAAATACAATGTCTCCCTCTTCAACAATCTTCCGAATATAATGA
The DNA here is from genome assembly GCF_052625555.1 of Lactuca saligna. Classification (NCBI taxonomy): domain Eukaryota; kingdom Viridiplantae; phylum Streptophyta; class Magnoliopsida; order Asterales; family Asteraceae; genus Lactuca; species Lactuca saligna. The sequence goes on along the minus strand of NC_136419.1, from coordinate 141,546,436 downwards.
TATTTTATGATTATATGTTGTGTGCATTTATGTGTTGTATATTCTTTAGCTAAAGCGAATACACCCTCGTTGTATGCATTTATATGTTATGATTATATGTTGTCATGTTTTGAAAGCCATAACATATCATAGAATAGGTAAACTAGATGTCATGCCCCTCCGAGAATGTCTAGATATCTCAGTCATATCAGCTTCTTGTCTTTGGAACCTGAAGGACCTACAACTAAAAACATAAACTAGCAACTATAAGCCTATGACTTAGTGAATAATCAAAACATTCACCCATTATACAGATCATATGAAATACACATAATAGCACAAAACAACATCCAATAAGTCACATATTACTTTAAAATCTATCACATAACATACACTAGCATACTCATAACGACTATGAGAATAGAACTTCCCTCCAAGAGGCTATTCGTGATCATACATATTGCCATGAAATAACTAGAACTTCCCTCTGAGAGACTATTCTTTAGTTGGACTAGTCATCCTGATCACACTTCCTTCTAAGAGGTTGTGCATGGTCGTACATACTATCATGACACAACTAGAACTTCCCATTGAAAGGCTATTCTTTAGTTGGACCGATCACCGCGACCACACTTCCCTCCAAGAGGTTGTTCGTGGTAATACATAACATAATCACATAGTCCACATAATAAGAAAGTTGGTGAGAATTCACCTGAACAACTAATAAGATGTATCCATACAAATGAGGTAGGTGGCAAATAAATTTCTTTGAGCCACTATACAAATATATATATATATATATATATATATATATATATATATATATATATATATATATATATATATATAAAATCTTAACTAGCAATTAAGGTACGCTACTTAACTTTCCTTCCTATCATATTCTTATTCGACTATTGGTTAAAATACTCACACTCTTGGGTAAAAGACATTTTTTAAATTTTTCGAGATCACAGTTTTCATTTTATTACATATTTTCACCATATTAACTTAGTTATTTAACTAGGTAATTACTCCATTAAATGTTAAGTATTCTTCTACACGCTTTTACACATAATATATCAATTTACCAACATTTATCATACTAGTGATTATTCACATGTTTTTCTTAGTATTTGAACACTTTTACATATCACTAACACACATGTATTATAATGATCATTACTTAAACATACTTTACAGAAATACACTTACATATATATATATATATATATATATATATATATATATATATATATATATACATACATATATTCGTCTTTTTATACATATATAAGGGTATTAGTATGATCTAAAACATAATCCTACTGTATGCACACAAAACACATACATGAACCTAATCTCAAACTCTACGTTATTGTAGCCTTTTAATCAAAACCCATGTTTATATTAAGCTAATATGGACATGTAGTTTGGTTATAACATTGTCAGTTCAGTTATAACATCCAGGTATGATTTAGGATTAAGAGAATAAATTCATATGGTTTTCAAACCCCACAAATCAACTCATCATCTCCATGGTGGAACATCGTCATATACGGTGAGCTAGAGCTCGTTTTGTCTCGATACGAGCTTGCTACAAGGATGAAACAAATCAGGGACATCACAAGGAAGATCAACCAAAAGAGTTAAAGGTCTAGAGCATGGCCCATGTTGGGAATTATGCAAAACATATAATCTCTATGTGTGCGTGCAACCCTACTGCTTAATCTATGTTTTTTCTAATTGAACATACAACTTTGAAAAATAAAAATGGAAACCCTAAAACACTATCATATTTTTGAAAATACAAGTAGGGTTAGGACAAACATACATTGATTGCTATTTAGTAATAACAATGAAAAATCCTTTTGTTGTTGAAGCATTGAGAGTAAGCGTCACAAATGTCATGCCTCTTGTGGTTTACACCCAACTCTACCAAAGGAAGATGATTGAGAAAGAGAAGGGAGCTAGAGAATTCGGCTTGATCTTCACAATAATAGATGGCTGAAAATTCTACGGTTAAGGCTGTATTTATAGTGCTATCAGAATACCCTATATAAGCCCAAATCCAAGATTATCTTAAACCGGGTAATTATCTATCTTGCTTTTTATCCATTAGGGATTATTATAGAATCCCTTAGGCTCTATGAAACTATCCAAGCCTTATGGAGGGTTCTAGATTGCGTCTTGCTCAACTATTAAATAATTGCACTTTAGTCCCTACACTTTTAGTTAATTCTTTTAATCCCAAAATTAATTCTAATTAACTTCTGATTAAATATCAACTAAATATTACTATTTCTAATTAATCTATTATTCTCATAATACACTTACAAATTATTTACTTCAATTTATTAATCAAATAATAAATCAACCTCTCTCTTATAGCAACACATTATTTCTAATTTTTGTGTCTATTTGTCACCCTTTAATGACATTCACTTATGTTAGAGCGTGATATATGACATCATTTAGTCACAAAAAGATAACTCATAAAGAAAAGAATGTGACCATTGTGTGTGGTTGGTGATACCTAATTGTTAAAACCATCGTTGAATATTACTTATAGTAACATTATTTTTTTTCTAAATTATGTAGCTATTTGTTACCCTTTATTGACATTCATTATGCTAAAGTGTGACATATGAAATCATTTAGTCACTTAAACAAAACACATGAAGAAAAAATATGACCATTGTTCACTTTTAATGATACATAATTGTTAAAACCGTTGTTAAATAGAACGTAAAAGAACATATTTTTTCTAATTGATGTGTCTATTTGTTACATTGAGTGACATTTATTTATGTCAAATTTTTACATATGATATCATTTAGTTACATAAAGATAACTCATAAAGAAAATAATGTGATCATTATGTGCTTTTGGTGATACATAATTGTTAAAACCATCGCTGAATAGTACAAATAACAACACATTTTTTTTTCTAATTGATATGGCTATTTGTTACTCTCTAAAGACATTTATTTATTTTCTACTGTGACATACGATATTATTTAGTTACATAATGATAACGCATAAAGAAAAGAATGTGACCATTCGGTATATTTGGTGATACATTATTATATTCATAATTTTAATCAAATGTGATTGATTACTGTTGAAAAAGTATATTTAACAGAACTTTAATCATATGTGATTATGTTAGATAATCACATTTAATTAATAAATTTTGAGCATGTGATTAATTAATATGATTTTTTTTGTAAGTGTTAATCACATATGAATAACTTACTATTCACTTCCTTGTAAGTTGAAGAGCCCTTCATCGAGAATTTCTTCATCAGATGTTAACTTTGTCTTCAATGAAATGGCTCGTTCTTTATATGGAGACCTCCTTTTTCTACAGGGTTCGTTTTTCTCTTTTTACGAGGCTTTTCCATGAGATTTTCATTATTTTGAATTTCCAGGCCACTTTTTTTTAAATGATTTTAATTTTGATTGCTTTTTAGGTTGAATTTCTTGCACTAGAGCTTCCTCTTGTACTAGAGCTTCCTTAGTATTGAGGTTTTCTGGTTGGGTATTTTTTTATTATTTATATGTGATTATTATTGTCATAAATTTTATAATGATATGTAATTATATACATAACATGAAATGAAACTAAATTAAAAAAAACCGATGATTACTTGTAATCACATTTGATTTAGCATTTAAGAAATCTTGAAATCATATGTGTTTACAATTATAAACATATGATACTGTACAAAACAAAGAAAAAAGAATAAATATTACCTCTGTTGGTGTGAGCTAGGCTATGTTCAGATCATGATGGCATAAAACTTTTTTTTTTCTTTTTTTCTGTGTATTCTATCATTGTCTTTTCATAAATAGAATTGACCCCATCATCGTTTAGCATTTGGGAATCTTAGATTTGTTATGTGTTAGCAAGAATACTTGTCACAACATTTTGTATTGTTTTTTCAATAATATATGTGTTTATATTTTCTATAAATACCACACAAATGAAAAAAAATTAGTATTCATAGGTTGTTACAATTATATGTGATTATAACATAGGTTGTTACAAATGTATATGATTATAATCACATGTGATTATAACATAGGTTTTTATAATTATATGTGATAATAATACATGTGAGTGATTATAGTGACATGTGATTATAACATATATTTTTATAATTATAAGTGAACAAAATCACTAACATCACATGTTAGTGATTATAATGACATGTGAGTAGAACATAGGTTGTTACAATTATATGTAATTATAATCACATGTTATTTATAACAAATATAATCACATCTGATTATAACATATATAATTATATTTGAATATAATCACATGCGATTATAATAACACATGATTTATAACAAATATAATCATAAGTGATTATAACTTTTGTAATTATATATAATCATATGTGATTGAAGCTCTTTCGTGTATTTTTAAGAATTATAATAACATATTCTTAAAACAAATTAACGGTTGTTTATTTTTATAATCATAGGATATCATAACCATATAACGACCCAATTTTCATGACCAAAAATTTCATTTTTGATTAAGTGATTTGCACAACATTTGTATCAAAATATCAACCGATCATATCATTTAATAAAAGCATGTCTCGTATCTGAAAATCGAATCGTAAAAACATAATAATGTCATAGTACAAATCCCAGAATAGCTCGTAATGCGGAAAACAAAGAGTGTGTGTATGATGTGCCGCTATCGCGCCAGCTCCTTCCCCTTCGATGAAGAGGTACCTGAAACCAAAGCTGTAAACCGTAAGCACGAAGCTTAGTGAGTTTCCCCATCGTACCACATACCACGCAATCACATAGCATACATACCGCCGGGCAATTCTGGGGTGCCCGAATTACCCGGTACGACCATTCTAGGGTGTCGTCCTACCCATGCGGCCATTCTCGGGTGCCGTCCTACCCATATCAAGCCATTCTGGGGTGCGTACCTACCTGTCGGTCCTAACAACCGACCCTTGGGGACTATTCCATCCCTTACTGCTACTATCACATATATCATAACATAAACATACTATCAGACGTGTCTGGGGTGTCTGACCTACCCTTTGGTCCTAACAACCGAACTTGGGGACTATTTCCGTCCTACTACCGCTATCACATATAACATATCATGCCAGCTGATAAACATATCAACACATATTATCAAACATATCTGGGGTGTCTAACCTACCTTTCGGTCCTAACAACCGAACTCTACTACTATCACATATAACATATCATGCCAACATATAACATATTAGGTAGTAACAAACCTAGATGATATCACAAAGACAATCATCTAATTATACAACTCCTACTGGTGGGCCGACATTGTGGCCGTAGACCCACCGCTATTGGAAGGTAACTCACCTCGTAGTAGCTGCCGATCTGTGCGGGAATCCTCTCACTGCTGTTGCTGCTGCTCCGGAAATCCTTCGGCTATAATTCCCACAAAACACTTAGTCATACACTGCTAACTGTTCTTAGGGTAAAATGGCCATTTTACCATTGACCAAATCAAAGTCAAAGTCAACTTCTATTTGACCTGACTTGCCGAGTTGGCTCGCCAACTTGCCGAGTCCCTATCCTTCCATTTTTCCTTATACCCGTCTGTACCCGTTGAGTTAGGCGATGACTCGATGAGTTTTCCTTCTAAATGAACATCGACTGAATCCTCATCTGACTCGTCGAGTTGTATGAACAACTCGTCGAGTTGATCTTCGACTAATACACAGGTCCTGTCCTTGACTTGCCGAGTTGTATGAACAACTCATCGAGTTCATCTTCATCCTTAAAAAGTTTTCCTTGGACTCGTCGAGTCTACTCATGCACTCGCCGAGTCCCATGAACTTCTAGAAAAATGGCTTAGTCTAGAACGTTAGGTCACTCCCTGGGACCCCCATAAAACCTTTCCACACTCAACTGGGTCCTTATGACCCTCAACCGATATGGGACAGAAACCATGGACTCGCTGAGTCTAAGAATGGACTCGTCGAGTTGGTCACATCCTCTCACTAAATCTTCGATTTCTGATGTACATCCCTTGATCAAAAGATAGATTGATTTTTCTACAATCAATATAGCATGTAAAGTTACAACCTTTACGTGCTTGCATGGGACTTTGAGCTCAAAAGGTCCTAAAACAATCTATTACAATGAATGGGGCCTTCTTTGAGTGCAAGAGCCACTCCTTTCTGCCTTCTAACCCCTCTAAGGGCCTAGATTTGAAACATCAACCCCTAACCATGCTTGCAATCATGGTTGGTGACCAAAATGGCTTAGAAAAGCCCTAAAACTTCACAAAATGGGATCTATCAAAAGAACAAACAAGGTATAAACTTTATACCTTTCGTAGACTGTAAATGATGCTCAAAATCGGATCCTTCTAGCCTCCTCTTGACAAATCGGATCCTTCTAGCATCCTCTTGATCCTTCAAGCTTTTCCTTCCTTCCTTGGGTTACAAAAGCATCAAAGTTACTCTCAATGCCTTAGATTGCTTCAATAACGGCTAGGGTTTGCTATGGGGGGGGGGGGGTCTTCTGGGAGTAAAAAGGATGAAAGAGGCCGAGTTAAGGTGTTTAAATAGGGTGCAAACCCTCGGGTTAGGGTTTTTGTCCAGACAGGGCCTACTCGCCGAGTCCGGGACCTAACTCGTCGAGTCCACTGCTTAAACCTGGCGGCTCATCCCGCTTCTACTCAGCGAGTTGGTCCTTCAACTCGCCGAGTCCAAGGCCAAAATGAAAAAATATTAATAAAAGAATATGTACCTAGAACCAGGTGCTACAAATCCCCCCCACTTATTTTAGACTTCGTCCTCGAAGTCTGCTGCTCAATCCTGAAATAGCTCGGGGTAATGTTCCATCGTCTTGTCCGCCGGCTCCCAAGTCCACTCCGACTCCTTCTGGTGCTGCCATTGCACCTTCACGAGTCCACCCTTTTGTTCCTCAAATCCTTCGACTCCGGTCGAGGATTGCCACCAGTCGCTCAATGTAGTTCAGGATGTCATCAACTTGAATGTCCTCCAAGGGTACCACTGCTGAGGCGTGCACCAGGCACTTTCATAGCTGAGAAACATGGAAAGTGATGTGTATCTAACTGAGTTCGGCTGGCAAATCCAACCTATACGCCACCTTGCCCACCCGGGCTATAACCTTGAACGGTCCAATGTACTTAGGGCCCAGCTTGCCCCGCTTCCTGAATCGGATAACTCCTTTCCATGGTGACACCTTCAGAAGAACCATATCCATGACCTGGAACTCCAGGTCTTATCGGCGCTTATCGGCATAGCTTTTCTGCCGACTCTAAGTAGTCTGAATCCTGCTCCGGACCTGCTGAATCTTCTCTGTCATCTTGAGCACTACCTCAGTGCTCTCCATTACCCTCTGGCCAACCTCGCCCCAAAATATCGGGGTCCTGCACTTCCTTCCATATAGCATCTCGAAGGGAGGACGATCAATGCTCGCATGATAACTTTTGTTATAGGAGAACTCTGCCAATAGAAGGTAGGTATCCCAACTACCTCTGAAGTCGAATATGCATGCTCGTAGCATATCCTCCAGGGTCTGGATGGTCCGCTCGCTCTGACCATCCGTCTGCGGGTGAAAGGCGATGCTAAAATGAAGACGAGTACCCAACTCGTCATGAAGCTTCCTCCAAAACCTGGAAGTGAACCGCACATCCCTATCTGAAATCACAAAAACTGGCACACCGTGCCACACCACCACCACCCGGATATAGATGTCGGCTAACTTCTCGGCTGAGATGCTCTCCTGAATCGGGATAAAATGGGCGCTCTTGGTCAATCGATCGACGATGACCCAGATCGAATCCACTCCCCGTGCGGTCCTAGGAAGCTTAGTGATAATATCCATCGCGATGTCTTCCCATTTCCACAACGGATATCCAATGACTACATCTTTCCGTGAGGTCTCTGATGCTCAGCCTTGACCTTTCTACAGGTCAAGCACTGCTCCATGAACCATGCCACATCCCGCTTCACGCAGGGCCACCAATAGTCCAGACGAAGATCCCTATACATCTTCGTCGTCCCAGGGTGAATGGAGAACCGAGATTTGTGCGCCTCCTCCATCAGAACCTGGCGCACACCCCCGTGGTATGGCACCCACATCCTACAGTGTAGTGTCAATAATCCTCGACTGTCATAGCCGAAGGAGGAAACCTGCCCCATGATCCGCTCGCTCTTCCGATGTTCCTCCTTCATGGCCTCCTGCTGGGCCTCCCAAATTTGCTCCAACAACGGAGTCACCACTATCATCTTCAGGCAGATATCCCTGATCGGTGCTGCCTTGCGGCTAAGTGCGTCTACCACCACATTGGCCTTACCCAGGTGATAAATGATCTCGCAATCGTAATCCTTTACCACGTCCATCCATCGACACTTCCTCATGATTAGATTCGGCTGATCCATGAGGTACCTCAAACTCTTATGGTCCGTGTAGATGGTACAACGAACCCCATAGAGGTAATGATGCTAAATTTTGAGGGTGAATACAACAGCCCCCAACTCCAAATCATGCGTTGGGTAGTTCGCCTCGTGAGGCTTCGGCTGCCTTGATGCGTAGGCGATGACATGCCCTCTCTGCATCAATACTCCGCCCAAACCTGAGATGGACGCATCGTAGTACACAACAAAATCCTCCATGCCCTCTGGCAGAGCTAAGATTGGTGCCTCGCACAGTCTCTGTCTCAGTGTCTCGAACGCGGCCTGCTGCTCAGGCCCCCAACGAAAGACCACAGCCTTCCTTATTAGCTTGGTCAGGGGTACGACTATCTTCGACAAGTCCTGGATGAATCTCCGATAGTAGCCGGCTAATCCTTGGAAACTCCAAATCTCAGATGGAGACTTCAGAACCTCCCATCTCATCACGACCTCCACTTTGGCTGGTCCACTGAGATCCCGTTCTGGTTGACGAGATGCGCAAGGAACTGCACCTCGTACAACCAGAACTCACACTTGGAGAACTTAGCATACAAGTTCTCCCTCCTCAAAGTCTCCAGGACCTCTCGTAGATGCTCCTCATGCGTCTTCGAGTAAACCAATATATCATCAATAAACACTATCACAGACCGGTCTAACATCGGTCTACACACGCGGTTGATGAGGTCCATAAATGCGGCAGGAGAGTTGGTGAGCCCGAAGGGCATCACCACAAACTCGTAGTGGCCATAGCGCGTCCGAAACACAGTCTTCTATACATCCTCCTATCTGACCCTCATCTGATGATATCCTGAATGCAGATCAATCTTGTAGAACCAAGATGCTCCTGTAGCTGGTCAAAGAGGTCATCAATCCTCGGGAGTGGGTAACGGCTCTTCACTGTTACCTTGTTCAGCTCCCGGTAATCTATACACATCCGATGCGACCCGTCCTTCTTTCTCACAAATAGAATCAGGGCTTCCCAGGGAGAGCTACTCGGTCTAATGAATCCCTTGTCTAACAGCTCCTGCAGCTGTGTAGACAACTCTTGCATCTCAGGAGGAGCCAACCGATACGATGCCTTGGCTATTCGAGCCGCACCAGGGACTAGGTCGATCCTGAATTCCACCTGCCTCTTTGGAGGTATCCCTGGCAATTCCTCGGGGAATACATCCGTAAACTCTCGCACTATGGGCACATCGCCCACAGTCGCCTTACCCACCTCCCGGTTTTCCATAACATAAGCGACATATCCTGCGCAACCCTACTGAAGGTAACGCCTAGCTCTCGTTGCTGAACATACCGCTGGTCCTTGCTATGGCCTCTCGCCCTGAACTACCAACTCTCCCCCACTTAGGATCCTGCTCCGAACCAGCTGCTGCACGCAATCTATCACTGCCCCATTGGGGCTCAACCAATCCATGCCTATAATCACCTTGTTCCCTCTCAACGGAATATGAACCATGTCCACTTGATAACGCTCCTCGAATAATCTCAGCACACAGTCTCGAAATACTGTCGATGCTCGCACCGATTGGTTATCTGCAATCTCTACCTCTAAAGGGAAATCCAACACGTCCGAAGACTCAGGAAACTTCTTGCTAAGCGCAAGAGAGACAAATGATCGGGTAGCCCCCAAATCAAATAGTACCTGAACTGGGATACCGTTCACATGGAACGATCCTAAACAGAGCACATACATAACATATCAAAATCACAGCAGTGCGTCATAAAGCATAATGATAAGAAATCATACCCGTCACCACATCGGGTGCAGCGTGTGCCTCCTCGGTAGTCAACTAGAATGCCCTGCTCCTCACCATTGGAGCCTTTTCCTTGCCGTGCCGGCCATCAGTGATCCGCAGGGTTGCTGGAGCTAGTGCCTTCACTAGCGCTGATGCTACTTTCAACTAGGGGCAGTTGCCTTCTTGTGGCCCCTCTGGTTGCAGTGGAAACATAGCAACTCAGATGTCTGAATAAACGGTGCAGGGGAAGTACAATCCCTGCTGAAATGCCCCGTCTTGCCACACTTGTAGCAGCCCGATGATTCCAATCTACACACCCCCTCATGTGGCCTGCCACATTTACTGCAGCGGCCCGATCCTGACTAGCCTTTCGGCCTACCATCTGATCCCTTGGGCTTCTTCCTCGAAGCCCCAGTCGTCTGAACCTCCTCTATCTTCCTTTTCATGACATGCTTTAGATCAATCTTCCTCTCCCTTGCCCTAACAATCATAGAATCCAGGGTAGGGCACGTTGAAAAACTAACATGTTCCCGAATGTCGGCTCGTAGAATGTCGTGGTAGCGGGTCCTCCTCATATCCTCATCTCCCGCATACTGGGGCACCAGCAATGCCCTCTACCGAAACTTGGCGGTGATCTCCGCCACAGTCTTTGTGGTCTGTCTCATGCCCAAAAACTCCCTAGCCAGATGCTGAAGCTCTATAGTTGGCCCAAACTCTGCTCGGGACCGGGTAACAAAATCTGACCATGTCATAGCCTCAACAGTCGAGGCTCCCAGAGAGTCACCAACGAAATCCCACCAATCCCTAGCCCGGTCCCTCAAACACCCTGCTGCAAATCGTACCTTCGACCCCTCGGGGCAGAAGTTGGTCAGCTACGCCGACTTAATGTCCGCAATCCATCGTCTGGCAGTAATGGGGTCCTTCGCCCCGTGGAAATCTGGTGCACCACGGCCCCTAAAGTCTTTAAAGGACAGTGTGTAGGATCCTGACTGGCCAGACGCCATATCACTCCTGAACGCCTTGAGGGGATCCTCCATCAGCTCAACTATCCCTTCCTTGATTGACCCGAAGATGATGGGGGTCGACTCAAGGATGCCTTTGGTGATCTTTGATGCGATGAACTCGCATAACCTCTAATCTACTGGCTCGGAACCTAATCTCGAGCCCGATCCCTCTCCTGAACTGCCAACTATTGAACTCTGCCGTAGTACCACCATTCTGCAAAACATAATACCAACCGTTAGTGATACCAATATGTAACATCCCATTATTTTAGGTCAATGTAATGTCTACAAATCGAGTCTTGTTATCTCTTTGTGAAGTAATAAGAATATCATCGAAAATGAAATGTTCAAAAAGCTCTATTTAAGTACACTATGTGGTAGATATCGTGATAAGGTTTCCAAAAATATAAAGAACACTAAAATCTGAGTTATAACGAAGGAGTTATAACCAATCGAAGATTCGTAACGCTATTGGTAAAGCATTGTTAAGCATAAAACGAGAAATCTCAATAAAATACTTTTTAGCCTTATAAATCTAAATGAAAGTTGTAAATATCTTTAAAACGCAAGCATACATAAAAAGAACGCCCCAATCTGACTTCGTATGAGGAAGTTATGATTTTTCGAAGTTTCTGACCTAATAGTAGACAGCTAAAAACTCGAAATAAAGATCGAGCGGTCTTTAGCTGACACAACCTAAATGAAAGTTGAAGACCCCGACAATGGGAGTACGGCAGTCAAAAGTCTGACGAATATGGTCATCAGATGAAGGAGTTATGGAATTTACACGTACTTGTCCGGGTCCCGTCTGTTAAAAATAATATAATAAAAATAAATTCAAATTTAGCTGACGAAGTCTAAATCAAAGTTGTAGAGCCTTTTCATACCTACGCGTGCATATAAAGAACGTTGAAATCGGAGCTCGTACGCAAAAGTTACTGGTTTTACAAGTTCGGGACACAAAATCTGAGGCTGACTCAGCCTCACCACGTGAGGGGACCATGCTCACGACGTGAGCTCGTGATTGATGGGTTCCAGAGTGTCAGCCACGTCAAATCATGGAAGAGGATCATGCTGACTAAGCCTCACGACGTGAGGATCCAAAACTCACGATGTGAGACTCCAAATCAGCCCCTATAAATAGAAGCTTAAGGGTGTCGGGTTTGGTGCTCATTTTGTCCTTCTAAGTGCTATTACTCTGCGTGATTACCTCGATAAGCCTTCCCGAAGCCCTGGTTTTTCTTAATCAAGTCCCGAAGGAAGTTCTACACTCTCGAGATCCCCCGGAATCACGAGATTTCAACTCTCTCTAGTCGAAGTACTGCGCGATTCTTCTCTCGACTACTTCAAAACAACCACATCAATCAAGTGAGTTCTTACCCCTACAAACACACTTTAAACACGTTTTTAACTGTTTTTAAACACTTGTAAGGGGGAGAATACAAGTAAACACACGACTAAAATCATGTGAAACATCGATCTTTTGCTATATTTTTCATACCATTGTTTTAACTATCATATGAAGTTGTTATCATGCAATACACCTCACAACACAACTTTACCCTCTTGGGGTACAATATGTGTTATAGATGGAAATATGTTTTATTTATACGTTTACATACTACATCATATCGCGGGTAACCATCTTTGTTAAACCATTTTATGCATTCAAAGAACTTATGATTTATGCTTTGTCAAACATTGTAAAAGAGGATAAACATTGCATACAAAAATATCACCTTAATACAGACTTAGTTGAGTATCCATGAGACAATTATATCTTCAATGCTACCTTTTTGTTAAAAGATACAACTTAAAGTCCTGTCCATTTTAACCAGAGTCTCTCGTCGGAGAGCATGTCAAATGTGTATAGATCTATACGGGAAGTCATGATCTCGCACCCTGACTGTTAGCTACAGTCCTTTGGGTGATAGTTTGTCATAAACGTTTCGACGTCTGAAGACCGTCGCCACAGGCATATTATATTTAGTATGGTTATAAAACTCACCGGATAGACAATTAATATGGTATTCGAAATTTATGAACGAGTAGTTATTAAAACTATTCTTCATTTAACAAGTGTGATCTTCTTATAGCTTTAATATATAAATCTATGCCTCAACCTTTAAGCCTGACAGTTGCTTGCGATTTTCGGTCTTAGAGACTACCTGTTACGTTAGGAAAATAAGGGATTTTCCTGGATCTAAAACAATCACCTAGTAGGAAAATAAGGGATTTTCCTGGTGCAACTATTTAAAATTTACAACATGAACATTCATATGCATTTCATACTTTTATAAGAAAATAAGGGATTTTCTTGGAAAACGCACAAACTTTGGAATGGCATACATTTTCTCAAAACCGCTTATGAACTCACCAACTTAATTGTTGACACTTTTTCTTTGAAATAACTTGTATTCTCAGGGAACCGCTAAGCAGGTTTGGAAACCATCTTTTGGGGATTAACGTTCTGGCGTTACGACTTCTTTCTAAACATGTTATTGTATTTATATTTTGAATATGTAACAACTACGATTATGTAAACACGTTTAAATATTTATATATTTGGTGGTGTGTACTTTCCTTACTATGCAATTGTTATGATACTGAATATGACGTCCTCCGCCCCCAAACGTTTCCGCCATTCTGGTTTGGGGGTGTGACAGATTGGTATCAGAGCATAGTTTATAGTGAATTAAGTATATCAAAACCATTTTTGGTAAACAACTATAAACATAACTGGGCAAAAACACTCTAGTCATACTTTTAACAATTAAATTTATTTAATTTTTGTAAAGTAAGCATGCATTCATTTCATATTACTAACAGTGTCATAAATAGATCAATATAGAAGTATTATAAATAAATTGTGCAGTGCAGGTGTGCCTTTGGACATGTAATCGGAACTGGGATGGATATAGCCTGATCAACTATATTTGTCCGAGAGCTGACTAACGTATGCCAAGGAGTGTCTGCAGTGGAGAATAAATTTAAAACTTACCAAGAGCATATCGTTAAGAATACTATGGGAGTATTTGGGTACCTTCAACCGTCAAACTTAAGGGTAAATTTTACATACTTTAGCTTATAGTCAATTCTTAACCTTATTCTCGTATAGACTCAATGGCTGGATTCCATCACCCCGGTGACCCCTACTACCCCAACCAATGTAATGGGGGATGGATTGAAGATGACCCCGAGGAGGAACCCATGGAAGATGAGGAGGAGGAAAGTTCAGATAGCTCAACCTCCGAGCTTGAGATAATCAATCCGCCAACCGTCCGACCTCCATCCGTCCGACCTCTATTTAGGATTTCAACGACCAACTCTCGTATGGGGAAGCCACATCCATCATTGGAGCCAGCAACAAGGATTGTGTCCTCCTTACGGTATGTGTCGGGACTTCTATGATGTTAGCGGAGGAAGTTCAACTGATCGAGCACTCCCAGTTGTGATAGGCAAACTTGCCAACCAGGCTTATCAATCTGGAGTCCAAGCAAACCGGATTTGTGAGGTTGACATAAGGATGGAAGAAAACGCAGCTGATATCCATCGCTTAGACATGCTACAAGGGAATGCTCAACTCCACACCAACTCCCTCCAGGAGTAAATGATTGCAACTCTCTCCGAAATGAGGGATTTGAGGGAGCAACAAGCTGCCTTTGACAGGTGTCTCATGGGAGCCAAGCACTTGGATGCAGAGTCAAGCTCCAAGCGTAACCCGGGAAACAAGTAGTGCTCGCCTAACTCTCAAATTTTATTCTAACTTCAGATGTAAGACAACCATATGTTTAATATATATAAGGCATATCTCTTTCGTGTGTTCATTCTGTGCGTTTCTTTCAAGTTCATGAGTTTATCTATTGCTATTCAAACTCCATTTGTGAATCAAACTCAAAGCCCTATATAGGATGAATCAAATTCTTAAACTATTAAAGATAGCTAACTCATTCAACCCTCGATCACCAAAACTAATGATCTTTCATTTTTAATTCTTAGCAGCGCGATGCCTCCTCGTCCAAACCTAAGACCCAGATCAGGCACGGTACTAACACCACCTCTACCACCAACTTATGATCCGACCATGGTCCAGGCTGTTATCACAGCAGCAGTAACCACCGCCCTCTCTCAAATAAACTCCAACGGAAATGGAGGGGTAGGAAGCAGCACAAATCATTCATACCATGGTCCTAGTCATGGTCATGTAAGGGAATGTACTTACAAGGATTTCTCCAACGCAAATCCAAAAACTTTTAATGGCACTGGGGTAGTCATTGCACTGATGCAATGGTTCGAAAAGACTGAAACGGTCTTTGAGATCTGCTCTTGCCAAGAAACAAGCAAAGTCAAGTTCACCGCTTGCACCCTCACTGATCGCGCCCTCACCTAGTGGAAAAGCCATGTAAAGTTTGTGACTCTCACCGTCGCCAACGCCTTAAGTTGGGAGGACTTAAAGGTCCTACTGCTGGAAGAATACTGTCCAAGGGGCGAGATACAAAAGCTAGAGTAAGAGCTAAGGAATCTGAAGATGACTGGGTCTGACCTACTAGCCTACACGGGCAGGTTGAGCGACCTTTCCGCCTTGTGCCCGACCATGGTCAAACCAGAACCGAAAAGGGTTGAAAGGTAAATTTGGGGGTTGTCACCCCAGATTCAAGGTCACGTCTTGGCCTCCAACCATATCACTTTCAACAGTGCTAAGCGCCTGACTCAGCGACTCATCAACCATGGGGTCAAACAGGGTACTATCGCAACTACCGCTGATCCATCAAAGGAGGTACAAGGCCAGGGAAGGCCTTGGAACAAGAGAAGGGGGCAAACCCTACAAGGGAACCCCAAGAAACAACAAGTGGTAGCGGCTCTCGCTGTTACTGTTCCTGCCACCACTGCACCCACAAGTTCTTACAGTGGGAGATTTCCGAAGTGCAACCAATGCAACTTCCACCACCACGGTCTTTGTAGTGACTTCAAATGCACAAGGTGCAATAAGAAGGGGCATACAGCCCACTTCTGCAAGGAGCCAGCCCAACAAGCCGCCCCCACTGCTAATGACAGAGTAAGCCATGTCTACTTTGAGTGCGGAGCCACGGGACACTACCGCAGGGGCTGCCCAAAGGCAAATGTGACATCCCCAAAATCTCGGCCAGAAAAGACCGATTTTCATTTATGCTTTTAAAATAAATTCAGAGTAAATCCTTTTGATTTGAAAGAGTTGCGGAACTTGTTCCCAAAAACAAAACATGATAAAACAATGTTTACCGAAGCATTTCATAAAAGAAATGTATTTTTGATTATATAATCAAAACCCGGGGTGTCATGTTCCGATACAGACCATTAAGCATAAATAAGAACATTACAAGTCATTCAACTAATATATACATATACAGACTTGTAAACAAAATAACTTGATGGTTCATCCATCTTACGCCCTTGCGCCACTTCTTATAATACAAATAAAACTGAGTGGGTCAGGCTTGGGAGCCTGGTGAGCATATAGTGTTTTCAACCCACAATAAATAAATTATATTTAATTTCACCAACCAATCACTATCCGGATTAGCCATTCTCGTTATCCTCACTTTACGTCCCTAAAACAACATCTATCTCAAGGGACCTAATCTAGGATTTTCATCGGGACGGACATCACTGCTAAGGGGTTTCCTCAACAATAGTTATCCTAAAGGCAACCATGAGGGGGATAGAGTACACCGATGAACACATCGTTCACAACACCTACAGGTTATGAACCTGCTAGCTTTCCATGAGACTGTCTAGAAGGAGTCTATGGTCATTATCCATACTCCGCTGAATAACTAGGTCAACAACAACAACAACATCGAGGCCTCTCATCTGTTTATTACACACCAACTATCTACCCATGTTCTACCAAACATATTAGTAGATAAAAATATTTATTTTTATACATAGTTTAAAACCTGTATTGCATTTTCGTTCAATACATATTTCACATAACAGATGAGGCATACCCACATAACACGTATTTCATAGAAAACAAATCAAATCCATGAGATTAAAGAGAGTGAATATACATTCACGCACATAACAACAAAATTATACACATAACACGTATTTCATATAAAATACTTCATAATTTTGTGTTTAGAAGAAAGTAACTACACACTCACTTGATCAGAAGATGATCAGACAGCACTACGGCTTATAGGAGTAGTAATCCTCAGTAGATCTGAAAGATCTCTACAAAAATCGAACTTCTCGCGGGCAGAGCTTCGGCTCGGAAACCGCACTTCTCGGGATCTTCGGGATCTCGGGACTTGCTTCGGGACTCGGGAATATTTCTGGGGCTTCGGGGTGGCTTCGGGGGTAAAAACGCAGAGCTTCGGCACAAAAACGAAAGGAAATTAGCAAATAAACCCGGAACCCTCGCATCCTATTTATAGGAGGCTGGAGCCTCGGAGTACGCGGGGCGTACGCGTCCGAATTCGTCACTGCATGCGTCATCCGAAGCCACTTGCTGCGAATGTCGACACCTTCGGAGTACGCAGGGCGTACTTCAGATCGGATTGCTGACTCCCCTTCGGATAATGCCGGATTTAAAGATTTAATTTAAATACAAAATCTTCAATAAACTTCGGAAATTCATATCTTCTTCATACGAACTCCGGTTTCGACGTTCTTTATATCCACGCGAAGGTGAGACTACGCTCTACAACTTTTGTTTAGACTTCGTTGGCTAATTTATTATTTATTTTTAATAGGCCGGGACAGAAAATTTCGTTATAAATTCATAACTTCTTCGTTTGACGTCCGTTCTCGCCTAACTTTTTATCGCTTTGATACTAACAATGAGATCTTCGATTCTCGTTTAGATCGCTAAGGCTAAATATCTCTCTAACGCAAATTTCACATTTTTTTACGTTATTTAGCGATGCCGGTTTTGTCGTGAAAATTCGACAGGTCATAACTTCTTCGTTACAACTCGGATTTCGGCATTCTTTATATCTTCGGAAACCTTGTTTCAACTAGTACAACATTATCTAAAGATATCAAGTTTATTATACACTTAAATTTTGACGCTTATTTTTATTCTTAATTAATCAAACCACATAATTAAGCAATTAAGCACAAAACACATAATACTCAAATAATACACTTATATTATTTCAAAATGGATTACAAAGGTTAACCTAGACTATCACATTGCTAAAAATGGAAAGCCCAGAAACACAGGCGTTACAATTCTCCCCACCTTAGAATGATTCTGTCCCCGTAATCACACCTCAACAAACAAATGCGGATAGCGACCCGTCATGTCACTCTCCGTCTCCCAGGTAAGATTCAGCTCATTCGTGTGTTTCCATCGGACAAGCACTAACTCGACCATCTTGCGTTGCAACTTCTTAGTCTTTCGGTCAACAATTGCCTCTGGTTCTTCAATCAACCTTTTGTTCTCATCGATTCTCAACTCCGAAAGTGGAATCATGTCCGGAATTCCCCCGTGAACTTTCGTAAATAACACACGTGAAAAGTGTTATGAATTCCATTCAGTTCTTCTGGTAGTTCGAGCTTGTAAGCTTGGTTTTCAATCCTCTGAAGAACTTTAAACGGTCCAATAAACCTTGGACTCAACTTTCCCCTTTTACCAAATCTTATAAGTCCCTTCCACGGCGAGACTTTAAGCAAAACCGAATCCCCAACTTCAAAAGTCATCGGTCTTCGCTTTTTGTCAGCATAGCTCTTTTGACGATCCTGAGCCGCTAACATTCTTTCCCTAATTATTTTCAACTTTTCAGCAGTTTGATGAACCATCTCCGGTCCCATAAACTGCTTTTCCCCAGCCTCAAGCCAACAAGACGGCGTACGACACTTTTGTCCATACAAAGCTTGGTAAGGTGCCATCTTAATGCTCGAGTGAAAACTATTATTGTAGGAAAATTCTACCAATGGTAAATGTTCATCCCAATTACCTAGGAATTCCAAGGTACATGCTCTCAGCATATCTTCAAGTGTTTGTATCGTTCTTTCACTCTGACCATCAGTCTGCGGATGGTAAGCTGTACTTAAACATAACTTGGTACCCATTTCCTCTTGTAGACATTTCCAAAACCTTGAGGTGAAACGACTATCACGATCCGACACAATGGTTTGCGGAACACCGTGAAGTCTCGCAATTTCCTTCACATAAGAATTCGCAAGCTTTTCCATAGACCATTTCTCCCTGGCTGCTATGAAATGCGCACTCTTAGTGAATCGATCGACGACCACCCAAATCATGTCGTGACCATTCTTCGTTCTGGGTAGTTTAGTGACAAAATCCATAGCAATGTCTTCCCACTTACCCATAGGCACAGGTAAAGGTTCTAAACTCCCATACGGTTTCTGATGTTGTGTCTTGACTCTCGCACAAGTCACACACTCAGCCACATACTTTGCAACATCAAGCTTCATCGTCGGCCACTAGTAGTAGGGTTTCAAGTCCCTATACATTTTAGTGCTACCGGGATGAATCGAGTACTTGGTTTTGTGAGCTTCTTCCATCAGAAGATCTCTGACTCCTCCTGTCTTAGGTATCCAAATCCGATCCTGGAATACCTTCAGTCCATGACTGTTTACTCTGAACACCAACGTTTTGCCCAAACGTTCCTCCTTTCGGTCATTCTTTTCAGAAGCTTCCCCTTGAGCTTTCTTTATACTTTACACAATGGTCGAGACAACTTCAATTCTCAACGCTTTTGGCCTTTTTCTCTCAACATTGACTTTTCGACTAAGAGCATCAGCAACAACATTTGCTTTACCGGGATGGTAAAGTATCTCACAGTCATAGTCCTTAAGTAACTCTAGCCAGCGTCGTTGCCTCATGTTAAATTCCTTCTGATTAAAGAGGTATTGGAGACTCTTATGATCAGTGACAAGTTTGCACTTCGTGCCATAGAGGTAATGCCTCCATATCTTCAGAGCGAAAACTACCGCTGCCAACTCCAAATCATGAGTCGGGTAGTTCTTTTCATGCTCTTTTAGTTGTCGAGATGCATATGCTATCACCTTTTCTCTTTGGGTCAAAACAAAACCCAATCCAACCCCAGACGCATCGCTATAAACAGCGAAGTCTTCAACTCCATCGGGTAGAGAAAGTATCGGTGCCTCGCATAGTTTCTTCTTTAGCTTCTCGAATGCTTCATTATGCTTCTCACTCCAAGCATAAGTAGCTCCTTTGTGGGTCAAAGTTTTCAATGGAGTAGCAATCGAAGAAAAGCCTTGGATAAACCGTCGGTAATATCCGAATAATCCTAAAAAGCTTCGGATCTCCGTGGGACTTTTCGGTTGTTCCCACTTCATCACAACTTCGATCTTTGCTGGATCAACCATTATCCCTTCTTGGTTGACCATGTGACCCAAGAATTGGACTTCACGAATCCAAAAATCACATTTGGAGAACTTAGCATACAACTTCTCCTTCTTCAAGACTTCTAACACTTCTCGTAAGTGTCTGCCATGCTCCTCCTGGCTTTTTGAGTAAATCAGAATGTCATCTATGAACACTATCACAGATTTATCAAGGAACGGATTACAAACCCTATTCATTAAATCCATGAATGCTGCCGGAGCATTGGTTAGTCCAAACGACATAACCAAGAACTCGTAGTGTCCATATCTA
This sequence comes from Lactuca saligna, assembly GCF_052625555.1. NCBI lineage: Eukaryota > Viridiplantae > Streptophyta > Magnoliopsida > Asterales > Asteraceae > Lactuca > Lactuca saligna. The sequence continues at coordinate 141,525,627 of NC_136419.1, read as the reverse complement.
GTTCTGAACGCAGTCTTCTCTATATCCTGCTCTCTCACTTTCAGCTGATGATATCCTAACCTAAGATCGATCTTCGAGAAATAGCTCGAGCCTTGCAATTGATCAAACAGGTCATCCATCCTTGACAATGGATATCTATTCTTTATTGTTGCCTTGTTCAGCTCTCGGTAATCAATGCACATTCTCATACTTCCATCTTTCTTCTTCACGAATAACACAGGAGCTCCCCCAGGGTGATGAACTAGGTCTAATGAAACCTTTGTCCAATAACTCCTGAAGTTGCATCATCAGCTCCTTCATCTCCGTCGGTGCTAATCGATAAGGTGCTTTTGCAATTGGCGTTGTTCCTGGTAACAAGTCAATAAGGAATTCCACTTGTCGATCAGGCGGTAATCCAGGAAGATCTTCGGGAAATACTTCCGGATAATCACACACCACAGGAATACTTTGCATCACCTTCTTCTCCTTCTTAGCATCAATCACGAATGCTAAATATGATGTACATCCCTTGGTCAAACACTTTCTGGCCTTTATTAGGGAAATGATTCCAGAATTCACTCGGCGTTTGTCCCCATACACCATAAACGATTCCTTCCCAGGTGGGTTCACTTTAACTATCTTCTTCTTGCACAATATCTTGGCATCATTGGCACTAAGCCAATCCATTCCCAGCACGATGTCGAAACCATTAAGTTCGATAGGCAATAATTCCTTGTGAAACTTATTCCCATTAAGGTCGATTAAGATGTTTTTCATACGATGGCTAACAGGTACAAACTTGCCACTAGCAACTTCGACTAATAAAGCATCAACTAGTCTATCAACAGGCAAAGCTAGTTTTCTACCAAATTCATGCGATATAAAGGAGTAGTTGGCTCCAGAATCAAATAAAATTTGGGCAGACAATTTGTTTACGAGAAAGGTACCTCAAGCGACATCAGCTTCATCTTTAGCGGCTTCCAGTGTCATCTGGAATGCTCTCGCCTTTGGCTTTGGCAGAATGTTGGGTCTAGCTGCCTCCTTCTTCTTCAGGCAGTCCCTCGACATGTGTCCCTCCTCACCACAACCATAACAAACTTTCTTAGTGAGGGTACATTCATTGGCATAGTGACCTGGCTTTCCACACTTGTAGCATGTGGTCACTACCTCACACTTTCCATGATGCTTCTTCTTACATTTGTCGCACCATTTCGCTTCGCCTCCACTTCCCCTCGAACCAGACTTTGAGAACTTGTTTCTCTTATTGGACCCTAAGTTCCATCGAACTTCCTCTTTTCGCCAACTTCTACCCTTTCCAGACCCTTTTCCTTCTGCTGGGCCTCCACATTCTTAGCTGCACGAACAACCGTTTTCAGAGTAGTTGCCATCTTAACTGTCGGGCCAAAGTCGGCAGGCAGTCCATTAGCAAACCTCTCGATCTTGGAGAGTTCTGTTGGCACTAGGTACGGAAATAACTTCATTTTCTCAGTCAATGCCATAGCATAGTCATCTACGCTCATCCTCCCCTTCTTTAAGTTTTGGAACTCATTGTTCAGATCAATCAGATCTATCTCTGAACAATATTGCACCCTTAACTGTTCCAAGAACTCCTCCCATGACATTTTCAGGGCTTTCCCTTGTGGCATAGTATCTGCCAACAACTTCCACCAACTTAATACTCCGGTCTTCAGTTGTCTGACTGCAAAGACAGTCTTCTGTTTGTTGCTACAGTCTCAATTTTCAAATACCATCTCCATTTCGGAGATCCAATCCATTATTTCAACAAGCTTTGGGCTCCCAGAAAAACTTGGCGGTTTGGCGCCCAAGAAATTCTTGTACATTCGCCTATCGTTGTTGTTTCTCCTTTCCGGATTGTTCCTTCATTCTTCTTGAGTCCCAACTTGACTCAAAATGCGACTATTGTTCCCTTCCTCCGATTGCTCGGGAATCAATTCAGGTTCCTCAATAGGTATGATAGGTTCATCCCTATTATTATGCAACATTTGTCGCATCTCCTCCCTTTGTTCGGATAACATAGCCCGAATCATGGCTTGTACTCCAGCCATGGTGATTTGTTCTGGTGCTGCTGCTACAACAGGTGCTTGCTCAATCACTGGCGGTTGATTCCTGTTTTCATCCGCGTTTCCAATGCCACTCCTTGTTCTCACCATTTTTGATCTACATACGCTTAGAATCCTAAACACATAAACCTTCAGATCCGGTTGGTAACAAACCGTAGATACGAACAAATAATATCATATGTGGCAACATATAACATTTAGCACATAAAAGCATTTTAGGCAACTTTCCTAAAATAAACTAGTGCTCGTGTCTAAAATCCAACAGACACACATCTCAATTTCTACTTAGCATTCTAAGTTTAAGTTTAGAAATCCTACAAATTCCTAGTTCGCTTAAACTAATGCTCTGATACCAACTATGACATCCCCAAAATCTCGGCCAGAAAAGACCGATTTTCATTTATGCTTTTAAAAAAAATTCAGAGTAAATCCTTTTGATTTGAAAGAGTTGCGGAATTTGTTCCCAAAAACAAAACATGATAAAACAATGTTTACCGAAGCATTTCATAAAAGAAATGTATTTTTGATTATATAATCAAAACACGGGGTGTCATGTTCCAATACAGACCATTAAGCATAAATAATAACATTACAAGTCATTCAACAAATATATACATATGCAGACTTGTAAACAAAACAACTTGATGGTTCATCCATCTTACGCCCTTGCACCACTTCCTGTAATACAAATAAAACTGAGTGGGTCAGGCTTGGGAGCCTGGTGAGCATATAGGGTTTTCAACCCACAATAAATAAATTATATTTAATTTCACCAACCAATCACTATCTCGATTACCTATTCCCGTTATCCTCACTTTACGTCCCTAAAACAACATCTATCTCAAGGGACCTAATCCAGGATTTTCATCGGGACGGACATTACTACTAAGGGAGTTTCCTCAACAATAGATATCCTAAAGGCAACCATGAGAGGGATAGAGTACACCGGTGAACACATCGTTCACAACACCTACAGGTTATGAACCTGCGAGCGTTCCACGAGACTGTCTAGAAGGAGTCTATGGTCGTTATCCATACTCCGCTGAATAACTAGGTCAACAACAACAACAACATCGAGGCCTCTCATCTGTTTATTACACACCAACTATCTATCCATGTTCTATCAACATATTAGTAGATAATAATATTTATTTTTATACATAGTTTAAAACCTGTATAGCATTTTTGTTCAATACATATTTCACATAACAGATGAGGCATACCCACATAACACGTATTTCATAGAAAACAAATCAGATCTATGAGATTAAAGAGAGTGAATATACATGCACGCACATAACAACAAAATTATACACATAACACGTATTTCGTATAAAATACTTCACAGTTTTGCGTTTAGAAGAAATTAACTACACACTCACTTGATCAGAAGATGATCAGACAACACTACGGCTTGTAGGAGTAGTAATCGTCAGTAGATCTGAAAGATCTCTACAAAAATCGAACTTCTCGCGGGCAGAGCTACGGCTCGGACACCGCACTTCTCGGGATCTTCGGGATCTTGGGACTTGCTTCGAGACTCAGGAATATTTCCGGGGCTTCGGGGTGGCTTCGGGGGTAAAAACGCAGAGCTTCGACACAAAAACGAGAGGAAATTAGCAAATAAACCAGGAACCCTCGAATCCTATTTATAGGAGGCTGGAGCCTCGGAGTACGCGGGGCGTACGCGTTCGAATTCGTTACTGCATGCGTCATCTGAAGCCGCTTGCTGCGAATGTCGACACCTTCGGAGTACGCGGGGCGTACTTCGGATCGGATTGCTGACTCCCCTTCGGATAATGCCGGATTTAAAGATTTAATTTAAATACAAAATATTCAATAAACTTTGGAAATTCGTATCTTCTTCATACGAACTCCGTTTTCGACGTTCTTTATATCCACGCAAAGGTGAGACAACGCTCTACAACTTTCGTTTAGACTTCGTCGGCTAATTTTGAATTTATTTTTATTATTTATTTTTAATATGCCGGGACAGAAAATTTCGTTATAAATTCATAACTTCTTCGTTTGACGTCCGTTCTCGCCTAACTTTTTATCGCTTTGATACCAACAACGAGATCTTCGATTCTCGTTTAGATCGCTAAGGCTATATATCACTCTAACGCAAATTTCACTTTTTTTACGTTATTCAGCGATGCCGGTTTTGTCGCGAAACTTCGACAGGTCATAACTTCTTCGTTACAACTCGGATTTCGGCATTCTTTATATATCTTCGGAAACCTTGTTTCAACTACTACAACATTATCTAAAGATATCAAGTTTATTATACACTTAAATTTTGACGCTTATTTTTATTCTTAATTAATCAAACCACATAATTAAGCAATTAAGCACAAAACGCATAATACTCAAATAATACACTTCTATTATTTCCAAACGGATTACAAAGATTAACCTAGACTATCACATTGCTAAAAATGGCAAGCCCAAAAACACAGGCGTTACAGCAAACAACAGAGATACCAGCGGAAGGGGCCGAGTGTTCGCAATGGGACAGGATGAAGCCGTTGCAGACCGTACTGTTGTTACGGGTACGTTTCTTCTCGATAACTCGTATACATGCATTTTGTTTGATAGTGGAGCGGAGAGGAGTTTTGTGAGTCATAACTTTATAGGCCTATTGAAACAAACGCCCCAATCATTAAGTGGACCGTTTGTAGTAGAAATGGCCAACGGTAAACAGAAGGCACTAAGGAGATATACTTAAACTATACCCTAACTCTAAACGATAATCCCTTTCCAAACAGCCACATGCCAGTCTCGATTAAGAGTTTCAATGTCATCATTGGCATGGACTGGCTGAGTTCTCATCATGCGTGTGATAACCCGAAATTTCTATTCTGTACAAACAATATCAAGTCAATAGAAGTTAGAACAGTTGCAATAATTTTTCAGACTTTTGGTATAAGTTTGAGTATTTCAGGATCTACACTTAAATAGATACCATTCATTTTCGATCGACCTCATGCCGGTCTCAATTAAAAGTTTCGACATCATTATCGGCATGGATTGGTTTGTTCTCATCGTGCCGACATCATGTGTTACAAAAAGGTTGTTCGCCTAAGTCTACCGTCTGGTGAAACCTTAGTAGTTTATGGCGACAAACCTGGCACGAACCTTCGTATCATATCAAGCATCCAAGCTTAGAAATTCTTGCGGAAGGAATGTCGTGCATTCCTTGCTCATGTGGTTGATGTGAGCCAAGAAACGAAGGACATTTAGAACATTCCAATAGTACACGACTTTCCAGACATATTTCCAGAAGAACTCCCAGGATTACCTCCGCAACGTCAAGTCGAGTTCCGAATCGACTTAGTTCCAGGGGCTACCCAGGTAGCCAAATCGACCTATCGTCTAGCACCTGCAGAGATGCAAGAACTGTCCGGCCAACTTAACGAACTGCTCAGCAAGGGCTTTATAAGACCAAGCTTCTCACCTTGGGGAGATCCCGTCTTGTTCATCAAGAAGAAAGACGGATCGTTTCGTATGTGCATCAACTACAAGGAGCTCAACAAACTTATTGTCAAAAATCGTTATCCGTTGCATCGAATCGACGATTTATTTGATCAACTTCAAGGGGCGAACTTCTTTTCAAAAAACGACTTAAGATCCGGATATCACCAACTGCAAGTGCTAGGGGAGGATGTTCCGAAGACAACCTTCTAAACTCATTATGGGCACTACAAATTCGTAGTTATGCCATTCGGATTAACAAACGCGCCTGCAGTATTCATGGACTTAATGAATTGGGTGTGTCGTGCTTACTTAGATCATTTCGTCATCGTCTTCATCGATGACATACTTATCTACTCTTGTAGTAAGGAGGAGCATAGTCAACATCTGCAACAAGTCCTCGAAACATTACGTTCGAAGAAGCTCTACATGAAGTTCTCGAAATGCGAATTTTGGATTCGACGAGACGAATTTTTGGGGCATGTGGTTAGTGAAGAGGGAATACATGTGGACCCTTCAAAAATCAAAGCCATTGAGAACTGGTCAGCACCGAAGACGCCTACAAAAATTCATCAATTTCTAGGCCTCGCTGGCTACTACCGCAGGTTCATTTAGAACTTCTCCCACATAGAGAAACCTCTTACAACACTGACCTAGAAGGGCGTGGCCTTTGACTGGGAAGAAAAGCAGGAGAGAGCGTTCCAAACGCTCAAACGATCCTTGTGCACCGCACCAGTACTATCCCTACCTGAAGGGATAGAAGACTTCGTAGTCTATTGTGATGCATCGAATCAAGGGATCGGATGTGTTCTGATGCAGCGAGTTAAGGTCATCGCCTATGCCTCGAGACAGTTAAAGACACATGAGGTCAACTACACGACCCACAATCTTGAATTAGGAGCGGTTGTGTTTGCTCTAAAGATCTGGTGACATTACCTATACGGTATGAAGAGCACTATCTTTACAGACCACAAAAGCCTGAAACACATTTTCAACCAGAAGGAGCTCAACAAGAGACAACGACGGTGGATTGAGCTACTCAGTGACTACGAATGCGAAATTCGTTATCATCTGGGTAAAGCCAATGTAGTAGCTGACGCCCTAAGTCGGAAATAATATTCTAGTTGTAGATTCAAATCATTGACTATGACTATCCATTCACACTTGTCCACACAAATTAAGGCGGCTCAGATCGATGCTTTGAAGCCTGAAAACATGGCGGGTGAATCCCTAAGAGGGATGGATAAGAACTTGGAGGTTAAGGGTGGCGGAGATCATTATTTCATGGACCGGATCTGGACCCCGAAGCTAGGTGGTTTTAGAGACTTGGTCATGAACGAGGGGCACAACACTCGTTATTCCATCCACCCGGGTTCAGATAAGATGTATCTGGATCTTAAAAAGCTATACTGGTGGCCTAACATGAAAGAAGAAATTGCTACCTTCATGAGTAAATGCCTTACTTGTGCCAAGGTCAAGGTTGAATACCAGAAACCCTTCGGCCTTCTACAACAAATGGAAGTGGGAGCAGATTACTATGGATTTCATAACTAAGTTGCCCAAGACAACGGGTGGACTTGATACCATATGGGTCATCGTCGATAGATTGACCAAGTCTGCACACTTCTTACCGATCAAAACAGACGGGCAAAGTGAGAGAACTATCCAAACCTTCGAAGATATGTTGCAAGCCTGTGTGATCGACTTTGGGAAAGCATGGGATACTCATTTACCCCTTGTCGAATTTTTCTATAACAATAGTTATCACACGAGCATAAAGGCTGCTCCATTCGAGGCCCTCTATGGCTGAAAGTGCAGATCCCCTCTGTGTTGGGATGAGGTGCGTGATACCCAGTTAGCTAAAGGAAGAGTTCCTAAAAGCACTCTCACAGGTCTGGAAATCATACGGGAAATGACGGAGAAGATTGTTCAGATCCGTGAACAATTGAAAGCCTCCAGAGACCGACAGAAAAGCTACGCTGATAAATATAGGAAACCGTTGGAAATCCAGGTGGGTGACCGCGTTCTATTGAAGGTCTCCCCCTGGAAGGGCTTGATACGCTTCGGAAAGCGTGGAATGCTAAATCCAAGGTACATTGGGCCTTTTGAGATTCTCACAAGAATCATCCCTGTAGCTTACAAACTTAACTTACCATGTGAACTCAGTAACGTACACTCTACCTTCCACGTATCGAACTTGAAAAAGTGTTTGTCCGACGAGACTCTTGTTATTCCACTCGACGAGATCGAGATCAATGAGAGCCTCAACTTCGTGGAGGAACCAGTAGAGATCATGGATCGAGAGGTCAAGCAAACAAAACAAAGCCATATCCCGATAGTGAAGGTTCGCTGGAACGCCAAGCGAGGACCAAAATTCACTTGGGAGCGTGAGGATCAGATGAAACTGAAATATCCTCGTCTCTTTACTTAGTTATTTGTAACTACTTATTTTCTTAAATTCTAATTGCTGGAAGAAATTCCTTCTAAGGAGGGGATGATGTGACAACCCTAAATTTCTATTATGTACAAACAATATCAAGTCAATAGAAGTTAGAATAGTAGCAGTAAATTTTCAGAGTTTTGGTATAAGTTTGAGTATTTCAGGATTTACACTTAAAGAGATATAAGGAGAGAGGATGCACTTGGGTTTTGTGCAACTATGTTATTCCAAAACTTCATGATATTAGAGTTCACTGCTTGAATAAAATATTTTCTGCCAAAAATCCCAGGAGTATATATATGATTCTTTGCCATAATATTTCATTTGTTACATTTTCAACTAGAGAAAAGCCGAATTCTCTCTCACGGATCTTCAGACTTTCATCCCAAAACGTGCGTACTTCCATCTAGTTGTATTATAGAGCTTATTATGTGCTTAATAACCTAGAGATCATATCAAAACAACAAGATTAAAGAGTTTACAGCCCAAGAACATCTTGGACCGTAAACCCTTCTTTAAGGGACAAATGAGTGCCTAGTCCTTTCCTTTTGCAATGAAACTAGCCTAGACTCGTATCTTATTGTATGTAGGACTTGAAAACACCCAAGAACACCACGAGTAAGGTGTTCACTTCCCAAGAAGTTCTTTGACCTTGAACTCCAAACTCAAGGGCCAAAAGGTGCTTTAAACCTTCTAAAAGACTTGGACACTAGCCAGGATTCACTCCTAGTTAATTTAGAGACTTGAAATCACCAAAAACCCATCCCCATGAGAGATTACGGCTGTAATCTCTAAGGGTTTTGGTTCTTGGGCCGTGAACATCAAATAAGGATACTAAAGTGTGCCTAAGGTCTTCATTAGCCTTAGATAATTGTCTAAAAACCTATCCTAGATGAGCATGGGAATTGAAGACATAAAAATACCCCTTTCCATATGGGTTTACGGCAGTAAACCCAAAAGGAAATGGCCTTCGGGCCGTAAACTCTTCAAAGGAGTGTATTAATGCCCTAAACCCTTCCAAGGATTAATCCATCAGGTAGAAATGCTTCTACGGAACATGTAAAGCTTCAAAGCACCAAATAAACTAAGGCTTAGGAGCTTACGGCTGTAAACTCAAGGGTTTACGACCGTAAACTCCTTGTGTGTTGGTTCTTGGGGAGTAAACTCAAGAATGGGGTCCTTTGGAACCCTAAACCCACTAGCCTTGTCCTACAACAACTTAGATGAAATCCTTAAGGCTTATAAAGCCTATATAAAGTGTTTATCATGTTCTAGGATGTCTTAACATTTTCAATTAGTAGTTTAAGACTAGTTGGATACATATATGTGGTATTATATGTGATCTAGGATCATAGAGTGTGTTCAAGACTTCACTTGACACCTAGCAATCCTACATCGTCAGTCCATTTGTACCACTCACTGCAGGTGAGTTCATACCTATTAATCAATGATTTACATGTTTTTAAATGCTTTATGGGGGGGAATACAAGTTGAATACTTATAGTTATTACATCAATCACATGTGATTAATAACTACAAAACCAATGATTTTCTTACTGTTCAAATTGTTTATCAAACTGTTTTGCTTCAAACTGTTTTACCAATTTTTATACTTATCAAATACATTTACTTAAGCTCTGTTATATTTATTATCAATTGTATGTCTATGTATGTATAGTTATATAAGCAATGTTTAAAAGGCTTACGAAGGCTTGCCCGCCTTATTTCCTTTTCGTCGTTGAGATGTGGTCTGGTGGGGTATCGGGTACCCATCCGAAGGTCGTTTAAATATTAGTTATATATCATGTGTACATATATAGCCATAAAGGTTCTTCCAGTTCATTCCATACCCTTAGGTAGCAAGGGTATACTTCCATGTTCATATGTACAAGTTACATCACTAGTAAGTTACCATAAGGGTAGCACAGGAGCATACTAATACTATTACTACAACAATGAAACATACAATGAGTCAGTTCACTCATGAGTCAGTTCGAGTAGTACTCATAGTACATTACTATACATGCTAGATAGAGAGATTACATACATTACAGCTAGTACACACAGTACATTACCATACATGCTAGATAGAGAGAACATACATTACAGCTAGCACACGCAGAACATTTCAGTACATACAGGCTAGACAGAGAAAGAGTACACTTTTCAGTTAGCACATTCATTACATGTAAATTTATGCAGTTATGTGAGCCATTAAACAGGTCATGGCACTACCTGCCATGACCGTTTTTGTATCCCGAATCTCCTTAATTGGGAAGCGTATGAGTTTGCGTATAGATTTATACTAGATTGACTATCCTACACCCAACTGCTCGCTACAATGGGACTTGCAAGTCTACGGGTGCCAAATGTCATTTCTTACGACGTCTTACATCGTAGTTTTACTAGAGTCGGTAGCAGGATACAGGTTGATCACATGTTACTTGGAACACCTTTTGTTTTAAGGTAGTTAGTACCACGGTAGTCACTTATTACAAATACTACGGTGCGATAATATTTTCCCATTACATACACTTCGTGAATATTCACACGATGCACGGTAATGTAGTAACTATATTTTTGGTTAATGATAGTCAAAATTTGGGAAACACACACACACTCTAACAAGAGACATATACACGAACACGAGATGCCTTGGTAAAAGGTTATAGTTAGTAGGAAACATAGGGTTTCTAGGAGAGTTCAAACATTATACAAAACATTGTACAAAACATCTTACTGAAACATCTTACAAACGTTTTTATACAAACGCAGACATTAATATACTCATGATCTCACCAGCATTAAGCTGATACTCGCTTTCAAAACAACTTGTATTCTCAGGTCACCACTAGACAAGTACAGGTGCCAGGATTTTGAGAAGATGGAGTTCATTCAAGACTCATCTTTTATTTTGATATGTATATTTTTGGTGTCTATAACTTTGACAGAACACACATGTATGAAATTATATTATTAATGTAATGGATGATGTTGTTTTTTGTTTCCTAATATTCATTGTTTTGATACTGTACATGACTTCCTCCGCACCAGAATGTTTCCGCCATTCATGGTTTTGGGGTTTGACAATGCGGACATTTTATGTTACGATAAGTCCATTCTCCTTAATTTGCCAACCGGCAAAACCCTCATAATCTACGGCGACAAACCCAGTACCACTCTTCGTATTATCTCGTGTATCCAAGCTCAGAAGTACCTGCGCAAGGAATGTCACACGTTTTTAGCACATGTCGTGGATGTGAAACGCGAAGTCCAGGATATCAAGAGCGTTCCTGACGTATGTGAATTTTTCAATGTTTTTCCTGAAGATCTTCCAGGAATACCACCCGCGCGACAAGTCGAATTCAGAGTCGATCTGATTCCTGGAGCTATCCCAATAGCCAAAGTGCCCTATCGATTAGCCCCAACGGAGATGCAGGAGCTATCCATCCAACTGAATGAACTACTCAGCAAAGGATTCATCAGGCCAAGCTTCTCGCCTTGGGGAGCACCAATGTTATTTGTGAAAAAGAAGGATGGATCATTTAGGATGTGTATCGACTACTGAGAGCTCAACAAAATTACCATCAAGAACTGATATCCTCTACCACGAATTGACGACTTATTTGACTAACTCCAACGAGCCAACTACTTCTCCAAGATCGATTTGAGATTGAGATATCACCAGCTACGAGTCCTGGAGAGTGATGCCGTTCGGACTAACCAATCCCTGCCGTATTCATGGACCTAATGAATCGAGTGTGTCGTCAATTCTTGGATAAATTTGTGATAGTATTCATAGACGACATACTCATTTATTCAAAGAGTAAAGAAGAGCATAGACAACATCTAAGACAAGTCTTAAAGACATTACGAGCTGAAAGACTTTATGCGAAGTTCTCAAAATGCAAATTTTGGATTAGGAAGGTGGACTTCCTAGGTCACGTGATCAGCGAAGAAGGAATCCACGTGGACCCATCTATGATCAAGGCTATCGAAAATTGGTCTGCACCAACTACACCAACGAAGATTCGCCAATTTCTAGGCCTTGCTAGTTATTATTGAAGGTTCATTCAAAACTTCTCCAGCATCGCAAAGCCTCTTACCTCCCTAACTCAGAAAGGTGTGACCTACAACTGGGGAGAAAAGCAAGATGTTGCATTTCAAACCCTGAAACAGGCCCTATGCAGTGCACCCATTCTTTTTCTTCCAGAGGGGATCGAGGATTTTGTGGTGTATTGCGATGCTTCGAACCAAGGGTTCGGATGTTTTCTAATGCAGCGAGGAAAGGTAATTGCGTATGCCTCACGACAATTGAAAACACACGAAGTCAACTACACCACGCATATCATAGAACTTGGAGCTGTGGTCTTCATTCTAAAAATTTGGAGGCACTACCTTTACGGTACCAAGTGCACCATATTTACGGACCACAAGAGCCTCCAACACATACTCGACCAGAAGGAGTTGAACATGAGACAACTACGTTGGGTTGAATTGCTCAACGACTACGAATGTGAGATTCGATACCATTCAGGAAAGGCGAATGTAGTGGCTGATGCCCTTAGTCGTAAGGAGTACTCTGGTCGAAAAGTGAATTCATTAACCATGTCGATCCATTCACATATGTCAACACAAATCAAGGAAGCTCAAATAGAAGCCTTGAAACCTGAAAACGTGATAGGTGAAACCCTTAGAGGGAAGTTAAAGAATCTTGAGATCAAGAGTGACGGAGTGCGCTACCTCATGAACCGAATCTGGACACTAAAGTTAGGTGGGTTCAGAGAGATAGTTATGAACGAAGCACACAAGACTCCATACTCCGTACACCCAGGTTCAGATAAGATGTATCTGGATCTTAAACAACTCTACTGGTGGCCAAACATGAAAGTAGAAATTGCTATCTATGTGAGAAAGTGCTTGACTTGCGCCAAGATAAAAGTAGAACACCAGAAGCCCTAAGGTCTACTCCATCAACCCGAAATACCTGAGTGGAAATGGGAACAGATTTCCCTAGACTTCATAACAAAACTACCCAAGACTCAGGGTGGTCACGACACCATTTGGGTGATCATCGACAAACTAACCAAGTCTGCTCATTTCTTGCCGATCAAGGAAACTGATAAGATGGAAAAGCTAATGAGAACCTACACCCGAGAGATCATGTGACTACATGGAGTGACGAAGTCTATCACCTCGGACAGAGACAGTAGATTCACTTCCAGATTCTTGAAATGGTTGCAAAAATCCATGGGAACAAGGTTGGATATGAGTACAGCCTATCACCCGCAAACTGTCGGACAGAGTGAGAGAACGATCCAAACCCTAGAAGACATGTTGAGAGAATGTGTAATCGACTTTGTTAAAGCATGGGATGTTCACTTACCATTAGTCGAGTTGTCTTATAACAACAGTTATCATACTAGTATCAAGACTGCTCCATTTTAAGCCCTTTACGGCTGTAGGTGCAGATCACCTCTGTGCTGGGCAGAAGTAGGCGACGTGCAGTTGGTAAGAGGTCTAGTCCCTGATATCACTCTCACTAGTCCGGAGATCATTGGAGAAACAACTGAAAAAGATCATTCAAATTCGAGAACGTCTAAAAGCCTCTAGGGATAGGCAAAGGAGCTATGCCGACGAAAGACGAAAACCCTTGGAATTTCAGGTTGGTGACCGTGTTCTACTGAATGTCTCACCCTAGAAGGGCATGATACGCTTTGGGAAGCGTGGAAAACTAAATACAAGGTACATTGGACCCTTCAAAATTACTTCAAGGATTAGTGCAGTGGCTAATAGACTTCAACTTCCGATCGAGCTTAACAAAGCACATCCAGTGTTTCACGTATCTAACCTGAAAAAGTGTTTGTCCGACAAAACTCTTGTGATTCCACTAGACGAACTCGAACTTAATGAAAATCTTAACTTTGCGGAAGAACCCGTCGAGGTCATGGATAGGGAAATGAAGAGAACTAAACATAGTCGCATACCAATAATGAAGGTCCGTTGGAATGCTAAGCGGGGACCTGAATTCAAATGGGAGTGAGAAGATCAGATGCAACAGAAGTATTTGCATCTCTTCCTTAGTCCCTAAACTTTTATTTTGTAATTAATTTTGGGATGAAATTGCCTATAACGAGGGGATGATGTAACAACCCGTTATTTCAGCTCAATGTTGTTGGATAAGGTGTCTAAGTCCATAACTTATTTGGTATATACTTGACCCGACCCGGCATGGTCCATTTGGGTTGCATTTCATCCGAACTATTTATGGATAATTTTATGAGAGTTATACCCATATGTTTATTAATATATTATAAGTTATAATATATTAATATGAAGTTATGTTATTTAATTAGTTTTATTCTTAAATTAATTATGAATTAATTTAGAGATTAAAAGGAAGACTAATTAGATAATGGGCTATTGGTTTTATATAGTGTGGGCTAATACTCATTTGTTAATGGGCTAGGCTTATATGGAAGTCCATGGATGATCCATGGAGCTTTCAACCCATGGATCCTTGGAAAGGAAAAGACATGGGTTATTAGGGTTTCACCCTAACCATGCACACTATATAAGCATGCTTATGGAGCATGAAATGGGACTAGTGAACTAGTGTGTGTGCTTGTGTGTGGCCGAAAATACAAGAGTGTGTATACTCTCTCAAAGTTTTCCAAGTGTTTTTGGTGATTTATGATTCCATTTGAGGCATTCACATTATTGGTGCTTGGCCCTCAAACTCCAAAGAATCAATCCCATCAAAAAGGTATGTAATATCTTCTAACTCTTTTATGTTTAAAAGCACCCCATGGCATGTTAGATAGGTTATGAACCTTGAATAAATTTATTATTTTGCATGTATTTAGACAAACATAGATCCAAGGTTTATTAGGGTTGCATGCACACTTAGGAAGTGTTAGATTGCTCAAAACCGATCAGTGGTATCAGAGCCTAGGCTTGCTTGTTTGATACTTGATGCAAAATAGTTGAAAAAGTTGAAAAACTTGCTGTCTGACTGATGAACTCGCCGAGTCCATGGGGGGATTCGCGGAGTCCATGTATATCTTCAACCTACTCGCCGAGTAGGTTCATGCACTCGACGAGTAGGATCGACAGAGTGCATATTTTCGACTTTTGCTGCTGGAAATGGACTAGAAACATTACCCTAAACTGTTTTGGTGTTTTAAAACTTATTTTAGTTGGTGTAATGGTTGTTCTAATCCATTTACAATAGCATATATCAAAATTCCATGATTTTATGTGTTCATATAATTCTTGAAATTTTGATGATCATGTTCATGTTCTTATGAATTTAGAAAATGATAGGAATTATTTGCTGAATTGTTTAGAATTAATTCTTGATCATTTATGTGTTTTAATGGAGTCCATAATTTGTCCTCAAGTTATGGATTTCCAAAGGTCACTTTTATTTAACACACACTTAAAACACATAAGTTACATGAAAATGAAGAGTCTTCATTTTTATGAACCTTTAATTCATAAGTTATGAAATGAAAAGTTTTGCATAGTTACAAAACTTGCCCTCAAGTTTTGGAATGTGTAAAGTTTCACACACTTTAATATACTTTAATTCAAACCCTTAGAGTTTTAATAGATAAAATTCAACCCTTATACTATTTATAACATTAATGGTTAATTATTATATATATATATGTATAAGAACAAGTCATTTTGCCGTTAGTAGGCCTCATTCACGAAGCCGGTCTATAAGGTGGGTATAAGGTAGTTGCCTATAAAATGGCGACTTAATGGGTGTCCATTCTCACCCACCGCTTGCTTGATCGGTGGAAGGTCGTTAGCTGAACGGGTAGAACAATGACTTTAAATCCTCATTAAAAGTATAATGATTATTATAAAGTAACTAAACTCCTTTTAATTCCCAATCTTAGTTACTTTAGGAAAAATTTGAACATGGTGCTAGTCCATGGAATTCACACTTTGTACCTTACCAAGTCGTTGGTGGAGCATGTGTGGTTAACCACCACACTAACTTGGACTAGTAAGGATCACGAAGCGTGACTTAATGTTTGTCATAGATCAATGGAGTGTGTGTGCATAATCGGCACATTGATTAGGTGATAATATTAAGGGTACCAAGTGAATTAGCATGGTTATTCACACCTTGTTTTGTGATCCTCGGCATCCCAGTCACAAAATTTGAAGGGCACAATCGAGATTGAAACATGCCATTGAAAAGTTCAATGAATCTCAAAAGAATCTAGGAATTTCAAATCCAATTAAACCTAATAATTAATTTTGTTTTCATGGTGGAAATTGGTTAATCGTCATTCACCTACCTTTCAAATATATTATTACTTAGATTACGGCATCCCTCTTCTAAGTGTAATATATTGTGATTGGGTCCTAGCCTTAATATTACATTTGGGTGTCTGATTAAGGATTCTATATATCTAATCTAAACTTGCTTTCTTCCTTTAGATGTCTTCCAACACTAATGCTTCGGGCTCTAACCCAACTGGTTCTTTCTCTCTCATGAATCTTTGTAGGAGGGTCATCTTTGATGGTTCCAACTTCATGGATTGGATTAGGAACATCAGGATGGTTACTCGTTATGAGGACAAAGAATATATCCTCGATAAGGATTTAAAAGAGCTTGATGAGTCTACTGCTACTCCTGAGGAGATCGCTGAATTCAGGACTCATGAGAGAGATGCTACTAAGGTGGCATGTATCATGATGGCCACGATGACAGCCGAGCTCCAAAAGTTATATGAAGATTTCTACCCTTTTGAGATGCAGCAAGACCTGATGGAAAGGTACCATCAGAGTGCTCGTCAGGAGTGGTATGAAATAATCTCCTCCATAATAACTACCCGCATGAAGGACGGTGAATCCGTCACGGCCCACATGCAAAAGATGCAAAGGTATGTGGACCATTTGCTGAAGCTGAATGTAAACATCTCTGAGGAGTTGGCAATTGACATCATTTTGCACTCCTTTCCTTCTTGTTATGACCATTTTCGTATGACATATCATATGAACAAGGAGGAAGTTACCCTCAGCAAGCTTCAAGGACTCTTGAAGACTGCGGAATCCGGTCTTAAGGGTAAAGCGATTGTTACCTCTACTACTCCTACTCCAACATCTACCCCTGTTTTGGCTATCGGGCAAGGCAAAGGGAAGAAGAGGAAGCACCCTTCGAAGGGTACCAAGGGAAAGTCTCTTGAAGGCTCCTCATCGAAGACCAAGAGCGGTTTTGTCACTCCTTCTACCATTCCCAAGGATGCTGAATGCTTTTATTGCCATGAAAAGGCACACTGGAAGCGAAACTGCCCTAAGTACTTGCAGGATCTAAAGGATGGGAAAGTGAAACCCACCCACGCAGGTATTTACACTATATTGTCTAATTACTCAGCATATTCTAACTCTTGGGTGCTTGATACACGATGTGGTATTCACATATGTTCTGATTTGCAGGGCCTAAGAAGAAGTGAGAATGTGGAGCACGGGAAGATAAACTTGATCATGGGGAATAGGAAGGCTTCACCTATTTCCAGGATTGGAGTTTATACTTTGTTGCTTAATAATGGGTTGAAATTAGATTTGAATAAATGTGTGTACTCGTCTGGAATGGCGAGGAATATTATTTCTTCTCATGCATTGAACAAACAAGGTTTTACCTTTTCGTTTGATAATGAATGTGGTGGTATTGATGCTTTCTTTAATAATGTGTTTTATTTTAAATCATTACCTTGTGATGGTGTGTATGAAACTGTGTCGATTGTAGACAACTTAGGAAATAATGTGTTTTATATTGATTCTTCTACTAGCTTAGATAAAGCATCATTGTGGCATTGTCGTCTTGGACATGTAAACAAGAAACGCATAGGCCAACTCCAAAAGAGTGGAGTCTTGGAATCATTCGACCTTAAATCGGATGATAGTTGTGAATCTTGTCTACTTGGAAAGATGACAAAATCACCCTTCACTGGAACTTGTGAAAGGGGTGAAGGTTTGTTGGACCTAATACATACTGATGTATGTGGACCTTTCAAAACCGCCACAAGGGATGCTAATCGGTATTATGTGACTTTTATTGATGATTTTAGTAGATATGGGTATGTCTACTTAATCAAACATAAGTCAGAAACCTTTTAATGGTTTAAGGAATTCAATTGGGCAGGAACATTAAGATGCTTTGATCCGATCGAGGTGGTGAGTATCTTAGTACCGAGTTCCTTGACTATCTTAAGGAGTGTGGGATTGTCTCACAATTGACTCCTCCCAGGACACCACAGCTGAATGGTGTAGCTGAGAGGCGTAATCGAACCTTATTAGACATGGTTCGCTCTATGATGAGTCGAGTTTCGTTACCAATCTCTTTTTGGGGGTATGCCTTAGAGACTGTCGCCCATATCCTTAATCTAGTCCCTACAAAGAAGGTTACCAAAACACCTCATGAGATGTGGACTGGGAAGGTTCCCAATTTAGATCAGATCAAGATTTGGGGTTGCGAGGCTTTCGTGAGGCGTGAAACTCAAGATAAGCTTGAACCCTGAAGTGAAAGGTGTATTTTCATCGGTTACCCACACAAATCCTTCGGTTACCTCTTCTACAGACCCAGTGAGAATGTGGTCTTTGTAGCACGAAGAGGGGTCTTTCGTGAGAGAGAATTTATAAGCCAAGGAGACAGTGGGAGGCAAATTGATCTTGAAGAAATTTAAGAATCAACTGGTGAAGGAACCTCAGACACTAGCAATCAACCTGAGGAGGAAACTCCTGTTGATCCAGCTGACAAGTCTGTACCTCCGAGGTGTTCCACACGGGTTAGAAACACACCTTCGTTTTATTATGGCTTTCATATTACTACGGAAGGTGATATGTTTATCAGTGATAGTACATTGGTAAATTTGGATGAACCTAGTAGCGTTAAGGAAGCCATGGCAGGCCCAAAGTCTGCCAAATGGAAGGAGGCTATGGACAGCGAGATGCAGTCCATGTATGACAATCAAGTTTGGAACTTGATTGACAATGTACCAGGCCATAAAACAGTCGGGTGCAAATGGATCTTCAAGAAGAAGATCAACATGGAAGGAAAAGTGCATACTTATAAGGTTCGACTGGTTGCGAAGGGTTTTACTCAAACTCAAGGTATTGATTATGATGAAACCTTCTCGCCGGTAGCAAAGGTTAAGTCTATTAGGGTTATGTTAGCCATTATCGCATTTCATGATTATGAAGTACGGCAAAAGGATGTCAAAATCGTTTTCCTTAATGGAAAGTTGGCTGAGGATGTGTACATGAATCAGCCAGAGGGTTTTGTCAGTGCAGAGTACCCAAATAGAGTTTGCAAGCTTAAGAAGTCCATTTATGGATTAAAACATGCATCTCGTAGCTGGAATCTTTGTTTCGATGAGAAGGTCAAAGATTTTGGTTTCTCGAGAAGTGAAGATGAGTCTTGCGTGTATGTCAAAGCTAGTGGGAGTATAGTTAGCTTCTTGGTACTGTATGTGAATGACATACTACTTATAGGAAATGACATCCCAACCTTGCAGGAGGTTAAGTCCTGGCTTGGGAAGTGCTTTGCTATGAAGGACCTAGGGGAGGCTGCCTATATCCTAGGGATAAGGATATTAAGAGAAAGGAGTAGAAGATTGATTGGACTTAGTCAAAGTACCTACTTGGATAAGGTGTTGAAAAGGTTCAACATGGAGAATTCCAAGAAAGGAGATTTACCGATCCAAAGCAATGCCAAACTGAGTAAGACTCAGAGTCCGAGTATAGAGGCAGAGATAGCTGAGATGAGCCAATTACCGTATGCTTCCGCTGTTGGCTCGATCGTGTATGCTATGACTTGTACCCGCCCTGATGTGGCCTTTTCTTTGAGCATGGTCAGCATGTATCAGGGGAACCATGGCAAGGCTCATTGGACCGCGGTAAAGAACATTCTCAAGTACCTGCGGAGGACTAAGGATTGGATCCTTACCCTTGGTGGGAGTGATGACTTGAGAGTATTAGGGTATAGTGATTGTCTGGTGGGAGTTCAGCGGAGTTTTTGAGAGCTACGATTGCTGGTTGGTTCCTGAAGTTATATAGACAAATATAGTTATTAGACTTATCCAAGTGGGATTCTTTTGGATAAGGTGTCTAAGTCCATAACTTATTTGGTATATACTTGACCCGTCCCGGCATGGTCCATTTGGGTTGCATTTCATCCGAACTATTTATGGATAATTTTATGAGAGTTATACACATATGTTTATTAATATATTATAAGTTATAATATATTAATATGAAGTTATGTTATTTAATTAGTTTTAGTCTTAAATTAATTATGAATTAATTTAGAGATTAAAAGGAAGACTAATTAGATTATGGGCTATTGGTTTTATGTAGTGTGGGCTAATACTCATTTGTTAATGGGCTAGGCTTATATGGAAGTTCATGGATGATCCATGGAGCTTTCAACCCATGGATCCTTGGAAAGGAAAAGACATGGGTTATTAGGGTTTCACCCTAACCATGCACACTATATAAGCATGTTTATGGAGAATGAAATGGGACTAGTGAACTTGTGTGTGTGCTTGTGTGTGGCCGAAAATACAAGAGTGTGTATACTCTCTCAAAGTTTTCCAAGTGTTTTTGGTGATTTATGATTCCATTTGAGGCATTCACATTATTGGTGCTTGGCCCTCAAACTCCAAAGAATCAATCCCATCAAAAAGGTATGTAATATCTTCTAACTCTTTTATGTTTAAAAGCACCCCATGGCATGTTAGATAGGTTATGAACCTTGAATAAATTTATTATTTTGCATGTATTTAGACAAACATAGATCCAAGGTTTATTAGGGTTGCATGCACACTTAGGAAGTGTTAGATTGCTCAAAACCCATCAAATGTAATGTCTAAAAATCGAGTCTTGTTATCTCTTTGTGAAGTAATAAGAATATCATCGAAAATGAAATGTTCAAAAAGCTCTGTTTAAGTACACTATGTGGTAGATATCATGGCAAAGTTTCCAAAAATATAAAGAACACTAAAATCCGAGTTATAACGAATGAGTTATGACCAATCGAAGATTCGTAACGCTACCGGTAAAGCACTGTTAAGTATAAAACAAGAAATCTCAATAAAATACTTTTTAGCCTTAGGCATCTAAATGAAAGTTGTAAATATCTTTAAACCATGAGCATACATAAAAAGAACGCCGCAATCTGACTTCATATGAGGAAGTTATGATTTTTCGAAGTTTTTGACCTAGCAGTAGACAGCTAAAAACTCGAAATAAAGATTGAGCGGTCTTTAGCCAACACAACCTAAACGAAAGTTGAAGACCCCAACAATGGTAGTACGACATTTAAAAGTCTGATGAATATGGTCATCAGATGAAGGAGTTATGGAATTTAAACGGACTTGTCCGGGTCCGGCCTATTAAAAATAATATAATAAAAATAAATTCAAAATTAGCCGTCGAAGTCTAAAAGAAAGTTGTAGAGCCTTTTCATACCTACGCGTGCATATAAAGAATGTTGAAATCGGAGCTGGTACGCAAAAGTTACTGATTTTACAAGTTCGGGACACAAAATCCGAGGCTGACTCAGCCTCACGACGTGAGGGGCCCATGCTCACAACGTGAGCTCGTGATTGATGGGTTCCAGAGTGTCGGCCACGTCAAATCGTCGAAGAGGATCATGCTAACTAAGCCTCACGATGTGAGGATCCAAAACTCACGACGTGAGACTCCAAATCAGCCCCTATAAATAGAAGCTTAAGGGTACCAGGTTTGGTGCTCATTTCTTTCCTTATAAGTGTTGTTACTCTGCGTGATTACCTCGATAAGCCTTTCCGAAGCCCCGATATTTCATACTCGAGTCCCGAAGGAAGTTCTACACTCCCGACATCCCCGAGAATCCCGAGATTTCAACTCTCTCTAGTCGAAGTACTGCTCGATTCTTTTCTCGACTACTTCAAAACAACCACATCAATCAAGTGAGTTTATACCCCTACAAACACAATTTAAATACGTTTTGAACTGCTTTTAAACACTTTTAAGGGGGAGAATACAAGTAAACACATGGCTAAAATCGTGTGAAACACCGAGTTTTTTCTATATTTTTCATACCATTGTTTTAACTATCATGTGAAGTTGTTATCATGCAATACACCGCACAACACAACTTTACCCTCTTGGGGTACAACTAATTTTGCTTTGTCAAATCCTGAACTGTGATCAGTGAAGCATCACAATACGATACCAAAAAGAAAACTCCAGACACACTGAAGATTCAATTTTCTAAATAGACTTATTCCAGTCACCACTGGCTGATGCCCCATCATGTTGAACATGTGAAGAACTTGTTCATTAGCGACTGCATAAAAAGTACCTGAAACATGCAACTTCATGATTTAGGCAGACTGCTTCTTTGTAAGATTTCTCATCTTGTTTTTCATCAGTTGAAACGTAACCACCTTTGTGGTTTTATTAAATATTGCTGTAGAACCAGCAAGTGATAGCTAAGTCATCAATGTTGCAAACGAAAACGAAAATATCGTGGAAAGAATAGAGTGATTTAGGGCTGAAATCAACATTTATAATTGTTCTGGAGATTGATAAACTATTGTCAGTAAATGAAGATTCGTGTTTTGAATATTCATCACGTGTTGTGAAATTTCTTCTTCATTGATGGTATTTGTGGGATCAACATTGGTGTTAGGAGCCGCCATTGTTGTGATTGCAAGGATTTATGAAGATGATGAAACACTGATGATATTGGGAAATTTGTTCTGAGAGCATAAAGTTTGAAAGTAATATCACCAATTTCCTTTTATAATCGACATAATATTTGAATTTGAACTAGTAACCAATAAGACACTTCCACGTTTTGCATTTATTATTTAACTAGTCATCGTAAAAATCACCACGTCATAAAAGTGATCATCACATTTTCATCAAATCCCATGAAGACCCTGAACCATCATGTCCCATCTGATCTTTTTTTTGTTCCTAACCGGATAAGAACCACCACTTATTTTGAACTATAAGCAATAATATCCTATTTTTTCGACACCAAGAGAATAGCACCCTAACAGACGTAAAGAGTTTCGACCGTTGTATGCTACTCCATGAAAATTCACATCACTCTTTATATGTCGATAGTAGAGCGTGCATGGCTAACCAGCACACTAATATGGGACTATAAAGTTGAGTGATGGACAAATAAAAAATTATCATTGTTGATGGAGCATGTGGGGTTTATTGGACATCAATTTGAGATGATAAATGACCTCGTGGTTGTCAAGTGGGTTTACATGGTTATTAACATCTTATTTGTGATCCTCGGCATATTAGTCACAAATTGAAGAGCATAATATGATATTAAACATGCCATTGATAAGATTCAATGAATCTCAAATGATGTAGGAATTTCATATTAGATTGAAATTGGCAAATTTGTATTACCTACCTTTATAAATTGGCAAATTTGTATTACCTACCTTAATAAATTTGCAATTAGATTACGTCATCCCTTTTCTTTGTTGTGAATTGTATTTTGGATCCTAGCCTTGAATATTAATTTTGGATTAAAAAAATAAGGATTTATATCACTAACTAAAAGTATGTATTTTTATATAGATGTATAGAACTAGTGATGTCGCTACTACTCAATCAGAGTCAATTTGAACCCTCCAACTCAAACTTCTCACTACTCTTGATTCTGTCAAAAGCAAAGCTTACTTGTGCTAATTACATGGAATGGATGAGAAACTTAAAGATTTCTCTTCAATACGAGGGCAAATAATATTTTCTTGAAAAGATTATCATGAAAATCAATCATTTTACCATTACTCCAGAGGAAATTGCTTCCTACAACAAACATTCTAATGATGCTACTAAGGTTGATTGCATCATGGTTGCCACTATGGAACCTGAGCTGGCCAAGTTCTAAGAGGACTACTAGCCATATGAGATGACTCTCGACCTTGCAGGAAATTTCCACAAGGAGAGACAAGATCGCTACAAAGTGGTCAAGTCTCTTATGGCATGAAACCTTAAGGAAGGAGAATCTGTTAGTGCTCACGTACAAAATATTTTAAGGTGCATGGAGCAACTACAAAGAAACAATGTGTCATTTGACGAGGAGTTGGCCATTGACATGGTACTCAACTCCTTGCATGCTAGTTAAGATCAGTTTGTTCTAACTTATCATTTGACTAACACTAAGATGACATTGATCCAACTCCACAACTTGTTGCAAACTCCTAATTTGGGGATGAAGAAAAGTTATGCTCCTTCTGCAACAAGTGCTCCTGCCCTGGACATTAGATTTGGCAAAGGTAAAAGGAGGAAGGCTCATTCCCAATCCAATAGGAAAGGGATGACCCATGCTAGAGGATCTAGAAGTGGGTCCAAGATGAAGCCCAACATTGATGTCCCTACGATCAGTGATCCAAAAGAGGCCACTTACTTCCATTGTGGCAAAAAGGGTCATTAGAGAAGAAGCTGCCCTAACTACTTGCAAGACTTTCAGGATGGAAAGATCAAGGAATTATGATTAGGTATTTACATTATCCAAGTTAATAACTTATAAATTTCCTATTATTGGGTCCTTGAAACAGGATGTGGTTTCCACAGTTGTTTTTGTTTGTAGGGTCTACGAAAAAGTGAGGAAGTGCAGCATGGGAAGCTCGATCTGATCATGGGGAATAGCCGATATTCATTTGTAATCAAGATTAGGAAATATGGTCTTATGATTAGTAGTAATGTTAGGATTGATTTGTTGAATTGTTGTTATTCATTAGAAATGACACAAAATATTATTTCATTTCATGCATTATTCAGACAAGGTTTTAAATATTCGTTTGATAATGATATTGGTTCAATTTATGCTTTCAAAAATGGTGTTTTCATGTTTGAAGATTTACCTTGTAATGGATTGTATGAAATTGTGACTTATGTTGATAACTTAGGAATAATGTATTTCATATTTTTTTGTCCAATGTGTAAACAAGGCTTGATTGTGGCATTATCGTCTCAAGCAAATAAGTAGGAAACGCATCGCCCAAATCCAAAAGGATGGAATGCTGGAACCATTTGATCTTAAGATAGATGATGAATGTGAATCTTGTCTCTTAAGCAAGATAACAAAATCACCTTTAACTGGAACATTTAAAAGAGGTGAAGGATTGTTAGACCTAATCCATAAAGATGTGTGTGGCTAATTTAGATTCACCACAAGAGATTCATGTCGATATTACGTGAGATTTATAAATGATTATAGTAGAAATGGGTATATCTACTTAATCAAACATAATCATAAGCCTTCGAAAAGTTCAAAGAGTTTAAGCACGAAGTCGATAATCAATTGGGTAAGAAGATAAAGATTCTCAAATCTGACAAAGGTAAGAAGTATCATAGTATCGAGTTCCATGACTATCTTAAGGAATATAGAATTGTTTCATAATTGACTCCTCCCATAACACCATAACCTAATGGTATGGATGAGAGGCGCAATCGAACCTTACTATATATGGTTCATTCCATGATGAGTCGAGCTTCTCTTCCTATTTATTTATTTATGGGGTTATGACTTGGAGATAGCCGTGCATATCGTGAATCTTGTTCCAACAAAAAAGGATCCCAAATCATCTCATGATATGTGTAAAAGGAAAGCACCCTTCCTCGCACATACCAATGTATGGGGTTGTAAAGCATTTGTAAGATGACAGACTCATGAAAAACTTGAAACTAGAGCCGAGACGTGTTATTTCATTGGCTACCCACAAAATTCCTTTGGATACTTATTCTATAAATCTAGTGAGAAAGTGGTCTTTATAACTCGAAGAGTAGTCTTTCAAGAGAGATAGAGGGAGAGAGAGAGAGAGAGAGACAGAGAGAGAGAGAGAGAGAGAGAGAGATCATATTCAAAGAGGCCAGTATGAGTGCTATTGATCTTGAAAAAAATTAAGATTAATCCAATGAAGGAACCTCAAACAACACTATCACTAAACACGAGGAAGAAATTCTAGTTGAGCTAGTTGACAACCGATTACCCCTTCATTGATCTGGTAGGGTTAGCATGCCACCTAAGTCCTATGGTTTCCATATAACTACAAAGGGTGATACGTTTGTCAGTGATCATATTCTAGAAAGTTTCGATGAATCAATTAACTATAATGAAGCGATGATAGGCCATGAGGCTGCTAAATGGAAGGAAGAAATAGAGAATGAGATTCAGTCCATTTATTATAACCAAGTGTGTAACTTGGTTGATCATGTACCTGGTCAAAAGAGAGTCAGTGCAAATGGATCTTCAAGAAAAAGATCGACATGGATGGGAAAATGCACACTTTCAAAGCAAGGATGGTTGCAAAGGGCTTTACTCTAACCCAAGGGATTCACTATGATGAGACCATTTCACCAGTGTCTAAGATAAAGTCTGTCAGGATCATGCTTGCTATAGCTACATTTCATGATTATGAGATAAGGCAGATGGATATTAAAACTACTTTCCTTAATGGGAAGTTATCTCAGGACTTCTACATGAGTTATACATAGGGTTTTATACACACCAAGTTTACTGATAGAGTGTAATCTTGAAAAATAATGTTAGATAAGGTGTCTAAGTCCATAAATTATTTGGTATATACTTGACCCGACCCGGCATAGTCCATTTTTGTTGCACTTCACCCAAACTATTTATCGATAATTTTATAATAATTGTATACTTACAATTTATTAATATATTATAAGTTATAATATATTTACATAAAGTCATGTTATTTAATTAGTTTTAATCTTGAATTAATTATGAATTAGTTTAGTGATTAAAAGGAAGACTAATTAAATCATGGGCTATTACATTTATATGGTGTGGCCTAATACTCATTTGTTAATGGGATAAGCTTATATGGAAGTCCATGGATGATCCATGGAGCTTTTAACCCATGGATCCTTGGAAAGGAAAATACATGGGTTATTAGGGTTTCACACTAACCATGTACACTATATAAACAAGCTTATGTTGCATGAAATAGCACCCTAGATTTTGTGTGTGTGTAAGGTATGGCTGATTTCTAAGAGTGTGTATACTCTCTCATAAAGTTTTCCAAGTTTGTGGTGATTTGTGATTTCCATTTGAGGCATTCACATTATTGGTGCTTGGCTCTCAAACTCCAAGGAATCAACACTCATCAAAAGGTATGTAATTTATCTAGTTCCTTTTGTGTTTAAAAGTTCCCCATGCCATGCTAGATAAGTTATAAACCTTGGAAAAAAATTTGCATGTATTTAGACAAACATAGATCCAAGGTTTATTAGGGTTGCATCTATACTTAGGAAGTGTTAGAATGCTCAAAACCCACCAGTGGTATCAGATAGTAGGCTTGTTTGTTTGATACTTGAAGCAAAATAGTTAAAAAAAAGTCTATTTTCTTGTTGTCTGCATTATGAACTCGCCGAGTCCATGGGGGGACTCGCCGATTCCATGACCAAATTCATCCTACTCTTCGAGTAGGTTCGTGCACTCGGCGAGTAGAAGCCTCAGAATGCAGATTTGTCACACCCCAAAACCATGAACGGCGGAAATGTTCAGGGGTGGAGGACGTCTAGTACAGTATCACAACAATGTAAAATAGTAAACACGCAACAACATCATCCATTGCATTATAAGTAAATTTTTAATACATGTGCGTTCTTTCATTGTAATAAGACACCAAAAATACATAATCAAAATAAAAGACGAGACTTGTCTGCTCCGTCTTCTCAAAACCTGGCCACCGTACCTGTCTACTGATGACCTGAGAATACAAGTTATTTTGAAGGAGAGTATCAGCTTTAAAGCTGGTGAATTCATAAGTATTTGAGTGTCATTGTCTTGCTTTGATAAACTGTTATGAATGTCATGTAAAACCTTTAAGTAAGACAGTTGATATAAGTATGAAAAACCCTAAGAAATCCTTTATTTCCTACTAGTATGAAATGTAGTCTTCTACCAAGACCCGAATGTTTTGTTATGACAATGTAGTCTTCTATCAAGACCCGAATGTTTTGTAAGTAAAATGATAGTTTTTCCTTCTTTTTGACTACTACAAACAATAATTGGTCTGACTCATTGTTTATGTGAATATATCACAAAATAAAGTAAATAGGAAAAATATAACCATGTAAGTGTTATCCCTGGATACCAGGACTAACACGCCATCGCAGTAAGCGATATGAATAACCTAATGAACATCCGAAGATTGTCCAATTGTCCTTTTTAGCAGCAGGAGGTTGGAGGAAGGGTTAGTCCCGTAGCCGACTCCTAATATAAGTGATAACCTAATGATCATCCAAAGATTTTCATCGCATCCTCTGTTGCAACAGCATGATGGAGGAATGGTTAGTTCCGATATCAATCTATCTATTATAAGTGATAACCTTAGACATATGTGGATGTTCATCACCCAGTGGTGCTAACAACTGGGTTCCGGAATGGTTAGTCCCGTCTAGACATCCCGTCGAACAGGGATAGGCAGGAAAATTTACACAGAAGGTACGAATAGATCTTCCTCCTAACTCAAGGTATAAGTATCTAGGTAAGTGAATACAGGATAATGTATCCATGTAACAATACTCATGTATGGTATTCATGTATCATGTAAGCATATGTAAACATACTGATGTATCATGCAATCATATGTAAATATACTCATGTATCAGGTAATGTGCTGGTATTAACTCATGAATGAACTTACTCTGGTGTGATTCCTTGTAATAGGAATAATGTTTTGTTTCTTCTAACTATCCCTATGATAATTAACTGAAAGGAAATTGTTTGTTCAAGAATGTAAATGTAATGGTTTTGCAAGGTATCTAAGAGTTTTGAATAATAATTAAGAGTGACTTCATGTCATGTTAATAAACATTTCAAAACTAATACTTTTGTTATCAAGGTATTTTAAGATGGAAAACCATTTCATGCATCACATTTTGTAGTATGTGAAATCTGCTGGATGAAAACACAGTTATAAAATACATATGAGTGATTTAATAACATGTTGTTTTCTACTTGTATTCCCCCCCCCCCCCATTAAAGCATTTAAAATCATTTAAAATATTCATTTAGGGGTATGAACTCACCTGTAGATGGTGAATTGGATGAACTGGACGGTGTAGGATTGTTAGGTGTCAAGTGAGGACTTGTACACACACTATGATCCTAATGAACATATAATCACACATATATGCACTCAATTAGTCTTAAATTACTAATTGATAATGTTAAGACATCCTAGAACATAATAAACACTTTATATAAGTGTTATAAGCCCTAAGGATTGCATCTAAGCTATTGTAGGACAAGGCACTTGGGTTTAGGGTTCCAAAGGACCCTATATTGGAGTTTACTCTCCATATAACCTCACACAAGAAGTTTACGGTTGTAAACTATTGAGTTTACGGCTGTAAACTCCAAGACTTAATGTTCTTGGTTGTTTTGAGGTGTTAAATGATCCCTAGAAGTATTCCAACTTGGTGGTTTAATTCTTGGAAGGGTTTAAGGCATAGAAACACTCCTTTGAGGAGTTTACGGCCCTAAGGCCATTTCCTTTGGAGTTTACTGACGTAAACTCCCTTGGAATGGTGTTTTTGATGCTTTCAAGTCTCTTGCACATGTGGTATGGGTCTTAGAATTTTATCCCAAGCATATGAAGGCCTTAGGCACACTTTGGTGCCTTTGTTTGATTTTCACGGCCCAAGAACCTTATTAGGGTTGTGAACTCACTTTGAGGGGTGTTTTGATGTGTTTAAGGTCCTTGATTTAAGTGGGAAGAATTCCATGTAAATGTCTAAGGATTTAGGAGCCTTAAAAGCACCCTTTTGTCCATGATTTTGGAGTTCACGGTCCAAGATCCTCTTGGGCCGTGAACACCCAAACATTTGTGTTTCTTTGATGTTTCCATGTCCCAAATACACTTATCTATGAGTTTAAGGTAGTAGCATATCACGGGGATAGGGCTAGGCTTTGTTTCGGGAGTTTACCGCCCAAGAACACTTTGGGGAGTAAACTCCTAAATCTACTTATTTAGATATCTCAATCATGTTATAAACACATAATAAGCTTTCTAACACTAATAGAGAGAGTTACTCACGTTTTGGGATAAAAACCCGAAGATCCGTGAGAGAGAAAATGGCTTTTCTCTAGTTGGAAATGCGAATAATGAATGAATTTGGTTCAGAATTCTATTTATAGTCCTGAGATTTTTGGCAGAAAATATTTTATTCCCAAAATGATCTCTAATATAATAGAGTGTTGGAATAACAATGTTGCACAAAACCCTAGTGCATCCACTCTTCTGATATTTCCTGAAGTGTAAACCCTAAATTACTCAAATTTATACGGAAAAGTCTGAAAGTTTACTATGACTGATATAACTTCTATTGAAGTGATATTGTTTATACAGAATGGAAATTCCGGTTGTCACAAGATTTTCGACTTTTGCTGCTGGAAATGGACTAGAAACATTACCCTAAACCGTTTTGATGTTTTAAAACTTGTTCTAGTTGGTGTAATGGTTGTTCTAATCCATTTACAATAGCCTATATAAAAATTCAATGCTTTGTATGTGTTAATATAATTCTTGAAACTTTGATGATCATGTTCATGTTCTTATGAATTTAGAAGATGATAGGAATTATTTGCTGAATTGTTTAGGATTAATTCTTGATCATTTATGTGTTTTAATGGAGTCCATAATTTGCCCTCAAGCTAAGTATATCCAAAGGTCACTTCTTTTAAACACACATTTAAAACACATAAGTTACATAAAAATGAAGAGTCCTCATTTTTATGAACCTTTAATTCATAAGTTATGAAATGAAAAGTTGTGAATGGTTACAAAACTTGCCCTCAAGTTTTGGAATTTGTAAAGTTTCACACACTTTAATAAACTTTAATTCCAACCCTTAGAGTTTTAATAGTTAAAATTCAACACTTATACTATTTATAACATTAATGGTTAATTATTATATATATATATATATATATATATATATATATATATATATATATATATATATATATATATATATATGTATAAGAATAAGTCGTTTTACCGTTAGTAGGCCTCATTCACGGAGTCGGTCTATAAGGGGGTATAAGGTTGTTGCCTATAAAATGGAATCTTAATGGGTGTCTACTCTCACCCACCGCTTCCTTGATCAGTGGAGGGTTGTTAGCCGAACGGGTAGGACAATGACTTTAAATTCTCATTAAAAGTATAATGATTATTATATAGTAACTAAATATTTTTAATTCCCAATCTTAGTTACTTTAGGAAAAATATGAACTTGGTGCTAGTCCATGGAATTCACAGTTTGTACCTTACCAAGTCGTTGGTGGAGTGTGTGTGGTTAACCACCACACTAACTTAGACTAGTAAGGATCACGAAGGGTGACTTAATGTTTGTTATAGATCAATGGAGCATGTGTGGTTAACCGGCACATTGATTAGGTGATAATATTAAGGGTACCAAGTGAATTAGCATGGTTATTCACAACTTGTTTTGTGATCCTCGGCATCCCAGTCACAAAACTTGAAGGGCACAATTGAGATTGAAACATGTCATTGAAAAGTTCAATGAATCTCAAAAGAATCTAGGAATTTCAAATCTAATTAAAACCTAATAATTCATTTCGTTTTCCATGGTGGAAATTGGTGAATTGTCATTCACCTACCTTTCAAATATGTTATTACTTAGATTACGACATCCCTCTTCTAAGTATAATATATTGTGATTGGATCCTAGCCTTAATCTTACATTTGGGTGCCTTATTAAGGACTCTATATATCTAATCTAAACTTTCTTTCTTCTTTCAAATGTCTTCC
The DNA here is from genome assembly GCF_052625555.1 of Lactuca saligna. NCBI lineage: Eukaryota > Viridiplantae > Streptophyta > Magnoliopsida > Asterales > Asteraceae > Lactuca > Lactuca saligna. The sequence goes on along the minus strand of NC_136419.1, from coordinate 141,493,801 downwards.
AACAACAATGCTTCGGGCTCTAACCCAACTGGCTCTTTCTCTCTCATAAGTCTTTGTGGGAGAGTCATCTTTGATGGTTCCAACTTCATGGACTGGATTAGGAACATCAGGATGGTTACTCGTTATGAGGACAAAGAATACATCCTTGATAAGGAGTTAAAGAAGCTTGATGAGTCCACTGCTACTGCTAAGGACGTCGTTGAATTCAGGACACATGAGAGAGATGCTACTAAGGTAGCATGCATCTTGATGGCCACGATGATAGTTGAGCTCCAAAAGTCCTATGAGGACTTTTACCCTTTTGAGATGCACCAAGACCTGATGGAAAGGTACCATCAGAGTGATCGTCAAGAGCGGTATGAAATAATCTCCTACATGATAACAACATGCATGAAGGATAGTGAATCCATCACGGGCCATATGCAAAAGATGCAAAGGTATGTGGACCGTTTGCTCAAACTAAATGTGAACTTCCCTGAGGAATTGGCAATTGACATCATTTTGCACTCCTTACCTTCTTGCTATGACCAATTTTGTATGACATATCATATGAACAAGGAGGAAGTTACTCTTAGAAAACTTCAAGGACTCTTGAAGACCGCTGAAACCGGTCTTAAGGGCAAGTCGGTTGTTACCTCTACTACTCCTACTCCAACATCTACCCCTGTTTTGGCTATTGGGCAAGGCAAAGGGAAAAAGAGGAAGTCCCCTTCGAATGGTACCAAGGGAAAGTCTCTTGAAGGCTCCTCATCAAGGACCAATAGTGGTTCTATCACTCCTTCTACCATTCCTAAGGATGTTGATTGCTACTATTGCCAGGACAAGGGGCACTGGAAGCGAAACTGCCCTAAGTACTTGCACGATCTGAAGGATGGGAAAGTGAAACCCATCCACGCAGGTATTTACACAATATTGTCTAATAACTAACCATATTCTAACTCTTGGGTGCTTGATACAGGATGTGGTATTCACATATGTTCTGATTTGCATGGCCTAAGAAGAAGTGAGGATGTGGAGCACGGGAAGATAAACTTGATCATGGGGAATAGGAAGGCTTCACCTGTTTCCAAGATTGGAGTTTATACTTTGCTGGTGAATAATGGGTTAAAACTAGATTTGAATAAATGTGTGTACTCGTCTGAAATGGCGAGAAATATTATTTCTTTTCATGGCTTGTACAAACAAGGTTTTACCTTTTCGTTTGATAATGAATGTGGTGGCATTGATGCTTTCTTTAATAATGTGTTTTATTTTAAAGCATTACCTTATGATGGTGTGTATGAAACTGTGTCGGTTGTAGACAACTTAGAAAATAATGTATTGTATATTGATTCTTCTACTAGCCTGGATAAATCATCATTGTGGCATTGTCATCTTAGACATGTAAACAAGAAACGCATAGGCCAACTCCAAAAGGATGGAGTCTTGGAATCATTTGACCTTAAATCGGATGATAGTTGTGAATCTTGTCTACTTGGAAAAATGACAAAATCACCCTTCACTGGTACTTGTGAACTGGGTGAGAGTTTATTGGACCTAATACATACTGAGGTGTGTGGACCATTCAAAACCACCACAAGGGATGCTAATCGGTATTATGTGACTTTTATTGATGATATTAGTAGATATGGTTATGTCTACTTAATCAAACATAAGTCAGAAACCTTTGAAATGTTTAAAGAATTTAAACAGGAAGTAGATAATCAATTGAGCAGGAACATTAAGATGCTTCGATCCAATCGAGGTGGTGAGTATTTTAGTACCGAGTTCCTTGACTATCTTAAGGAGTGTGGGATTGTCTCACAATTGACTCCTCCCAGGACACCACAACTGAATGGTGTAGCTGAGAGGTGTAATCAAACCTTGTTAGATATGGTTCGCTTTATGATGAGTCGAGCTTCGCTACCAATCTCTTTTTGGGGGGTATGCCTTAGAGACTGTCGCCCATATCCTTAATCTAGTCCCTACAAAGAAGGTTACCAAAACACCTCATGAGATGTGGATTGGGAAGGTTCCCAATTTGGACCACATCAAGATTTGGGGTTGTGAGGCTTTCGTGAGGCGTGAAACTCATGACAAGCTCGAACCCCGAATTGAAAGGTGTATTTTCATCGGCTACCCACGGAAATCCTTCGGTTACCTCTTCTACAGACCCAGTGAGAATGTGGTCTTTGTAGCAAGAAGAGGGGTCTTTCGTGAGAGAGAGTTTATAATCCAAGGAGACAGTGGGAGGCAAATTGACCTTGAAGAAATTCAAGAATCAATTGATGAAGGAACCTCAGACACTAGCAATCAACCTGATGAGGAAACTCCTGTTAAGCCAGCTGACGAGTCTATACCTCCGAGGCGTTCCACATGGGTTAGGAACACACATGAGTTTTATTATGGTTTTCATATTACTATGGAAGGTGATACATTTATCAGCGATAGTACACTGGTAAATTTGGATGAACCTAGCAGTGTTAAGGAATCCATGGTAGGCCCGGAGTCTGCTAAATGGAAGGAGGCTATGGACAACGAGATACAGTCCATGTATGACAATCAAGTTTGGAACTTGGTTGACAATGTACCAGGCCGTAAAACAATCAAGTGCAAATGGATCTTCAAGAAGAAGACCGAAATGGAAGGAAAAGTGCACACTTATAAGGCTCGACTGGTTGCGAAGGGTTTTACTCAGACTCAGGGTATTGATTATGACGAAACCTTCTCACCGGTAGCAAAGATTAAGTCTATTAGGGTTATGCTAGCCATTGCTGCATTTCATGATTATGAAATATGGCAAATGGATGTCAAACCCGCTTTTCTTAATGGAAAGTTGGCTCAGGATGTGTACATGAATCAGCCAGAGGGTTTGTCAGTGCAGAATAACCTAATAGAGGGTGCAAGCTTAAGAAATCCATTTATAGATTAAAACTTGCATCTCGTAGCTGGAATCTTTGTTTTGATGAGAAGGTCAAAGTGTTTAGCTTATCGAGAAGTGAAGATGACTCTTGTGTGTATGTCAGAGCTAGTGGGAGTATAGTTAGATTCTTGGTACTGTATGTAGATGACATACTACATATAGGAAATGACATCCCAACCTTGCAGGAGGTTAAGTCCTAGCTTGGGAAGTGGTTTGCTATGAAGGACCTAGGGGAAGCTACCTATATCCTAGGGATAAGGATATTAAGAGAAATGAGTAAAAGACTAATTAGACTTAGTCAGAGTACCTACTTGGATAAGGTGTTGAATAGGTTCAACATGCAGAATTTCAGAAAGGAGATTTACCGATCCAATGCAATGACAAACTGAGTAGGACTCAGAGTCCGAGTACAGAGGCTGAGATAGCATAAATGAGTCGATTACTGTATGCTTCCGCTATAGGCTCGATCATGTATGCTATGACTTGTACCCGCCATGATGTGGCCTTTTCTTTGAGCATGGTCAGCAGATATCAGGGTTCCCCTAGCAAGGCTCATTGGACCGCGGTAAAGAACATTCTCAAGTACCTGCAGAGGACTAAGGATTGGATCCTTACCCTTGGTGGGAGTGATGACTTGAGAGTATTAGGGTATAGTGATGCTAGCTTTTAGACTGATAGGGATAACATCTGCTCTCAGTCGGGATTGGTGTTTACCCTAAATGGAGGGGCAATCTCTTGGAAGAGTTCCAAGCAGGAGACGGTGGCTGATTCAACTTGTGAATAAGAGTATATAGCAGCGAGTGAAGCAGCGAAGGAGGCAATATGGCTAAAGAACTTCATCGGAGACATTGGAGTTGTACCAACTATTAAGGAGCCTATGGTGATTTTCTGTGACAACAATAGTGCGGTTGCTTTAGCCAAGGAACCGAGAGATCATGGCAGATCCCGACACATTGACAGAAAATATCACTTCATAAGAGACAAGATAGAAGAAGGACTCCTCGTGGCAAAGAGGGTATCGTCAGATGATAACCCTACAGATCCCCTTACGAAGGGACTGACGAGGGTTAAGCATTTGCAGCATGCAAGGCGCATCGGGCTGAGGGATGATATTAGTTTTAAAGATTAGATAGCCTTTTCTGAAACTTGTAAAATGTGATCGACGTTTGATGATGAATAAAATTTGTGATTTATTTATAAGTAAAGTGTTGCTATCATTGTCAATTGTTTACTATTGTTTCAGTTTTGCATGTTTTGACTTCCAGAATAATTAATTTATTCAAACCTCCACAATCGGTCATATGTCGGAAGTAGGTATGAATCAAGATTGTCATGAATTGGGTTTGTAGATGGCTAAAGGTGTTTAGACATAGAAATGGTTGCTACAACGTTCATGAGTGCTCATAAGTTATGAGTATTGGAATAAACCCACGCTCACTTGTATCACTTCAAGGAATTTATCTCGAGTGATCGTGAGACGATAATATCGTATAAGTCTTCAAACCTAGAGATATGAGTTGGTTGTGCATTGATTGCATGTAAACGCATCAGTAACTTGATGTTATAAAACATGCCTTTGTGTACAATTCAACAAGTAGTAGAACAAGCATATGAGTCGAAGTTTATCTGTTCCTTCTAGAAATAGAAGCGATATCTGGACCCCTAGATGATTTTGTGTTGACCCATGTACCGGGCCCGGTCAGAACTAAATTGATTTGTTCAGTTAAGTTCTTTTTCAAACAAATCGGAAATCGAGAAACAACTGCCAGACAATAAGTAAGACATTGTTCCATGTATTTGTCCGGCTGATATCATGAGAACAGAGGACTATATGATCACTTATCTAAAATGGCGCTTCATAGTTCAACAGATTTTTCGAGAGCTACGATTGTTGGTTGGTTCCTGAAGTAATATAGGCAAATACGGCTATTAGACTTATCCAAGTGGGAGTCTGTTGGATAAGGTGTCTAAGTCCATAAATTATTTGGTATATACTTGACCCAACCCGGCATGGTCCATTTTTGTTGCACTTCACCCAAACTATTTATCGATAATTTTATAATAATTGTATACTTACAATTTATTAATATATTATAAGTTATAATATATTAACATAAAATCATGTTATTTAATTAGTTTTAATCTTGAATTAATTATGAATTAGTTTAGTGATTAAAAGGAAGACTAATTAAATCATGGGCTATTACATTTATATGGTGTGGCCTAATACTCATTTGTTAATGGGATAAGCTTATATAGAAGTCCATGGATGATCCATGGAGCTTTTAACCCATGGATCCTTGGAAAGGAAAATACATGGGTTATTAGGGTTTCACCCTAACCATGTACAATATATAAACAAGCTTATGTTGCATGAAATAGCACCCTAAAGTGTGTGTGTAAGGTGTGGCCGATTTCTAAGAGTGTGTATACTCTCTCATAAAGTTTTCCAAGTTTGTGGTGATTTGTGATTTCCATTTGAGACATTCACATTATTGGTGCTTGGCTCTCAAACTCCAAGGAATCAACACTCATCAAAAGGTATGTAATTCATCTAGTTCCTTTTATGTTTAAAAGTTCCCCATCCCATGCTAGATAAGTTATAAACCTTGGAGAACAAATTTTGCATGTATTTAGACAAACATAGAGCCAAGGTTTATTAGGGTTGCATGTACACTTAGGAAGTGTTAGAATGCTCAAAACCCAACAAATACATCTACGGATTGAAACAGGCATCGTGCAGTTGGAATCTTTGCTTCCATGAGAAAGTCAGAGAGTTTGGATTCTCTAGAAGTGAAAATGGGTCTTGTGTATATGTCAAAGCTAGTGAGAGTATAGTGATATTCCTAGTCTTATATATTTATGAAATACTCCTTATAGGAAACAACATTCCAACTTGGCAAGAAATTATGTCTTCGCTTGGAAAGTGTTTCTTTATGAAGGATCTAGGGGAAGCGGCCTATATTTTAGGAATAAGGATTCATCAGGATATAAAGGATGGTCTTATTGGTCTTATCCAGAGTACATATTTGGATAAAATATTGAAGCGCTTCTGTAAGGGGACTTCAATGAAACGAGAATTTCCCATTCATATTACTATCAAGTTGAGTAAGACTCAAAGTCTCAGTACTGATGAAAAGATAGATGACATAAGTCGATTCCTATATGCTTCGGATGTAGGATCGATCATGTATGCACTCATATGTACTCCCCCTGAAGTGTCCGATGCTTTGAGCATGGTTAGTCGATTTCAGGGAAATATTAGTAGAGCCCATTGGATTGTAGTGAAAAATATTCTCAAGTATCCACGAAGAACCAAAGAAATGATCCTAGTTCTTGGCAACAATGATATGTTAAGAGTGAGTGGTTACAGTAACTCCAACTTTCAAATAAATCGAGACAACTTTTTCTCGCAGTCTAGTTGGTTATTCTTATTGAATAGTGGAGTGGTTACTTGGAAAAGTTCCAAACAAGACACGTTGGTTGACTCCACCTGTGATTCAGAGTACATTGCAACCAGTGAAGCATCAAAGGAAGCGGATTAGCTGAAGAACTTTATTGGAGATATTGGAGTCATTCCAAATATCCAAGAACCCATGGAACTCTTCTTTGATAATAAAGGCACAATTTCTTTGATAAAAGAACCAAATTATCATGGTAGATCCAAGCATATCGACAAAAAGTACCATTATATTCAACATCGGGTAGAAGAAGAACACCTTCTGGTGAACAGAGTATCATCAGAAGATAATGTTTCAAATCCTTTTACAAAGGCTTTGAGTAGAGTCAAACACTACCATCATGCTAGGAGCATCGTTTTAATAGACAACATTAGTTTTAGTAGTTAGATGATATTTAGAAAGTTTTAACAAAAGAAATGCAATTGATTTAGTTAAAGAATAGTAGAGAATTATTTATGAGTAATGTACTACCTTATTCAATTATTTATTCGCGTGTTTCATTTTTCCATGTTTATACTTCTTGAGTAATTTAAATTATTCGAATCTCCACAGTGGTTCGTACTTTTGGAAGTACTGAATTAAGACGGTCATGAATTGATTGTAGATTGTTGATTGAGGTTAAGACACTGTAATTGTGTGACACCCGAAATATTTGGATCATGCAAGATCTAAATTGTAACCTTGTTACAATAAAACCTTGAAAGTCAAAAGGGCATAAGTATATATATATATATATATATATATATATATATATATATATATATATATATATATATATATACACTTTGGAAATCATATTTATGAGAACCTCTTGAAAGTAAACAAGTTTTAACAAAACAAGGCTAGTCAAATAGCTGGAATAGAAATCATCAATTTAGAACATTGTTTTATAGTATTTACAATTTACCGTAGTACCCACCCGCCCCTAGAACACCCCTAAACCGAAATATACAACCTAGAACCCACTAAGGCCGAAAACAGTACCTTAAAACACCATTTGGACCGAAACCAACACCACCCAAAAGTCAAGGCCGAAATCTCCTCCCTTAGGCTGAAATCACATGTAATTTCGGCCATGATAAGGAGTTTCCATGGAGTTTTTAGCCAAATAAAGGTAATATGAAGTGTTGGCTTATTGATTTGATGCCTAATTCATTTTCCTATGCACAATTCGACAGTATCCCAAGTAAACATCCAGGGAATAAACATATTATCCAACAAATAACTAGGCATGAGTCCTATCAGTTTTCCCTCTTAAAAATCCACAGAAAGCACCCAAACTCCACCATTCTTCCATTCTCCTTCCTGTTCATCTCTCCTTATTCTTTCAAGAATAAATCTAGGATCTTCCAAGTTCAACATTCCCCAAGCATCATCCTTAGATTTTGGTAAGTATTTTCGAGATTTCCTAGTGATTCCATACATTTTTTATGTGGTTTTCACTCTATTTACAGACATTAAAATGTGTTAAAACCTTTAAGATAACATTATTCTCAAGGAAAGTTCATCAACTCCATTCAAGAGTTTCGGTTTGAAATCTTCACTTCATCACTTCAAGCAACCAACAAATTCACTCAAGGTAAGTTCATACCCCAACATTTTCAAGCTTTTTCATGTCTTTTGGTGGCGGGGGGGGGGGGGGGGGGGGGATACAAGTAAAACTTTGTTTATAACACAAATACTTACATGTTTTCATTTTTATGTTAAAAATAAGATATTATTTGCATAATGTATGACTATCACTACTTTTATACAATATTTGTGATGTATTAGTTTGATATCCAAAGCTAACAAAAACATAACTCATTATATGATACAAACATCATAAGGAAAAAAATAAGATTTGGAAAACTACAAGGTTTTGGAAACTTATACTAAAATATAGTCTTTCTTGTAAAAACGGTTAAATTATAGTCAGTTACTAATTTGGTGGGTTTCAACCCAAAAATATTATGTTGATTTCATATATTGACACTAGAAAAAATAACAATTTTATATTTATATAATAGAGTATATAAATAATCTCAAGAAACACACGAGATAAACTATAATTGGTATAGTTTGGAAGTCACAAACTACACTTTCATTTCAGAAGAACCATATAATTATTCAAATGTATAATTATTTCATTTACAAGAAAAAGGAATCATAGTTCCCGTGAAGCTGTTGATGCTCTTGTGAGATGCTCCTTCACCGTACCTACCTAGAATACACCTTAAGTCTTGCATTATAACCATAGTCTCCTTGATGGAGAGCAAGACCGTTGTATATAGATCTATACGGGATTGACAGTCCCGCACCTCGGTTGTTCGCTACAATTAGACCGGAAAGTATAGAGTAACAAATGTCTTCCCGCTCTGACGCCTGAAGAACGTCATGCATGTCACTCGTCGTATTAACATGGTTATAATAACTCGCATAGGGATCACAGACACTACTTGGTTTACGGGGTGGCATACACTTCATTAGTTTTATAAAAAGATATAACTACATACTATTTTTCCGTACACCAATACTTATACATTTTGGTCTTAGGGTTTAAGACTACTGTTCACATTTAAGAAAATATTCGATTTTCTGGAAACATACATTATCATTTTAGAAGGAAAATATACAAAGGAAATACATACATATTCAGTTAATTTTTAAGAAAATATTGGATTTTCTAGATACATACATTATAATTTTACAAGGAAATACATACATCTTCAGTTCATAATTAAGAAAATATTGGATTTTCTAGAAACATACATTATCATTTTATAAGGAAAATATACAAAGGAAATACATACATTTATAGTTCATATTAAAGAAAATATCGGATTTTCTAGAAGTATACAAAAATCATTTTTTGAAAACGTTACAAATCCTTCTCGTACAAAAATGCTTATGATCTCACCAACTTAATTGTTGACACTTTTCAAGATCACTTGTATTCTCAGTAAACCAGTAGACAGGTGTTCAAACCTACTTGAGGGTCGGCGTCGCTGTTTCATGTTTTCTACTTTTTAGTTATTCGTATTCAACCTTGAAATAAATAGGATTTTGTAAAAGATGTAATACTGGTAATCTCAATGTATGAATGTTTGTGTTGCTATGTTTCATTTATATTCAACTGTTCTGATATCGTACATGAATTCACTCCATCCGCCCCCAGACATTTCCGTCATTCTGGTTTGAGGGTGTGACAAATTGGAATTGCTACAATATTCTTGAGTTCTTTGAAAATAAGGATTTTAAGTATTGGAAAAACCCACGCTTAGATATTACTTCATGGATCTTGTCACATGTAATTCTAAGACGATAATATCTACTATTCTTTAAATAGAGATATATAATTTGTAATTTACTCATCGGTTGTATATTGGTGCTACGTAAACGCATCAGTAACTCGACTTTGAAAAACATAGTATCATATATGATTTTTCAAATAAAAATTACGGATAGCTAGTCAGAGTTTATTCATTCTTTTGCCCTAACAGGAAAAACGATATCATTGGGCCCCTCAATGATTTGATGTTAACATTATACGTGTTGGACCCAGCTAGGACTAATTGATGTGTTCACTTAAATTCCAATAAAATCTTTATAAAGTGGAAAATCGAGAAACATAATCTTAGACAATGAGATTGTTGATCCATGTATGGTGTCCATACAATATCATGAAGAACAAATGAATAGCTGATCACTTATTTTAGGGACAATGAATGATTTGAATCAGATTTTGGCAATGGATTTGTAAAACACTCTTTGTTGTTTACTTCTATGTCTATACTTGCAATTGTAGTTACAGACTTATCCAAATGGAAGACTGTTGGATTAAGGTGTCTAAGCAATTAACTAAATTGATATATGCATGAATTAGAAGAAAAGTCCTTTTTAAGTTTCCATCATAACCAGTAACCAAATAGAATGACATTTGGAGAGAGATACTGATTTGTTAATTTATCATACAATTAATAAATTGTAACAAATGATTTTTTTTAATATATTATATGATTAATATATTAATTAGAAATATGAATAATAAATTAAGAATTAATAAAACATTATGTGGAATTAATTTGAGGTTAATTAAAATTAATTGGAAGCGTAGAGACTATGTTGTAATTGTTAAATAGTTGAGCAAGATAGGTTTCTAGAACCTTCTATGTATGGATGGTTTTGGCTAAGTGTTTTAGCGTTTCTAGTTAATCTTATTGGATAACTACGGAGTTGGATAATTACCTAATTTAAAATATTATTATTATATTTAAATTAGGGTTATCTAAGGTTTCCTCGTCCACTCCTTTTAATTCTCAAGAGCCAAAAAAAATTATAAGCCTCCCTTCTCCTCAAGTCTTCTAGTTGCTAGGATTTTGGGTACAAGCCATTAGAGGCATCCAAGCTTTTGCTGCTTGTTTTCCAAGGAACTCAAAGGAAGATTTTGTTTATTAATTGCTATATTAATCAAAAGGTATGTGACTCTAATACTTCTCGTAATTTCAATTAAAGTAGATTTTCTTAATACTCATAGATTATTTCTATCAATGGATAAAACATAGATCCAAACTAGGTTGCATGTGAACTTAAGGGTTAAGTGTTTTTCCGCCGTATAAATTTTTTATAACCTAGAAAACCAATATATATATATATATATATATATATATATATATATATATATATATATATATATATATATATATATATATATATATATATATATGTTTGAGCGAGAACAATTATGATACCGAGAACTCGAAACATAATTTAATTACATGTGAACAATGAACAACATGGTTTAATCATATATGAATGAGAGTGTTTAATCACATATGATTACTACATATATAATAAAATTTAAAAAAAAAATAAAAGAACTCATATTTATATATATATATATATATATATATATATATATATATATATATATATATATATATATATATATAATGTTATATCGATGTTAATAATGATTTATAGATAACTAAAAATTAAAAATTGTAACATATTTTAAAAAAGTCTGATAAAAATAGCAATATATATATATATATATATATATATATATATATATATATATATATATATATATATATATATATTTGTAATGTCTGTGTTTCTGGGCATGTTATTAATGATGATATAATAATTTAGGTTAACCTTTGTAACCCGTTTTGAAATAATAGAAGTGTGTTATTTGAGTATTATGTGTTTTGTGCTTAATTGCTTAATTATGTGGTTTGATTAATTAAGAATAAAAATAAGCGTCAAAATTTAAGTGTAAAATAAACTTGATATCTTTGGATAATGTTGTAGTAGTTGAAACGAGGTTTCCGAAGATATAAAGAATGCCGAAATCCGAGTTATAACAAAGAAGTTATGACCTGTCGAAGTTTCGCGACAGAACCGGCAACGCTGAATGACGTAAAAAATGAAATTTACGTTAGAGCGATATTTAGCCTTAGTGATCTAAACGAAAGTCGTAGAGTTCATTAAATCGAGAGCGTGCATAAAAAGAAGACAAAATTACAAAAATGGTCCTTATGGTTTGCCAAAAGTCACAAAGTCAGTCCCTATTAATTTTTTTTGATGTAAATGGTCCTTGTGGTTTGAAAAACTTGCACGGATGGTCCTTTTTACTAACGTCGTTAGTATTCAGCCGTTAGGGACTGAATTCATAATGGCATTTTCGTCTTTTCAAGTATAAAGGGACTGAATTTGTGACACTTGGTAAACCATAGGGACCATTTTTGTAATTCTTCTAAAAATAATTTAAATGAGTGGAGGAGGATTCGAACTTAGGACCTCCTCCCCTAATCCCAAACCAACTTATGTCTTATACCAATAAGCTGAAACAAAACTTGGTTTATAGTTCTGAAAAATAAATTACATTATATAAAATCGCAAAAAAAAAAAAAAAAAAAAAAAAGATAAACAACAAAATAAATTACATTTTTTTTACATAATTTTTTTTAAATAAAACAAATTGTACTTTTACGTATTGAAGAAAAATAAATTTTTACAATTAGTTTATATGTTTTTTTACGTTTTTATTTTATGTAAAATAATTTTTTTACGTATTTAAAAAATACGGTTTTGTAAAATACGTTATTATGTTGTTATAATCTTATAGTATACTTTTACGTTATGTTAACGTCTTTAATTAGTTTAAAGCAAAACTACAAGTATTTTTTTTACGTAAAAACATTAAGAACATGAAAACATAACGTAAAAAAAAATACTTGAATATTCACTTTAAATCAATTAAAGATATTAAGATAACGTAAAAGTATATTTTATGATTTTAACGACGTAATAACGTATTATATGAAAATGAATTTTTTAAAAACATAAAAAACATACTTCATGTAAAATAAATATATACAAAAAAAAAGTTACACATTTTTTAGTAATATTTAAATACATAAAAAAACGTAATAACATATTATACAAAAACTTAATCTTAAAAATGTGTAATTTTCTTTTATATATATATATATATATATATATATATATATATATATATATATATATATATATATATATATATATATATATATATATATATATATATATATATATATATATGTGAATTATGTTTTTTTATGTATTTAAAAAATACATTTTTATATAATATATTATTACGTTCTTAAAATCATAAAATATATTTTTACGTTATCTTAACATCTTTAGTTGATTTAAAGCGAATATTCAAGTATTTTTTTACGTTATGTTGTCATGTTTTTAATATTTTTACGCAAAAAAATACTTGTAGTTTTGCTTTAAATCAATTAAAGACGTTAACGTAACATAAAAGTATAGTATAAGATTATAACAACATAATAGCGTATTGTACAAAAACATATTTTCAAATAAATAAAAAATAGTTTACGTAAAATAAAAACGTAAAAAAAATATAAACTAATTGTAAAATTTTATTTTTTCTTCAATACGGTAAAAGTACAATTTGTTTTATTAAAAAAAATTATGTAAAAAAAATTGTAATTTATTTTGTTATTTATCATTTTTTGCGATTTTAAGTAATATAATTTATTTTTTGGAATTATAAACCAAATTTGGATGTAGCTTATTGGTATAAGGCTTAGGTTGGTTTGAGATTAGGGGAGGTGGTCCCAAGTTCGAATCCTCCTCCACTCATTTAAATTATTTTTAGACGGATTACAAAAATGGTCCTTATGGTTTACCAAGTATCACAAATTCAGTCCCTTTATATTTGAAAAGACGAAAATGCCCTTACGAATTCAGTCCCTAACGGCTGAATACTAACGGCGTTAGTAAAAAGGGCCATCCGTGCAAGTTTTTCAAACCACAAGGACCATTTACATCAAAAAAAAATTAATAGGGACTGACGTTGTGACTTTTGGCAAACCATAAGGATCATTTTTGTAATTTTGTCTAAAAAGAACGCCAAAATCTGACTTCGTATGAAGAAGTTATGATTTATTGAAGTTTCGACTTAGTGGTATGTAGCCCGAAATACTCGATTTGAAATCGAGCGGTTTTTAACCAAAGCAATCTAAATGAGAATCGAAGATCTCGTTGTTAGTATCAAAGCGATGGAAAGTTAGGCGAGAACGGACGTCGGATGAAGAAGTTATAAATTTATAACGGAAATTTTCTGTCCCGGCCTATTAAAAATAATTAATAAAAATAAAGTCAAAATTAGCGGACGGAGTCTAAACGAAAGTTGGAGAGCGTAGTCTCACCTACGCGTGGATATAAAGAACGTCGAAAACGGAGTTCGTATGAAGAAGATATGAATTTTCAAACTTTATTAAATAATTAATATTAAAATTTAATTGTAAATTTCGGCCTTATCCGAAGGGGAGTCACCGAGCTTATCCGAAGTACGCCCAGCGTACAACGAAGCGTGACGTCCCTCGCACTCGAGTTCTTCGGATGACGAACGCCATGACGTTTCGGACGCGTACGCCCCGCGTACGACGAGGCTCCAGCCGCCTATAAATAGGATGTGAGGCTGCCGACTTCCTTTGCTCTTTTTCTCTCTTCTTCTCCCGTTTTGCATCGTTTTGCATGCCAAAAGTACCCCGAAGCCCCGGTAATATTCCCGAGCCCCGAAGCAAGTCCCAAAGCCCGAAGATCCCGAGAAGTGCGATTCCCGAGCCAAAGCTCTGCCTGCGAGAAGTTCGATTTTTGTAGAGATCTTCCAGATCTGCTAAGGATTTCTACTTCTGCAAGCCGTAGTGTTGTCCGATCATCTTCTAATCAAGTGAGTGTGTAGTTATTTTCTTCTAACGCATAATTATGAAGTATTTTATACGAAATACGTGTTATGTGTATAATTTTGTTGTTATATGTGTGAATGTATATTCACTCTCTTCTATCTCATAGATCCGATTTATTTTCTATGAAATACGTGTTATGTGGGTGTGCATCCTCTGTTATGTGGAATATATATTGAATGAAAATGTTATACAGGTTTTAAACTATGTATAAAAATATATATTTTTATCTACTAATATGTTGGGTAGAACATGGGTAGATAGTTGGTGTGTAATAAACAGATGAGAGGCCTCGATGTTGTTGTTGTTGACCTAGTTATTCAGCGGAGTATGGATAACGACCACAGACTCCTTCTAGATAGTCTTGTGGAACGCTAGCAGGTTCATAACCTGTAGGTGTTGTGAACGATGTGTTCACCGGTGTACTCTATCCCCCTCATGGTTGCCTTTAGGATATCTATTGTTGAGGAAACCCCTTAGCAGTAATGTCCGTCCTGATGAAAATCCTAGATTAGGTCCCTTGAGATAGATGTTGTTTTAGGGACGTAAAGTGAGGATAACGGGAATGGGTAATCGGGATAGTGACTGGTTGGTGAAATTAAATATAATTTATTTATTGTGGGTTGAAAACCCTATATGCTCACCAGGCTCCCAAGCCTAGCCCACTCAGTTTTATTTATATTACAGGAAGTGGCGCAAGGGCGTAAGATGGATGAATCATCGAGTTGTTTTGTTTACAAGTCTGTATATATATATATATATATATTTGTTGAATGACTTGTAATGTTATTGTTTATGATTTATGGTCTGTATCGGAACATAACATCCCGAGTTTTGATTATATAATGAAAATGCATCTCTTGATGAAATGCTTTGATAAATATTATCTTATCATGTTTTGTTTTGGGAACAAATTCCGCAACACTTTTAAATCAAAAGGATTTACTTTGAAATTATTTTAAAAAACATAAATGAAATCGGTCTTTTCTGGCCGTGATTTTGGGATGTCACATATATATATATATATATATATATATATATATATATATATATATATATATATATATATATATAGAGAGAGAGAGAGAGAGAGAGAGAGAGAGAGAGGGAGGGAGGGAGAGAGAGAGAGAGAGAGAGAGATTCAAATGTGGATGGATATATATTATGTGGATGTAGGAATAATTATGAACCAATCAATTGAAAAAAAATAAATAAGGATAAATTAGTAATTTTCTTTTTTAATTAATAATATTAATTAATTAGATTAGATATTATTCCCTATAATACACCTTTTTTACAGCTAATATTATTCAATTTTGAAAATAAATTCATTATCATTCCACAATAATTTATTCCACCAATAGCTTCACTCCAGCAAACGGATAATTGCTTTTCGACTAGTTACTTCCCAACCATAAATGAATTGCAAATAGAAACTCGTAACCTTCTTTCTCTCTCTCTAATTGCTTTGTCTCACTCTACTAGTTTCTCCATCATAGATTTGCGATTGACCATTGAATCTTAATACTTCTTGTTCGCTTCTCAAGCAATTTCAGGTAAGAGAACTCTTGGCGGCTTTCAAAACAATCGACCACATTCCAAACTCTTTCTCACTTTAGCCTCCTTTAGTCCCCCGTACTGACTAGTATGTTCATATTCTTTCAGAATATATTCACACAACCTACGCTAAGAACAACTTTTTTAGAATATGTATGTATTCAAATTTATAAAATTAAATTATAGCCGAACAATTCTTTCAGAATTTTAATTGATTCTAATATATACATTCATATTCTAGCATAATTTTATCACAAATCTTTTCAAATTTATAAAATGTTTTTCAGTAAATACTACTCATCCAAATATATGTGGAATTCACATGAACAATTTATACTCATACAAAAACTTTATTCAGATTATTTTCCCTAACACACAGACCCTTCTTTTGATTAAGAACATTAATTCTCTAAAAAATTTTAACAACTAAGATTCCATAAGAATGCTTTTGACAGATTAAGAACAATTTTATCAGAATGACTACATTCCACTTCGAATTTTCAAAAAAAAAATCAACTACAAAAATGTAAATTTAAGCTATCAAATACAAATACCTACCAATCGATAACACCAATTCTCTAAGAATGCAACTCCAAATTATCTGTAATGAAAGATTTGTTTGTATAATAAAAGGTAGAAAGATTTTTCTATATATATAACTAGGTTTATCAATGCTTCGTGGTCAATCTTGATTCTGGAAAATAAATTACAATTTCATGCTCCGAATAAAGGGTTTTTCTAGCAATTGTGTGCGCAAGCAATGAGGATGATGTGGTCAGTTAACAAAAACATCAATTTTTGCATTTTCTATAGTTGATGAAAATGTACATTATTACCCTTGAGAACTAGTATCATTTAACTTTATGTATTTTTTTCTTTTTTATTTAATGCAATTAAATCAGTAAATCAACTTCTTAAAATAACTAAAACTATTGGCTCACATTAAACTCTACATCTACACCATATATACCATCCACATTATAACCTAGCCCTATATATATATATATATATATATATATATATATATATATATATATATATATTGATGTGTGTAAATTCAACTAGTTTTATCCCTACTTTTTATTAATAATTTGAGCACACAAAGGCAGTGAACCTGTCCTTAAGTGGTATAGATTGATAAGTAAGGTATCGAACTCAGGAAACGGAAATTAAACTAATAGCTAATTTTAACTAAAACAAATAATAAAAGTAAATGGTTTTTCTCTAGTTTTGCAAGACTAGAAACTTAAACAAACTAAATTTAACTAATTAACTAAAGCAACAACTATTCACCAAATTTGATAAAGATGTTTCTATTTAGGTTCAACCAATTCACTCCTATGGTTATTTAAGTTAAGGTAGATTAATTGCTATTGGTTACCAAAGATAGTAGTTAGGTTCACGTTCATTACTCCTAACCCTTAGACAATTAACTAATTTAAGCGTTGATCAAGTGTTTAAACTAATTAATTCTCTAGATTAATTATTTGGATTAAATAAGATTTGTAATGGTCAATTAAGTTATTAATTCAATTAACCTCTTGTTGATGGTTTCTCAAACAAGCTCACACATTAATCTTCCTATTTTCTTATTAATCTTAGTTTCATACTCATTACTTCCAAGCATATGTTTTAGTATTCACATAGACATACGAGGTTAACAATTAAGTGATGTTCATGCAACCTAATTGCCTTCCAATTAACAGAAAATAGTAGTGATTAACACATAAGGTTCTTTAACAAACTTAATTTAATAAATCACTAATAGACAATTAAGCAAAATTCAATAATTAAACCATAGGAGTTCTTTGGTATTCCCCAAACAGAAACAAAAACGAGTTTAGCTCATAGTTGCAGTAGAAACAAGCATAAAAACAAAGTTTATGAAAGCAAACATGTTTAATTCCTAAGTCTAAGGGGTAGAATCAACCTAATTACTTGAATTCTTCCAACTCTTGAAGCTTAGGGTTCTCCAGCGCCTTCTGAACCTTTTAGTCGCAGCTAATCCTTCAAAATTCGCCAGGGGTTCTGTCCCATGTGATAGGGATTCGTCTTTTAAAGATATCCCAAAACAGAGGGTACTCGGCGAGTAGCAGAATCAACTCGCCGAGTAAGTCAATACTTATCCGTCTCTAAATCAGCAGTCGTACATATCTCCTGGCATCTCATCGCATACTCGCCGAGTAATGCCGACCTACTCGCCGAGTAAGTCTCTCTTTCCATTCTTTAACCTTCACTTGCTTTCCCTTTTCTCCTTTTTGCCTCCAAGCATATCTTTTGGACTGAAAACACAATTCAAAGCATTTTAAGTACCTTTTTTCCATATTATTCTCATAACTAACCAAAAATAACCAAGAATATATGTTAAATAATTAACTAATTATGCACATATCAAAATACCCCACACTTGACTTTTGCTTGCCCCCAAGCAAAACTAAATTTTAAACACATTAAAATCACATTAATAACTCCAATCCTTCCCAGCCATTATGCCAAGACCGCAACGCATGCATTTGTGTCTAATTCCTAAAAACCCCCCCATACTTCAAATACTCACAATCCTCATAAACATTTGCCCACTCACCCCGAACTATGCTCATTTTATGCAACCCTCCGAATCCATCCTCAGAAAACCTCTTTACCCTCATGGTATTTTTAATTGAGCAACCCAAGCATACATAATCTAAAAAATTACAATTTACGATACCACATTGGAGCTCTTTGGAATTCTTCACTTCTTTGATAATTTGATCTCGGATAACTTTGAATTCACCACCTTTGTTGTTTGATTTTTGGTATCTTCAACTTTTTGAATTTCTTCAGAATTTTCGATCTTCATATTTCATACTTAACTTCGATGCTCCAAAAATTCTTCAAACTTTTTTTTTTTTTTTTTTGTAATTCTCTCTTTCTTTTTTTTTTTACATGTATACCTCACTTTTTTCACTCAAATCCTACATGCTTAAGCAGGGGCGCTCAATCTCAACCTTTATTGGCTAATGATAAAAATCTTCCTGGATACATTTCAGGTTTAGGCTGCTAAACATATTGCATCCCTCAGGCTGAGCAAGGTCGTGTTTTTGTCTCATGATTTCACTGAAATAAGGAAGCCACAAATGCACTAGAACGTATATAGGCTCAACTAAACATTTGGGTTTTCATGCAATTATCAACATAATTCTAACATGGAATCCTAATTTTTTACCAAAATTTTCTAATTTAAGACCTAAGCATTTTGAATATTCAACAAAAAAATAAAAAA
Organism: Lactuca saligna; assembly: GCF_052625555.1. Taxonomy (NCBI): domain Eukaryota; kingdom Viridiplantae; phylum Streptophyta; class Magnoliopsida; order Asterales; family Asteraceae; genus Lactuca; species Lactuca saligna. The sequence continues at coordinate 141,474,376 of NC_136419.1, read as the reverse complement.
AAAATTAGCCTAAATTAAGATTCTAAGTGTTCTAAGATGTGACTAACCCCCTACCCCACACTTATTTTATGCAATGCCCTCATTGCATATTATAACAACTAAAAAAAATGCAAATAGAGAGAAAGTTGGAACAAACTCCCCTGGGGTAGCAGTCGCTAGGTTGACACCCTCGTCTTCAACTCCTTCTTCTAATGACTTTAACCATGGGAACAGCTCATCCATGGCACGGGTGTCATAAGTCTCGTGTGGTTGATAGCTCGAAAACTCCAAGGAAAAAAAATGGTTGCTGCACAAGCCTTAGTAACAGTGCATAAAGAATGTATAAATGGCGCATAAACAGTAGCCAGAACCAATCAATTAACTCCTCCTGCAGCAGGCTACTCGGCGAGTAGCCGAATAAACTCGCCGAGTAGAAGGTGTCGGACAAGCAGATCGTGCAGAAGCAAACGTACTCGCCGAGTAGTATTAGTGCACTCGGCGAGTAGAGCATATAATCCCAAAAATTGTCTAAACGCTGGCTCTCTTTATTCTAGTGTTGACATGCAAATATAAATGCACTCTCCCAGAAACTTTCTAAACAGCAACACTTTAATAAATCTCGATTCGTACGGACTCGATCCTAGGAACAAAACTCCATAAGCACTCTTAAAGGCCCTCATTCCTCGCTTGACCATTCCTAAATAGCATGCATCCTAGCTTCAACACCTGAAAAGAAAACTAAAAGTAACACTAAAATTCAAACCACTTAACCAAGGTTACATGTCCACAATTATCTTTAAAACAAACATCATAATCAAACAAAATAAAATCTTCATTCTTCCTCGTCCATCCCGGCTCCTCCAGCTCCACTTCCTCCTTCTCCACCCCTTCTTCGCATCCTCTCATCCCAATCCATAATATACGGGTAGCCGGGTCCAGGCCTCGGGGTAATGTGCATTTGTTGGAAAAGATAATCGAAGGATTGATTGGTGTAATTAACCCCTTGGCCAATGTCATCCAAGTATTGTCGATACTCCACTTGGTTCCAACTCTCGTTATCCTCCACCGGGATAACCGGTGGGTCGTCCCGTACCCGCTCACTCCTTTGCCTAACCCGCCTTCCCGGCTCCTCGGGAACCGCCGACTCATCCTCATTTGGGATAGTAAAGGAATCACCAAATTTCTCCACTATCCGAGCCCTCCTATAAAGTGCAGTGTTAAACGGAGGAGGGTGGATAATCGTCAACGCTTGAGCTTGCGGCAAATCCAAGATCCCAAACGATTTCGCAAGCCGAGTAATGAACATGCCCCCATTTATCTTCGAGTTTATTTTCTCCTTAACCGCCCCCTCCGCAAGAAATTTGGCAATGCAATACGGGAGGTTGCAGAAGACGTCGGGAGTGATGATACTCCACAAGTAAAAAATATCAAGGGTGGGAACTTTGTCCCCATCCTTCCGCATGTTGATCGTGCTTGCAATGAACCGGTGAAGGAGTCGGTGGATCGGAGAACGGATATGACCTTCTTGAGCAGTAGAAGGTATGTAAACTTGGTTAGCAATTGTACTCCACCATGTCGATGCCACCACTTCCTCGGGAAGTTCTTTGTAGGTATTCTCCAAGAAGGCTTCAAAGTAATCCGTCATCACCATATCTTGATCGTAGATGCCCAACCGCCAAGAGAACTCAACCATGCTGCATTGATGCAGCTCCCCACCCAAAGAAAACGAGATCGTGTTTGGATTGTAAAACTCACTACCACCTCGGAATGAGATGGTAGCGAAGAACTCCCAGCACAACTCTGTGTATACTGGCTCTTGAATCTTGAACAATTGCAACCAACCATCACAAGTGATGTTGGCATAACCCAAATTACAATCTTTCACTAAATATGGGGTGAGTTCCTCTTCCAAGCCGACATTGCCCAACCATCCCCAATCCACTGCATTCGGTAGGTGGATTTCTTTCTGTCGAAGTGCTTCCAACCTGTTTAGCGCTCGAGTTTTGGAAGATTTGGAGGTAATTTGTTGAAAGGATAACCATGGCATATCACCATGGCTTCCCCCGCGTGATGACTAACCTCTTCTTGCCATTCTAACTGCATGCACATATCAAAAACACAGCAACAAATATCACCCAGCAATTAAAACAGAAAAATTTATAGTCTGGTTGTGACCTACTCGCCGAGTACACGAGCATACTCGCCGAGTACGATGAACACTCGGACAGATCGAAACCGGATCTGTGGAATTAATGTAATAGTCCAATTTGTTCATAGGGGTTTGTGGTAATTGTGTATCTAACCGTATATCTTGAAGAATTTTTACCAAATAACATCTAATTCATGATTAAATCAAAGCCCTAAAAATTGGGGAAAAGTCTCCAAATCCGAAAATATATACCAAATATGGAGAGATATGTGATAAAGATTGGACCTTTCATAAAATTAAAGAGCAAAGATGTTACCTTGGTGGTTGAATTAAGAGAAAGAGAAAAGAAATTGACTAGATCTTGAAGAACTCTTGAGAGATGGCTGAGAGAAGATGCTCGGCGAGTGTGGGGGTTGAAATGTTGAATAAAAGTAATTTTTACAGATTTGAATTTACTGAGTTTTAACCGTCTACTCGCCGAGTATAATGGATCTACTCGCCGAGTAGACACGCGTGTCATGCATTTTTGGCTGTACACGAACATTTACTCGCCGAGTATATCCGATGTACTCGCCGAGTAGATGTCTCAGGTTGAAAAATTTTAAGTTTTTGCCAATGCTACTTTGTGAATTTCTTTATTTTAGCCTTTCCACCCCACACTTTCAGTAGAGCTTGTCCTCAAGCACTTAGAGAAGTAGAATGAATGGAAAAAAAAAAACATACGAAAAATAAAGAAAGGGAAAGAAAATGCAAACGTGAAACTCGGGTTGCCTCCCGAGAAGCGCTTCTTTTGATGGAGTCATTAGCTGGACTCCGCCCCTTCTATGTTTTTGCAATTCCGCACAGCAGGAGCTCCTCCATTCCTTCATTGCGGGGGACTCCTTCTTCATATTTCTTCACTCGATGGCCATTGACTTTAAATGGCGTGCCATCTCTTGAGATCAATTCAATAGCCCCATGAGGAAACACCGTCTTAACCACAAATGGACCATCCCACCTTGATTTGAGTTTGCCCGAGAAAAGTTTTAGATGGGAATTGAAGAGTAGTACTTTTTGGCCTTCATGGATGTCTTTGCTTTTGATTCTTTGGTCATGCCATCTCTTGGTCTTTTCTATATAGAGCCACGAACTAGAATAGGCCTCATTTCGGAGTTCTTGAAGGGCATTCATTTGCATTAAACGGTTGGTCTTCAATTCTTCCATGTCAAAGTTGCATCTTTTTAGCGCCCAATATGCCTTGTGCTCGATTTCAACCGGTAAATGGCATTGCTTTCCATAAACTAACCTATATGGTGTAGTACCAATAGGTGTTTTGAAAGCGGTACGAAACGCCCATAGCGCGTCATCCAATTTATCCGACCATTCCTTGCGATTGCTTCCCACCGACTTCTCCAAGATACGCTTCAAAACTCGATTGGTAACTTCCGTTTGCCCACTCGTTTGCGGGTGGTATGATGTGGAGAACTTATGGGTCACCCCATATTTCTTGAGCACCTTGTCCAATTGATCATTGGAAAAGTGTGTGCCACGGTCACTAATTAGGGCCTTTGGAACACCAAACCGGGAGAATAGTCTTTTCAAGAACCGTACCACTACCCATCCATCATTTGTAGGTAAAGCCTGCGCCTCCGCCCATTTTGACACATAATCCACCGCCACGAGGATGTACTTGTTTCCTTTGGATGTGGGGAATGGCCCCATGAAGTCTATGCCCCACACGTCGAACACCTCGCACACTTGAATGCTATGTTGAGGCATTTCATTACGGGAGGAAATGTTTCCCACCCTTTGGCAAGCATCGCATTCTTTGACATATTGGGCTGCATCTTTGAAGATTGTAGGCCAATAGAACCCAATGTCAAAGACCTTCTTCGCGGTATAGTGTGCTCCATGATGTCCTCCCGTGGGCCCGCTATGGCAGTGCTCTAGTATTTTTCGACTCTCCTTTCCGAACACACATCTTCGTATAATTCCATCCGCGCAGCTTCGGAAGAGGTATGGATCGTCCCAAAAGTAATATTTGATCTCCGAAAAGAATTTCTTCTTTTGCTGACTATTATAATCCTTCGGGACGTAATTGGTAGCTAAATAGTTAGCTATATCCGCGAACCATGGCTCCTCTCCCATGGACACCATAATGTATTCATCCGGAAAGTCGTCTCCATCCTTATCTTCTTGCAATGCCGGGTTCTCGAGCCTAGATAAATGATCGGCCGCTACGTTCTCCATTCCTTTCTTATCTCGTATCTCTATATCGAATTCTTGAAGAAGCAGTACCCATCGTATTAGTCTTGGCTTGGCATCCTGTTTGGAAAACAAATACTTGATAGCCGAGTGGTCAGTAAAAACAGTGGTTTTAGATAAAACCAAATAAGGACGAAATTTATCAAAAGCGTAAACTACGGCTAACAGTTCTTTTTCAGTAGTGGTATAATTCTCTTGGGTAGGATTCAAGGTCTTGCTTGCATAATAAATGGGTTGAAAATGCTTATCAACCCTTTGTCCAAGGACCGCTTCTAGTGCATAGTCACTAGCATCACACATGATTTCGAAGGGTAAATTCCAATTTGGTGCTATAATGATTGGGGCATTAGTTAATTTTTCTTTTAAAAAGTCGAATGCCTCTAAACACTCTTTAGTGAAATTAAAGGGTGCATCTTTTAATAATAATTGTGTTAGAGGTTTCGTAATTTTGGAAAAATCTTTAATAAAACGCCGGTAAAAACCTGCGTGTCCCAAAAAACTTCTAATGCCCTTCACATTAGTTGGTGGGGGTAATTTAGCAATGGTGTCTATCTTTGCCCGATCCACCTCAATTCCTTTTTTAGAGACTTTATGTCCCAATACTATACCCTCTTTGACCATGAAATGACACTTTTCCCAATTTAGGACCAAGTCGGTTTTCTCACATCTAGCAAGCATCGAGTCAAGATTGGTGAGGCAGTCATTGAAAGAAGATCCGAATACAGAAAAGTCATCCATAAAGACCTCCATGAATTTTTCCACCATATCATGGAATATGGCGGTCATGCACCTTTGAAATGTCGCAGGTGCATTGCATAGTCCAAATGGCATGCGTCTATAGGCGAAGGTCCCACTGGGGCATGTAAAGGTGGTCTTTTCTTGGTCCATTGGGTCTATGGGTATTTGGAAATACCCGGAAAACCCATCTAAGAAGCAATAGTAGCTATGGCCCGATAGTCTTTCTAACATTTGGTCTATGAAAGGAAGGGGAAAATGGTCTTTGCGAGTGGCATCGTTTAGCTTGCGATAATCGATGCACACTCGCCAACCGGTTACCGTTCGCGTTGGAATTAACTCGTTCTTCTCGTTGGTAATGACCGTCATTCCTCCTTTCTTGGGCACCACCTGGACCGGACTCACCCATGGGCTATCAGAGATGGAATAGATGATGCCTGCATCCAAAAGCTTGACCACCTCCTTCTTGACGACTTCTTGCATGTTCGGGTTGAATCTTCTTTGATGCTGCACCACCGGCCTGGCTCCTTTTTCTAAGTTGATTTTGTGAGAGCAGTAGGATGGACTTATTCCCTTTATGTCGGAGATGCTCCATGCGATGGCTCTTTTCCTTTTCTTCAACACCCGTACAAGCTCTTCCTTTTCCGTCTTGGAGAGATCTGAGGCTATAATCACTGGCTTCTGATTTCCTTCTTCCAGGAAGGCGTATTCCAGATGGTCAGGCAGTGTTTTGAGCTCCAATTTATTCTGCATAGTGGCGGACTCGCCGAGTGCAGGTGTGGTACTCGGCGAGTTGATGGCGGCATTCGCGACTGCTGACTTTTCTTCAGGTGTACTCGGCGAGTAGATCGGGTCTACTCGGCGAGTAGGGCTTTCAGCTTGGTTTTTTAGTTCTTCATACTCTGCTTCCTCCAACAGTCTTTCAATCTCTAATAAGTCTGTTTCTGGATCAAATACTTCTTCCAAAGCTGCAAACTTGCTGGAATCTTCAGGTATGTCTTCTTCCAATAACTCGTCAAGCATGTCGATTAAGAACGCCGTGTCGTCACTACTCCTTGAGTACTTCATGGCTTGGTCTACCCCGAATGTTACTGAGTCGTCCCCAACTCGCAATGTGAGCTTTGAATCTCTCATATCTACGATGGCGCTAGCGGTGTTGAGGAAGGGTCTTCCAAGGATGATTGGTACTTGCGGATCCGCCTCCATGTCGAGAATGATGAAGTCAGCCGGGAAGACAAATTTGTCTACTTTCACTAATAAATCTTCACATATGCCTCTTGGGAAAGTAACCGTCTTGTTTGCCAAATGAATTGCCATTCGAATTGGCCTTGGCTCCGGGAGGTCCAGCTTTTTGAAGAACGAGTACGGCATAAGGTTCACACTCGCTCCAGAATCAGCTAAAGCGTGAATTGCTGCCAAGTTGCCAAATTGGCAAGGTAGAGTTAAGCTCCCCGGATCACCCTTCTTCTTTGGTAATTTGTTTAGCATGGCGGCGGAGCAATTCTCATTCAATACTACTTTCTGCACCTCTTCCATCTTTCTTCTATTAGTAAGGAGTTCCTTAAGGAATTTTGCATACTTGGGCATTTGCATAACGGCTTCAATGAAAGGAATGTTTATTTGAAGAGTTTTGATATGAGCAAGGAACTTCTGATATTCCTCTTCCTGCTTCTCCTTCTTGGCTCGGGCTGGGTATGGCATTGGAGGCTGGTATGGTTTCAAGGGTGGCTGATCATTAGTTTTTTCAGATGTACTCGCCGAGTCCATCGGTCCTACTCGGCGAGTAGGGCTCTCAGATTGTGAATGTTGGTTTTCAACTTGTACTTCCGTTTCTTCCTTCTGTGAGTCCTTGTTCGCTTCAGTTCGAATGGGGGCCAAGGGAGTAATAATCTTCCCACTTCTTGTGGTAACAATATTCACTTGCGCGCCTCATGGGTTGTTCTCGGTTTTGCTAGGAAGCTCTCCCGGTGACCTTTGGTTTAGTTGTTGAGCGAGTTGCCCAAGCTGAGTTTCTATATTATGGATGGATGCTTGCTGGTTCCTGAGCATTGTTCTTGTTTCTTGGATAGCAGCATCGTGGTCACTGTGTCTTTTCTCGGAAGCAGCCACAAATTTAGTTAGCATATCTTCCAAGCTTGGCTTCTTCTCTTGCACCGGCTCCTCCTTTTGGTAAAAGCCTCTCCCTTTTTGTCTATACTTCTCCTCCTTGGCCTTCTTGTACTCTTCGTAAGGTAGCTACTCCTTCTTTTGTTTTCGCCAGTCTTCATCATACCGGTCACCGCTCGAATAGCATACTTGTGCCTTTTTGTTGTCGTGCTCATCCAAATCACAATCCCTAGTGAGGTGAGGTCCATTGCAATTCTCGCAACCCACCCGTATGGCATGGATAGTTTGATCCATTTTGTCCATTCTTCTATCCATGGTTTTTAACATGGCCATAACCGCGGATAAATCTTCAGTAGCAGCGTATGCGGCTCCCCTCGTGACATCATTCCTAGGGTTGTGGTATTCTCTAGAGTGTTTAGAGAATTCTTCAATTAGTTCTTTGATCACCGGGGGTGGCTTCTTTGTAAGTGGGCCTTGTGAGTCTAGCAGCTGCCGGGTCGTGACATTGACTCCATCATAAAAGATGGAAACTTCTTGTTGGCTATTTAGATCATGGTGTGGGCAATTTCGTAGCAGACTTTTGTACCTCTCCCATGCCTCATATAACGACTCTCCAGCTTGTTGTTCAAAATTTGCAATGGCCTTCTTGAGTTTGGCTATCTTGGATGGTGGGCAAAAGTGATCAATAAACTCTTCCTTCATTCTGGCCCAAGTAGTGACTGACCCGGGAGGAAGTGATTTGAGCTAGTCTTTAGCAGCACCCTTGAAGGTTACCGGAAGCATCCGAAGCAGCTGAGTTTCGCGAGTGACATTTGGAATGTTGAAGTAATCAGCAACATCATTTACTTCATCCAAATGTTTGTAGGCATCTTCATGATCTTTCCCGTAGAAAGGTATTTCCTTGAGTGAAGCTAGGATATGACCTTTTAGCTCAAAGGTGGCAGTTGCGGGAATTGCGGGTTGCACAAGTCCCGGGCCATGGTCGTCGCGCATCCTCTTCTTCCATTCTCCCATGGGAATTTCATCAATGTTAGCCATAGTGAATGCTAACTCTTCCTCCGATTCGGTGTCTTGTTCGTAAGTTGCCTCGTCTTCTTCCTTGGTTTCGTATCTAATCTCTTCTTGAATTGGCTCTTCAATTATTAAGGAAGCGCTTGATGCTCCTGATTTGCTGCTCTTCTTTTTCCCGAAAACAGTCTTCAAGTTAGACAATGGTGATTTCTTTGGTGTGCTTGAACTCTCCACGTCCTTCCCTTTGTTTCTTTTCAATTCGGATTCGGGGTCTTCAAACGGGGGTACCAGTGGTGTGTTTGCTCCTCTGGTCATGAAAGTCCTGAAATTAATCAAATAAAAGCGTAAAAAGAACAAAAAGATTGTAAACAAATAAAATAAAAAAAATTTCTAAATAAGCTGTTACTCGCCGAGTAGGTGCGAGTGCACTCGGCGAGTATCAGTGAGTTTTCAAAAAAAATTCTAAGTTTTTAACCTAACTAAAACAGATACTAAAACCTAATTACTAGTTACTAAATTGCAATAAATGAACTTTATGCAAGTAAACTCACACAAAGGATCGAAAAAAATTAGGAATTAGCTTAATTATTTAGAACCGTTCCCCGGCAACGGCGCCAAAAACTTGATGTGTGTAAATTCAACTAGTTTTATCCCTACTTTTTATTAATAATTTGAGCACACAAAGGCAGTGAACCTGTCCTTAAGTGGTATAGATTGATAAGTAAGGTATCGAACTCAGGAAACGGAAATTAAACTAATAGCTAATTTTAACTAAAACAAATAATAAAAGTAAATGGTTTTTCTCTAGTTTTGCAAGACTAGAAACTTAAACAAACTAAATTTAACTAATTAACTAAAGCAACAACTATTCACCAAATTTGATAAAGATGTTTCTATTTAGGTTCAACCAATTCACTCCTATGATTATTTAAGTTAAGGTAGATTAATTGCTATTGGTTACCAAAGATAGTAGTTAGGTTCACGTTCATTACTCCTAACCCTTAGACAATTAACTAATTTAAGCGTTGATCAAGTGTTTAAACTAATTAATTCTCTAGATTAATTATTTGGATTAAATAAGATTTGTAATGGTCAATTAAGTTATTAATTCAATTAACCTCTTGTTGATGGTTTCTCAAACAAGCTCACACATTAATCTTCCTATTTTCTTATTAATCTTAGTTTCATACTCATTACTTCCAAGCATATGTTTTAGTATTCACATAGACATACGAGGTTAACAATTAAGTGATGTTCATGCAACCTAATTGCCTTCCAATTAACAGAAAATAGTAGTGATTAACACATAAGGTTCTTTAACAAACTTAATTTAATAAATCACCAATAGACAATTAAGAAAAATTCAATAATTAAACCATAGGAGTTCTTTGGTATTCCCCAAACAGAAACAAAAACAAGTTTAGCTCATAGTTGCAGTAGAAACAAGCATAAAAACAAAGTTTATGAAAGCAAACATGTTTAATTCCTAAGTCTAAGGGGTAGAATCAACCTAATTACTTGAATTCTTCCAACTCTTGAAGCTTAGGGTTCTCCAGCGCCTTCTGAACCTTTTAGTCGCAGCTAATCCTTCAAAATTCGCCAGGGGTTCTGTTCCATGTGATAGGGATTCGTCTTTTAAAGATATCCCAAAACAGAGGGTACTCGGCGAGTAGCAGAATCAACTCGCCGAGTAGGTCAATACTTATCCGTCTCTAAATCAGCAGTCGTACATATCTCCTGGCATCTCATCCCGTACTCGCCGAGTAATGCCGACCTACTCGCCGAGTAAGTCTCTATTTCCATTCTTTAACCTTCACTTGCTTTCCCTTTTCTCCTTTTTGCCTCCAAGCATATCTTTTGGACTGAAAACACAATTCAAAGCATTTTAAGTACCTTTTGTCCATATTATTCTCATAACTAACCAAAAATAACCAAGAATATATGTTAAATAATTAACTAATTATGCACATATCATATATATATATATATATATATATATATATATATATATATATATATATATATATATATATATATATATATATGTTAAGGATAAAATGAGAACATCTAAAATGTTGAGAACACATGAAAAGTTCTAGACCAACCATTTTACAAGGATATATTAGTAATTGCGTATTTAATTTAAATTATAACAAATCTTAATATCCTAAATTTTAGCAATATTAATTAAGTTACTTAAAATAATAGATTAGCCGATGGTTATTTTACTTTTTTATTAATATATGACAAAAATATTTTTTATTCATTTTTGTTAAAAAAGTTATTTTTTGTAATTTATCATTCATCGGATATTATTAATTATAAATGAGTAAAACACGTTTGTAATTATAAAACTATAAAGTTGTAATCGTAAATGAATAAAACACAATTTAAAGATAAAAAAATTTATTTATAAAAATGTCAAAAAAAAAAAAAAAAAAAAAAAAAAAAAAAAAAAAAAAAACTCTATTTATTATTAAACTTTGTTATATTCATAAATAATATTTCTAAAGATTGAGTTTATACATTTATTTACTTATATTCATAAATGAACATGCTAATGCTAGTTTTATACATTTATATATGATTATATTCAACAATGATTAACCCACTCCAAAGGAATATATTCATAAATTAATATGCAAATACTAGTTTCATACATTTATATATGATTATATTCAACAATGATTAAACCACTCCAAAGGGAGAAAAAAAAATCTTGAAAAATTAATTCATATGTCAGCGATTTTCTTGATTCGGTTGCAACCTCCCTCTTCTATTTGGATAAAAATGATTGCTTGTATAACGAGCACCAGTGATACCTTAAAAGTGATTGCATTCCTTTTTCTTTGATAAATACTTATAAAATGCCAATAACATGTAAATACAATAAAAAGATCAACAAAATATTAAAATGAATGATTAGTAGCAAAAACATGTGGTGTTATAATCATAAATGGTATGATTATAATCGATTTTCAAATCATTTATATTACCGATAGTTATAATTATAAATGATTACTATCAGTGTCTTCTAGCACTGTTGATTGTTAGGGGCTTCAACTCTAAAATCGTTTCTATCCCCTCGCCCTTCTCGATCTCACTTTGAATCCCCCTCATGATCTCCCCTATGTTTTCCAATTTAAGAGAAAATGAAGCCCATTATTGTTGAAATCGTGAAGATCCAAAGAAAGAACCAATTGTGTAAATAACAACGTTTCGACTAAGGAGGAGGCTCGATAGTGGCTGCAACGTGAGATGTGATGGTGAACATATTCGGGTGGTGTATGGATGATGGAGGCGGATCTGTTGATGAAGTCCTAGGTATCCAAAGGAGAAAGAAAGAGACGGGAATATGAAAGGAAATAGACGGGAGTTGAGAAATTTTAGGAGTTAGCTTAAGTTTCAATTACTATTATACCCTAATGACAATTTTAAAGTTACACTTTAATTCCTGTAATTTTAAGAATTTACATAAATGGCTCATTTTATAATAACCTTAGATTTAGTTTTTTAAATGGTTCAAATAAAACATCTATCTTGAACATCTATCATTCAAATCAATATGATTTAAAATAAAACATCTATCTTGAATCATATGGATTTGATACATTCATAATTTTTCAACTTATGCTAATTAATTCAATGATTAATCAAAATATTTATCCTATATGAGAATATTATTTTCATGTTAGATTACTTACATTTGGTTTTTTTTTCCTTTTGTTTTTATTATCAAGATTCCATGAAAATGCAAAAGAATATAAATATAGAGAATTATAAAGTAAAAAATGAATACATGTGATTTAAGGTATTGTATATGTAAGTGTGTTTTATTTGGTAATCTTCCACTACTAATATCCACATATAATATTGTATTTTTAATTATTATTTTCAATTCATTTTCCCTTACCTTCTTTAAATTTCACAAATATTTTTATGATTGTGCTTAAGTCAAAAGAAAATGATGATATATTTTTAATTTCTTTGTTACAATTTTTGATGTAGAATTATGGTATGTTTATGTTGTATATATCATTACATATATTTCTCATAATTTTCTAAATATATTCATAATTTTTGTGTAGATTTAAAACTCCATTAACACCTTGACTTTTTTTTAGATTATAATAATCACATCAATTCACAAATTATGTTACACTCAATTTTCTAACATCTGGTTTTTTTATCGATAATATTTTGCTAGATCATGACATACTTACAAAATAATGTTTATATGTAATAATAAAAGAGACAATATGGTCAATTAAAATTCATATATTTTTATTAACTAATGAATTAATTAATTAACTTAAGTTGAAAATTTGTAAGACTTATGTAGTAAAAATATTTTAATTAACGAATCCATTAAATAGCATAAAATGAAATGTTGTGGGGGTTTTATATGAATATAGTTTATATATAGTTTGAATAGATTAAATAAATAAACAAATGAGTAATTCTTAAATTAATTGAGTTTAAAAATACTTAAAAATAATATTAAATCAAAATTTCTACTATATTATTATTTATATGCAACCTATGGATAAATATAATCAAAATTATACTATTGAATATATGTAGTATACTATAAGTCTTAAATGTCAAATTTTCAAATAAGTGTTAAATGTCAAATTTTCAAATAAACATCTCTTTTATCATATTAGTTATGTTTAGTAACATATATGTCTATATTTTTTGGAATATAATTTTCTTTCTATACGACGTGCAGACATACAGGTGTTCGAGTAGTATATAGAATATAGACAAAACTTCAAAAATGGTCCCTGTGGTTTCTAAAAATATCAAGTTTAGTCTCTAAGTTCAAAAAATCTCACAGATGGTCCCTGTGGTTTCAAAACTATTAACAAATGATCCTTCCGACTCACTCCGTTAGCATTTCACCGTTAACTCATTTTTTAATAAAATATTGCAGGGGTAATTTCATCATTTAAGCTGTAACCTTCTCTCTTTAATATGAAATGATTACCTGTTGCTTGCACATCACTACCCGTCCCTCTCCCAAGAACATAACTAGTTACATCTTTACTCATCGGGTTCATTCCCATTGTAGAAGCAAGAACAGAAATTGGGATTTAGGGTTTTAAGCTGCAGGAATTGCAATGGTGCTATCAATATGGTGTTTTCGAGAAAAATTTGTAACCGTGGAGGACTTGGGAAAAAGATACGGTACATTACTACAACATAACTTGTTTTTTCTTGGTCTATTGTGTTGACGTAAGGAAATCATTGATTTTAGTCTTTTTTTTTTTTGTGTTTCAAGAAGGTTATGATAACTATTTCACGTTGAAGATACACTACAGTAGTGTATTCACCAAAGCACCTGGAAGGAAATACGTTGATGGTGTTGTAGCATATGTAGATGATGTTGACACTGATTTATTTTCAGTTCATGAGCTTGACGACATGGTTCGAGAACTAGGGTACAAAACTGAGCAAACCCTTTACTACCATTTCTGTATCCCTGAATACCCTTTGGACTATGGCTTAATGCCTTTAGGTAATGATCAAGATGTACTTAAAATGGTATCATATGTCCCTAAACATAGACTTATTAGGGTGTATATTGAAACTGGTCACACAAGGATAGCTAGTTATTACAAGTCTCCTTCTAAAGTTGTTATTGAAGATTTGGAGCCTGATAGTGTGTCACATGAAATGAATAGAAAGAAACCTTGTAGGAGAGAAGCAGGATCATGTAGTAGAAAGCTTGATCTAAACAAGTCTATGAACCCTGATTATGAGCAGTCACAAGTGTTAGATGTTGATGAAGGCCATGATTACTCAAAGAGTATTCTACCATTTATAAGGTCACAAGGCAAACAAAGTCATGTCATTCAAGAGGAAGTGGTGAATCATGAAATTGAAACTCAAGAAGAAGTGATCACTAGTGCAGTTGAAACTGAAGAACCATTGGGAACTTACCATGTATAGGAACCAAGCTGCCAAGCTGATGATGGAGCTAATACTACAGCAGTTGATGACTATGAACCATTTATAGAGGATTACTCACTTTATGTTGATTATGATGCTGATTTTAATGTTCAAACTTCATTTGAACAACCACCAGAGGGGGATTATCTAGAGGGTATGGTGAGTGATGATAGTAGACAGGCTTTCTACTATGAGAGTGGCCATGGTTCTGAGGATAGTGGAGATGATTTTGATGACAATGAATACAATGTGGATGAGTCTAACATACAATTTGATATAGATGTAGACATGAGTGAATTCCATAATGTTGTTGATGTAGATGAACATGGAATCTTGAACAATCATTCAAAAAATGAAGGGATTGACATGGTTGATGATGAGTTGGAAGTTATTGCCACTGATGATTATCAATTTGTAGGATTTCATGAAGATGATAGGAAGATATTGCTTAAAGAGTTGAGTAAGTCAAGTACATGCTCACATGGAGAGGTTCATGTTAAACCATTTCAGATTGGCCAGGTCTTCAAAACCAAGCTTGATGTTAAAAACTACATGAACTCACATGCTGTAGCAACCAGGAGGTCTTTATACCTAGCCAAAAATGACAAAATCCGGATTAGGGTGAAATGTAAAAGTGTTGTAAGTAAGCCTTCTAAAGTAGTTGGTGGTGGTGGGCCCGCAACTAGAAGTAGGGCAAAATGCAAGGGTAAAGATGTAATTGCCAATAAAGGTACATGTCCATGGGCAGTCCAAATATCGATGGCTAATGAAAATCAAGATTGGTTGGTGAAAACAGTACTGGATGAGCATAAATGTTTTCAAACAAGGGCGGTTAAAGCTTGCACTTCCATATATGTAGCAAACTTAATTGTTCAACAAACATAGAGTAACCCTAAAATTACAGTGAAAGCTTTACACGAATAGTTGTGCAAGAAACTGGAAGTAGGTATGTCATTGCAAAAGGTTTCTAGAGCAAAGTCAATGGTTGAGCATATCATTAGTGGGGACTACCAGGTACAGTATGGATTTTTGAGGGATTATGTGTTGGAGCTACTCAACACTAATCCTAGTACAACAGTTCGAATTGATGTGTATCCAGAAACCTCCCTGTCTATTACCACAAGAACTTTTAGAAGAATATATGTCTGTCTAGGTGCATTGAAGCTAGGATTCAAATCTGGGTTAAGAGATTTTCTAAGTCTGGATGGTACTTTCATGAAGGGCCCTTACCCTGGGCAAGTGTTAACTGCTATAGGGTTGGACTCAAACAATGGCATATACCCTGTAGCATATGTAGTGGTAAAGAAAGAATCAACAAGTAGTTGGACCTGGTTCTTGGAACTGTTAGGAGAAGATCTGGATCTGGGACCAAATTCAAACTTTACATTCATTTTAGATAGACAAAAGGTATGTATCACCTAACTTTTTTTATTACCTTTTCTAAATACATTTGGTTAACTAATGTTGCATACATTGACTTTTGTTTAGGGAATAATACCAGCAATGGAGAAGGTATTCCCTAGTGCAGAACAAGGTTCTGTTTGAGGCATATCCAGGAAAACATGAAGAAACAGTGGAAAGGGAAAGACTTAAGTGACCAGCTTTGGGAGTGTGGTAGAGCAACAACAGTCAATCATTTTAACAGAGCAATGGATGAGTTAAAGAAGATCAATGAAGAGGCTCATGCTTGGGTGTGTAAGATCCCAACAAACACTTGGGCTAAATCTCACTTTAGTGGTGAGTTTCTAGAAATTTATTGAGAAATGTTAATCTTCCCTGTTGTGTGTTTACTATATGTGTAATTGTCTTCTCTTAATATCTATTATTCAGGAAGGGCACATATTGATTGTTTGTTGAATAACCTTTGTGAGGTATTCAATTCTAAGCTAGATGAAGGTAGGGATAAACCTATTATCACTTGCTTAGAGTATATTAGAGAGTATCTCATGAAGAGGTTATGTGTGGTGCAAAAGGAAATAGATAAGTGTGAAGGACTTCTAACCCCTACTACAACTACACTGTTTGAAAAGATTAAGACTGATGTAGCAAAGTATGTGACTAAATACAATGGGGCAGGAAAGTACCAAGTGGCAATCACAATGCAAGACCAGTATGTGGTAAACTTGAATGATCATGTAACATCCGAAAAATACACCCAATTTAAATTTTTCAAAACAACCTGATTTTCATTAAAATGTTTACAAAAAGGTTTTCAATACAAGTCATTTGAGTATTCCCAGAATCACATTGCTACAAAATCATGAGGAGCGGTACGATCACGCCTTCGCCTTGCCACAGTCTCCTGAAGAACCTGAAAAACATTAAACCACAACTGTAAGCCCGAAAGCTTAGTGAGATACCCCCAAAATACCAACCACGTATACGCCCTTCCAGGCTACGACCTTCCGGTCCAAAACATATAAAACATACATAACATAACAGAACATAGAACAGCCATGCATATCGGGACTACCGTGTGACTGGTCCGCCGTATCGGGCCTTCAGTCCAACGGATCCATCCTTCGGGTCTAGTCATGTCCTTTGAGTCTATAGTGGGGTTGGTCCGCCCGCATCGGGCCTTCAACCCACCTGGTCCACTCTCTAAGTCTACAGTGTGACTGGTCCGCCCGCATCGGGCCTTCAGTCGGCCTGGTCCACTCTCCGAGCCTCGGCACGTCTGGTCCACCCTCGTGGGGCCTACAGCCTATCCGGACCGCTCGCTGGGCCTTCGGAACAACCGGTCCGCCCTGGGTATCTTGGCCTACAGCACAAAGCAGGACCCGCCTCAACCCATCTCCAGTCCAAACAACCATGTGCACAAAACATACATTCATATAACAGTCATAGTCAACAAACCGAACAAGCAGATCACATAGCATATCATTACCCTAACCGGATTACCGACCTAACCGGTCACTAGCATAGCATCACTCTGTATATCGGGAAAACTGACCTTAACAAGGCCTCCTAGCATGAACCATCCTAGCTACCAGGATGCAGACACATCAAACAATAACATAATAACCATAACCGAATCTCAATACAATAAAGGGCCGGCCTTGGTGCCTTAGACCCTGTTGATATAGTGAGGATAACTCACCTCGAAACTGCCGGCTGAAAAGATAAGATCCCGCTGCTCCGAACTCTGGCACGAACTCCTCTACTAAACATCAAAACATACAACTCAATAAATACCCTTAATTACCAAAATACCCCTGGAAGACAACTGGTCAACCTTGGACGAGTCAAAGTCAACCCCTGACTGACCCTACTCGCCGAGTCATCCCGATGACTCGCCGAGTCCTCATGCTCAGAACTTCCCTCAATTAGCGACCCAACTCGCCGAGTCACCCCAAGACTCGTCGAGTCCAACAACTCTGAGTCCACTCGCACCCAACTCACCGAGTCATCCCTTGACTCGCCGATTCATCGACTCAACCAGAAATATTGGGACTTCCTCGACAAGACTCGCCGAGTCCAAATGGACTCGTCGAGTCCAAGGCCATCTTCAACCTACTCGCCGAGTTGTTCTTCCAACTCGTCGAGTCCCAGGCCATCTTCAAGCAACTCGTCGAGTCCACCCATGTGACTCGTCGAGTACCACCGTTCTGAATCCACACAGAAGCATCTCAGGCCATGCAATTGATCCAAAACATAGATCCAACCTCCTACAGTCCATCCATCACGTAAAGTGGCAAACTTTACGTGAATCTAACGAGATCTAAGCCATTTTCACCTTAAAACCAAGGTTTGGGACATGGTGACTTCACTAAGCACACAACACAGGAACTTTAATGCACTCTAGGCCTTCAATATTCCAGATCTGAGGTAGCAACCTCAGATCTATTCTCCAAACTCCAAAACATTCCAAGACATACTCCCCACAAACCCCAAAATGAAGAAACTAGGAATGCACAGCCTAAGGACGAAGATATTACCTCCAAAAGAGGCCTCAATAGCAGTCAAACTCGAATCCAAGCAAAGCCCTTTGATCCAAGCCACTTCTCCTTCAAGATCTCTTCAAACAACACCTCTCCAAGCTCTAATTTGCTCCACAAATGATCTCTCCACGTATTTAGGGTTTCTGGAACTCAAGGGGGGAATAAGGGAGGCTGTGGAGGAGTATAATGCTCTTTATATAGGGCTCAACCCCGGAATTTAGGGTTTTCTCCATACAGCACCTACTCGCCGAGTCCATCCCATGGACTCGCCGAGTAGGCCACTTGACACGCGACCATGACCGCGACCTGACTCGCCGAGTCATCCATGGACTCGCCGAGTCATCCTCTAAAACTTACACTTTCAGCCCTTCAACTCTACTCTTGCGATTCCGGGATGTTACAGATCAAAGTTGCAGTTGTAGGTTTTGGGAGATTACAGGTTTCCCATGTAGACATGTTGTTTGTGCTATATGGGACAAAATTGAGAATGGTGAAAATGCCCCCACATGTTGATGAATGGCTCCATCCTTGCTATAGGTTATCAACATGGAAAGACATGTATTTCACAAAATTGATCCATTGAATGGACGTGCAATGTGGCCTAAAAGTGACTACTTATTCACTTTACTTCCACCAAAACATAAGACGGAGGTTTGTATTTCAAGTACACCAAATATATAGTATACATGTGAACATGGAATGAATTCAATTTTAACTATAGTATATCAATATGTGTAGGTTGGGAGGCCTAAGAAGAAGAGAAAGAGGGGTGTTGATGAGCTAAACAGCCAATCTGGTAGATTGAGTCAGAAATATTTGGCAGTCACTTGTTCAAAGTGTCATAACAAAACGCACAATTCCAAAACATGTAAAGGGCAGGGAGGCAGAGGTGAAGTTGGAGGGGGCTGAAAACTATTTTTTAGTAGTTATTAGGATGCTTGTGTTGTAGGTCTTTTGAAACTTAATTCATGTGTACTTGTTTGAATATGTGTTAAGAACCTGAAAACTTTGCATGTAATGCTTGTGTTGTAGGTCTTTTGAAAACTTTGCATCATGGTTGTGTTAAGAACTTTATAACTTTACATATAATGGTGTGTATGCACTTTTTGGTAATGAATTAATATGTTTTGTGTACTACCCTTCACAGATCAATTAATAACATTGTACATTTCAATTGCAAATGAAAACCATCTTAAATATGCATTTACAATACACTTAACAATTGCATTTCAAAAACATTCAAGAAATTGAACAATCAACTATAACAAACTACATTCCATTACCATTACCATTACCATTACCACTCAATTACATATTAATCTGATACATAAACCAAATACAACAACACTTCCAAAACCACCAACATAAACAGAAAACAAAAAAAAAACTCTTATCCGATTAAAATTATAAAATAAAAAAATGAAAAAAAAAAAAAAAAAACCTGCAATGGTTACAAACCAAAAACCAAAACTCCATTACCATCCAAACCTTCACAAGATACTTAGAGATTAAAATAATACCCAAAAAAAAAAAAAAAAAAAAAAAAAAAAAAAAAAAAAAAAAAAAACACCCATGAACAAAACAACATCAGTTGGTAGTTCCACAATTCTGCACTTGCAATGGCAACCCTCTCTTCCAATCGATTCATTGATCTTATCAAACCTGGAATCACCACCAATGCCCTAGCACACATAGGAGGATCAGACCATCGAAGGAACCCACATCTTCTACAGTTCCAAAATTGTCTTCCAGGGTTACAATCCATCCATGAAGTGATCTTCATTGCTTCATTCCCACATCTGCAAGTCACCATCTTTGAATCAGAAGCGATTGGATGTCGTGAATAGTGCAACGGTCAAGCAACAGTGGAAAGGATGAGAGATGACGACTGATAAAGATAAAGGGTTTGCCCAAAAATCGGACATGCAATTTCTTTTAAAGAGAGACGGTTACAACTGAAATGACGAAATTACCCCTACAATATTTTATTAAAAAATGAGTTAACGGTGAAATGCTAACGGAGCGAGCCGGAAAAATCATTTGTTAAAAGTTTTGAAACCACAGGGACCATCTTTGAGGTTTTTTGAACTCAGGGACTAAACATGATATTTTCGGAAACCACAAAGATCATTTTTGAAGTTATGAAATAGAGTATTAACGTAGTATTATTAATCACCAAAAGAAAACAAAATACTAAATAGAATGATAAAGAACTTAAGTAATGTTCATGGGACACGCTTTCTCACCCATGTGCATAAGTATTGATGTGTCTCGTCTGTTCCATTCTAAGCAATTATATATTTTTGATTATTCTCTTTCACTTCTTCAACAATACAATCAATAAAATACTAGGAAACTCTGAAAAGGTACTAAATTTATAAATTAACTATATTAATTAGAAATTGAGAATTCTTTAATCTTTAGTTTATGATTTTTATTTATTCAATGCTAATTCTTTCAATATATGTTTTTAATCACGAAATTGTAGAAAATGACAACACTACTATCATTTTCGTGACCATCCATATATTATAGTTATAAACACTTAAGATTTTAATCCAATAATTTATCACCCATGACACCTTGTTCCTTATCGTTATAGCAACAAGACACTTGGGGCCAAATAGAATTGTATCCAAACTCTCTAATACTTGTGCACATAAATTTCAATCTTCTTCTTTCAATTTTTGTCCTTGTTTTTTTTTTTTTTATTCAAGATGCATGATTGGGCTGCTCCGATCATATCTGCAGCGTTGTTTGCTCTTTTAGCTCCGGGACTCATTGTTCAAATGCCAGGAAAAGAATCATCGGTTGGTTTTATGAACATGAAGACTAGCATGATCTCCATGTTTCTACACACAGTTCTTTATGGTTTGCTTCTTATTTTGTTTCTTGTAGTCCTTGATATACATATGTATGCTTAGGTATTAATATTTACCCGAAGAAACCTCATCGTTTGTTGTTTTAATGGTGATTTACTTAATTACTTTCTTTTATTAGCCACTCGTTGATGGTTTTTTCTTATGTTATATGTAATTTACATGAATTTGGAAGTTTGAAATGAAATCAAAGTCTATTTCTACCTTTTTTTCACCACAAAAAAAAAAAGGAAATTGAAGTATTTAGTATTTAGAGCATCCATAATCATGAATTCAATGAAAGAGTTAAATGATGCTAAAAGGAAATTGAAGTTTCATTCATTCAATGAATGAAACTTGATTATTGTGAGATGTTACCTTGACATTCAATAAATTTGGAGTTAAATGAGAAAAGTAAAAGTTTTTAATTTTTACATATTTATTATAATATAATTATATTTTGTAACATTTCATTGAACTTTATAGAGTTTAATGTATTGTTGGGGAAAAAAAAGTTGTATAGATTATAGAAAGATAATATGATAATCCGTTAAACTATATGAAATTATTGTGGATACCCTTAGCTGCTTATGTGTTTTGGATATACTGCCATATGTTTGTCTTTCCGATCCAACTTTCAATTTTATTTTTGGATTAAAAGAATTGTTACATTATTTTTCTTTGTTTTTTAGTAAGAATATTTATTGTGTTAAATACTTAATTGTAAGTTGTTGTTTATTTGTTGACTAACAAAATTGTTGGCAACTTTCGGCCGTAATTCCCCACTTTTCACGTAGAAGTTGTTGAAATTTTATGTCGTTAGTCAACTTTACAGTGGAAAAGAATCGTTTGTAGTGCGGGAATCAGGAAACAGTTTGTTACATTTTTTTTTTTTTAAATTTATCCTATGTTTAATAAAGAATCGAGTTTGAATGTTTGATCCAATTTTTATTATTAATTTATTATATATGTAAAGCTTTGAATGTTTGGTGATAATTTAAGTTGTGACTTTAAATCGGATTCAAATTGGAATTATTCAATACTAACAATTTTGGGACACATTTAGGAAAATGCGACCCTTTTCCATAAGTATGCAAAATGATCTTGGGTTACCAAAAACTTTACACAAAATGGTCTATATGTCTTATAATGTCACAAAAATGATCCATGTCCAATTGAGATTTTATAAAAAAATATTATTTTGTTTTATAAAATTACATAAATAATCTATTTTTAATCAAAACTATAGAAATGGTCAATCTTTTTCCACAAACACGATGATATAACCCCTGGTTATAAGAAACATTACAAAAATAACGAATGTGTCTGAAAATGTTATAGAAAGGGTCCGTGTTTCATAAAACTATATGAACAGTCACTGCTTAAGCAAAACTATAGAAATGATCCATATGTTTCACAAAATTACAAGAATGATCCCTACTTAATAGCGAATTTACAAATGATATAAAAAATATATAATTAATAAACCGGTCGAAATCCCTCCCTACTAGAAAAATTATGACAATTGTCCCTTTTTTTAGTTTATTTCATAAAAGTACATATACGAGTACATATACGGTCACTATGCGTTTGATACAACTACAAAATGGTCGATGACTAATAGCAAAATTAAAAAATTGACCTTTTGTTTCACAAAATTTTAAAAATAGCCTTTACCTAATAGCGATATAATAGAAATCGTCCCTATGTTTTTGAAAATTACAAAAATGTCATTGTCTAATAGCAAACTTACACACTGTAAATTAGACCGTATGTGAAAAACTACATAAATTATGTCAAAACTATAGCATTAATAAACTTGTTGCTACACAAAAATAGACTCGTTTTCAATCATACAACTCATTTACTTTTTATGATTACATTTCCCAATTTCAATCAAATTGACATTTACATATAATTAAAATAAGGGATAATGATTTGAAAGGATAACGAAGTTTCGAATTTTTTTACATTTAATCACTAAACTTTTTTTCGTTATCTATTTGTTATTGAACAATTGAAACTGTTCACATTTTACCCTTATGACCGGCTGTTACCGGTCATAAGGGTAAATTGTGAACAGTTTCAATAGTTTAGTGGCAAATAGATAACGAAAAAAAGTTTAGTGACTAAATATGAACAAAATCGAAAGTTCGTTTCCCTCTAAAAAGTTCAATAACTAAATGTAAACAAACTTCCTCTTGTATTATGTTTTAGCAAATTATTTATTTTTGTTAAATTGTAGCAACATTTGTTTATGAAATTAAAAAAAAAAAAAAAACAAAACCCTGAAAATATATTTAAAAAAAACAAAAAACCAAAACCGAAATAAAAAACCAATGGTTTGACATTTTCCAAAATAAAAAATCAAAATTTCCAATCTGATTTTGGTTTTACAAAAAAATGAACCATTCTCATTGATGTGAATTATGACCATTGGTTTGACATACAGAATTTGTGACATCCCATGAATACGTAGTTATAACATCCTCTGAACTCGTAATTCATAGTAACGGGTTAGAGTATCATCGCATGAATACGTAGTTACAACATCGCATGAATTCGTAATTCATCACCTACATGTTATGGGCATGCTGGTGTTTCCACTGGGTTGTCTAGATTAGTCTGTGGTCGCCATCTATACTCTAGTAGATGACTACATCGCCACATTGCCGGTTAAGGTTATGGTATCTCCTTTCATCCTACATCACCTATTCATCATCATCTATTTACCTAATTATCATTACATTTCTATCATCACTTATATCTCATCATTTTATTTCACTACACACCAACTATTTCATTTACTCATGTTTCATCCGCAACATATTTGTATATATAAAATAAATATACCGTTTAAATCTTTTAAAACATGTATAAAATTGTTCCTCCAGCATAGACAGCAAGTATTCAAATAATATGCACACATAGCACGTAATTTATATAAAATACTTCATGTAACGACCCGTCTCTGGTATGTTGCTTTTATATTATTTATTTTAGAAGTTTGTAGAGGGACTTGATGAGTCTATGGCCCGACTCATCGAGTAGAGTCGTGATCTTGGGCAGCGTATAGATCGGCGACTCGGCGAGTCCATATTCGGGACTCGGCGAGTCGGCCTGCCAGGTAGAAACCCTAAATCCCCGGGTTTGCACCCTATTTAAACCATCTTATGAGCCCCCAAACTCGTCTCCTTCACCCTCAAAACATTATTTAGCAAACCCTAACCATTCCATTGAGTATTTGAGCATTTCTTGTGTAAATCTTGAAGTTTTGAAGAGAAGAAAGAGGCTAGATCCAAAGGAGAAGAAGAAGATCTAAGTTTTTGCACCCATTTCAGAGTATATTGAGGTAATAATCGGATTCCTCCTATTTTGATGATTGATTCTCCTTTATAAGCATATTTAACCCATTTTTTTAGCTTGTTCATAGTAGAGAAATCATGTTAGATTGATTAGCTTTTGGATCTAGCCATGTTTCAGTTCTAAAAACGTAGATCTATCAACTTTATGGAGCCATTTTGCATGATAGCCCTAGATCTACTCTTCCAAGTGCCCTTTTAGCCTTTATATCCTTTTGTATGCATATGTACACGTAAAGTTGGGAACTTTACGTGGTAAACCAGCCTTAGGAACTTAGATCTATATATTGTATGCAGTGGTTTTGAGCAGAATCGAGTTTTTAGTAATTGCATGCATGTGACTCGGTGAGTCGTTCTTCGGACTCGGCGAGTCGAGTCGTGAGTCCCCAATCCTTCCCCTTTGAGTGATTCTGAGTGGAGACCAGTGAGTGGTGGAATGGACTCAGTGAGTCGGAGGTTAGACTCAGTAATGGAGGGACTCGACGAGTTGTTCATACAACTCGGCGAGTCTAAGGCAATCTTCATAAATTTAAACAAGAACAACTCGTCGAGTTGTTCATACAACTCGGCGAGTCGGATGCAGATAGTCTGAGTTTTAGAATCAAATGGGAACTCGTCGAGTCTAAGCCATACTCGACGAGTAGCAGCAAACATGGTTAAGAAATGAGAGTATGGACTTGGCGAGTTGGCGGCCCAACTCGGCGAGTCAGGTCAACTGTAAGTTGACTTTGACCAGAAGAGTTGAACTT
Source organism: Lactuca saligna (assembly GCF_052625555.1). Classification (NCBI taxonomy): domain Eukaryota; kingdom Viridiplantae; phylum Streptophyta; class Magnoliopsida; order Asterales; family Asteraceae; genus Lactuca; species Lactuca saligna. The sequence continues at coordinate 141,449,287 of NC_136419.1, read as the reverse complement.
GACCAGGAGAGTTGACTTTAGCCAGGGGTAAAAGAGTCATTTTACCCCAATGCAGTTATTAGTATTTTCATTGAGTGTATTTGTGGAATTGTAGCCAGGGAGATACCGGAGCAGCAGCAGATAGCTTCCAGAGCCATACACTCAGCAGCCAGATCACGAGGTGAGTTTCCTTCCAGTCGGAACGGGTCTAAGGCCACAATGCCGGCCCGTATAGCTAGTAGTAGTTTTCGGACTTCAATCCGATGCATATTTTATTATGTTTGATGCCTTCGTGGCTCAGACAGGATTTATGTGTTATGTGTTCCGGGTTACAGTCTAATGCAGTATGCTGTTTATGTGTTCATGCTAGTTGATATGTTTATGTTATGCTATGATCAGTAGTTCCGGACTTCTGTCCAATGCAGTCAGTTTAGGACTTCGGTCCGATGCAGTTAGTTCTGGAATTCGGTCCGATGCAGTTAGCTCCGGACATCGGTCCGATGCAGGAGGCAAGGCCTCAGTAGTTCCGGACTTTGGTCTGATGCAGAGGGCAAGGCCCTGGCTAGTTCCAGACTTCGATCCGATGCAGTTTCTGGACTTCGGTCTGATGCAGTGGGCAAGGCCCAGTATGTGTTTATATGTATTGTATGGTACGTGGTATTTTGGGGGAGCTCACTAAGCTTCGTGCTTACAGTTTCATTTTTGGTTTCAGGTACTTCCGCAAGCAAAGGGAAGAGCTCGGGTTGATGGCATCGCATACACCACAGTTTCAGTTGTCCTGGGAGATGTTTCTAGTTTTTCATAAATGTGATTGATATAGTTTTGATACAGTTCTACATAACTATTAGTTACTGTTTTGAAATATTGACGTATGAGTTTTACTTTGTGATATTATTTTAGTACTTTTATTAATTGTTAAACAAAAATTTTTGGGTCGTGTTTTGGGACCTTTCAAGTTGGTATCAAAGCCTTGGTTAGAGGGATTCGGATACACTTTCGGGTGTGTCTGAACTCAAACTAAGGAAACGATAAAGATTTTCAAAAGAAAAACGTTTTGAAAATGATTTTTGAAAAAGAACTTAGAAAGAAGAAGAGTTTTATAAAAGGAAAATGGTGTGGCGTATGCGATCAAACGAGCTCAAGTAAGTACTCCAAAATTACCCATACAAGTTATGTTATGATTACCAGTTTTAATTTCAGTAGAACAACATGCTAGAATAGGACTAAGGATCTAGGAGGATGCCTTATGTGTCTGCTATATGTGTTTCAGCTTTTCGAAATTTGCATGCTAGTATTGAGTAGACAATAGTAGGATAGCCTGTTAGGGTTATGCCTGATAGTATGAGCTTAGCATTGAATGCTAGTACAATATCTAGTTATGAGAATAGATTTGCTTGAATAATTTTCTATATCCGAATGCTGCTTCCTTTGTGCTTTGTAGGACTCTGAGTGATGGGAGTTAGCCATTAGGTGAATACGTTACATCACATGGGATCAGGGTTGAATAATCTCAGAGTGTTGGATTTGGCCCTATTGCACAGCTCTTGTTTGATTCTAACCGTTGTAGGGACGAGTCTTTTACTTGAAGGATTATCTGAGCCTCATTACATGTGATGGTGTTCAGGTAATGACTAATTAGCATTACAAGGAGGCCTTCAGCAGCTGAGGATTGTTTTGAATGGAGTTAGAGATTTCCCCTAGGGAAAGCCTAGGATGAGAGTAGCAGAGATCAGTAGTAGTAGAATTGACTTGGTGGAGTCAAGGCAGTTCTTGAGGAAAGTACGGATAAATGTGGAAGGTAGTATGGGCCCGTACTACTGAAAGCAGAGGATCCGTACTCGAATCAAGGAAGGCCGAGACAAGATCAGGAAATTAGTATTGGTATCAGTGATCCCTTGAGATATTTCAGTTTTCTGATGTTGCTATGATTTGTTTCAGAATGGTAGTTTTGCGTTCGAGGCCAGCAGTCAGCAGTTCAGGTTCTGGAGGGGGATCAGGACCAGGCCCGGAGGCCGGGCAGTTGGATGAGTAGACCAGAGAGTTCCTTTCTTCTGAGGTTACTCATATCATACTGGAGCAGACTCCTGTGATCTTCGGTTCGATCAAGGAGGGTATTCTAGAGCTGATGGATGAGAGGTTGGGCACCTTCCGTGCCGAGATGGCGGCCATGATGGGGTCGCGCACACTTACATTCAGGGAGTTCAGGGCATGTGGAGCTCCAGATTACCACGGGGCACGGGACCCCATAGTGAGTACTAGATGGTTGGCGGATGTGGCCAACGCTTTCCGCACTAGCAGGTGTCCCGAGGGGGACAAGGTTAGATTGGCGTCATGTCTTTTGAAGGACAGGGCACGGGATTGGTGGGAGGAGGTCGGACATACCATTGGAGATGATGCAGCGTTAGATGCCATGACCTGGGCTGATTTCTCCACCAGGTTCAGGGCGGAGTTTGCACAGGTCATCGAGGTGCAGCAGTTAGCCAGGGAGTTTCAGGACCTCACCCAAACTACGGAGACCGTGGCGGAGATCACCGCCAAGTTCAGGGAGAGGGATCTTCTCGTTCCTCAGTATGCAGCCAATGAGGAAATGAAGAAGGCCCGTTATCATGAGATGTTGCGGAGCGATATCCGCTAGTTTGTGAGCCAGTCCAGCTGTAAAACGTTGGATGACATGATTGCTAGGGCTCGGGAGAGGGAGATTGACCTTGAGATGGAGAGGAAGAGGAAACCGGAGGCGGTTTCGGGTACATGCAGTTCGGGCAAAAAGCCTAAGGTTTCAGATCACAGATCCAGGAGTCAGCAGAGCCACAATCGATGTGGCAAGTGTGGGAGATTGCACGACGGGGTGTGCAAGGCAAGGAGTTCCGGCTGCTACAAGTGCGGTCGGACTAGGCATTTGAGCAGGGATTGTACGGCCCCTGTTACCGCTATTGCAGCATCAGATCTGATTTACTTTCAGTGCAATCAGAAGGGACATAAAAAGTCCCAGTGTCCGAGTTTAGCTGCAGCAGGGAAGGTGATTACACCTGCCCCTGCTACTTTAAGGATTACTGATGGCCGGCAAGGCCGAGCAAAGGCACCAGTGGCAAAGAGTAGAGCTTTTCAGATGACAGCAGAGGAGGCGCGAGCGACTCCTGATGTGGTGATGGGTATGTATCTTCCCTTCATCTCTATATTATTATTGATTATTGCTTATGGTTATATGTTTTGTATAGGGTCGTTCTCTGTGAATGGCATTTCTGCTACAGTATTATTTGATTCGGGGGCTACCCGATCGTTTGTATCGCTAGCGCTTAGCAAGAGATTTAGTAGAGCTCCAGGGGAGCTGGATTGTCCACTAGAGGTCGAGGGAGCAGGTGATAGGACCGTGAGAGTCGCCAGGGTGCATAGAGGATGTTCTCTTCAGTTGTTCAATGAGCAGTTCTCGGTGGATTTGGTCCCTATTCCCCTGCGAGGGAATAAGGTTATAGTAGGCATGGACTGGTTGAGTCCAAACGGGGCAGTGATTGATTGCGAGTTACAGCTAGTGAGGGTTCGCACTCCCAGTGGGGGAGAGTTAGTGATTCAGGGCGAGAGGCCACAGCGTGGACCAGCTTTTTGTTCAGCTGCGAGGGCGAGGCGCTATTTTCAGCAGGGTTGCGCCGGTTACGTAGCTTATGTCTTGGATGCCCGGGAGAAGGGCAAGACGATAGTTGACGATGTTCTGATAGTGCGAGACTTTCTGGATGTATTCCTGGAGGATTTACCGGGAATACCTCCTGAGAGGCAGGTCGAGTTTAGGATCGAACTAATTCCTGGTGCGGCTCTGATAGCTAAGGCACCGTACCGGTTAGCTCCCCATGAGATGCAGGAGTTGTCTACGCAGCTGCAAGAGTTGCTACACAAGCGTTTTATTCGGCCGAGTAGTTCACCTTGGGGAGCACCGATCCTGTTTGTGAAGAAGAAGGATGGGTCGTACCATATGTGCATTGACTACCGGGAGCTAAATAAGGTAACGGTGAAGAACCGTTACCCCTTCCCGAGGATAGATGATTTGTTTGATCAGCTTCAGGGGGCGTCTTGGTTCTCCAAGATCAATTTACGCTCCGGATATCACCAGATGCAAGTTAGAGGCGAAGATGTGCAGAAGACTGCTTTCAGGACCCGATATGGTCATTATGAGTTTGTGGTGATGCCTTTTGGGCTCACTAATGCTCCAGCCGCATTCATGGATCTCATGAATTGCGTATGCAGACCGATGCTGGATCGGTATGTGATAGTATTCATAGATGATATCTTGGTATATTCCAAGACTCAGGAGCAGTATGAGGAACACCTGAGGGAGGTGCTAGAAGTTATGAGAAGGGAGAAACTTTTCGCAAAGTTCTCAAAGTGCGAGTTCTGGTTGCGTGAGGTGCAGTTCCTTGGTCACCTCATCAACCAGAAGGGTATCTTGGTAGATCCGGCCAAGATAGAGGTCGTGATGCAGTGGGAGGTCCCGAAGTCTCCATCCGAGATTCAAAGCTTCCTAGGTTTGGCAGGGTACTACAGAAGATTTATTCAGGATTTCTCCAAGATAGCAGTACCGCTCACCCGACTGACTAAGAAGTCGGTGGTGTTTCGTTGGGGGCCTGAGCAGCAGGTGGCATTTGAGACCCTCAGGCAGAGGCTATACGAGGCTCCGATTCTTTCCCTACCAGAGGGAATAGAGGATTTTCTAGTCTACTGTGATGCCTCAATCACAGGTATGGGAGCAGTATTGATGCAGCGGGGGCATGTGATAGCTTATGCCTCGAGAAAGTTGAAGCCTCACGAGGCTAACTATCCTACCCACGATTTAGAGCTGGGGGCAGTGGTGTTTGCCCTCAAGATTTGGAGACATTACCTTTATGGTCTCCGTTGTACCATCTACACGGATCACAAGAGTTTGAGATACCTTATGGATCAGCCGAGTCTAAACATGAGGCAGAGGAGATGGTTGGATGTGCTGAAGGATTATGATTGTGAAATCCTTTACCATCCAGGGAAGGCCAACGTAGTGGCCGACACCTTGAGCCGAAAGGTGACAACAGCCCCTATCAGAGACTTATGTCTAAGGATGACAGTGATTACTCCGTTGTTGGAATGGATTAGGGAGGCTCAGGTTGAGGGCCTCAAGGAGGAGAGGCAGAAGTGTGAGAGGATAGTAGGCCGAGTAGCTTCGTTTGATTATGATAGTCAGGGGTTGTTGACCCTTCATGGGAGAGTGTAGGTACCGTACGGGGGCGGAGTACAGCAGGTGTTGATGGACGAGGCTCATAAGTCTCGATTTTCCATCCACCCAGGGGCAACGAAGATGTATAGAGATCTTCGACCCAATTATTGGTGGCTGAAGAGATAAAAACCTTTAAGATCGAATGTAAAGAAATACTCAAGAATGGATTTGAATATGTCGAATGATTAAACTTTCAATCCTCAGCAAAGCTCGATGAAGAACTTCCACTGTAGAGGATTCTGGGGTTACAAAAAGATAACTTCTATAATTACACCGTAAAACCCTAATCAATCGGTTCCGTAAAAGATGCATGCAACCATCTATAAATACACAAACCCTAGAAAATAAGATACGGATGGACAGGCTCATACCGCACAAAGAATGGACTAGGAAGCGAGCCCAAGACGCAACACCAATAACCCAAAAATCTCCCCCTTTGCGTCAATTAAGGCGAGATTTCACTCCAGCTTGCTTGCCCCCGCAGCACTGGCTTTCTTGACTGTCTTGAACAGGCAGGGGATGATGGCAAGAAGTGTTTGACGGAAGTGAATGTACCAGTTTATCATATCATTGAAGTACTTTTTGTCACTATCCGTGTTCTGCTTGCAACGATTGATTATACCCAGAACATGCTCTAGACAGGTAGTCGTGTAAAGATGTTTGTCAGCCAAAGCAAACAGGCATTTCTGGCCTTCTACTCTAGTGAACATGACTGAGTTCTGTTTCGGGTCAATATTTCCCATCTTCATTCGGTTTATGTCGCTAGCAGAACCCACTGGAGTGATGATGGGCTTCTTCCTCAGGATATTAGCAATCTCTTGATCAAGCTTAGCCACCTCCAAAATATAGCAAACTAACATTCTCTTGAAATGGTCTATGACCGGACCATATTCAGCTTCATTAACAAGCAGAATGTTGTGCAGAACGATCCAATCGTGAGGGTTGAGGTTGGGAAGATCAGCCAGAGAGATAGAGTGCTCAGATTTTTCAGATCCCCTCAAGACCTTGAATTTGATATTAACAAAGTTACCTTCGCGAACAGGCTTGAGTACCCGAACGTTGGTTATCTTCTGTGCGCTCCAAGTTTGGTACTGAGGTTGAGCAGTCCTCAGGTAATAGTCTATAAGCTCCCTATCCACCTTCGGGTGAGGATGGGGAACTTCAGCTATATGAGCGAATGCATGGAAGATGAAGGCCTTTCGGGTCAGGGGCATGTCGAACTGGGAATCGATTGAGTTGACACGGTCTAGTGAGATGACCGGTTCTAGCCAAAGAGTGCAAGGAGACTCAATGGCTTCTTTAATGAGCACCTTGAGGGTCCAAGGAGGAAACAGAGTTTTCTTGCTTTCAAGGAGATCATGAGCCTCCTTCATCTTCCTCTCCTTGGCCTCGGCTTCCCTGATTATTCGAGCATTTTCATCCAGCTCTCTCTCTCTGGTCTGCTTCCTAACCAAGCTGACAATTGGCTCCTGATCATCACTCTCATCACTGTTGTCAGCAATTTGTTTGGCTTTGGCTTGAGCACTCAAACCTGATGAAGGACCAGATGTTGGTTTGGGTGCTTTTGGAGGGACAAGTGATGAAAGTGGAATTGATTGAGGTAGTGAACTTGGAGGGGGTTTCTGCTGAGCTGTGGACTTCTTCTTTTCTCCCCCTTGTTTCGGATGGTCCTCCTGCTCAGGAATGCCTTCAATACGGCTAAGAAGGGCAAGAGCAGGAGCGAGCTTTTCTGCAAGACTTCGCCTCACCGAATAGTTGAGAATCGGATCATGGGCTTCAAGGATATTGGACAAAGCTTCGTGGACATCTGAAACACAACTCCTTACCACAGCTTTCTCGGACCAAAGAGAATCGATTTCCTTCTCGGCCTGGGAGAGCTGATGAGTTGCCAAGGTAAGCTCGGAAGACTTTCGGGCAAGCTCTTCCTTTGTGGTAGATTCGGCGGCTAGAGTGGCTTGGAATGAGAGAAGACGATCCGCAACCGAAGACACAAATAATTGGTTGTCTTCTTTGAGTTTTTGGCGGAAGCTGGCAAATTGATCTTTTTCCTCTCGAAGGAATGGACCAGCTTCTCCACCACGGTGCGGATTTTCTTAGTGTTTAACTCTGAAGCCGCCTGTAAGGACTCCAGCCAGATCTGGGCGTCCTGAAATAGTTTTTCGACTTTTTCGGTCGCTACCACACTAGCCTGCGTGGATTTATCAATGGCAGCAGCAGCTGTGCTGATAGAGGCTTCATGAGCTTTTGTAAGTGACTCCACCATACTCTGAATAGCAGCCTCTGAAAAGTGAGATGTTGAGGAGGAGGAAGAAGCCACAAGATTGTCAATCTTCTCGTGGAGCTCCTTGATGTGCTTTTTGGTGACCAGAGCATCATCATCATCATCACTCTGAAGTTGATAAGGGTTGTAGTAGATGGAGTCAAAAACGGTATCCTCCCCTCCCAAAAAGGTTTCGGTTTCAGCAGAGGGAGTGGGAGATAAGGGTGTAGTGGGGGTTCGGTAGTTAGAGTGGGTTCGGGTGCAGATGTGGGTTCGGGTTGTGAAGTAGAAACCCCCGTATCAGATACGTTGGTTAGAACCTCACGGGTGGTAGTGGTGGTGGCTTCTGTAAAAAGTGGTGGGGGAAGGGTGGTTGATGTGGTTTGAAGAGGAGTAGTTATGGGGGGAATGGAAATAGGGTCAGATATGGAGGGAATGGAAATGGAGGAGGTTATGATGGGAATGGAAGAGGTGGGTATAGGAGAAGGTGAAGGAGGTTTGGATGAAAGATGTACCTCATGATAGGGGAGTGAGGTGGGGTTTCGCCTCTAGCTGACTCATCGGAGTCAGAGTGGTTCTCTTCCGAGTCGCTGGAAGAAGAGGAGAGAATGAGTTTTCTCTTAGGTTGGACTCTCTTCTTCTTTGCTGGTGGGGAAAGATCTGGTTTTGAGGGTTTTCGCTTCTTAGGAGAAGGACCCTTTGCCCCCTTTGTTGCTTTCTTTATCTTCCCTTGCTCGGGTTTCTTTCCGCGAGCAGCAGGTTTATCTGCATCATTAATGGACTGAACCATTTCAGCAGAAAGCTCCCTTGGGCCCGAAGGACGAAAGTCCTTGTAGCCTTTCATGATGATGCTCTCCTTTGACACCCCGGCGGACATAGAGTCTGGAATGGATCCGACGAAGGAAAATTTTGTCGGATCGGTGACAATAATTTTGGTGGTGTGGAAGACGCTGATGTTGGAGAGAAGGGAACCTGCAACAGTAGGAACATGGAGTTTATCCATGGCCCACTTGGTGATGAGCGTCCAAAACCTGGCGTAGGATACCTCAGTGTGGCGAGAGGAGGAGGCAAGGCTCTGAATGAGTTGCTGCCATAGAACCGAGCCATAGTCCAGGTTAAGGCCATGATAAAGACCATAGAGAATGGTCATAAACAGTTTGCTGGCCCCATCAGAACCAGAACTACGCTCGGAGAGCCCTTTGAAGAGAATGGTGAAGAAACCATTCCATGGGGGAGGGAGACACGATTTCTTGAATTTTGTAACTGTTGTGAGAATCTCCGTGTAACTCATATTGTAGAACATCAAAAATAATTGGCCGACGGTAATGGTGTCGGGATTAACCCTAGATTCATCGGCTTCAAAGCCTAGAAGCCAACAGAATCGTTGCTTAGAGATGGAGGTCTTGTGAGAAAGAAGATCCAAGTAGATGGGATCCACTGATCTGTCATAATGTGCTGTTGAGGAGACCTGGGAGAGGCATTCCATTGGTACAAGCTCGACTTTGGAAAGAGCAAGCACCAACGGAGAGTATTTGAGGCACTCCACCATGGGATATGGGAGTTGGCCGGAAAATGACTGGAAAGCCGCGAGTTGGGTGGTGGTGGCGCCCCTAGATCCGGCGATGGATCGGAGTAAACTTTAGGTGGGGTTTGTAGAGCACGGAAAATGGTGAAGAATGGTCGTGGTCTCGTCGTATTCCGACCGGTGGAACTCCGGGAAATCAAATTTTTGTGAAAAGTGGGTGTATGTGTTCTTGAGAGTTTGAGAGAGAATGAGAGGGTTTTGAGAGAATGAAATGAAGAAGGAGAGTTGCTGGAGGTTTTCAATCCATATTCAAGGGTGGTCAACACTCGGTCAATGTTGGTCAACTCATTAAACCAATTGGTCAACGAAAGTCAAAGCTGGTCAACAAAATAGGGGATAGTCGTCAAAGCAGCACGCGGGCCGCGCAGAGGGGGCGCGCGGGTCGCGCATGTGTTGCAGTTTGGAGCTTGATCTTTGTTGCATGTTGAAGACCGGCCGCGCACACCGGCCGCGCACCCGTGCGCGGGTCGCGCAGGCTCCTGCTCCCGGAATTCGATTTTTCTCTGTTTTCTTCCGTTTCTTCACTAGTTCTTGATCCCAAATGCCCCAAACACCTAGAAACTCTTGATTTCTTCAAAAATGACTTCAAAAGACGTATCAAAACATTTTCAAAACTTCTTTATTCGAACGTAGAAACACGAAAGCATAAAGCTTTTCCAAAAATGCCTCTCTTTAACGTCTTAGGCGAGACGTCCTTCTAGCTTGGTTCAACACTCCGGGACATCCAAGTGGATGACTTCTATAACACTCGCATTAAAACTTTCATAGAATGGCTTTAATCGGTGCCCGTTAACTTTGAAAATATGTCCCGTTTCTTCACTTTGGATTTCCACCGCTCCATGGTCAAAAGTCTTTATTACAACAAATGGGCCAATCCACCTTGATCTTAATTTGCCTGGGAATAACTTCAACCATGAATGGTAAAGTAAGACCCTATGTCCTGGTTCAAAATTCTTCCGGGTGATGGACTTGTCGTGGAAGAGCTTCATTTTCTCCTTATAAATCCTTGCGTTTTCATAGGATTCGTTTCTCAATTCTTCTAGCTCTTGGAGTTGAAGTTTCCTATGCCTTCCAGCCTCGTCAATGTCGAAGTTGCATTTCTTGACCGCCCAAAATGCTCGGTGCTCTAACTCGACGGGAAGATGACAAGGTTTTCCGAAAACTAATCTGAAGGGCGACATTCCAATCGGGGTCTTATAAGCGGTCCGATATGCCCATAAGGCATCGTCAAGTCTCAAACTCCAATCCTTCTTTGTCGGATTCACCGTTTTCTCTAGAATAGACTTCACTTCACGATTCGAGACCTCCGCTTGACCATTCGTTTGAGGGTGATAAGCAGTGGAGATACGATGAGTCACGTGGTACTTCTTCAATAGAGCCTCCATCATTTTGTTGCAAAAGTGCGTCCCTCTATCACTAATCAAAGCCCTAGGCACACCAAATCTCGCAAAAACATTAGACTTTAAAAACTCGATAACCGTTTTGGCATCGTCCGATCTTGTGGCTTTGGCTTCAACCCATTTGGAAACATAGTCAACCGCGAGTAAAATATAAACGTTGCGAAATGACACGGGAAATGGGCCCATGAAATCAATCCCCCATACGTCAAAAATTTCACAAACAAGGATTGGATTTTGGGGCATTTGGTTCTTTTGGGAAATGTTTCCCGTCCTTTGGCACCGCTCACAACTTTTGCAAAACATATAACAATCGCGTGACATGGTTGGCCAAAATAATCCACATTCAAGGACTTTTCTCAAAGTCCGGCTAGGTCCGAAGTGTCCCCCACAAGCAAATTCATGACAAAATTGCAAAATGGATTGGTGCTCTTGTTGGGGCACACATCGCCTAATGATTTGATCGGGACAATGTTTCCACAAATAAGGTTCATCCCACACATAGTATTTTGCATCACTTTTCAACTTGTCTTTTTGAGAACGCGTGAATATGTCGGGATACCTTTTTGTGACCAAAAAGTTAACGATATCGGCATACCAAGGAATAGATTGAGTAAGGGAAAAGAGATGCTCATCCGGAAACTCGTCCCGCAATGGGAGAGGAGTTTCATTTGAAGTGATCCGACTTAGATGATCGGCAACGAGGTTCTCGCATCCGCTCTTATCCCGGATTTCCAAGTCAAATTCTTGTAACAGGAGGATCCACCGGATGAGTCTCGGCTTTGCATCTTTCTTCATCATCAAGTACTTAAGAGTTGCGTGATCCGAATACACTATGACCTTGGTACCAAGTAGGTATTGTCTAAATTTCTCCAAGGCGAACACTATGGCCAATAGCTCCTTCTCCGTGGTAGAGTAGTTGCTTTGGGCATTGTCTAGTGTCCTTGATGCATAACAAATCACATGGGAGGCCCTCCCATTCTTTTGACCCAAAACGGCGCCAATCGCATAGTTGCTTGCATCACACATGATCTCAAAAGGGAGATCCCAATTTGGTGCTTGCATGAGGGGAGCGGATGTAAGCAACTCTTTGAGCTTGTCAAAAGCTTCTTTGCACGCCTCATTGAACTCGAAATCGACCTCCTTTTGCAAGAGTTGGCACATTGGTCTTGTTATCTTTGAAAAATCCTTGATGAATCTTCGGTAGAAACCTGCATGGCCCAGAAAAGAACGAACTTCTCGAACACAAGTCGGGTAAGGTAAGCTTTGAATAACATCAATTTTTGCCTTATCTACCTCAATTCCTTTTTTAGACACAATGTGACCCAAAATGAGACCTTGACTCACCATGAAATGACATTTCTCAAAATTCAAAACCAAGTTTGTTTCAATGCATCTTTTTAAAATTTTTGTGAGATTAGTCAAACATTCTTGAAAAGAGTTGCCATGTACCGTGAAATCATCCATAAAAACCTCAATTATGTTTTCAACATAATCCGAAAAGATACTAACCATACAACGTTGGAAAGTGGCCGGGGCGTTACACAATCCAAATGGCATTCTCCGGTATGCAAAAGTACCAAATGGGCATGTAAATGTTGTCTTTTCTTGGTCCTCCGGTGCCACCGGGATTTGGTGAAAACCAGAGTACCCGTCTAGAAAACAATAATGGGATTTCCCGGCCAACCTTTCTAACATTTGATCAATGAAAGGCAATGGGAAATGATCTTTTCGTGTGCTCGCATTGAGTTTGCGGTAGTCAATACATACTCTCCACCCGTTTTGCACACGGGTGGGAACCATCATACCTTTGTTGTTCTCGACCACCGTGATTCCCGTCTTCTTTGGAACGACTTGCACCGGACTCACCCACTTGCTATCCGAGATTGGATAGATCATCCCCGCATCAAGAAGCTTTAATATCTCTTTCTTCACGACTTCCATCATTGGTGGATTTAGCCTTCTTTGCGCGTCTCTACTTGGCTTGCATTCATCCTCCATTAAGATTTTGTGCATACAAGTGGAGGGGCTCAAACCCTTGATATCCGCAATCATCCAACCCATAGCTTCTTTATGCTCCTTCAACACCTTGAGGAGTTTCTCTTCTTCAAATTCGGTTAAATGAGTTGAGATGATAACCGGGAGGGTTTCATTCTTTCCCAAGTAGGCATACTTCAAGTGTTAAGGTAAGACCTTTAATTCCAATTCGGGTGGTTGAACAAGGGATGGAGACAATTTTGTATGAGTTTGGGACAATTCAATTTGCTTGACATCTAATCTTGTGGATTTTTTCATTTCCATTTTATTTACCAACTTCTCAACTTCCGGATCCAAAGAATAAAACTTTAATTGCTCGGCTAGCTTCCCACAATCGAATCCTTTGCTTAAGATCATCTCCAACATATCACCGTTAGATAACTCAAACAATTCTTGAGTAATTGGCTCAACAACATCAACAAAGTACAAAGATGAAACATCACTAGGATATCTCATGGCATCATAAATATTAAAACTTATTGTTTCACCATCAAACTCCATTGTCAAACTTCCCGCATACACATCGATCTTTGTCCTAGCCGTCTTCAAAAACGGTCTCCCAAGCAAGATTAGAGCCGATTTGGAAGACACTTGCTCATCTAGATCAATCACATAGAAATCCGCCGGGAAGACTAACTGGTTCACTTGCACTAGGACATCTTCTAAAACACCTCTAGGAAAGACACTTGATTTATCCGCAAGAGAGATTATGACACCGGTTTCACTTAAGGGTCCGACATTTAATGATTCATACACTGAATAAGGCATGACATTGATAGAAGCACCAAGATCAAGCATAGCACTACTAAAAGTGACATCTCCAATCTTGCAAGGAACCGTGAACATTCCGGGATCTTTGCATTTGGGTGGAAGTTTCCTTTGTAAAACCGCGGATGCGTTTTCGTTCATCAAAATTTTCTCATTTCCCTTCAACTTCCTCTTGTTGGTACAAAGTTCTTTCAAGAACTTTGCATATCTCGGGATTTGCTTGATTGCATCAAGTAGAGGGATGTTTACTTCCACCTTTCGGAAGGTGTCCAAAATCTCTTTCTCCTCCATATTCTTCTTTGAAGTTGCAAGTCGAGAGGGGAACGGTGGTTGAGTGGCTATTGGTGTTACTAGAGGGATGGACTTCTTTGGAACTCCGGCTTGTGCATCGTTCTTGACTGTAGGTTCTTCAATGGGAATGATCTCTATTTCTTCCTCTTCTTCCCTTGGCTTCTTCTTTGAACTACTTTCTCCGGCTTGCTTGCCACTTCTCAAGGTCACCACATTGACATTTGGGTTCTTTTCGGTTTGAGAAGGGAGTTTACCACGAGATTCCAACTTGCTTATAGATGTAACTATATCTCCCATTTGTGCTTCAAGGTTGGAGATACTAGTCCTTGTCTCTTTTTGGAATTGTTGGGTACTAGTGGCTAGAGATTTGACAATGTCTTCAAGAGACATTCCGGAGCTACTTGGTTGAGATTGAGGAGATTGTTGATGATGATGTGGAGGGTGCGGTTTGGATTGATAGTGAGGTTGTTGATGTTGGTATTGAGGTTGTGGTGGTGGATAGGACGGTCTAACCAATGCATTGTGAGGCAATGGTCTTGGGTTGTAGCTTCCGTTGGGATTTGGTTTCCAACTTGAATTATATGCATTTTGGTACCCGGATGGTTTGTTGTGGTAGTTTTGGAATTCTCCCATGGCATTCACATGCTCCGCATCTTCTTGAAGGATGGGACACATATCCGTAGGATGTCCCATGGTTGCACATATTCCACAAACCATCACTTGTGGAGTTTGTCCCATGGCTAGCTTTTGGACGACGGATGTTAGATCTTTTATTTGAGACTCAAGATTCGATGTTCCCACTTCATTAACTTTGTGTTGTGTGTCTCTCTTCATGTCTTGGCGAGGGCCAAAATGTTGTGAATTTGCGGCTATGGTGTTGAAAAGTTGTCTTGTTTGTTGTGGGGTTTTACTAAAGACATCTCCACCACTTGAGGCATCAACTAGTCTTCTCTCCATTGGCAACAATCCCTCATAGAAGTGTTGAATGAGGAGTTGTTCCGGAATTTGGTGTTGTGGGCAACTATAGCACAAGTTGTTGAACCTCTCCCAATAATCATGGAAAGTCTCATTTTGACCTTGGCGGATTCCACAAATCTCATTTCGAAGACTTGAGACTCTTGAGGCGGGATAAAACTTGTCAAGGAAAGCTCTTGCCATGTCGGTCCATGAGTTGATCGACCCCGGTGGAAGATAGAATAACCAATCTTTTGCTCTATCGGCCAATGAAAAGGGGAATGCCCTTAGCTTGATTTGGTCATCGGTTGACCCTTGTGGCTTCATGCTAGTGAAAATAATGTGGAACATCTTCAAATGCTTATGAGGGTCTTCATTCTCCAATCCATGGAAAGTCGGTAGGTGATGGACTAAACTTGACTTCAACTCCGAGCCTCCTTCCAAAACCGGGTAATTAATACCGGTTGGAGTTTGTGTAACATCGGTCTCCATCATTTGCCTCAAAGTTCTTTCGGGAACTTCTCCTCCGTCCGCCATTTCAATTGGTTCAATAATGGGTGGATTTTGTTGTAGGGGTGGTGTTTCAGGAATTTCTTGGCGAAGGTCGGGACTAGAATCGGGCTCTATGTCGCTTAGTGAAGCGGTTTCGACCTCCGGATCCCCGTGAGGATTAGAAGTTTGACCACGTTCAATTCGCTTTTCCTTTGCTAAACGCCTTGCTTCTTTTTCGATTTCTGGATTGTAAATCAAGTCACCTGTACGCTGAGATCTGGGCATAGAGAAACAAACTGATTAAAAATAAACCAATCCCCGGCAACGACGCCAAAAATTTGGTGGTTGTCGAGGCCAACACAAATAATAACCCTAAATGTTACACACTAAAATAGTGTATAGTGGTAAAGGGATCGAATCCACGGAGATTGGTTCAATTTCTAACTCTATGAAAAATCTCTTTGTAAAAATACTTGTAAAATAACGATAAAAATAAAATGGGGGGGGGGGGGGGGGGGTTTTGGTGTTTTGAAATACTTGAAGCTAACTAGAATTAACTATGATTTAAATAGACAATTGCAACAAAAATAAGAATTTGATGTAAAATCAATAAGGGAAAGATGATTGACTTAAAGTTTTCTCACTTTGACTTTTGATGAACATATCATTAGAATTCAATGGTGCAATACTTGTTTTAAATCCTCAATTTGGCTATAGTAATCCAAGGAGCTTGAGATTACCTAGACTTTTCTTAATTGTTGAAATGGCTAGAGAAGCTCATAACAATTTCCTTAGTCAAAGTCACTAATTCCAAATAGCATGTAATTAGTGAAAGTCAACTAGCATTAAGAACCAAAAAGTCACCAAATCCAAGAGGGATCAAATGCTTTCACCACCATGTTGGAGGAAATATTTTTATGATTGTGTGAAGCAAAAACAACACAAAAATCATTTGTTGCTTGCTAATTTGAGGATCCTTTACTTAATCAAGAAATTATCCAACTAATCACCACAAACACATTTAAACTCATGAACTAAAACATACAAGTAATGATAAGATGTTAAAACACAAAACATTCCCATAAAGATTCAAGAACATGTTCATGGATTCTTCAACATTCAACAAAAGTTCAAAGGATTAAACAAAAGTCAACCAAGATTAGTTTAGCCAAGCATGGCTAAACACAAAGAAACAAAGTTAGAGAAATTTGTACCAAACATTAAGCAAGAATCAAGAGGTAAAAATATGATGTTCTTCAAGGGTTCTTGGCCTTCAAAACTCTCCAAAACTCCAGAGAGAATCTCCAAAAATCGGATGTGCAAGTGTATGCAAAAGATGGGCACCAACCTTCCTCAAATAGCTCAAAAGAAGAATTCCCAAAATTGCCCCTGCAGGGCCTTGCGCGACCCGCATGCTGCTGCGCGGGTGGGTTGCGCGGGTGGTGCCTGACATGGGCTTCTTTGAGATTTTGGGCCTCTAAAGCATATCCCACTAGCCCAGATCGAATCCAATCACCTCCTAGCCCATTTTCTTCAAGTTTTTCTTCATTTAAAGCCCAATTTGACCTCTCCAAATCCTCCAAAGCTCGTGAACTCGCCAGATTAATAATTTTCATACGCTTAAATGTTCCCCCACATCTTTCAAATTTAAAGCTCAATTCTTCCAAGCCTTCAAGCAATTGACAAGTCCACCCCATGAATCACCTTTATAGCCATCAAGCATGAAATCTCTAATTCCCTTCAAGCCCAATCGCCTCGCAAGAGTGCCGCCCCGCTAGTTTCCAAGAAAATCTGCAATAATGCTCAAGAAACTAGAAAGTACCCCGAAATGGTCATAAAAATAACAAAAGGGAAAATATGCATGAAAGTTAACTAAAATGCGAATGAAATGTACTAAAATAAACTATAAAAATAAGTAAATAAAATGAAGCTATCAGGATACATGTAATTTTCGTACGCCTTAGGGTTGAGATCAATCACCAGACTTTGTTGGGCACGGATTGGAAGAATGTTTGTGCGGTAAAAGGTTTCCTGTACTGATGAAGAATCCGCCATGGTTGAAGGAAGAAGATGATGAACAGTAGATGAGAAATCGTCCGATTTTGCTCTTTTGAGTTTTGAATGTTGTAAATTGGGAATGAAGCAGATGAATTCCTTTTATATCGTGGGTAGAGGAGAGAGAAAGATCATCCCCAAATCTTCTTGATACAATAAAACGGTTTCGGATTTGATTGAAGCGCGACGGTTGGCACCCCCGATGATTACGCAGGAGAGAGAAGAACTGTTCCATCTTGCACGCGTGCCCATCACCTCACTATTGAGGACGTTACTCTGTCGGCTGAGTCAGCATCTTATGTGTTTAATAGCTGTCATCCAAACATAAGATTATATAGTGACCGAACGAGAATTTTGGAAAATCAAAGATTTTTGTGCATAGAGTGTAAAAGATAAGGAAATAAAGCTAGATATATAGGGGAAGAGTGATGTCAAATGAGACACAAAACGGATGATCCCGGGCACGAATCACTTTCTTCAAGGTCAAGAGAGACCTTAAAGTGTTTGTATGGATTCCCGTTGAATTATGATCAAGCACTTTCTAAGAAGTGTTGAAAGGCATCTTTTTGTTAGGCATAATAGGATGGCTTTCGCTTCAATTTAGAAACCCGGACCTTGACATAAGACCGAGACTAAATGAAGTACTTGTGAGACCGATGTGGTCTGTTGAACAAGTAGGCTGGATAACAGATATAGCGACTTGTAAAAATATATGATGGTGAAATCTCAAAAAAAAATTAAACTGGATTCTAGGGGAAGAATTATTATGGTAAATAACAAATTCATAAGAATCGCACAAACAAAGAGAGATTTCATATTAACCGTCAATTCATGATAGGTATTGAATGTTGGGTTTCACTAAGCACGTAGTGACATGTGGCTTAGATCATAAACACAGATATTTTGCAACCATAAACCTCAGTGGTTAATTCTGAGAGTCTCAAGGGTTACGATATGGGACCGAAATATGATGGAGAAGAGAAGGTGGTGAAGAAAAGCGATAGTACCTCTGCTGAAAATAGTGACCAAGCAGAAAACTCTCAACTCATATGAGAAAAGAGTAAGGTAGCTCAGGATTAGAATAAATGAAGCAGCCTTATTGGGAAGATAAGGTTTGTATATACCTAGTCATTAAAGCTTTTATTCAAAATCATTTGAGGCTTTTGGACAACATGCAGCAGCATGCTTCTAGGGACGCTTAACTAGGTAAAATAAAGAATTAGAAAAAAATTGAGACAAAAAAAAATATTTTTGGAGATTTTAAGATTGTGAAAAGAGAAAAACCAAAATAGAATAAAAAAAATTAAACCGAACCCGAAATGGACCGAACGTTCGGTTCATTTCGGTTCGAGAAAAAAAAATTTGGATTTTTGGAAAACAGTTTTACAAAAGGGAAAAATGAATACAAAATAAGAAAGAATGATGCATAATAAATAAAAAAAAATTAACCGAACCCGAAATAGACCGAACGCTCGGTTCATTTCGGTTCCTAAAAAAATATTTTTGGATTTTTAGAAAAACAGCTTTACAAAAAGTGTACAACCATAGACAACACCTTTTGGAGATTTTAGCGAAAATATGTGTTATGGGACCAAACCTGAAATAGACCGAACGTTCGGTTCATTTCGGTTCCCATGTGAACCGAACCCGAAATGGACCGAACGTTTGGTTCATTTCGGTTCATTTCGCTCCTTACTTTTTAACTTTGGGATGAAGTCTTTGGTACTGATTCAGATTCCATCATTCCTAGACCATGAAGGATTTTATTGAAACTGGCTTCAGGTAGAGCTTTGGTGAAGATATCTGCTAGTTGATCGGTGGTGCGAACAAAGTGAATTTCGACATTACCATCCTCCACATGATCCTTAATGAAGTGATACCTTAGTGCTATATGCTTGGTCTTAGAATGTTGCACTGGGTTGTGACAGATCCTAATTGCACTTTCTGAGTCGCAATATAGTGGGATCTTTTTCATGTTAAGCCCATAATCCCAGAGCTGGCTTTGGATCCATATTACTTGAGATGTGCAGGAGGCGGCTGCAATGTACTCTGCTTCGGCTGTAGAAAGGGAGACGCATGTTTGCTTCTTTGACTGCCAGCTGACCAATTTCCCATCAAGAAATTGGCAACCCCCTGTGGTGCTTTTCCTGTCTAAACCGCATCCTCCAAGGTCTGCATCAGAGAAGGCTTGAACGAAGAAGCCTAAGTTGGATGGATACCAAAGACCAAGAGAGGTAGTTCGCTTCAGATAGCTAAGTATGTTCTTCACTGCAAGCATATGAGGTTCTCGTGGGTTTGCCTGAAACCTAGCACAATAACATACGGAAAACATGATGTCAGGTCTGCTAGCAGTAAGATACATCAAAGACCCAATCATATGGCGGTATAGCGTAATGTCAACTGCTGGTTTCTCCAGTGAAGGGGTGAGTTTGGTTCCGAAAGCCATTGGAACTTTGACCTTTGAATCTCCCTTCATGCCAAATTTGGCAAGAAGATTTTTGGTGTATGCTTCCTGGTTGATAAAGATGCCTTCGGGTCCCTGTCTAATATTCAATCCAAGAAAAAAATTAATCGGACCCATGGAGCTCATTTCAAATTTAGTCTCCATCAGCTTTCTGAATTCAGCTGTTAAGCTGGGATTCGTTGAGCCAAAGATGATATCATCGACGTAAATTTGTACAATCATAAGGTGGTTACCTTTCTTTTTACGAAAGAAGGTTGGGTCAACCGAACCTTGTTTGAATTTAGACATCTTTAAAAACTTTGTTAGCGTTTCATACCAGGCCCTAGGAGCTTGTTTCAGACCATAAACCGCTTTGTCCAGAATATAGCAGTGATTTGGGAACTTCTCATTGACGAAGCCGGGAGGTTGCTCCACGTAGACAGTTTCTTCGAGTTCTCCATTCAGAAAAGCACATTTGACATCCATTTGGTAGACCTCAAAGTTTTTGTGTGCTGCATAGGCCAGAAAAATGCGAACAGATTCCAGCCTTGCAACTGGAGCGAAAGTCTCTTCATAGTCAATGCCTTCCTCCTGACAGTATCCTTTCACGACCAGACATGCTTTGTTTCGAATCACATTCCCTTCCTTGTCCATTTTGTTCCTGAAAACCCATTTGAGACCTACAACTGATGCATTTTGAGGAGTTGGAATGAGGCGCCAAACTTTGTTCCTTTCGAATTCGTTCAGTTCGTCTTGCATAGCTTGAACCCAATCGGAGTGATCAAGAGCAGTGTTAACTGTCTTGGGTTCAACTTTTGAAACGAAAGAATTAAACATACAGGATTCTACTTTGGAAAATAGGGAAGTTTGTTTTTCTTTAAGTTGCGATCTGGTCAGAACCTTTTCAGAAACATCACCTACAACTTGAGATATTGGATGATTTCTGGTCCATTTGATGAGAGGAGGGTAATTTGGATCATAGGAGGGATCCAATTAAGCATTTACCATCTCTTCTATTCCGGATTGACTTTCATCGTCAAAGAGCATATTGGAATTCTCCCCCTCGAATGAAGAGATTTCTGAAACAGTCGGACTTTCGGGTATATTGAAGAGTTTGGGTGTTCGTGTGCCTTCAGATGCAGTGGAGTTATCAGATGCTACAGTACCTGCGGGTGATACATTACCTTCAGGAGCTGTTGTTTCTTCAGGTGCTGTTGTGTCTTCAGGTGTTGTGGAGCGTTCGGGTGCTGTAGTATCGGCGTGCTCCCCCTCGACTGATGCTCCGTAACCGGGCATTTCTTCATTCATTCGCCTTGCAGCATCTTCTACTAGTTGCTTCAGATGATCCACCTTGTTGTCTGTTGTGCTAGCTTCCGAATTAATGGCCTTCTCTGGTTCATCAAATAACTCAACAAACTTCTCAAAGAGATTTGCGATTGATGCTGTGACTTGACCTGTTTGAGGAAAGATTTCACAGGTTGAGTTTATGTTTGCTGTTGACTTTTTGACATAGCTATCATCAAAGGTCACGTAATACGTCTCTTCTATTTTCCTTGAACGTTTGTTTAATACCCTATACGCTTTAGAAGTGCGAGAATAGCCCAGAAAAATGCCTTCATCGGCTTTGACATCAAATTTGTTTCGATGCTCTTTAGAATTGAAGATGAAGCATCGGGAACCGAACACATGGAAGAATTTGACATTCGGCTTCCTGTTGTTTATTGTCTCATAAGGAATGAGCGTGAATCGCTTATTGAGATATGACCTGTTCTGTGTAAAGAAAGCTGCAGATATAGCATCAGCCCAGAAATATAAAGGTAAAGAAGCAAAACTTAGCATGGTTCGAGCTGCTTCACACAAGGATCGGTTCCGCCTCTCAACTATACCGTTTTGTTGAAGTGTATAGGGAGCTGAGAAGTTGTGGGTAGTTCCTCTTTCCGCCAGGAATTCTTCGAATTCTTTATTTTTGAACTCCAGGCCATTGTCACTTCTGATGTTTCGAACTACTTTCTTCATTTGTACCTCCACCTGCTTGATGAACATCTTTAGCTTGTGAGTCGCTTCAGATTTAAGCTTTAGAAAGAACACCCATGTAAAACGTGAAAAGTCATCAACAATAACAAGAATGTACTTGCTACCACCGATACTTTCAATTGATGAGGGACCACACAAGTCAATGTGAAGTAACTCTAGCGGTTCAACAACTTTTGTGTTTATAATTGATGGATGACTTTGACGACTCTGCTTCCCCATTTCACATGTCGCACACAAATGTTCTCTATCGTACTTGAGCAATGGAAGACCACGAACATGACCTCCGACGACAAGTTTGTTGATGTTCTTGAAGTTGAGATGAGAAAGCCTTCGGTGCCACAACCAGCTTTCATCAGATTGTGCTTTTGATAACAAGCAGATTGCTGGATTCCCTTTGATTGGTTTGAGATTTAGGGGAAACATTTCACCCTTGCGCTCTGATTTGAGAATAACTTTGTTCGTTTGCTTCTCAATAATTTCCGAACCCTCATCATCGAACGAGACCTTGAGACCAGTACCTCCAACAAGCTGAGATACACTGATGAGATTATGTTGTAGTCCCTCTACATATGCAACTTTCCTTATTGAGAAATCACCATTTGTAATCATCTCGTAGCCTTTTATGGTTCCGTAGGAGTTGTTCCCGAACTTGACATTTCCACCGTTTGAAAGAGATCTGAATTCCCTAAGCTCTTCCTTCCTCCCAGTCATGTGACGTGAGCAGCCACTGTCAATATACCATTCTTCATCGAACTGCTCGTCACTGATAACCTGCACAAATTAAACAGATTTAGGAACCCAAAGTTTCTTGGGTCCACGTGAGCCTTTCACAGGAATAGGAGCAGAAAAAGAGATATCAACAAAAAAAGTTCTTTTTATCAAAGTTGTTTCATTTTTCTTTTTGATGGTGTAAACCTTAATCTTTGTGGGATCTAGAGCTTTTGGGTAAGTCTCTGATTTAACTGACAAAACCTTTGATTTCCCTTTCAGGTCAGTTGGAGATTTAGAATGAGAATGAGAAGAAGACTGATTGGAAGAATTAGAATGAGAGTATTTGGACTGAGATGATTTCTTGATTTGATATTCTAGGTGACTCTTTCGGTTTTGATTATCAGTGGTACCGAACCTAGACTTTTGGTCTCTTTTGCTCTCAGAACCGAACTCCTACTTTCGGTTGTTACTGTTCTCTGAGCCGAACTTCTGCTTTCGGTTGGTACTGTGTTCTGAACCGAACCTCTGCTTTCGGTTTGTCACACCCCCGAACCAGACGGCGGAAACATCCGAGGGCTATCGTGACTCATTGAATACCATCACAATGCATATACATGAAACATAACATTATACATCACCAACATTTGGAATGATACAACTGGTAATGTTACATTCATTACATTGTTCAAAACATTACATTCTCAAAAAAAATAACTGTTTGATACTACTTAAACCACAGCAAAACGTCATAGAGTACAAATCATCCTTCACCTTATCTGTTACCTGAGAATACAAGTATTTTGAAAACGTCAACATATGAAATATGGGTGAGTTCATAAGTAGTGTTTGAAATCCAATGTATTGTTTGAAAACCATCAGAAAATCCGATATTTTCTAAAAATAGAATAGTGTAAAAATATGTGATGATCCATGAGTATGCTTGTTTGAATTCTATAGATGTAAGCGTAAGAGTTGTGAAATTCGACCGGTAATTCATAATTGTAATTGTTGAAAACCCTAGGAAAACCCGACGTTTTCCTATCACTTTGCTTTACTTAGTTTGTGTACCGTTGTTTCGTTGCGTTAGAGGAAACCGTTGAGCTCCGGAGGCATTGAGAATATAGTGGGTGGTGAAGTGTTGTGACGTGCGTTAATGAAAACGTCCAATCAACAACCTTACAAGCGATCCTTTAGGCGTCACTCGTAATTCTTCACACAACTCAATCCTCCCGGACTTGTGTAGTCCCACGACCGGAGGGAAGAAGAGAAGGTGCGAAACCCTCGGTATTTCCCCGCGTCGTTAAAGACCATTGCAATTGCGAAGGGCCCGCAGCCCAACCCGCAATCGTGAGTTACAGACTTTACTAGTAGCACTGAAGGACCCTTGGGGACCAGCAGCATGTTTGCCATTGAAAGTCCTTTTACGTTATGTCGGATCGGTAAAACCCAACACTTCGTAAGAGAGAGGTCTTCGGGCCTTAAGATCAGGTCATTGGGCTAGCTAGGCTCAACAAACAAGATTTTACACTTTTGGGGCCCAAAGATGGTGCGTAGACGTCTGTGCACACTCGCATGTATAGTGACTTCCCAATCGTTATTAGTTATGAATCGTAATGTCGTAATGTCGTAGTGTCGTCGTGTTAGTAGTTTCGGATTTTTATTGGTTCGAGACCGAACCAATTCGTTTGACAACGACTTTTGGTATTGTAATGTTTTGTATTTCGTCGATAGGCGTGGTACCATCATTTGGTCAAATTGCATGTATTGAACTAGCCTTGAGAATTTTCTAATTTCAGTCCCTCCTTATTTGTAAAATTTACCCTTTTCACCCCTTTATTTAAAAACTTTCCGGTTTGGTCCTTAAATCAATTTTCTTGACATTTTAACACCAAAAATTATTGAAATAAG
This sequence comes from Lactuca saligna, assembly GCF_052625555.1. Lineage (NCBI taxonomy): Eukaryota > Viridiplantae > Streptophyta > Magnoliopsida > Asterales > Asteraceae > Lactuca > Lactuca saligna. Next base: position 141,425,140 of record NC_136419.1, on the reverse strand, counting down.
TATTTTCCAGCATATTTTTCATAGAAAACAGCTTAAGTCCTTGAAATTGCAGTTTTCTCGGTTATAACCCCTCTTTTTCGCAATTTTTACATTTTTGGCCCAATTTGGAAAAATTTTGCAACTTTGGTCCTTTTTAAATTTGAAAAGCATTTTAAACCTTTGAAAAGTACATGGAACACTTATAGTCCACTGTTTTACAGAAAAATGCAGTTTTGGTCCTCCAAATTAGAAAATTTCGCATATTGGGCCTCTTTGGGCCGAAAATGTCATATTTAGCCCAATAAGCTTGGAATTTATGTTTTTAACCCTCCAAATAGTATATTTTCAGAAAATACATTATGTAAACTGTTTTGACTCATCTCACCCATCAGATTTCGAAATATTTCATTTTAGGCCCTTCACCTTTGTATTTTCAACATTTTATGTCAAAAAAATGAGTTTTTAGCCCAAATTAAGTGTTGTCAATCCATTTGGCTATTTTTCTTAGTATACTTTGCATGTAGTAGTATATTTTATGCTATAATGAAATACATATCTCGGTTTTTAGCATTTCATAACTAGATCTAGCATCAAAATCATACAAAACCTACATATAAGCATAGAAATCAACCACAACATACACATAATGATGGATCTACACCTTTGCTTGTATTCTCCCCCACAAAAACTTATAAAAACCGAAAATAAGGGGGTATGAAACTCACCTTGGGTGTTGATTCGGTTTTTTTGAAGAAAGAATAGAAGAAATGAAGTGATTTTTGGCCTTTGCACCCCTTGATGAAGTTTTCGAGTTTATGGAGTTTTCTAGAGTGCAAGATCACGATTTTTGCATGGATTAGGAAGAGATTTTTGATAAAACAAGGAATACAAGTCATAGATCCAAGCAAAACCTTACCTTAGATGATGATTTTTGTGGAAGAACTCCCTTGAATGCTTCCTAAATCTCGAGATTTTGGATGGAGAAGAAGAAAGAAGCCTTGAGTGATCTAGAGAGAGTTTGTGAGAGATTTGTGTGTGTGTGGGTGTTGCTCGGCCGAGAGTGAGTGGGAGAGAAGAAGAAGAGTGACTTTGAGGTGATGTATGCATGGGTATATGTGATATGTTGCATGGATGTCCAAAAGATAAAAATGAGGTGGCAATGGCAAGTCAACTCTTCAACCTTCCTTGGGTTTGGGCCTTGGGCCGAGAATTTGGAAAGGAAGAAAGGTTTTTGGGCTTTTTGCCCCTAAGCCCAATATTAGAGTTAGTTTGGGTGATCATTGGCCTTATAAGATAAAATTGTGATTTTTATGCTCTATTAAGCTAGATTAAGTTAATCATGGATCAAAGCTTTTAATTCATTTCATTCTAGGCCCAATATGGCCCAAAATGTTGAAATAAATAGATGTGGGTCCAACTAGAGCCCATTTAAGGGTTCTAATCCCATAATAGTCAAATTGGAAGCTTATTGGTCCACTTAGGTCCAATAAGGAAGTTCTAGTCCTAAAATGGATTTAACAAGAACTTCTAGGGTTTCCAATTGTTTGACGACTATGTGTAGTACTTGTATGATGTATTTGATTGAAATTTTGATGTTACTGTTGGGTTTTAGCCATAAGAACTTTCCTATGTGCGCATGCAAAACCGTATTGATTGGATCTAGGCTTTCTAATAAACATGCTTTGAATCCAAGACTTCTAATAGCTAATTAGGTTAAATAACAATGATGAAACAGATCTAGAATCATACCTTTGAATCCCTTGTTGATCTTGTTTGTCTTGGAGCTTCTAGAGTCACAATTGTCACTCCTCTAATGGCTTACAAACACCAATAGCAAGCAAGATGATTTAGGAGAGAGGAGAGGGGATGGAATTCGACCAGAGGTTCCCTTTTTCAGGTTTTACAAAGTTGTCCCCGAATTCCCCATCCCAAGGGCCTATTTATACCTTTAGACTCCTTAAGGGTTTCACCCTAAACCCTAATTGGATAATCTTCTCTTAAGGCTATCCAAATCCATTCCATAGATAACCCTATGGATGATTTTAGCTTATCTAAAGCTCTTAGAATCCGTCCAAGGTGTATCCTAATGGATTTATAGTCTAAAGTCTAACTATCAAACAATTGACAGTTTATACCCTCTTATTTAATTAATCTCTTTAAGTCACCAAATTAATACCAATTAATTTATGACTTATATTAATCAAATAGTCAAATATTATTCCTTATAATATTTACTCTCTCTTAACAAATCATCCTTCCAGTTGCTATGGTGAAGGCAACCCAAAAGGACCATGCACCACCGAATATAGTTATAGCCTTAGACACTATTCCAACAGTCTCCCACTTGGATAAGTCTATTAACTATACAAGTACAATACGGTTTGCAATCGTAGCTCTCAAAGACGCTGTCAACTCTGATCTAATCAATCTTGTCCTTTAGATAGGGGATCGTACAGTCCTCTGTTAGATATCATGCTGACAATCCTATGGAATGGTTAGTCTAGCATTTAGATTTCTCGATCTCCGATTTATTTGACATAGAACTTAATCGAACACATCAATTCAGTTCTGACCGGGCCCGGCACATAAGTCAAATCAAATCATCGAGTGGCCAAGATATCTCTTCTACCCTCTTAGGATAAAATCTACAGACAAACTTCGACTTATATGCATTTACTTATTCATTAACCAACTATACACAACAATGCGTTTTATAACATCAAGTTACTGATGCGTTTTCGCATTATCAATGCACAATCAATTAACAAATAATAAACCATATATCTAGGTTTTAAGACCATATGATATTATCGTCTTGCGATCACCTTTTATATCGTATTCCACAAAGTGATTCCAGCAAGCGCGGGTTTATTCCAATGCTCAAAACCAGTTCATAAGCACTCATGAACGTTGCAGCAACCCTTGCTATGTCTAACACCATTTAGACATTCTACACACCAATTCATGACAATCTTCATTCATATCTACTCCCAACATATGAACGATTGTGGACCATTTGAATAATTCGATTATTCCTAATAAACTCAATTATTCTGGAAGTCAAAACATGCAAAGTGAAACAATAGTTAAACAACTAACATGTGACAGTAACTTTACTCATAAATAAAACTCCTTTATTTAATCATCAAATGTTAATTACATTTATCTATTATACGTTTCTAATACTATCTAATCTATACTAATATCATCCTTCAGCCCAATACTCTTAGCATGCTGCAACTGCTTAACCCTACTCAGTCCCTTCGTAAGCGGATCTGCTGGGTTATCTTCTGATGATATCCTCTTCACTACGAGTTGTCCTTCTTCTACACGATGTCTAATGAAGTGATATTTTCTTTCGATGTGTCGAGATCTACCATGATCCCTCGGTTCCTTGGTCAAGGCAACCGCACCTTCATTATCACAGAAAATCTCCATGGGCTCCTTTATGGCCGGCACAACTCCAAGATCACCGATGAAGTTCTTCAGCCATATTGCCTCCTTCGACGCTTCGCTCGCTGCGATGTACTCTGATTCGCACGTTGAATCAGCTACGGTTTCTTGCTTGGAACTCTTCCAAGTCACTGCTCCTCCATTTAGGGTAAAGACCCAGCCCGACTGCGAACGGTAGTTGTCCCTGTCGGTCTGAAAGCTGGCGTCACTATACCCTCGCACCTTCAAGTCATCACTCCCTCCAAGGACTAAGAACCATTCTTTCGTCCTCCGAAGGTACTTAAGGATGTTCTTCACCGCAATCCAATGTGCTTTGCCAGGGTTCCCTTGATATCTGCTAACCATGCTCAAAGCGAAGGCTACATCAGGGCGAGTACAGGTCATAGCGTACATGATTGAGCCAACTGCGGAAGCGTATGGTACTCGGCTCATTTCTGCTATCTCAGCTTCGGTACTCGGACTTTGAGTCTTACTCAACTTGGCATTTCCTTGTATCGGTAGTTCTCCCTTCTTTGAGTTTTCCATACTAAAACGTTTTAGTACCTTCTCCAAGTAAGTATTCTGACTAAGTCCAATTAGTCTCTTACTCCTTTCTCTTACTATCCTTATTCCCAAAATGTAAGAAGCCTCTCCGAGGTCCTTCATAGCGAAGCACTTCCCGAGCCAGGACTTAACCTCCTGCAGAGTCGGGATGTCGTTTCCTATGAGTAATATGTCATCGACATATAGAACGAGGAAGCTTACTACACTCCCACTGGCTTTGACATATACACAAGATTCGTCTTCGCTTCGTACAAATCCAAAATCTTTGACTTTCTCATCGAAGCAAAGATTCCATCTGCGAGACGCTTGCTTAAGTCCATAAATGGACTTCTCAAGCTTACACACTCTATTCGGATGCTTCGGATCCACAAACCCCTCTGGCTGAGCCATGTAAACATCCTCAGCCAACTTTCCGTTAAGGAAAGCGGTCTTGACATCCATTTGCCAAATCTCATAATCATGAAATGCGGCAATTGCTAGCATCACTCTAATAGATTTAATCTTCGCAACTGGTGAGAAGGTCTCATCATAGTCAACTCCGGGAGTTTGAGTAAAGCCCTTCGCAACCAATCGCGCTTTATATGTGTGTACGTTCCCATCCACGTCGGTCTTCTTCTTGAAGATCCACTTGCACCCTACGGTCTTACGTTCGGGCACGTAATCAACCAAATTCCAAACTTGGTTATCGTACATGGATTGGATCTCGCTATCCATCGCCTCTTTCCATTTCGCAGAATCCGGGCCTGCCATGGCTTCCTTATAGCTATTAGGTTCATCAAGATTTACTAGTGTACCATCACTAATATACGTGTCCCCTTCGGTAGTAATATGAAAACCATAAAACTGGGGATGAACTCTAACTCTATCGGAACGTCTAAGAGGTAAGGATTCATCAATTGGTTCAACCGGAGTTTCCTCCTCGGGTTGAATGCCAGCGGTAGAGGTTCCTTCATCTATCGATTCTTGAATCTCTTCAAGTTCGATTTGCCTCCCACTGTCTCCTTGGCTTATGAGTTCTCGCTCTCGGAAAACTCCTCTGCTCGCAACAAAGACAACGTTGTCCTTCGGTCTATAGAAGAGATATCCAAAGGATGTCTGCGGGTAGCCGATGAAAATACATCGCTCACTTCGAGGTTCAAGCTTTTCGTGAGTATCTCGTCTTACGAAAGCCTCGCAACCCCAAACCTTGATATGTGCCAACGAGGGAGCTTTCCCCGTCCACATCTCGTGAGGTGTTTTGGCAACCTTCTTAGTAGGGACTCGGTTAAGGATATGGGCGGCAGTCTCTAAGGCATACCCCCAAAAGAAGATAGGTAGTGAAGCACGACTCATCATAGAGCGAACCATATCCAATAAGGTTCGATTACGCCTTTCTGCCACACCATTTAACTGCGGTGTCGTAGGAGGCGTCAATTCCGAAACTATTCCACACTCCTTGAGATAATCGTGGAATTCAAGACTTAGGTACTCTCCTCCTCGATCGGATCGAAGCATCTTGATTTTCCTGCCCAATTCATTCTCCACTTCATTCTTGAACTCTTTGAACTTTTCAGAGGTTTCTGACTTTTGCTTGATTAAATAGATATACCCATATCTACTATAATCATCGGTAAAAGTCACATAGAAGCGGTTCCCATCCTTCGTGGTTGATCTAAAAGGTCCACATACATCGGTATGTATTAGGTCTAATAGTCCCTCACCCCTTTCACAAGAACTCGTGAAGGGTGACTTAGTCATCTTTCCAAGTAAACAAGACTCGCATGTGTCATCTTCCCTAGGGTCGAATGACTCCAACACTCCATCCTTTTGGAGTTGGGCTATGCGTTTCTTGTTGACATGTCCAAGACGACAATGCCACAAGGATGCTTTATCCATACTAGTGGAAGAATCAATATTCAAAACATCATTTCCTAAGTTATCAACAATCATAACAGTTTCATATATTCCATTACATGGTATAGCTTCAAAGTAAAAGACACCATTTAGATAAGCCAAAATAGAACCATTCTCATTATTAAAAGAAAATCTAAATCCTTGTCTATATAAACCATGAAATGAAATGATGTTTCTAGCCATTTCTGGCAAATAGCAACAATTGTTCAAATCTAAAACTAAACTATTCCTAAGCACTAAAGAATACACTCCAATCTTGGTCACAGGCGACGATCTTCTGTTCCCCATGATTAGATTGATCCTTCCTTGCTCCACATCCCTACTTCTTCTTAGTCCCTGCACATTAGAACAAATGTGATAACCACAACCGGTGTCAAGAACCCAAAAAATAGCATGATTAGAACCGTTAGATTTGATTGCATATATACCTGCGAAAGATGGCTTGATCTTTCCTTCCTTGATGGCTTGCAGGTAATCCGGGCAGCTTCTCTTCCAATGTCCTATCTTGTGGCAGTGGTGGCACTCTGCCTCCTTCGGGTTAGAGCAGGGCTTAGAGGGATCAACTTTGGTCCCACTAGAAGAGGAACCATCTCGGGCTTTCACCTTTCGATAGTTATTTGAAGAAGCTTTCCTCTTCTTTCCCTTCCCTTGACCAATAGCCAAGACAGGAGCAGCGGATGGATTGGGAGTTGGTGCAACAGACTTGTCCTTGAAGTTGCTCTCAGCAACCCTCAAGAGACCTTGGAGTTTACTTAGAGTGACCTCCTCTTTGTTCATGTGGTAGGTCATCCTAAATTGATTGTACATCGGAGGCAAAGAGTGAAGCACCATGTCGATCGCCAAGTCTTCGCCAAAGTCAACATTTAACTTGCGAAGGCGGTCGACATACCTTTGCATCTTTTGCAAGTGCACGGTAAGAGATTCTCCATGACCCATCTTGGCGGAAATCATGTTAGTGAAGATCTCGTAACGCTCTTGTCTCGCGTTTTGGTGGTACCTCTCCAACAAGTCTTGATGCATTTCGTATGGATACATGTCCTCGTAGGACTTTTGGAATTTGGAGTTCATGGTGGCGATCATGATGCAATGTACCTTCGTTGCATCTCGCTCATGAGTTTCAAAGGCGGTGATTTCGGCGGGAGTAGCAACTTCGGGGTTGATTTTCTCGAGCTTCTCGTCGAGGACATACTCTTTATCCTCATAGCGAGCAATGGTGCGAATGTATCTTATCCATTCGCCAAAGTTCGTTCCATCGAAGGTGACCTTTTGGCAAAGGCTCATCAACGTGAAAGAACTAGCAGCAGCGTTGTTTGCGTTTGACATCTATAGAAAGGACAAAGATAGATTAGAACAAGAATCCCTAATTATCACCCAATAAGAAAATTAGGGCTAGGATCCAACAATAACATTTACATACTAGAAAAGGGATGCCGTAATCTAACATGCAAATAAATTGAAGGTAAGTGAATGACGATTCACTAATTCTCCATCACAAAACTTAAACTATTAGTCTTAAGTGTTTTTGAGAATTCCTAGATTCGGATGAGATTCATTGAACTATTCAATGGCATGTTTAAATCTCGATATGCCCCTCTTGTTTGTGACTGTGATGCCGAGGATCACAAAGCGGGTGTGAATTACCATGCAAATTCACATGGTGCCTTCATTGTAACGATCACCTATTCGATGTGCCGGTAAACCACACACGCTCCATCGAACTATGATAAACAATGAATCACCCTTTGCCACATTCGCTTAGAACCAATTAGTGTGCCGGTAAACCACACACGCTCCACTAACATCTTAGCAAGGTGCAAAGTGTAATTTCATGGGATTGCATCAATTCACTTTTCCTAAAGTAACTAAGATTGGGAAGTTTTAAAAAAAAATTTAGTTACTTCGTATTTCTTATTATACTTTTAATGAGAGGATGAGGTTTGCCCTATCCTACCCGTTCGGCTAACTACCCTCCACCAATCAAGCAAGCGGTGGGTGTGAGTGTACACCCATTAAGCGCCATTTTACAGGCCGCAACCTTATACCCACCTTATAGATCGGCTTCGTGAATGAGGCCTACTAGCGGTAAGACTAGCATTTAGTTATACATATATATATATATATATATATATATATATATATATATATATATATATATTATTCTAGTAATATCATATAAGTATAGGGTTGTATTTTAAACTTTTCAAAATCTAGGGTTTGAGATTTAAGTTGTCTAAATTAAAACTTTTAATCACAAATATGAATTTCAAAACTTTAGGGTGGGTTTTAAACATTTAAAACATGAAGGATCAAATAACAAATAATTCCAATTAACAATTAATATTCTAATTATCTTTATTTGATTTATCTTGATTTCTTTGAAGATAATTACCAAAATAATTAACCATTATCATTAAATATTTTATTAGATGATAAATATCTTTAATTAGATCAAGATAATTGTCATATTTATCAAAAAAATCGGATTTACATTGATCTAATATGATTAAGGTAAGTTTCCATAAGATAATTATGAAAAAATCCCGAATCTGGCCATTCCTGACGCCTGGACTCGCCGAGTGCACAAGGGGACTCGCCGAGTCAGGCCTACTCGACGAGTCCACCTTGGAACTCGACGAGTCAGTGACTCAAAACCCAAAAAATCGAATTTTTCAGGTTTGTTTCAGTTATTCAAGCAATAATTTAAAGAAAAACCAATCTAGGCTCTGATACCACTGTTGGGTTTTAGCCATAAGAACTTTCCTATATGCGCATGCAAAACCGTATTGCTTGGATCTAGGCTTTCTAATAAACATGCTTTGAATCCAAGACTTCTAATAGCTAATTAGGTTAAATAACAATGATGAAACAGATCTAGAATCATACCTTTGAATCCCTTGTTGATCTTGTTTGTCTTGGAGCTTCTAGAGTCACAATTGTCACTCCTCTAATGGCTTACAAACACCAATAGCAAGCAAGATGATTTAGGAGAGAGGAGAGGGGATGGAATTCGACCAGAGGTTCCCTTTTTCAGGTTTTACAAAGTTGTCCCCGAATTCCCCATCCCAAGGGCCTATTTATACCTTTAGACTCCTTAAGGGTTTCACCCTAAACCCTAATTGGATAATCTTCTCCTAAGGCTATCCAAATCCATTCCATAGATAACCCTATGGACGATTTTAGCTTATCTAAAGCTCTTAGAATCCATCCAAGGTGTATCCTAATGGATTTATAGTCTAAAGTCTAACTATCAAACAATTGACAGTTTATACCCTCTTATTTAATTAATCTCTTTAAGTCACCAAATTAATACCAATTAATTTATGACTTATATTAATCAAATAGTCAAATATTATTCCTTATAATATTTACTCTCTCTTAACAAATCATCCTTCCAGTTGCTATGGTGAAGGCAACCCAAAAGGACCATGCACCACCGAATATAGTTATAGCCTTAGACACTATTCCAACAGTTACATAATAGGCATCAAACATGCTTTAAAATTTTTGATTCAACCTTTACTTGAGTATATAGCTTATATGACACAAAATTTCTAGTTGTGACATCATCCCCCCGTTAGAGGGAATTTCGTCCCGAAATTCTGTTTGAAAGCTAGATTTGAGAAAGCTAGAATAGGTGAGGGTACTTTTGCTTCATTTGGTCTTCGCGTTCCCAAGTGAATTCTGGCCCACGCTTTGCGTTCCACCGTACTTTCACGATTGGGATGCGACTCTGCTTAGTACGCTTCACCTCCCTGTCCATGATTTCAATTGGTTCCTCAACGAACAGGAGTTTCTCATTGATTTCGATTTCGTCAAGAGGAATGACGAGTGTTTCATCTGAGAGACACTTTTTCAGATTAGAGACGTGAAACACGGGGTGTACACCGTTTAGCTCTGCGGGTAGTTGCAGTCTGTATGCTACTGGACCAATTCGGGCGACGATTTCAAAAGGTCCAATGTATCGCGGGTTCAGCTTTCCCCGTTTTCCGAAACGTATAACCCCTTTCCAGGGCGAGACTTTTAACAGTACTCGGTCACCGACCTGAAATTCTAAGGGCTTCCGCCGTTTGTCAGCGTAGCTCTTTTGTCGGTCACGCGATGCTTGCAATCGAGCACTGATTTGAATGATCTTTTCCGTGGTTTCACGGATGATCTCCGGTCCCGTTAGTGTTTTGTCCGATGTATGGGTTTTTGCTAGCTGGGTGTCACCTACTTCAGCCCAACATAACGGTGATCTACATTTACGCCCGTACAGTGCTTCGAAAGGAGCCACCTTGATGCTCGAATGGTAACTATTGTTGTATGAGAACTCGATTAAGGGTAGGTGGGTATCCCAAGACTTTCCAAAGTCTATCACGCATGCGCGGAGCATATCTTCGAGCGTTTGGATGGTTCGCTCGCTTTGACCATCCGTTTGTGGATGATAAGCGGTGCTCATATCGAGGTTTGTTCCCATCGCCTTATGGAGTGATTGCCAAAATCGGGACGTGAACCTACTATCCCTATCCGAGATGATAGATGTTGGTATTCCGTGGAGTCTCACGATCTCTCGAATGTATAAACGCGTCAATCTCTCCATCTTGTACGATTCTTTAATTGGCAGGAAATGGGCAGATTTCGTTAGTCGGTCGATTATTACCCATATGGTGTCTAATCCATCCGATGTTTTGGGTAGCTTGGTCACGAAATCCATAGAAATCCCCTCCCATTTCCACTCAGGGATTGCCGGTTGCTGTAACAATCCTGAGGGTTTTTGGTATTCCACTTTTACTTTGGCGCACGTAAGGCACTTACTGACGTAGGTCGCGATTTCCGCCTTCATGTTAGGCCACCAATAGTGTTGTTTAATATCCAAATACATCTTATCGGAACCGGGATGAATGGAGTATCGCGTCTTGTGGGCTTCCTTCATGACAACATCTCTAAACCCTCCAAATTTAGGGACCCAAATACGGTTCATGAAATAGTATACTCCATTCTCCTTTGCCTCCAGGTTCTTTTCCATTCCGCGCAATACTTCACTTGCTCTATTTTCTGTCTTCATGGCCTCTGACTGGGCTACTGCAATTTGAGTGGCCAGGTGTGATTGAATGGTTATCGAGAGAGTTTTCGTACAACGATTAGAGTACTCCTTCCGACTTAATGCATCAGCTACCACGTTGGCCTTGCCTGGATGGTACTTAATCTCACACTCATAATCGTTTAGCAACTCAACCCATCTTCGTTGCCTCATGTTTAACTCCTTTTGGTTTAAGAGGTGTTGGAGACTCTTGTGATCCGTGAAGACGGTGCACTTTGTACCGTAAAGGTAATGCCTCCAAATTTTTAGGGCAAAGACTACAGCTCCCAACTCTAGGTCATGGTTCGTGTAGTTTACTTCATGTGTCTTTAGCTGGCGGGATGCATAGGCTATCACTCTCCCACGTTGCATGAGAACGCAACCTAAACCCTGGTTTGACGCGTCGCAGTAGACTACAAAATCTTCCATTCCTTCAGGCAGAGATAGTACAGGTGCGCTACAGAGAGCTTGTTTCAAGGTTTGAAACACAATCTCTTGTTTGTCTGTCCATTTGAATGGTACGCCCTTTTGCGTAAGCGAGGTAAGTGGCTTGGCGATCTTAGAGAAGTTTTGAATGAACCTCCTATAGTAGCCTGCTAATCCCAAGAATTGACGAATTTCCGTGGGCGTTGTCGGGATTGCCCATCCTTCTACAGCTTTGACCTTAGAGGGACCCACATGGATTCCATCTTGGCTGACTACATGACCTAGGAAGTTCACGCTCCGCAGCCAGAACTCACACTTGGAGAGTTTGGCGTAAAGTTTTTCTGATCGTAGAGTTTCTAAGACTTGTCGAAGATGTTGGCCATGCTCTTCCTTGCTTCGAGAATAGACGAGGATGTCATCGATAAAAACAATGACAAAGTTGTCGAGAAACGGTCGGCAGATTCGATTCATTAGGTCCATAAATGCGGCAGGGGCATTCGTTAGACCGAAGGGCATTACGACAAATTCATAATGTCCGTAGCGAGTTCGGAAAGCGGTTTTTGGAATATCCTCTTCCCGGACTTTGAGTTGGTGGTATCCGGACCGTAGATCTATTTTAGAAAAATAACTAGCTCCTTGGAGCTGGTCAAATAGGTCATCGATTCGTGGGAGTGGGTAGCGATTCTTGATTGTGAGTTTATTTAACTCTCTGTAATCGATACACATTCTAAAAGATCTGTCTTTCTTTTTGACAAAGAGCACCGGAGCTCCCCATGGCGAGTAACTAGGTCGAATAAATCCCTTATCCAAAAGTTCGCTGAGTTGGCTGGATAATTCCTGCATCTCGGCAGGAGCCAACCGATAGGGTGATTTAGCAAGAGGAGTTGCTCCTGGAATAAGGTCATTTCAAAATTCAACCTGTCTCTCTGGGGGTACTCCCGGAAGATCTTCAGGAAACACGTCCGGAAATTCACATACTACGGGAATGTCTCGAACATTAATCTCCTCCTTGGTTTTGTCCACCACGTGAGCCAGGAACGCCAAATTGTTCCTTCGTAGATATTTTTGTGCCTTGACACACGAAACGAGGCGAAGGTTCATGCTAGATTTGTCTCCGTAAATTACTAGGGTTTCGTGATTTGGAAGGCGAAGACGGACGGCCTTCTCATGGCACATAATTTCGGCATGGTGGGGGCTTAACCAGTCCATGCCGATGATCACATCGAAGCTCCTAATTGACACTAGCATTAGATCTATTCAAAAAATGTGTTGATTAAGAGTTAGGGTACATCCGGTGTAGATTTCCCCAGTGGATTCGGTTTTCCCATTGGCCATTTCCACCGTATAGGTTTCATTTAGCTTTTGGGGCAGTTGTTTTAATAAGTGCTTAAACTTATTGCTTACGAAACTTCGCTCCGCTCCGGTGTCAAATAAGATGCATGCATATGCGTGGTTTAAGAGAAACGTACCGGTAACAACAGAGGGGTCTTGAATAGCCTCACTCTGACCCATGGTCAACATCCTTCCCGTTCCTCCATTTCTTAAATTGTTGTTGTTAGGATAGTCTCGGCAGATGTGTCCAGTCCTCCCACATCCGAAGCAGGTGTAGCTAGGCCCTACGCTATTGCCGCTGGCATGGGCGTTGTTGTTGTTGCGAGGGTTGTTGTTGTTGATTCCCTGATTTTGGTTATGGGGAGGGTAAGCCTTGCAGTACTTTGCGGTGTGACCCCTTCGGTTGCAACTGGTGCACTGAAAATCCTTGCATTCTCCATAGTGATGGAAACCGCACTTGTTGCATTTGGGAAGATTACCAGAATAAGGTCTGGAAGCATTTGAAGTGGCTGAGGTTGGAGCATGGGATGCGGCTGGAACCGATGTGGTAACAGCATTAACCGCCACTGTCTGCTGCTTCTTGGAGGTGTCGGGGCCCCGGCGCCCCTTCCTCTTATTGTTCTTTCCCCTCTTGCCATCTCCTTCCTTCGTCTTCTCAGCCTCCACTGGCTTCTCTCCCTTTTTGTTGTTATGGTCGTACAACCTTTTTGCCAATCTCTTTGCACTGTCAAATGTTTCGGGGTTTGCAGCTATCACATTCCCTTGAATTGGTGATGTGAGTCCCCAGATGAATCGCTCAATCTTCTTTCCTTCCGAGGCAATCATACCCGGGCACAGCAGAGATAGTTCGCTAAATCTCGATATGTAGGCATCGATATTCGCGTTCTGCACAGTGAGGTTCCATAGCTCTTGTTCCATCTTCTGTATTTCGCCTCGTGGGCAGTACTCTGCCATTAACATTTCTTTCATCTCTGTCCATGGCATAGAGTTGGCTACAGGGAGTGTCATGGATTCTACATGTCCGTTCCACCAGGTGAGTGCTTGATCCACAAAAGTGCAGGCTGCGAACTTCACCTTCATGTGCTCAGGGCAGTCGCATATCTCGAATACTGACTCCACCTTTTCGATCCATCGCTTAAGAGTGATCACCCCTCCAGTGCCATTAAAAGTTCGTGGTTTGGAGTTTGTGAAGTCCTTGTAGGTACATGTCTTGGTGGGTCCTTGATTCATTCCATTGTTTGAACTTTCGGCTCCTTGCCCATTGACTCCTCCATTGTTCCCTTGTTGAATTTGCGCAATCGCTGCAGTGACTGCTGCAGATACAGCTGCCTGGAAAGCGGCTGAGTCAACTTCAGGTGGGGTTGGTCCTGGGTTTCCGCGAGCAGGTCGGGGAGGCATCTTTCTGTCACAATACGGAAAGATGTTGAGGGTATGTTGTTTCGGTGAGGTTGTGATCCTACTGACTAGGTGCATGGTACGAACTTAAACACTACTACCATTGACCAATCAATAATAATATCTCAACACATAGCAATTTGCAATATCGTAATAAAACACGTAAAAATTTATTAATATTATCCGCATTTGATACATGAAAATTTGCTCATAGGAGCATACATGAGTGATACTAGTTCGACAGCATAACGACTCTATGAGTAGTGTAGTCACTTAAACATAGAGTCGGAGTACATAGCATATTTCCTAACGACCTACTATGATAAGTCTATCCCTAACCGCGATGAGTTGCGCCCGGAGGTGGTGCCGAGGATGTGGATGCTCCCTGAAGACGAGCCACCAAGCGTTCTGCGTCCCGAAGTCGAGACTCCCACCGAACCTGCCTCATGTGAAACTCTCGAAGGACGTCACGCGTCTCCTGCTCCGCACGCTCGACCCTAGTCCTCAACTGGCGCACCTGATCCGTAGTGTCCTGGGCAAGGTCGCCCGTATTCCGTAACCGTTTCACCATGACTGGAAGGGCTCGATCAGCCGGTCCTCCGTCTCTCAGGTCAAAGAACTCGCGTGACATGCCATACGGGGGTCGCTGTCCCTACTGTCTGCTCCATCTCCAAAGATCAATACCCCAGGGAGGTGTAGGACCAGTGGGGCCTACGCGATAGGCAGGCACCCTGATCGGGTAAGGGGGGTTGATGACTTCGGACTCCGCATCCGAATCACCCCCTTCTCCATCATCAGCATCCTCCTCGAGGCTTCCTTCATCTTCCTCTGATTCGGTAGGCTCGCCATCAACTTCGGCCTCCGGTTCCCCGTCAGATTCCTCTTCGGGGTCTTCCTCAGGCTCCTCCTCAGGCTCTTCCTCGGGCTCTTCCTCGGGCTCCTCCTCTAACCATCCGTTGTTCCCCTGGTTAGGGAAGTAGGGGTCTCCAGGGTGATGAAAACCAGCCATGCGGTCTGCGAGAGTGTATAATTATGCTAACGTTATTCCTAGGATGCTACAATTATCGCATAGATCAAGTAGGCGTTCTCTTTTCGGTGGTAGGGGTATAGTTTTAGATTCCCTAGAAATCCCGATCTCATCAGGACGTGTGTTAGTTTTACTTTGGAGAGAATGTAGTTGATCAGGCTGCATTCACTCCTTGGTATCACTAAGAACAGTTCCCGAATTAACCGAGACACTAGTATTATTTTTGTTTGGTTCGGCATTATGTTCCTATTCCTAGTGCAAACAAGGGTGTTTTATTTACTTGTTTTGTTCAGAGTTATGTTAGTCCCTCTTTTTGGTTTATAGTTGCATATCCATGTGTGGCTAGATATGCTAGTTCACTATAAACAAAGCTCTGATACCAACCTCTCACACCCCCGAACCAGACGGCGGAAACGTCCGAGGGCTATCGTGACTCATTGAATACCATCACAATGCATATACATGAAACATAACATTATACATCACCAACATTTGGAATGATACAACTGGTAATGTTACATTCATTACACTGTTCAAAACATTACATTCTCAAAAAAAATAACTGTTTGATACTACTTAAACCACAGCAAAACGTCATAGAGTACAAATCATCCTTCACCTTATCTGTTACCTGAGAATACAAGTATTTTGAAAACGTCAACATATGAAATGTTGGTGAGTTCATAAGTAGTGTTTGAAATCCAATGTATTGTTTGAAAACCATCAGAAAATCCGATATTTTCTAAAAATAGAATAGTGTAAAAATATGTGATGATCCATGAGTATGCTTGTTTGAATTCTATAGATGTAAGCGTAAGAGTTGTGAAATTCGACCGGTAATTCATAATTGTAATTGTTGAAAACCCTAGGAAAACCCGACGTTTTCCTATCACTTTGATTTACTTAGTTTGTGTACCGTTGTTTCGTTGCGTTAGAGGAAACCGTTGAGCTCCGGAGGCATTGAGAATACAGTGGGTGGTGAAGTGTTGTGACGTGCGTTAATGAAAACGTCCAATCAACAACCTTACAAGCGATCCTTTAGGCGTCACTCGTAATTCTTCACACAACTCAATCCTCCCGGACTTGTGTAGTCCCACGACCGGAGGGAAGAAGAGAAGGTGCGAAACCCTCGGTATTTCCCCGCGTCGTTCAAGACCATTGCAATTGTGAAGGGCCCGAAGCCCAACCCGCAATCGTGAGTTACAGACTTTACTAGCAGCACTGAAGGAACCTTGGGGACCAGCAGCATGTTTGCCATTGAAAGTCCTTTTACGTTATGTCGGATCGGTAAAACCCAACACTTCGTAAGAGAGAGGTCTTCGGGCCTTAAGATCAGGTCATTGGGCTAGCTAGGCTCAACAAACAAGATTTTACACTTTTGGGGCCCAAAGATGGTGCGTAGACGTCTGTGCACACTCGCATGTATAGTGACTTCCCAATCATTATTAGTTATGAATCGTAATGTCGTAATGTCGTAGTGTCGTCGTGTTAGTAGTTTCGGATTTTTATTGGTTCGAGACCGAACCAATTCGTTTGACAACGACTTTTGGTATTGTAATGTTTTGTATTTCGTCGATAGGCGTGGTACCATCATTTGGTCAAATTGCATGTATTGAACTAGCCTTGAGAATTTTCTGATTTCAGTCCCTCCTTATTTGTAAAATTTACCCTTTTCACCCCTTTATTTAAAAACTTTCCGGTTTGGTCCTTAAATCAATTTTCTTGACATTTTAACACCAAAAATTATTGAAATAAGTATTTTCCAGCATATTTTTCATAGAAAACAGCTTAAGTCCTTGAAATTGCAGTTTTCTCGGTTATAACCCCTCTTTTTCGCAATTTTTACATTTTTGGCCCAATTTGGAAAAATTTTGCAACTTTGGTCCTTTTTAAATTTGAAAAGCATTTTAAACCTTTGAAAAGTACATGGAACACTTATAGTCCACTGTTTTACAGAAAAATGCAGTTTTGGTCCTCCAAATTAGAAAATTTCGCATATTGGGCCTCTTTGGGCCGAAAATGTCATATTTAGCCCAATAAGCTTGGAATTTATGTTTTTAACCCTCCAAATAGTATATTTTCAGAAAATACATTATGTAAACTGTTTTGACTCATCTCACCCATCAGATTTCGAAATATTTCATTTTAGGCCCTTCAACTTTGTATTTTCAACATTTTATGTCAAAAAAATGAGTTTTTAGCCCAAATTAAGTGTTGTCAAGCCATTTGGCTATTTTTCTTAGTATACTTTGCATGTAGCAGTATATTTTATGCTATAATGAAATACATATCTCGGTTTTTAGCATTTCATAACTAGATCTAGCATCAAAATCATACAAAACCTACATATAAGCATAGAAATCAACCACAACATACACATAATGATGGATCTACACCTTTACTTGTATTCTCCCCCACAAAAACTTATAAAAACCGAAAATAAGGGGGTATGAAACTCACCTTGGGTGTTGATTCGGTTTTTTTGAAGAAAGAATGGAAGAAATGAAGTGATTTTTGGCCTTTGCACCCCTTGATGAAGTTTTCGAGTTTATGGAGTTTTCTAGAGTGCAAGATCACGATTTTTGCATGGATTAGGAAGAGATTTTTGATAAAACAAGGAATACAAGTCATAGATCCAAGCAAAACCTTACCTTAGATGATGATTTTTGTGGAAGAACTCCCTTGAATGCTTCCTAAATCTCGAGATTTTGGATGGAGAAGAAGAAAGAAGCCTTGAGTGATCTAGAGAGAGTTTGTGAGAGATTTGTGTGTGTGTGGGTGTTGCTCGGCCGAGAGTGAGTGGGAGAGAAGAAGAAGAGTGACTTTGAGGTGATGTATGCATGGGTATATGTGATATGTTGCATGGATGTCCAAAAGATAAAAATAAGGTGGCAATGGCAAGTCAACTCTTCAACCTTCCTTGGGTTTGGGCCTTGGGCCGAGAATTTGGAAAGGAAGAAAGGTTTTTGGGCTTTTTGCCCCTAAGCCCAATATTAGAGAATAAGATAAAATTGTGATTTTTATGCTCTATTAAGCTAGATTAAGTTAATCATGGATCAAAGCTTTTAATTCATTTCATTCTAGGCCCAATATGGCCCAAAATGTTGAAATAAATAGATGTGGGTCCAATTAGAGCCCATTTAAGGGTTCTAAGCCCATAATAGTCAAATTGGAAGCTTATTGGTCCACTTAGGTCCAATAAGGAAGTTCTAGTCCAAAAATGGATTTAACAAGAACT
Organism: Lactuca saligna; assembly: GCF_052625555.1. Classification (NCBI taxonomy): domain Eukaryota; kingdom Viridiplantae; phylum Streptophyta; class Magnoliopsida; order Asterales; family Asteraceae; genus Lactuca; species Lactuca saligna. Next base: position 141,406,795 of record NC_136419.1, on the reverse strand, counting down.
TCTAGGGTTTCCAATTGTTTGACGACTATGTGTAGTACTTGTATGATGTATTTGATTGAAATTTTGATGTTACATAATAGGCATCAAACATGCTTTAAAATTTTTGATTCAACCTTTACTTGAGTATATAGCTTATATGACACAAAATTTCTAGTTGTGACACGGTTGTTATTGCTCTCTGTCGATCCAACAGGATTTTTACTGGTTTTAAATTCTTGTCTTGATGTGAGAAATAGGCATTTTGAGATTGCCAAAACTGTTTTCTTTCAGAAAGATTCTTCTTGTATCTCTGATTCCTTTGTCGTTTTTGATTTCTCATCTGTTTCGGCTGATGATGGATGTTCGCCTTTTGATTTTGACTGGTGTCAACATGTCTACTTTGAACCGATGTTGATTCTCTTGAATCTGCCTTATCTTTAGGAACATCTTTTGTACCACTGGAACTCGGCACGTCGAAGTTATCAGGTTTGTTAAGTGGCTCAGGAATGTATCTTCCTTTTGCTTTCCAGGAAGTTTGCTCTGATAGACCAATAGTTTCATCAGCATTGTCAATAGGAGCCAACCAGAAGAATTCATCACAACCATCGGCATTGTCTTCGTTTACAATGGCTGTGAGTTCGGTTGTCTGATGTTCGGTTACACCTGTGACCTTATACACCTGATTTGGTGTTGTCCTTACCTTTTGGTAAACAACAGCTTTTTCTTTAAGTTTCGGGGACTTTTGTTAGGACAAGCGAGCGAACTCCACAGAATTTTCTGAGATGAGATTTTTGTGGATTTCAGGTTCACTTTTGACAAATTCAGAGCAGTCAACTTCGTCCTCTACAGAAATTTCACTCATGTCATTATCCTCATTGAGCTCAGATGCGTTTTCAACATCAATTTTATTTTCTGAGCTTAAATTGGCATTCAATGAGTCAAATTTTTGTATGGTTTCGGTCCTTAGATTCAGTTTGTCATTTTCATCCAAAAGGTTTTTCAGCATGTCCTTATGGTCTTTGGACTTAATGAAGGATTCAATTTTGTCTAGACCATACATATACGTTGGATTAACATCCTCAGACGAAACCACACTTTCACAATTGTATGCTTCAGCATCGATTTCATCCTCCTTAAACTCAAGAAAAGGCAAGATCATACAATGAATTTTCTGCCCTATTTCACAGTTCAAATGAAGTTGAGTGATATTATTGTAAAGACGCTTAGCAATTAAACAAAAAACATTTCGCTGTTTCAAAAGTTTTAAATTGTCTCTTTGCAAATAAATGTTTTCGTCCTTGGTTTTGACTAACTCCGACTCTTTCAGTTCGATCCACATCCTCCGTTCCTCACTCTTCGACGATACCCTGTTTATTTGGTCAGTTAGGTTAGAATTGGTGACCCGAGTTTGAGTTAAGCTACTGTCTAGATGAGAAATTCTTGAATTAAAAATTTTTAATTCTTTTTCATATGAGCATTGTGGGACTTTAAATGAAACAAACACGGATTGTACCTTCTTGATTAATTCATCAAGCTCGTTGAATTGCACGCTGAGCGGTTTTGATGTAAAGCACATGTCCTGTTGCTCCTTCGAGTCTTTGTTCCCACCATCTGCGTTATATCCCCTCATCTGAGATACATCAGATACCATCAAGCATCTTCCACTGTTGTCCTTCTCTTTCGCCACATAAGCCTTTCCATGTGAAGGCTTCCTCACTTCATCATTTTCGGAGTCGGTTTACCAGACCTCCACGCCACCGAACTCATCATCAGCTACCGAACCCTGCACAATTAAAGCATTCATAGGAGGGTTAGCAGCAGATTTCTTCTTCCTTAATTCATCAAGCTTTTTCAGCAACGCGGCTTCTTCATCATTTTCCTCATCCTTTCCTTCCATCTTTTTGAGGACGCAATCTTTTTCATAGTGGTTCTTTCCTCCACAGTAATAGCATCTTACTCCAGAATCTCCTTCAGCCTTCGGTTCCTTCTTTGACTCTTCAGCTTTCGGTTCATCTTTGACCTTTTCAGAGCTATAACTCCCTTGCCAGTTTTGGTTCATGTTAGTAGGGAATCTCTTCTTGATGAATCTATTGGGGTTTGACACCATCATAGTATAGTCCTCAGACGTGAGATCATAATCATCCAAGTTGAGATCTTCATCCTCTATCACCGCTTTGCTTTTCGACAGGAGGGCCAATGAACCAAGACCTGAAACCACGTTTTTCTCCTGTATTACGATCTTCTCTTGAGACTTCAGTATACCCACCAGTTTCGCTAGAGAATAAGATTTGAATTGCTCATGCGCTTTAACTGTGGACACAACAGCTCTCCACTCAGATCTGAGGCCATTAAGAAACGTAACTTTCTGCTCAATCAACTTCCTTTCAATATCATGTTTAATCATCTTGCTAAGAATATGATTGAAACGATCAAACGTTTGAGTCACAGTTTCTTCAACTTTCTGCTTGAATTCACCAAACTCGGATAAAAGTAAGGTTTGAATGAAGTGTTCAAGATCTTCGTCCGTAGAATACAATTCGCGAAGCCTGTCCCATATTTCTTTGGCAGTAGTGCACGAACTCACCAGCCTGAAAGTGTCAGATTGAAGAGCGAATCTGATTAATCTCAATGCTTTAATATTGCACTGAAATTTATCTTTTTCGTCTTGTGCAACATCTTTAACATCTTTCAAAAGATCATTATACTCCTTTTGAGTTTTAATAATCCTTGAAGTTGCAGAATGAGCAAAGGGTCCCGAAACGATTGCTTCCCAGATGAGGTATCCATTGTCCTCAGATCCTATAACATAGTCTTCAAAGTGATTTGCCCAGACTTCATAATCTTGGGTGTAAAGGATAGGAATCTTCGTTGTTGATCCAATGCTGTTCGAAATATTAATAGGATTAAATGGCAACTCGTCCATGTTTGATCGAATAACCTGTTTGAAAGATCAGACTAGTAATATATAATATTAGGGCAAAACGAACAAGGAATGAGATACGTCAATTATGGGGTGACGGCTCAATAAATATTAGTTAATGCGGAACAAACCCTAATAGCTTCTTTCACAGAAGAGATGTGTATGAATTACACAGCCTCCCGCTCTGATACCAATTGAAGAGATAAAAACCTTTAAGATCGAATAGATCTTTGAAACAGGTATATAAAGAATGTAAAGCAATACTCAAGAATGGATTTGAATATGTCGAATGATTAAACTTTCAATCCTCAGCAGAGCTCGATGAAGAACTTCCACTGTAGAGGATTCTGGGGTTACAAAAAGATAACTTCTATAATTACACCGTAAAACCCTAATCAATCGGTTCCGTAAAAGATGCATGCAAGCATCTATAAATACACAAACCCTAGAAAATAAGATACGGATGGACAGGCCCATACCGCACAAAGAATGGACTAGGAAGCGAGCCCAAGACACAACACCAATAACCCAACAGTGGCCCTGCATGAAGCAAGATGTGGCTTGGTATGTAGAAAGGTGCCTGACCTGCAGGAAGGTCAAGGCAGAACACCAAAGACCTCACAGCAAGATGCAACCGTTAGACATTCCCGTGTGGAAATGGGAGGACATCACCATGGACTTTATCACCAAGCTTCCCAGGACCGCACGTGGGGTAGATTCGATTTGGGTAGTAATGGATCGGTTGACGAAGAGTGCTCATTTCATACCGATCCAGGAGAGCATATCGGCGGAAAAGTTAGCTGATATCTATGTGCGGGAGATAGTTGCACGTCATGGAGTGCCGGTATCGGTGGTGTCAGATCGAGACGTCCGTTTTACATCCAGATTCTGGAAGCGGTTTCATGATGAGATGGGTACTCGTCTCCATTTCAGCACCGCTTTCCACCCTCAGACGGACGGGCAGAGCGAGAGGACGATTCAGACTCTCGAGGATATGCTTCGTGCATGTGTCCTAGATTTCGGTGGTAGTTGGGATACGTATCTTCCATTAGCGGAATTTTCGTATAACAACAGTTATCATGCGAGCATTGATCGACCTCCCTTTGAGATGCTTTATGGGAGGAAGTGCAGGACCCCGATTTGTTAGGGCGAGGTCGGTCAGCGAGTCATTGGGAGCACGGAGGTGGTGCTCAAGACGACCGAGTTGATTCAGCAGGTTCGTAGTAGAATGCAGACTGTGCAGAGTCGGCAAAAGAGCTACGCCAACAGGAGGCGTTCAGACTTGGAGTTCCGGGTAGGCGATATGGTCCTTCTAAAGGTCTCACCTTAGAAGGGTGTCATCAGGTTTCGGAAGAGGGGCAAGCTGGGCCCCAGGTTCATTGGTCCTTTCAGGGTTTTGGCCCGGGTGGGTCGGGTTGCATATCGATGGGATCTTCCGGCAGAGCTTAGCCAGATCCACAACACTTTCCATGTGTCTCAGTTGAGGAAATGTTTGGTGGATGAGTCAGCAGTTGTTCCCTTAGAAGATATTCAGGTTGATAGCAGCTTGAATTATATTGAGAGGCCGGTCGCGATTCTGGACCGGAAGATAAAGACCTTGAGGAACAAGGTAATTCAGCTAGTGAAGGTGCAGTGGGAGCACCGGAAGGGGTCTGAGTGGACGTGGGAGGCTGAAGATGAGATAAGAGAGCACTACCCAGAGTTATTTGAAAATTTAGCCGTAGCAGGCTTCGAGGACGAAGTCTGAGTCAAGTGGGGGAGAATTGTAACGACCCGTCTCTGGTATGTTGCTTTTATATTATTTATTTTAGAAGTTTGTAGAGGGACTCGACGAGTCTATGGCCCGACTCGTCGAGTAGAGTCGTGATCTTGGGCAGTGTATAGATCGGCGACTCAGCGAGTCCATATTCGGGACTCGGTGAGTCGGCCTGCCAGGTAGAAACCCTAAATCCCCGGGTTTGCACCCTATTTAAACCATCTTATGAGCCCCCAAACTCGTCTCCTTCACCCTCAAAGCATTATTTAGCAAACCCTAACCATTCCATTGAGTATTTGAGAATTTCTTGTGTAAATCTTGAAGTTTTGAAGAGAAGAAGGAGGCTAGATCCAAAGGAGAAGAAGAAGATCCAAGTTTTTGCACCCATTTCAGAGTATATTGAGGTAATAATCGGATTCCTCCTGTTTTGATGATTGATTCTCCTTTATAAGCATCTTTAGCCCATTCTTTAGCTTGTTCATAGTAGAGAAATCATATTAGATTGATTAGCTTTCGGATCTAGCCATGTTTCAGTTCTAAAAATGTAGATCTATCAACTTTATGGAGCCATTTTGCATGATAGCCCTAGATTTACTCTTCCAAGTGCCTTTTTAGCCTTTATATCCTTTTGTATGCATATGTACATGTAAAGTTGGGAACTTTACGTGGTAAACCAGCCTTAGGAACTCAGATCTATATGCAGTGGTTTTGAGCAGAATCGAGTTTTTAGTAATTGCATGCATGTGACTCGGTGAGTCGTTCTTCGGACTCGGCGAGTCGAGTCGCGAGTCCCCGATCCTCCCCCTTTGAGTGATTCCGAGTGGAGACCAGTGAGTGGTGGAATGGACTTAGTGAGTCGGAGGTTAGACTCAGTAATGAAGGGACTCGACGAGTTGTTCATACAACTCGACGAGTCTAAGGCTATCTTCATAAATTCAAGAACAACTCGTCGAGTTGTTCATACAACTCAGCGAGTCGGATGCAGATAGTCTGAGTTTTAGAATCAAATGAGAACTCATCGAGTTTCAGCCATACTCGACGAGTAGCAGCAAACAGGGTTAAGAAATGAGAGTAGGGACTCGGCGATTTGGCGACCCAACTCGGCGAGTCAGGTCAACTGTAAGTTGACTTTGACCAGAAGAGTTGACTTTGACCAGAAGAGTTGACCTTGACCAGGAGAGTTGACTTTAGCCAGAGGTAAAAGAGTCATTTTACCCCAATGCAGTTATTAGTATTTTGATTGAGTGTATTTGTGGAATTGTAGCTAGGAGATACCGGAGCAACAACAGATAGCTTCCAGAGCCATACACTCAGCAGCCAGATCACGAGGTGAGTTTCCTTCCAGTAGGAACGGGTCTAAAGCCACAATGCCGGCCCGTATAGCTAGTAGTAGTTTCCGGACTTCGGTCCGATGCAGATTTTATTATGTTTGATGCCTTCGTGGCTCAGACAGGATTTATGTGTTATGTGTTCCGGGTTACAGTCTAATGCAGTATGTTGTTTATGTGTTCATGCTAGTTGATATGTTTATGCTATGCTATGATCAGTAGTTCCGGACTTCAGTCTGATGCAGTTAGTTCCGGACTTCGGTCCGATGCAGGAGGCAAGGCCTCAGTAGTTTCGGACTTTGGTCCGATGCAGAGGGCAAGGCCCTGGCTAGTTCCGGACTTCGGTCCGATGCAGTGGGCAAGGCCCAGTATGTGTTTATATGTATTGTATGGTACGTGGTAGTTTGGGGGAGCTCACTAAGCTTCGTGCTTACAATTTCAGTTTTGGTTTCAGGTACTTCCGCAAGCAAAGGGAAGAGCTCGGATTGATGGCATCGCATACACCACAGTTTCAGTTGTCCTGGGAGATGTTTCTAGTTTTTCATAAATGTGATTGATACAGTTTTGATACAGTTCTACATAACTATTAGTTACTGTTTTGAAATATTAACGTATGAGTTTTACTTTGTGATATTATTTTAGTACTTTTATTAATTGTTAAACAAAAATTTTTGGGTCGTATTTTGGGACGTTTCACTTCATATCTATGTGTAAGATAAAAGTAACTATATATCCCATAAAAATCCCATAAATGCTTCCTAACTTCAAACCCTAAGGTTTACTCTACTAAAGCTTTATATTCTTGGCTCTCTGGACCTAGAAGGGTCCAGATTCCTAACTTCAAACCCCAAGGTTTACTCTACTAAAGCTTCATATTCTCGGCTCTCTGAACCTAGAAGGGTCCAGATCTATAACACAAACTAGCAAGAGGGGTTTGAGGCATTCAAAACCCCAAAGATGAAGCGATTCAAGCCCTAACCCCAAAATGGAATCTACACAATAGGGAAGGAAAGGGGTTCATTTTTGCACCTCAGAATGAAGTTCCTTGCTTGAATAACTCAGAACAATAACCTTTCTTGGTCCCTTTTGCTGGAATTCTTCTCCTTTCTTGCAAAATCACACGAAAAAAGCTCAAGATAGCTCTTCCTCTCACTCTACACACTCGAGCTCGTTAGGGTTCTCACTTGTAGGAAAGGTAGTCGCAATTGAAGGCCATAAGTGCCTTTAAATATGGCTCAGGCCTAAAGATTTAGGGTTTCTGCCAACAGCGCGGACTCGTCGAGTCGCCTAACCGACTAGTCGAGTCCATTCATTAATCTGAGTCATCAGTCGCGACCTTACTCGACGATTTGAGGCGTCAACTCGTCGAGTCTCTCTTCTTTACTCAAAAGAAAAATACTTAAATTATAATACCTGAAAATCCGGATGTTACATTTTGTTTTTTTATTTCATAGATTTCTTCATCAACAAATGTTGCTACAATTAAACAAAAATAAATAATTTGCTAAAACATAATATAATAGGAAGTTTGTTCACATTTAGTCATTGAACTTTTTAAAGGGAAACGAACTTTCGATCTTGTTCACATTTAGTCACTAAACTTTTTTTTCGTTATCTATTTGCCACTAAACTATTGAAATTGTTCACATTTTACCCTTATGACCGGTAACAGCCGGTCATAAGGGTAAAATATGAACATTTTCAATAGTTCAATGACAAATAGATAACGAAAAAAAATTTTGTGACTAAATGTGAACAAAGTCGAAAGTTCGTTACCCTTTCAAGTCATTATTCCTTAAAATAATGAATAATTCACTGGTCATATAGGAATCGCTTTGTCATATCTATATATATTAAAGGATATCTCTATCTTTATATATATATATATATATATATATATATATATATATATATATATATATATATATATATATATATATATATATATATATATATAAAGCAGAAACCTAATTACATCATCTAAAACAATTTGATCCCTTCAATGTTTTTCATTGATTATTTTAAACCACTAGATCAATTTCGTTGATGTCATCGAAACAAAAGAGAACTACAAATACGTCTTTGTTACTGTCTATAACCGTTTTTCAATGCAAAACTTTATAAAAAACAAATCCACCTTTTACGGAGTTTGTCATTGACTCTTGTTTATTTTCAATGCAAAACATATTGTTAATGGATTATTTTATTTGAAATATGTTAGTAATCATTTTATATGAAGACGTCTAAGATATTCTTGGAATAAAATTATGATTTTCTATATTATTTCAAAATAAATGAATGTTGATTATATAAATTAAAGTACTACACAGTTTTTTTTTTTAAAAGAAAGAGATTTTATATAAAAATAAAATAATTTAAAATTTTGAGCAAACAACAGTGTAAGAGTACATATAAGTAAAAATACGTTTCCATAACAAAAGAACAAAAAACAAATTATATTACTCTCTTTATCCTGAAATTATTGTCTACACATAAAAAAACATACAGATTAAAAAAATATATTAATTAACATAATAACTCTCATATAAAGACATTAATTGAATATCACATGGTTGGATATTTTCCTTTTATTTTTTAATTAAATATGTTATTTTTAACATAAGTTTTATATATTAATAATTTTATTACAACTTTCAAAATCATTAATCTCATAAAAAAATTCCAAGATGAGTTATGTGTTTTTAATGCTAAAAAATGTTAATTAGTTCATAGGATTTCCCTTTAAGGTAAGGTAGAGAAAGTAGAAAAAAAAACTTTAACCAATGTAGATAATATTTCTTGATTTATTGCCTAATTAATGTTAATGTTGATATGAACTCCTAATTTATTGTCTAATTTTCCTTATTTATATGTGTAGTAAATGTTTTTAAAATGTAAAAAAACCACAATGTGAAAACAAAAAATAGAAAAAATGAGAAAAAAATATTGAATAAGAAGGTAAAAACATTCTTATTTATTAGGGTAGAAAGGGTTTATATCGTTTGATAAAACTACAAAATGGTCCATGACTAATAGCAAAATTACATAAACTTGCCTTTTGTTTCATAAAATTTAAAAAATTGTCTTTACCTAATAGCGATGTAATAGAAATCGTCCCTTTGTTTTAGAAAATTACAAAAATGGTCGTTGTCTATAGCAAACTTACACATTGTAAATTAGACCGTATGTGAAACACAACTAATAAAGAATTAATAAATTTGTTGCTACACAAAAATAGACTCGTTTTCAATCATACCGTTCAATTTTTCGTTATTATGATTACATTTCCCAATTTTAATCAACTTGAGTGAAAATTGGTCATTTACATATAATTAAAATAAGAGAAATTAAATATTTTTTTATTTTTTGTTTATAAAAATTCTTCTACCCAATTAAATGACGATACATGTTATATTAGTATACTAAAATATCAATAAATTTTATTTAATGAATATTAAATGTTACACATGTTGGTATTTAATTGGGAATATGATTTATGAAGGTAAATAACTTTTCGGTATGTTCACATCTGGGTAACTATCTTTTTTTTTACACATTTGGGTAACAAACTTGTTGGAAGTGTTCACATATAACCATTATGACCTGCTATAGCAAGTTAAATCCTAGATGTAAACGTTTTTAACAAGTTCGTTACCTAGATGTGTAAAAAAAAATAGTTACCCAAATATGAAAAAAACGAAAAATAAAAATTAAATTACACGAATGGTCCCTGTATTTTGGGGGAATTTGTATTTTTGGTCCCTAACTTATTTTTTTAACTTGGATGGTCCCTACTATTTATTTTTGTTGCGTGTTTGGTCCCTGTCTTACCTAAAAAGACTATTGTGCCCTTATTAATTTATTTTTTAATTAATTTTCTTATTTATGTATTTATTTTTTACATATTTAAAAAAAATTAATAGACCACACATATTTGTATCTCCTCGGATGATCTCTACTATTTATTTTTTAATTAATTTATTTTTTTAACTCGGATGGTTCCTACTGTTTAATTTTGTTACGAGCTTGGTCTATGTCTTACATAAAAAGACTATTATGCCCTTATTAATTTATTTTTTAAAATAATTTTCTTGTTTATGTACTTATACTTTATGTATTTAAGAAAAAATAGTAGACCCCGCATATATGTATCTCCTTACCATCCCGTCTCTTATCCTTCTCAGCTTCTATTTATTTTCCATTTTTAGTGATATCGACGTCTTCATCGTCACTTCTTTTTTCGGTCCTTTAACTCTGTCGAATCAATACCACAACCCACTAATGATGAAGAGACTGTAGGTTATGGTGTTGGTTCGCTAGAGTTGAAGTACCAAAAAAAGAAGGATGGTGAAGACGTCGATATTACTAAAGATGGAAAAGAAATAGAAGTTCGGAAGGATAAGAGATGAGAAGGTGACCGGTAAGACTCAAATTGAAATTTTCAAATGTGGTTTCAGGATTACGGTGAGGAGATACAGATATGTGGGGTATATTAATTTTTTTAAATATATAAAAAATAAATATATAAATAAGAAAATTAATTAAAAACAATTAATAAGGGCAAAATAGTCTTTTTAGGTAAGACATGAACTAAACGCGTAATAAAAATAAATAGTAGAGCCCTTCCGAGTTAAAAAAATAAATTAATTAAAAAAATAAACGGTAGGGTGGTCTATTAATTTTTTTAAATATACAAAAAATAAATAGATAAATAAGAAAATTAATTAAAAAATAAATTGATAAGGCACAATAGTCTCATTAGTTAAGATAGGAACCAAACGCGCAACAAAAATAAACAATAAGGACCATCCAAGTTTTAAAAAAAAATAAGTTAGGGACCAAAAACACAAATTACTCTAAACCATAGGGACCATTCGTGTAATTTATTTTTTACTTTTCGTTTTGTTCATATTTAGGTAACTATTTTTTTTTGTACACATCTAGGTAACGAACTTGTTGAAAACGTTTACATCTAGGATTTAACCTGCTATAGCAGGTCATAATGGTTATATGTGAACATTTCCAACAAGTTTGTTACCTAAATGTGTACAAAAAAAAAGATAGTTACCCAGATGTGAACATACCGAAAAGTTAATTACCTTCATAAGTCATATTCCCTATTTAATTTGATAAGAGAATTTGTAGGAACAAAATATAGAAGGATATTTAATTTATCTTAAAATAATAATTAATTCATCTTCTTTAATAAATGAAGGTTTTTTTTTTTTCCACTTGTCACACTCTCATTCATTTTGCCACATGTCATTTTATGGTTATTTTGAATTAACTTTTATTCCATATGTAATTTTGTGGTTTTCCTATTTTATTAAATTTCATATGGTATTTAAATTTAATAATAAATGCATATTAATTTCATTAATGGGCTTTCCTTATGACTTCAAATTTTTAAAATAAAATCTCATTAATTTGCTTTGATTATTTTATTTAAATGATTTGTTTAAATTTAAAAGAGAAAAAAAAAACACTTTAATTTTTGTAATTCAATATTTTTCTCATTTTTCTTATAAATTCAAAATTTTCAAATGTTTATATATATATATATATATATATATATATATATATATATATATATATATATATATATATATATATATATATATATAATTGTTTTAAATACACACATGTAATACATGTGGTTCACACCTAGTTGGTAATATAGGAATCGTTTTTGTCATATTTTATAACCTTATATCTTAAAATTACAACAAATGATCAAAAATTTCGTGAAATATTAACATACATTTACAATTTCGTTTCCTATACCACTCCATTAAAATTTAATAGCTAACTTTTGTATTCTCTTTCAACGGAAAGATAAACGCACCACAATTTACGATTTTCGGAGTTTATGAAAAGGCATGGCACCATGGCCAGTAAGTGGCATTCGATCATAAATTATTCTTTTTGTATTTATATATAACATGCAAATAACCATTGTTTGTATTGTGTTTTGTTTTAAACCAAATTCGCAAATTTAATAATCATCCGTAAATGATAGTTTTTTTTTTTTTTTTTTTTCAATCACAAGAATGGTTACTTCATCTCCATCTCACCATCAGAAGTACCATCCTTGGTGATGAGAGGAAGCAATGTTGTTGAAAGCATCAACTCATACTTAATCGATTAAATCATTTTCAAGGTGACCAACGCACAAGTTATTAAAAAAACTTAAAAAGTTTAACAAACACTCCTGAATCGATATATAACACTTGTGAGTGGTTAAAATGTAATTTTATAATATTAATGATCTAGGTGGCACTATTTAACATGTTTGTTTGTTTGGTGTATTTATGGTAAACATAACTTTATTTATGTCGAAGTCAAACTACAAATCATTACTGCAAACATCATTTTATTTATTTAAGTAACACATAGGACAATAACATAATGTTTGGCTACGACTTGAAGCCTTACATAATGATACTTGAATTGGCATTTAAGATGATAATGGAGAGAGACAACTTACACGAGTATGCCTTTTTTGGGGCACCGGCTACATGTTATCTCCCTTCGCTCCACTCCTTGCGATATTAAGCAAGCTTTGTTACGTGGCTGATCATATTCATTTTTCCATCATTGGTGATATTACAATCATCACTTCCTCAAGTATCTCCATTCAAAGGAATACAAAACAAAATTCATTGTCTCATCGTACACCTTTTGATATAATTCAGTAGTGAAGCATGACCATAAAAATTACTACGTTATGTAAACATAAAGCTTTTGGATTTAATGTTTTGTAAATAAATAATGTTTTTCCCCTTCAAATCCCTCACAAGTCAACCAAAGGCACAAATGGTCAAAAGTAAACGAAAGTCAACGTGTGGCGGTATGCACGATGTACTCAACTCTATGTTGGGTGTAAGCACTTAGCTGGATAGGATTGGGCTCACAACTGGCTACTTTTGGCATAGCCAGGATTACGCTCGGTGTATGCGGCTGATCCCAAAATTCTATATTCAAGGTCTTAATCATTTAGACACTTACACCAACCTCATATCTAACCCTAAAAGACATCCTAATCCATATTCATGGACCTGATGAATCGGATGTGCCATCCTTTCCTGAACAAGTTCGTTATTGTGTTCATCGACGATATACTTGTCTACTCCAGAAACGAGGAAGATCACAAAAAGCATTTGAGATTGGTGCTGGAAACTCTAAGGACGGAAAAGTTATACGCAAAATTCTCCAAGTGCGAATTCTGGATTCGAAAAGTAACCTTCTTAGGTCACGTGGTAATCGAGGAAGGCATACACGTGGACCCCTCCAAAATCAAAGCGATAGAGAACTGGTCAGCACCGAAGACGTCCACAGAAATTCGTCAATTCTTGGGTCTAGCTGGCTATTATCGCAGGTTTATACAGAATTTCTCCAAAATTGCCAAACCCCTAACCACTCTGACTAAAAAAGGTGTACCCTTTTGTTGGAGTGAAAAATCAAGACACTGCATTCCAAACATTGAAGCAGGCTCTATGCAGTGCACCTATCCTATCTCTTCTCGAAGGGACAGAGGACTTCGTTGTCTACTGTGATGCATCCAGTCACGGTCTAGGCTGTGTGCTCATGCAACGAGGGAAAGTCATTGCTTATGCCTCAAGGCAGCTGAAGGCACACAAAGTAAATTATACAACTCATGATATGGAGTTGGGAGCAGTGGTCTTCGCATTAAAGATATAGAGACACTACTTTTACGGAACCAAGTGCACAATTTTCACTGACCATAAAAGCCTGCAACACATTTTCGACCAGAAGGAGTTGAACATGAGACAACAGCGATGGGTAGAGCTACTCAGCGATTACGAATGCGAGATATGCTACCATTCCCGACAAGGCCAATGTGGTGGGGGATGCCCTTAGCCGGAAAGAATGCTTAAGTTGTAGAGTGAAAGCACTAACAATGACTATCCATTCCCACTTATCTGCACAAATTAGAGAGGCTCAGCTGGAAGCCTTAAAACCAAAAAACGTGTTGGGTGAAGCCTTGAGGGGAATGGAAAATAACTTAGAGATCAAGGGAGACGGAGTCTACTATTTCATGAACCGGATCTGGACCCCAAAGTTTAGTGGTTACAGAGAGGTTGTCATGAACGAAGCTCACAAGACCAGATACTCTAGTCACCCAGGTTCGGACAAGATGTACCTTGATCTCAAGAAACTATATTGATGGCCAAACATGAAAGCAAAGATCGCTACCTTCTTAGGCAAGTGTCTAAATTGTGCCAAGGTGAAGGTCGAATATTAGAAGCCCTCAGGTTTGCTTCAGTAGCCAGAAATACCTGAGTGGAAGTGGGAGAGGATTACCATGGATTTTATCACCAAATTACCCAAATCTCTGAGTGGGTACGACACCATCTGGGTAATAGTCGATCGATTGACTAAATCCGCTCACTTCCTGCAAATCAAAGAAACATTCAAAATGGAAAGACTCATGCAAATCTACATCCAAGAAATAGTTTGACTGCATGGTGTGCCTGTATCTATTATCTCCGATCGAGATAGCAGGTTCACCTCGAGATTTTAGCAGTCCCTACAGAAAGCTCTTCGAACTAAGCTGGATATAAGTACAACTTACCATCCTAAGACAGATGGGCAGAGTGAGAGGACCATCCATACCTTGGAGGATGTGTTGCGAGCATGTTTCATCGACTTCGGTAAGTCGTGGGACACCGATTTTCTCTTCGTTGAATTTTCTTACAACAACAATTATCATACCATCATCAAGATTGCGCCGTTTGAAGCCCTCTATGGCCGTAAGTGCAGATCCCCTCTGTGCTAGGCTGAGGTGGGCGACATGGAGCTAGCCAAGGGGCAAGTCCCTGATAGCGCTCTTACCAGCCCATAAATCATCCGCGAAACCACAGATAAGATCATACAAATTCGAGAACGAATGAAAGCCTCATGAGATCGACAAAAGAGCTACGCCTTTAAACGACGAAAACCCTTGGAGTTCCAGGTCGGAGACCATGTTCTGCTGAAGGTCTCGCCCTGGAAAGGCATGATACGCCTTGGAAAGCGTGGAAAGCTAAATCCCAGGTACATAGGACCATTCAAAATCCTTGCTAGGATTGGTCCCGTAGCCTACAAACTTCGTTTACCCCAAGAACTTAGCAACATTCACCCTGTCTTCCACGTTTCAAATCTTCAGAAGTGCTTATCTAATGAAACCCTTGTAATCCCTCTCGATGAGATTGAAATCAACGAGAACCTCAACTTCATGGAAGAACCGGTCGAAATCATGGATAGAGAAATCAAACGAACGAAACAAAGTTGCATCCCGATAGTGAAGGTTCGCTGGAATGCCAAGCGGGGACCCGAATTCACTTAGGAGCGCGAAGATCAGTTGAAGCAGAAGTATATGCATCTCTTTCCAAGTCCATTATTTGTATTCTATGTTCGAATTTCAGGAAGCAATTCCATCTAACGGGGGGATGATGTGACACCCAAAATTTATTCCATTATTTTAACCCGCCTCCGTTAATAAAATTTAATTTTTATTAAATTTTCCAACAACTTCTCGGGTCTAATTAAATATTCTAAACTCAATACAATCGAAGTTTGGGTCCAAGAACAAGTTTTTTTCCAAGTCAAAGCATAGCATCCGGGCCAAACACCCCTTCGAGAGGAGTGTACGACCGCAAACTCGAGTTTACGGCCGTACACCCCCACCCTAACCCTTGGCCCTAAACACACCCTTATATAAGGGACAAGTGGCCTTCATTTCATCCTTTACACACTTTAAGGACTTTCTCTTTCTAGTCTCTCTCTACAATTTCGAGTTTGATCAAGGACACTCAAAATGTAAGTAATTCTTCACTTTGATTGTGTTTTAATCCCTTTTCTAGTGATGAATCCATGTTTCATCCCATCTAATTTCATCGTTTTTCTAGATTTTCTCTCTCACTAAGAACACACACTAGTGTTTGGTGGCTAAAAACCTCATTCCAAGCCTCTTACAGTAAGTAACAACCATCTATGCTTGATATCTACTAGAAAGCATTGGTTTTTCACTAAAACTCGACCCAAATCATGAACACGAAATGGGTTTATGGCCGTACACCCTTCAATGGCTGTAAACTCCATTTTTGGTCAATTATTGGCCTTTAAACCCTACTTTGAGCTATGCACAAGGCTTAGAACATTTCCAAGAGGCTAGAAAGGACCTTGAAACACCAAAAATCGCACCTCTCACCAAGTGTTTACTGTCGTAAACCCTTGGGGCGTAAACCTATGGACCGCAAACACTTGGGCCGTAAACTCTTGGGCCGTAAACCCTGTTAGGTTGCAGACCCACGACCGTACACTCCTAATTACGGCCGCAAACTCCCCATCTTCAATCATGTGTGATTCTAACACTTAGTTTCAAGTGTTTCCTAGTCCCTAAGGTGCTTTCCTTCTATAACAAATAGTGTTATGTCCTCATCTAATACATATATGTGCCTTCATATGTTAAATAGGATCCGTTTGTGTCCGAGACATTGTCTGACACCCAGAAACTCCTATTTGATTGACACACGAATCCTACGTTAAACAGTGAGTTCATACCTATATGCTTTTACAGATTTTAAAATGTTTTCAGGGGGAATACAGGCCAAACATAACGGTTTTCACAAGTTAAAAACTGATGCAATTACTACGGTTATATGTCAAACAGTTAGATACCTTATTCCCTTTATGTAATATGTGGAGCATAAGGGAGGTTTTCTAAACATAATTGCATAGTTTTCAGAATAGTATACGAACACAACTTACCAGTCAAACTATAATAGGTATAGTTTGGTAAATTCATTACTGGTTTTACAGATTCAACTTTGTACAAAGTCAAACATATAAACTATGACAGATTTAGTTTATCCATTACTACGTATAGAAAACTAGAGTATCTTGCTAAATGATTACTTTGCATATAATTAATTATACTCTACAACGTTACAAACAATTTTGAACTCGAGAACAACTGAACCATACGTAAACTAGTTAATACAGGATTGTTAGACCTATCTTCGTTATGCTCTTCGGGGTACCAGTAAATCCTCACCTTTAGTATAACCAGAGTCTCCTGGAGAGAGAGCATGAAATTTGTGAATAGATCTATTCGGGACCGACAATCCCACACCTGAACTGTTAGCTACAGTTAGGTGGGCACGCCTGGGGTGACAAATTTTGTAATCGTATGATGCCTGAAGAAACATGAAGGAGGTCATCAGTCATGTAGCATGGTTATACGACTCACAATAAGTATAAACTAACCTTTGTTTACGAGATTTCTTTCTTCAATAGTTTTATTTTTAATTAATGAAACTACATATCTACTTACTGGAGGGTATTCGAGGGATCCTACTCTTGGTTTTATTTGAGTAAAAAAAATACTATACATACTGGTGGTAGCCAGGCTTTTCAAACAGATCATACACTACATACTGGTGGTAGCCAAGGTTTTCGAACAAAACATACACTACATACTGGTGGTAGCCAGGGTCTTCAAATGGAGCATACTTTTCATATGGTAACCAACAAACATGTTAGAAAATATTGTATTTTCTTGGAAAGCATGCATACATATTTCAGAACGTGATAACAATGGTTTTTGATACAAACGACATTTTACTTATAATGAAAAAGAAACTATTTGTACAAATTCAGTGACTAGTTTTCAATACAAAAACATGCTTATAAACTCACCAACTTTATGCTGATACGTTTTCAAAACTGTTTGTATTCTCAATGCAACGATAGACAGGTACATTCGCCAGCTTTTGGAGAAGACGGAGCATTTTCGAGTCTTGTCTTTATCTTTTGCTACATTTTGATGTATATAAACTATGCTTTCAAACGGATGTAAATATTCTTAATGTAATGTAATGGTTGTGTTTACTTTGATTGCTATGATACGATTGTTGTGATACTACGCATGGCGTAGCCCGCCCCCGGATGTTTCCGTCGTTGTTTTTTGACGGTTCGGGGGTGTGACACATGCGATCACCTCGAGCTCTTCCCTCTGCTACCGGAAGTACCTGAAACCAAAACTGAAAACCGTAAGTACGAAGCTTAGTGAGTTCCCCACCCCAACCTACCACATACCATGCATAATCACATACTACAAGCACTGGGACACGCTCGCTACTTCAGGCCCCGACCGCTACATCGGGCCCCACCTATCTTCGAGCCCCCCTCGGTATAGATATTTGTTTCTCTTAGGCCCCACCTATCTCTAGGCCCCGCCCGCTAAACATATACGAGCATATAACCCTAGCACATAACACATGAACTGAACCTACCCTACTGTATCCCTATCCTAAGGCCTCGCCTGTCTGGGGCCTCGCCCATGTCCTGCTACTGGTGATCCATGGAACCCCATCCAAGCTCTTGCCGTTAGTGAGATACGAGCCCCCACCCACACTCACTTTCCTCCTATCTCGGGCCTCGCCCCTGCTCTGCTACTGATGAGATATGGAGCTCCGTCCATACTCTGCTAGTGATGAGATACGAGACCTTGCCCACACTCACCTCCCTACCAGGCACATATAATTATCACACAGACAACAAGTACAATCTAACATGCGAACATTCCTTGGGCACCCTCCCAACATCAGACATTGGTCCATAATATCATACTAGTATACAGTGCCTAAGGCTAACCCCCGGGTCTTCCTACGTGTAACTACATGGGCTGACATGGTGGACTTAGACCCATTCACACAATGAGGAGAATCACCTTGTACTGCTGAAGTTCTGCTGATACCCCTCTGGCTGCTATCTGATAAATCCTTGAACTGCTGATCCTTCAGCTCCCTGAGCTATCAATACCAAAACATCACTTAGTCCAATATAATAATCCTTCATAGGGTAGAATGACCATTCTACCCCTCCTAACCTAACTTGATACATATCCAAGGTCCACCACCATGATTCACAAGGCCCAAAACTAGGTAAACTTCTCAAGCCCACTAGTGGCTCGCTAATGGTCCAATTTGCTATATTGGGCCCAATCCCTTTAATGAGCCGTACCTTAAGCCCATAAAATATTTTTACCCATATTAATTGACTTCTGATTACCCACTATGGCCTAAAGGCCCACAGTCCAAAACACAGCCCAAACCGAGGCCCATTAACGCAAGGCTCCAACTGCCAGAGTACGCGGGGCGTACGTCTACGTACGCTAAGTGTACAGGAAATATGGAGAGTACGTTGGGCGTACCTGCACGTACGCTCAACATAATTCCCCCTGATAAGTCCTTTTTCCATTAAGCACTTATTACTCTACTCCAGAGGCTACCAACTCAGATCCATATCCTTTTCCATGTCTTATTCCATAAAGTCACTGACTTGGTGACTTTACTTGGCCCAAACAGCCCAAACTCCAAAAATAACCTTCTACTTCCACAAAGAGGGCTAGATCTCATGCATGATCATGAATGGACCATCAAGTTTGAAACTTTACTGCTTATGAAAAACTTTTAGCCTTGAGGGTGGCAACCCCAAGCTCAAAAACGAGATTTCATCATAAAGGTTCAATCCTGGGACCCAAAATGACTCCAAAACTTCACTACACTAGAACTATGCATCCTTAAGTAAAGTTATGAACTTTATACCTCCAAAGAGCTCCAACTGATGAGGCTATTCCAGATCTAAAAGCTCCAGCTTCCAAAGTCCTTCTTTAACAACTTCTTCTTTCCTCTTTCAAGCTTAACACTAACAAGATGAGCTTCCTAAGGTCAAGATTTCACAAAATGAAGGGTTGAGGCGTTCTAGGGTTTTCTAAGGGTAAGGGAATAGATGGAGGCTAGGGCTTGAACCAATAAGATCTTTATAGAGTGGCATGCCCTAAAATTAGGGTTTCTGGACATTAGACGTACGTCGTGATCTTTTACCCTTATACGCTGGGCGTACTCTAGTCTTACGCTCGGCGTACTTGCACGCTACCACCTTGCATGCACGGGCCTTCTTGCTATTTATATCCATTAGGGGCCATTTCTGTCAATAATTTCAAAGTGTCATAACAACTTCGATCCAAGTCTGATTCCGACGAACTTTACATCCACGAAAAGGAGGCAAGAAGCCCTACGCTTCTAGCGACACACCCCGTCCCAAAACCTCTCAAATAAAAACTCAAAGCCCATAAAAGACTGAAACGCCCCTAGCCTTGGCCTCTAAAATCCATAAACATATATTTTCAGAACAGGGTAATACAGTCTAGGAACTCGATCCTAAGATACTCACCAGCCCGATCGGATCGAAGCATCTTTATCTTCCTACCCAGCAGATTCTCTAATTCTTCTTTAAACTCTTTGAACTTTTCACAGGTTTCTAACTTATGCTTGATTAAGAGGATATAGCCATATCTGATGTAATCATCAGTAAAAGTCGCATAGAAGCGATTAGCATCCCTTGTGGTGGTTCTGAAAGGTCCATGCACATCGGTGTGTATGAGATCCAACAAACCTTCACCCCTTTCACAAGTACTAGTGAAGGGTGACTTGGTCATCTTTCCAAGTAAACAAAATTCACAAGTTTCATTCGACATTAATTCGAACGACTCCAAGAGTCCAACCTTTTGGAGTTGGCCTATGCGCTTCTTGTTGACATGTCCAAGACGACAATGTCACAAGGATGCCTTATCCAAATTATTGGAAGAATTAATGTGCAACACATTATTCCTAAGTTGTCTACAACCATCATAGTTTCATATACAACATCACAAGGTAATGCTTTAAAATAAAAAAAAACACCATTATAAAAAGCATTAATAGCACCAATTTCATTATCAAATGAAAAACTAAAAGCTTGTTTGTACAAACCATGAAAGTAAATAATATTTCTCACCATATCAGAGGAGTAGCAACAATTATTTAAATCTAATTCCAACCCACTACTAAGCAATAAAGAATAAACTCCAATCTTGGTGACAAGCGATATTTTCCTATTCCCTATGATCAAGTTCATCTTCTCGTGCTCCACATCCTTACTTCTTTTTAGTCCCTGCAAATCAGAACAAATGTGAAATCCACAACCTATATCAAGGACCCAAGCACAAGAATGTGATGAGTTATTAGATAGAATAGTGCAAATACCTGCATGGGTGGGTTTAACCTTCCTATCCTTGACATTCTGCAAGTTTTGGGCTAGCTTCGCTTCTAGTGCCCCTTTTCATGACACTAGAAACACTCTGCTTCCTTAGGAATGGTAGACGGAGCAGTAGAACCACCTTTGGTTCCACTTGAATAGGATCCATCAAGAGACTTTCCCTTGCGACTCTTGAAGGAAGCCTTCCTCTTCTTCCCTTTCCCTTTTCCAATTGCCATAATAGGGGTAGTAGCAGTAGGGGTAGGAACAACATTTTTACCTTTGAGACTACTTTCAGTAGTCCTTAAAATTCCTTGAAGCTTTCTAAGAGTGACCTCCTCGTTGTTCATATGATAGGTCATACGAAACTGATCATAACAGGGAGGTAAAGAATGTAGAATGATATCTATGGCCAACTCCTCATCGAAGTTCACATTCAACTTCAACAAGCGGTCCACAAACCTTTTCATTTTCTGCAAGTGGGCCGTGATGGACTCTCCATCCTTCATTTTTGTTGTTATCATGGAGGCGGTGATTTCATACCTCTCTTGTTGAGCACTCTGATGGTATCTTTCCATTAGGTCTTGGTGCATCTCAAAAGGGTTATAGTCCTTGTAGGACTTTGGGAGTTCAGTTGTCATAATGGCCAACATGATACAAGACACCTTGGTGACATCCTTCTCATGAGTCCTATACTCAACAATCTCCTTAGGAGTAGTAGAAGACTCATCAATTTCCTTAAGCCCTTATCAAGGACATATTCCTTATCCTCGTAACGAGTAACCATCCTGATGTTCCTAATCCAATCATTGAATTTGGAATCATCAAAGATGACTCTCCCACACAAGTTCATGAGGGAGAAGGAACCAGTAGGGTTTGAGTCTAAAGAGGTGTTGAAGACATCTGAAAAAGAATAAATAAAGTTTAGATTAGATAATAATCCTTAATATAACACCCAAATGAAATATTAAGGCTAGGACCTAACACAATATTTACAATTTGGAAGAGGGATGTCATAATCCAGTTGCAAAATATTTGAAGGTAGGTAAATGACGATTTACCAATTTCCACCATGTAAAACGAAATTGATTACTAAGTTTTAATTGGATTGAAATTCCTAGATTCTTTTGAGATTCATTGAACTTTTCAATGGCATGTTTAAATCTCGATTATGCCCTTCAAGTTTGTGACTGGGATGCTGAGGATCACAAACAAGGTCTAAATAACCATGAAAATATGCTTGGTACTCTTGATGTATATATCACCTAATCAATGTGTCGGTTAACCACACACGCTCCATCGATCTATGATAAACATCAAGCCACCCTTTGACACCCTTACTAGTCCATATTACTGTGTCAGTTAACCATACACGCTCCACTAACGACTTGACAATATGCAAAGTGCAATTTCATAGATTAGCATCAATTTCACATTTTCCTAAAATAACTAAGATTTGGAATTTAATAAAGGTTTAGTTACTTTATAATTATCATTATACTTTTAACGATAATTATTGTCCTATCCTAACCGTTCGGCTAACGATCCTCCACCAGTCAAGGAAACGGTGGGTGAGAGTGGACACCCATTAAACCACCATTTTATAGGTAGTATCATTATACCCCCCTTATAGATCGGCTTCGTGAATGAAGCCTACTAATGGTAAGACTGACTTGTCTTACACACACACACACACACACATATATATATATATATATATATATATATATATATATATATATATATATATAATTATTAAACTTTTAATATTATAATAGTATAATGTTGAATTTTAAACTTTTAAAATTCTAGGGTTTGGAATTAAAGTATTCATAAGTGTGACTTTACAAATTCCAAAACTTGAAGGCAAGTTTTGAAATTTTTCAAAACTTTTCATTTCTATAACTTATGAGTTTAATGACTTTTAAAAATGAGACTTTTCATTTTCATAACTTGAGAACAAGTTATGGAATTCATTAAAGGCATTTAGATCAACATTTTAACTAACATAAATTATCCAATAATTTATCTATGATCTAGTTAAACACACAAGTCAAGATAATTCATATCAACAATTTGCAAGAAATTAGCCTAAACAAATAAACTAATACAAATCTTGAAATTTTGATAATTATCTTTTAATTGGATGAGCATGATCACTACCATATCAAGAAAACATATTTAATGTTTCAAAAAATCAATTTGTGGTAATGATCCTAATCTAATTCTGGCCAAAAACTCAAAATTCTGCTACCAGAGCCATCAACTCAACGAGTGCATGATCCTTACTCGTCGAGTTTCCATTTTACTGAGTGGACTCGTCGAGCCAATCAGTGGACTCGGCTAGTTCATTAGTCAGAGGCCAGAAAATCGATTTTTTCAACTTGGAAACTTAACAAGCATCAAGTATAACAGAAAACAATCCTAGGCTCTGATACCACTGAAGGGTTTTGAGCACTCTAACAACCTTATGGTGCACATGCAACCCTAGATGCTTTGGATTTATGTTTTCTCTAATTATACATGCAATTTGATTTTCCAAGCATACATCCTATCTAGGCTCTAATACCACTGAAGGGTTTTGAGCACTCTAACAACCTTATGGTGCACATGCAATCCTAGATGCTTTGGATCTATGTTTTCTCCAATTATAGTTTTTACATTATAGCTAACAAATCAACGTTATACAATTTAAAGCATTCCTTGGTTAAAGGCTCAAGAACATGTAGAAAATTCAAAAGATGAAACATCGGTTGGGTAACATGTGGAATCAAAATATTTAAATTAATGATTTCCCCATCAAACTCCATATAAAGTGTACCATTATAAACATCAATTTTGTTTTAAAAATTTATAGAAATAAGCTACCTAAAGGAGTAGAGCTAAAGTAGGGGCCATCATCATCCCCATATCTAACACATAGAAATCAATTGGAAATACTAGTCCATTCAATTGAAACAATACATCATTTAGTACTCCTTGTGGGTGTACTATAAAATCATCAAGTAACTGAATGGTCGTCTTGGTTCTTATGGTGCTAGTATGAGTGTTTAAAAAAACACAATATGGTATGACATATATATAAAAGCATCAAGGTATGGTATGGCATGGCTCTCGAGATATTAAGGTTTACCAATTTACAAGAAACCATGAAAATACTAAGATCCTTTCACTATCCTCTTTTTCTAGTATTTTAGAAATATTGTCATAAGTATTTAGTGTCTTGTTACCTTTTAGCATTTTCTTTGATGTGAGAAGTTCATTGAGCAAATTTGCATACCAAAGAACCTAATTTATAACATCAAGTACATGAATTTGTACATCTACCTTCCAAAATGTTTCCATGATTTCTCTCTCCCTCTCTCTCTCTCTCTCTCTCTATATATATATATATATATATATGTTTCCATGATTTCTCTCTCTCTCTCTCTCTCTCTATATATATATATATATATATATATATATATATATATTATGTTCCTTAGTCTCAAAGGGTACAAGACTACGAGCGCAGAGTTATCTTTGCGACGTTATTTGGTTTTTTCTATGTTGGAACTTCTTTAACCGCTTTAGTCCCTTTTTAGTCATAACTTCGTCCTTCAATCATTCACTTTTTTTCTTGTTGTTTCAATTATGTGCATGAGTTGTTCGTCTAGTTTCATTTTGTTATAAATTTGATTTAAAATTACTATTTTACATTTGTCTATACTTTTTATTACATTTAATTATTCATAGTTTAATTTAATTTTAAAAATACCTGATTAAAGCTACTACTAAACCCTACGTCATCCTCAGTTCATCGTCACGCTTTTATCTCTTGTCTTCCTTCACCATTGTAAAAATGTGCTGCCATCCTTAGTCATCTTCACACTTTTCATCTTCTTTTCTGCCTTCACCATTGTTAAACACGTGCCTCCACCGATGGTCTTCAAGAAAGTGAGAGTTTAGAATGTAGAGAGACATATATATTCCCGAACATTTATAACAATGTTACAAAATGAAATAACATAGAGGTTACATATGCTCACCGAAATCAAGTGAGATCGACAAATCCAAAATTAAACTTGTCATTAATGGGTTTTTAGTTGTCAGTCTAATAGAGCAATCCTGGCCTTATATAGTAACACAGCGAGTATTAATTCGAATGTGCACGTACTATTTTGTGGCTAATTTTGATAAACACTCAAAGCATGTATTAATTCGAATTTAATTTGTGGGTATCATCGTAAAATCGATTTTTGAGTGTGATCCACATATCACTTGGATTCAATCCAACATTATTGAATAATGGTAATGTGGAGGATAAATGCGATCAAATTAATTGCAAAAAAAATAATAAATAAATAAAATAATAAAAAAATCAATTTACCTATACCAAGATCAAAATTAGATTGCCCGAAAAATTGTTTCAAATTTAATTGTTTGATTCATTTATGAGGTTTGATTCTTCCAACCATTGCTTGTCTTATGGAGTAACCTTTAAAATTCATCAAATCCAACTTAGGGCTTGTTCGTATTGCCTACATGAACCGAGACCTGGTTGGTCATGTTAGAAAGTTAGGGTAAGAATAACACTTAAAATTCTGAGATCGTGATTATCACTTTCAAATTAAAGTATTTGGGTGATACTCTCAAATCCTGAATTGGATAAGAAAAATGATAGAGAACAAGAACAGAAAATGAGAAGATATAAGTTCGTTAGTCGAAGAATTCTGACCAAAAAATGGTTATTAACCATCTATATCCAAAAACCGCCACCAAGTAGTTTTTTTGTTTGAAAACTACCAAAACTGTCCTAAAACAGTTTTAGCAACCAACAAAACCGACATAAATTCGATTTCAACACGAAGGGTAAAAAACTAAGTTATTTTTCCGGAAAAACAAATTTCAGCTCGACCTCAACCAGAGGCTCTGCCCATTGGACCCCGCTACCAAGGGTTTTGCCTCTAGACCCCCGCTCGTCTCTAAATGACAATCTACATGGATTATGGACCAAGCCGGAATAAATCAAAACCACATTACCATCTCGTCAAGAAAATAATTGTGGATTAAACATATCATGTTTTGTAAAGCTAAGGAGCCACTTATATAATATAGTCATGTAATAATGTTTCCTAATAGCTTAAGTTTTGATTTTATGAATTTCACGTAATTATTTATCTATTTTGGGCTTTATATAACCAAGGTCAAACTTAACATAAGTTGGTCCGATTGAGATAGAATCATACACAACGAAGATGAATAGGGTTGAAAACGACTGAAATTTTGTCTAGCAATTTCAATTGCAAAGGAAATTATATTAATTTCGCTTATGATTACATTTCTCATTTTAATCAGATTATGTATCGATGTCAATATCTTCCATGGCTTCTCATTTGAAATGTGTACACAAGTTTTTTAGCACATGTACCTTTACAACATATAAATATATTATATAAATATATTGGATGTGATGGATGCTTTCAAAAAAGTTAAGATAACATTGAGCTTACTTAACATGCAAGAAGAAAGCAACCACACTAGGCAAATAATAAATCTAAATTAAGTTTCTTAGAAAATAAGTATACAAACTTTATATGAACTTGATAAGCTATTATTTTATTTGAAATTATTAATTTATCTAATATTAATGGAGATTTTTCTTAGAGCATAATCCTATAATATATGTTATTAGCCACCATCCTATGTATTTGGGCATGTTGGGCCCGATTCAGAAAACCAGTTTAGACATGCAGTCTCGGTTCGGCCCAAAATTTCAAACTTCAAACAAGATAGGACCGGTCCAAATCTGTCTATAACCGGTCTTCAAATGGGTTTTGAAAAACTGATTTAAGTAAATTTTGATGCAGTCTTAAGTCAGTTAAACATGTCCAAACAATTTTTTATTTTTTTTTTTTTTTATTTTTTTATTTTTTTAATCTCTAGTAATTTTTCCTATAAACATTTCATGGTTTCCAAGCATTCTTTCTAAAATATTAGCTTTCAATTCGAGTATAGCTATTCTTTCCGGTATTCACGTTTTTACTTTTGACCCAAATTACGCAAATATGTTATGTTTTGGAAACAAGAACTTAATAAGTGACTTATTATGGGTTTTGAAAATATTAAACTATATACATAGAAAGGAGTATCGAGATAACCTTTGTAAACTTGAGTTGGATGGGACATAGCTATATGCCAATAGGTGGGACATAGCTATATGCCAATAGGTGGTATTTGAGAAACTCAGGTCATCTTGTAATGTTACTAATCTTTTAAAAGTGATCTCTACTACCAAATCAACAATTACTTTATATATATATATATATATATATATATATATATATATATATATATATATATATTAACACAAATATCTTAGTTTAACAAAAAAAATATATACATTCAATTAGGCTTTAAATTCTTAATTGTTATTTCGTAAATTAGTTTATATATAAAACATAATACAAATTAAAATATAAATTTGTAATAACAATTCAAATACATTTGCAATTAGGAAATATATATATATATATATATATATATATATATATATATATATATATATATATAATTGGTTTTAATATTTAGTTAATGTCATTTGATTAAAAAAGTAATATAAATCAAAGTTGCAAGCCTTTCAAAAGCTAAAGACCAAATAGTAGGTGGCATCAATTTGAGATGAAGTAGCATTGCAATTGTCTTTGCAAGTCCTTGATGTGGATGCTCTTAGAATTGAGGAAGGAGTATGTTGTTTCCATGTTTGGACATGTTTTAAAATTAAAATGGCTATATTATTTAGAAATATAATTTTGAAACATCCTTGCTTATGCATTGCAAGTATGATGGGTTGGAGAGTCCCATGACTTTATAGAGGTTGAATGAAATTTCCTTTTGATTGGTAGATGGTGAAATTCGCTTATAAAAGGATTCATGTGTTTATCTTGAACTTTTTATAGAGGATTAGCCATCGAAAACGGATAAACAGATAGTTTATTCGGTATTTCTCTGACCATTGGATTTATGTAGGAAAATGAACCTAATGAAGAGTAACGATTTGAGATAAAGAAATGCTTTTAAAAAAAAAAAATTCGAAAATATTTATAGAATTTATACTTATGGATTGGGAATTGACATTCCCACTTCCATTCCATGATCAGATTCTAGTATTAGTGATTAAGTTTCTTAAGCCAACTCATTATTTTGACATGTGCTTGCATTTTAGCACACTATTAGACATTTTGAAGGTGATACATGTATTGTTAAGCTTTTGATATGATATTATGCTAAAACACCCTCCTACTAATTAACTGTGAAATTTTAAACCATATTTTGAAATTGGGACGAAGTAATTCTGCATTAAACTTTCAAACTTTTAAAAAAGATTTTTTTTTATGAAATAATCTAATTCCTACTAGCACCTACAAGAGGTGTTTTTAGTTTAGTATTTCGATTACTTGTATTTCGATTATACAACCGGATATTTCTTTTCAATGCTATGTTTATGTTTTACAATTTAAATAGTGTTATAAAACAATTTGTAAGATTTTATATTAATGAAATATTGTATAATTTTAATATATATATATATATATATATATATATATATATATATATATATATATATATATATATATATATATATATATATATATATATATATAAAGAAATGAATCTTAAGAATAGTAATGAAATAGTAAACTTGCCATTTATTTTGCAATTTTGCTCTTCATTCTTTGGCCATTTTGATACTTTTGATCCTTACAATCAATAATTTTACACTCTTTAGGAACCTTTTAATATTTAAACTTTGATCACAAAACTTTAATGGTTTGACAACTTTGATCTCTTTTCGAAAAAGTTGCTAATTCCTACCGCTTTAATTATTTAGTCATTTTGACACTGCTGATCCTTGCAGTCAAAACTTTTACATTTTTTCATAAAAACATGAAAAAATGGTTCGTGGCAAGCCCAGACTTTTCATCCTTGCACTTTTTACGTCTTCCATATTTATCGATTCGGAAACAACATTGAAAACTTCTGACCCCCGCGTAGCGGAGGTAACCTTTCTAGTTAATGATTAATATACTTTGTTTGATGCTGCAAAGACCACGAGAGCAAACCATTCTAACCGAAAGCAGACCAAAAAAATAGTTGACTGGTCCGCAACCGATTTTGTACATATTTACCCCAAAGTACCATATATAATTGTCCATTTATTTTCATTAACGAGAGATCAATAGAAATATATTGATTATGATGGTGTATATATTTACATTAATGAAAGATGAATTAACAGAAAAACATTAACCTTCATGATATTAGAACTTAATTATCACCATTACATCTTTGATCTCTCATTGATGCAAATAAATGCACAATTACATGGTACTTTAGGGATATATAAATTGAGCCAAATACAATTAATGGGAAAAAAAAAAATACTAATTATCAGGTTTAGTGTACCTTATGCCCAAAAAATAGTATTGAATCAAAATTGGCTAAATCCATTTAAAGCGTATATATGAAATCAATGTGATTTTAATCATATAATAAAAACGCTTGTAAATACAATTATAGCCTTTGCAAAGAAAATGAGATTTAATAAATTTCAAATATGAAGGAGTTGAATTTTGTCATGTGTTTGGTTGAAGAACACTAAGACCGTATTTTCTTATTTTTTAAGTTTTTTAAATTGACATGTTGGCAAGTAAAAAAATAGCTAATAAACTATTTTTTTAAAAGCTACTTAGACACTACCTATTAGCTGAAAAACTAACTGATAGCTGAAAAACCAACTGTTAAATAAACTAAAAAGTTGGATGATAGCTAAAAAGTTATTTGTTAAAAAATAACATTTTGTAAAACTAATAGAAAAGCTAACCAAAAGATATAAAATATCATAAAAAAACATTTAAAAGAATATGTTTCTATAATTAATTAAGAAATATATTTAGAAAATTTTAAAAAATCTCCTAAACAGCTAAGTCTAAATAGTTTTTTTAAAAAGCTAATTTCTAAGTTATTTTTTGGTTTGTCAACATGACAACTTAAAAAAATTAAAAAAAATAAGCTAGCATATCAAGTAGCTGTAGCGTACCAAACACAGTCTTAAACTAGTTTTTCAGGAGTTTCAGCTATCAATTAGCTTTTAGTTTCAACATTCCAATAGATACCATGGAATTCAATTCCTTTTTTTTTTTTTTTTTATGTGTGTGTTTGTGAAAGCTTACAAATTCCATTCAATTTAGGCTATATTTGAAAGGCTAGCTGAAAAACTAGCTTAAATGGATTTCTACATTCCAACAAGCATTCAACTCCATATTCATTTACATTCAAACACATGATTAGAATGGTAAACAATTCCAATTTCAACCAAATCCAGGATTCAAAGTACATTCAAGACCACAAAAGATAACAATTATAAGAACAAGTTTCATATGAAAACAAACATAATCTTCAAGTTTAGAAAGATAAGCAACATCTAGAGACTAAAATGATTGATTTATCATCTTAATACTCTAATAATAAAAAACCATATTTGAAATTTAACAAGAAATGGATGTTGAAAATCTAAAAAACACACTTGGGGTTTTAATATGACACCTTTTTCTCATGCATAATTCAAACGGAATATGTCATTGTACACATAAAAGCTTCCTTGTGGGGTCGGCATCAAATGGAACATCTGAATCAAAAATCAGCCACTATCAGAATTTCTTCAACAAACACTTTCTACAATTCATAAATTCTAAAAAAAAAAAAATCCACATGGATTCCATATAGGATTAAATACCTGTTCATCCAATTGAAATCCACCAAAATGGTGTAATGAGAAAACGAATATAAGTATAATAGCCTAATGAATACAATTAAAAGGTATGTGACATACACTAATGCCACAAACTTGTCTTAACACTTGTAAAATCAAATGTTTGGATCATTGATTTAGGAGTTGATAAACATAGGACAATGCTAATAAGGAGTTACAAATGTTCTTGATATAAGTGATTTAAACTTAAAAACTAATCAGCCTAATAGTTTACATAAAGTTATGAACATTGGAAATTTGGAAGTTCCAACTTCTGTAACACTAGAGAACCCTTTCATGTCAGTGAGCATAAGTCTTGTGAGTTTAAGAGAATAGAATCGCAACTCTCTCTTTGTAAGAAATAATGGAACCGAGTTTCTGAACACAAAATATTACTAGTGTTCTTAACAAAAAGAGAGTTGCGATTCAGAATTTAAGTGTATAGGCACCACAGCAAAGTGGGGTAGTTGAAATAAAACACAAACATTTGTTGAATGTTGTCAAGATGATCAAAGTGAAACTGTATTAATCGTTACAAATCTGTAATTGTGGACATTAATCGAAACTCTCCAAGCAACGACAAAACATCTAGGCCGTTTTCAAATAGGATTGTAATGTAAACCCTAAATTCTCACTATTCTATGAATCAAAAGCACAGATTAAGATCCAGATTAAAGTAATCGAAACAAAGTTGTGCGGATAAAGTGTTTGAAGAAATACCTGACTGAATCGCAGAGCGTGCTGTTCACCAGCAAGTTGGAGATTTCCGCTGACGAAAACAAGCATACCGCCGGCAGGTCCAGATGGCTGACAATCGACGGTGGTGATGCTGTGTTTGCACTGCTGGAAAGGGAGGGAGGTGAGCTTGGCGACGATGTTCTGAGAGCCTTGGATCTTCTGGCCTTCAAAGGTCAACATGGAAGTATCTTGATACAGATTAGCTAATCCAGCGCGATTGTTATCGAACGTTGAGTAGTAATGATCTACGAATGCTTTCGATAAAGCGTCTGGATCCATTTTTGTTTCTCCGCCTTCGTTCACCTCTTTCTGTTTCACTCTGTTTGTGTTTCTATCCCTTTCTTTCTCCCTCTCTCTCTCAACCCAGCTGATAAATCACGCTACAATGAGCCGGGTATGGTTGGGCCCAGCAAAAAAAAAAAAGTTGCAAAACTATGAAATGGATTCTTATAGTTTTTATTTGTAAATTTTTTAAAAATATAAAATCTTAATATTTTTATGGATTTGATAAGAAAGTCTTAAAATTTATTTTTTGACTGTAAAACCCTAACTATGGGTGGTTTTTGTCATTTTTACCCATTTTTGTTGGTTAGCTGGTAATTAGGATTTTTTTGTCAAAAAAATAAAGTTTAAAACTTTTTTTTTGTCAAATTGTAAATTAGGATTTTACAAGTCAAAAAATAAAGTTTAAGATTTTCTTGTCAAATTGTTGAAAATATTAGGATTTTAGTGTATATATTCATTTTTTTTTGTTAGAAATTTAATGATGTGATAGTCTTTAAGCATAAAAGTTATTGAAACATGCTCTAGTTAGCTAGATCTTATTGAAATCTTTAATCTTTGCTTCTTGTTAAATAGTTTTTTTAATTTCAACAAAACGATATTGAAAAAAATGGACATAATCAAGGAAGAAAGAAAAAATCAGGGTTGTGGGTTATGTTGGTTTTTTACAGTTCTAAAAATGGAGAACTAACAAATCAGGAAAAAAAAAATTACCCTTCGGCGAGAATGTGGAGAAGGGGTAAGAAGTTTTTTTTTTTTTTTTTTTTTCCTGGTTTCTTAGTTCTTCATATTTAGGACTGCAAAAAACCAACACAACCCACAACCCTAATTTTTTCTTTCTTTTTTGATTATCTTCATTTTTTTCAATATCGTTTTGTTGAGATTAAAAAAAGTATTTAACAAGAAGCAAAGATTGAGGATTTCAATAAGATCTAGCTAACTAAAGCATGATTCAATAACTCTTATGTTTTAAGACTATTATATCATAAAATTTCTAACAAAAAAAAATGGATATATACACTAAACTCTTAATATTTTCAATAATTTAACAAGAAAGTACTAAATTTTTTTTACAGTAAAGTTCTAATTTACGATTTGACAAGAAAATCATAAACTTTATTTTTTTTTTGTCAAAAAAATCCTAATTACTAGTTATGGCAACAATGGGTAAAAGTGTCAAAAAACCGTCGGTAGTTAAAACTTTACTATAAAAAAATAAATTTTGAGATTTTTTTGTCAAATCGATGAAAATATAAGGTCTTTACTGTATATATCATTTTTTTAAATAAATGATTAATGTGATTTATAAAATTCATAAACGTTTTCCTTTAATCTAATTTATGTGAACAGTATCATTTTAATTTTTTATATTAAAACTTTATTTTATATTTCTTTTAATTACAAAAAGCCAAAAATTAGATAGACCCCACCATCACACCACATTATTCTTGTTTATTTGGTTCCTCAGATTTCTTGTCATCATATATTCATACAACCTAAAGAGAGTGTGATTTAGCATCTCATAGTTTTGGGAGTGGTATGTGGTTTGACCGCACTCAGGATATATGGATTTAAAACGTTTTTTTTTTTTGTTCTTCTGGTTCGATTAACGACATCAACATTATAAATCATTTACCTACATTTAACAATATATATGGTTGATTTGCACCAAAAATCTTCTTTTCATGTATATATAACGTAATACAAGTAAGATTATTATCTTGTTGATGAGATCTATCTTAAATATGTTGTGTTTGTTAAATCATTTTCATGTCTACATGGTTTTAGACAGAAAAAAATCAAGAGAGCTCAAGAAAGAGCTAGGAAGAATGTCAGTCGGGCTCTTGGATCTCTTAAGAAGCGTTGGTACATAGTGAAAAAACCAATAATTTATTTAGACAAGGAAAAACTTCAAGAAATCATGTATACATTTATCATATTGGAATATTGCATAATATGATTATTGAAGACGGAGGAAGAGCGATATGTGCGTATGACGAGCAGGAAACCATCCCCGATACATAACCAATAGAAATTGGTTGCAACAAGTACATGGATAGAAGAGTAGAGATATGTTGCACTAAAATATTTCATAATCTTTGCATGGACTTTGTGCAACCAAGTACATGGATAGAAGAGTAGAGATATGTTGCACTAAAATATTTCATAATCTTTGCATGGACTTTGTGGAACACTTTAACCTCAATTTAGATCCCCTGGATGGCTCAGAAGACGAGTTCTCGGAGGACGACTCCATGTAGTATATTTTTGTTATTTTATTTGTATTTTTTTAAGTTATTTTAATCATTTCATGTGTGTGTTTTTTTGTTTGTATGATTTTTTTAATTTTATGTTTTTTTTTTCTAATTTTAAGTAATGCAATGCAATGTATTTTTTTTGATGTAATGAAATTTTATGTTTTTTTTTTTTATTAAAAGTGAAGTTTAATTTAAATTAAATAATTAAAAAAAGTGTAGCACCACTCCTTGGGTGTGGCAAAAAGCCGCACTTTTGTGGTAAAATATGACACCAGTCAAGTTTTGGTCAAAAATAAATTGATCAATAATCATAATTGGGATGAACCAAGTGGTAGAGATTGTAACAAGGTTTCCAAAAATATAAAGAGCACTGAAATCCGAGTTATAACGAAGAAGTTATGACCAATCGAAAATCCTCGATAAAACCGGCAAAACACTGTTCAGTGTAAAAAGTGAATTTTCGATAAAAGGCCTTTTAGCCTTAACAATCTAAATAAAAGTTGTAGAATATGTTAAACCAAGAACGTTCATAAAAAGAACGTCAAATCTAACTTCGTATGATGAAGTTATGATTTTTCGAAGTTTCGGTTTAGCAGTAGACAACTAAAAATTCGAAATATAAATCAATCGATATTTAGCCGACGCAACTTAAACGAGAATCGAAGGTCTCGTTAAAAGTAGCACAGCGGTAAAAAGACAGACGAAAACGGACGTCGGATGAAGAAGTTATGAATTTTTTACGGATTTTCTTGTCCTGGTCTGTTAAAAATAATAATATTAAAAATAAAGTCAAAATTAGCCGACGAAGTCTAAAGGAAAGTCGTAGAGTATAATTTTACCTACACGTTCATATAAAGAACGTCAAAAACGGAGTTCGTATGCAAAAGTTATGGATTTTAGAAGTTTTTGGCACAAAAATCAAGAAAATATTGAAAACCAGGAAATTTCGCTGAGTCACTCCTCGGACACGTCACCTCGCATGCGAGGCCTCCACGTGCCATCCTCTGGTTGGACCGAAGTTCTCCATGTCACGATCTGATTGGACCGAGACCGAGGTCCAATAAGCAACCGACAACCCTCGCAGGAGACACCCCTCTGATCCTCGTGGCAGCTTCTGATTGGACCGAAGTTCGGCCAACTAGCGATCCAACGCGCGCCTTGCCTCGCTGTCTCGCATCCGGACTTTGCACTCATGGCCTTCGCTCCTTCCGACGCATGTGCTGCTGACTCCTCGCCCTCACCACCTGTCCCACTTCGGACCGCACCCTCGCACCCCTATATAAAGGGTGCGAGACTTCTCGGATCTGAGAGATTTTTCAGCCCAAATTTCACCATTTTTCACCTTTTCACCCCTCGACTTTCTCACGACCCCGAAGGCCCCGGTATCACGTCTAAAGCCCGAAGCAAGCCCCGGAGCCTCGAAATTCTCGAGAATTCATCCTCTCTCCTGTCGAAACTCTGCCCGATTTAAGCTGGTTTTTCGTCAAACAAACTATTTTCCGAGAAACGAAACGCTGCCCGAATTACCACCTATCAAAGTGAGTTCATACCCCTATAATTTATCTTTTTAATGGTTTTTAAATGCTTTTTAGGGGGGGGGGGGGGATACAAGTTTAACACAATATTAAATTGTGTTAATAACTGTAAGTGATAATAATCACGCAAATAGTTTCCGTATGCTTTCAAGAATTACCAAATACATCCAAAATGACTTAAAGCCATGTTAAATCTTTAAAGTCATGTAAATTACGTTAAATTCTTTGAAAAATGTTTTATAAACTATTTCAAATTATAAATGCCAAAAATCATGTTTATATATGTATAAATACATAAATAAGATTTGAAGGACTTAGGACTAATGAATTATCTTATTTCCTTTTCCTTGTTTGGATGTGGAGTTAAGATTGTGTTATTTGTCCGAAGGTCGTTTCCTTCTTAATTATATATATTATACATATACTAGTATAAAAAGGTCACCCGTTTTGGTATCATTACCTATGTATCAGGCTGAGCAAAGGTGTTCATCCATGAGAAATCATGTTAACCAGATAGAACATATAAATTATAATAGGTATAATTTATGATTCAAAACTAAATATACAAGTATGATTCACATTCCAAGGAAAGTACCAAAACTTATTTAACTATATCAAGATAGGTATAATGCCTTTAATATACGAATAACATATTAAATAAGTAAAGATACATCATACCGGGTTTGCATTAACAAAGGTACGATACAAAGTACCAGATTTAGCAATCACGAGGTAATAATACATCATACCGGGTTTGCATTAACAAAGGTACGATACAAAGTACCAGGGTTAGCAATCACGGGGTAATAATACATCATACCGGGTTTGCATTAACAAAGGTACGATACAGAGTACCAGGGTTAGCAATCACGGGGTAATAATACATCATATTGGGTTTGCATTAACAAAGGTACGATATAGAGTACCAGGGTTAGCAATCACAGGGTAATAATACATCATACCGGGTTTGCATTAACAAAGGTACGATACATAGTACCAGGGTTAGCAATCATAGGGTAATAATACATCGTAAATCTCGTTGAAACAATAAATTTGTGAGACCCTTCACGGTGTACTTATCTAAGTACAACTTTAAGTCCTGACCTATTAACCAGAATCTCTTGTAGGGAGAGCGTGAATTTGTGTATAGATCTACATGGGACTGACAATCCCGCACCTCTACTGTTCGCTATAGTTTGGCCGACAGGCCTAGGGTGTGAAATATCATTCCATTCTGACGCCTGAAGAACGTCGCTGCAGGCATATCAGTCATATTAGTATGGTTAATATAAATCACATGGATAAAACAATGAGTGAATTACTAAGCAATATACTTCTCTTAAAACAGTAAGAAAAGATAATTACATCCCGACCAAATATACCTTCTGTAGTTTTTACTTACAGTAAAAACTACGTATCATGAAATCAAGTATGGTAAATATACTCGTACTTCTATTTTTAAACATTTAAAACCACAAGGCAGTATTATGGATAATATAATATTTTCCAGTATTAATACTAAGGTTTTTACCATAGAACATATATAACTAAGAATACTTCTACAACTGAAACGGTTTATGGAATTAAACCACTCTTTCAAAAGAAACGGGTTATGGGATTTAACCACTCATACAAAGGAAACGGGTTATGGGATTTAACCACTTATACAAAGGAAACGGGTTATGGGATTTAACCACTTACACAAAGGAAACGGTTTATGGGATTAAACCACTTTTACAAATGAAACAGTTATGGGATTAAACCACTTTTACAAATAAAACGGGTTATGGAATTAAACCACTTCTCAAATGGAACTTAGTCAATCAATCTCTGTAAACTAGTATAACATAAAAGACCTTTAGTGGTTAATTCTGTAAGTCCTTAGTTATTACATCAGAGTTATATATAAGTAATATCCGATTGTGTCACACCCCAAAACCGGAACGGCGGAAACGTTCTGGGGTGGATGACGTCATGTCAAGTATCACAACACATGCATTATAGTAATCAAAGTACAACAAAACATTGCATTAATAGTAATAGTTTTACAAGGTTAGATTACAACAATTTAAAGTAATACAAGTAATAGAATAAATACAACGTGGTACTAAGCTATCTTCATCATCAGCTCCGGGGATGTACCTGTCTAATGCTAACCTGAGAATACAAGTTATTTGAAAAGCGAGTATCAGCATTTTTACAATGCTGGTGAGTTCATAAGTATTTAGTGACATTTCATTCAAATAACTTAATAAAGTGATAGTTTAAGAGATTTCAGTGTATTAGAGTTCTTTCCAGAAAATCCTATATTTTCTTTAACAAAAGCAGCCTTCTACCAAGACTGGTCAGTGTAATGTGGTAAAAAGAAGTTTCCCTTAATTGCTATTATTATCAAAATACTGAATTTGATTATTAAATAAAGCAAGAGACATCAGGGAATAACATATGCCTCAGCAGTGAGGACTGCTGGCTAAGGCAAAAGAATCATAGACTCCAGGAGAGTATCGAATTAACGTCATGCCTGGTGCAGTCTAACAAATGGAGAAACAGACCCCCGAAGGTACCAAATGAAAGGTACAACTGGTAAGGTCTAAAACAGTGAACGCAGACCGAAGACGATACCAAATGGAAGGTACGTCTTGCAAGGTCATAACAATGAAGACAGACCGCAGACGATACCAAATGAAAGGTACATCTCGCAAGGTCAAAACAGTGAAGACAGACCACAGACGATACCAAATGAAAGGTACATCTTGAAAGGTCAAACAGAGATAACAGACCCCAGACGGTATCGAACGAAAGATACATCTTGTAAGGTCAAACAGAGATAACAGACCCCAAACGGTATCAAATGAAAGATACATCTAGCAAGGTCAAAACAGTGTGACTCTGAAAAAGGTGACATCAACATACAGTGTAAATCACTGACGAAATACTGTTACCTTAAATCCATGAATTATAAGGCAACCCAGGATACTCGTAACCATACTGACTAGAGTACTAGACGCCATACAAGCATCTATATAATGTGACATTTGTCACCCCTTGGCTTGGTAGGCCGTTGACTGTAGCTAGCAGTCAGGGTGCGGGGTTGTCAATCCCGTATAGG
This sequence comes from Lactuca saligna, assembly GCF_052625555.1. Taxonomy (NCBI): domain Eukaryota; kingdom Viridiplantae; phylum Streptophyta; class Magnoliopsida; order Asterales; family Asteraceae; genus Lactuca; species Lactuca saligna. Next base: position 141,368,016 of record NC_136419.1, on the reverse strand, counting down.
CCTATACATACAATGTCCGCTCTCCCTACAGGAGACTCTGGTTACCAACTAGACGACGGAGAAGGCCGCATCTCGAAGATGCATCCCAAATAGAGGATAGTGTGTTACTAGGAGGGAGTGGATTTCTTATGTAAGTGTAGACTAGAGGTATAGACTCTTAACTGAATTGACTGAAGAAAACTCGTATGTCTATGCTCGTATACATAATATATAACTAATGAATCGAACGACCTTCAAATGGACATCCGATCCCACCAGACCACATCTCAACGAAGAAAAGGAAATAGGGTGGACAAGCCTTCCTAAGTCCTTCAATCATTATTTATATGCATCTATACAAGCATAAACATACATCTAACTACGCTTGAGTGTGTATCATACGGTGAAGTATAAGTGTACAGTGGAACATCTGAGTCGTGAAGTATAAGGGTACAGTGGAACATCTGAGTCGTGAAGTATAAGAGTACAGTGGAACATCTGAGTCGTGAAGTATAAGAGTACAGTGGAACATCTGAGTCGTGAAGTATAAGAGTACAGTGGAACATCCGAGTCGTGAAGTATACGTGTACAGTGTGGGATAATCGAACCATGAAGTATAAGCGTACCAAGTATAAGTGTAACACGAAGCAGAGACGACAATAAGTGATGTAAGAACGTCTATCAAGTATAAGTGGAGTAAAGTCGTTATCCAGTATAAGTGAAGGAGAAATCGTATCACTAAGTAAGAGTGTGAATAAGTATAAGCGTCATCAAGTATAAGCGACTATAGGTATAAGTGAAAGTGTTACCGAGTCAGAGTATAAAATAAGTATAAGTGAAGCAGCAGTATTTTATAAGTAAAAGTATACGTCGAAAAGGGAAATCTTTAATGAAAAATATTTATGTACAGAGAAAATCACAAGTTGTATTCCTTCGTAAAATAAATTTAAAACCTTAGAGGATCTTTCATAAACCAGTTTAGAATGAATTTGAATAAATCAGTATAAGTAAAAGTTATGAAACAGGTAAAAGTCATTTTAGTGTCCCACTCGGTAAAACAGTGTAAAGTGGTAAAATCTTGTGCCTGCGGGTTATCAATCATATGCGATTGACATGATAACTGGCATGTTTAACTTGTATTCCCCCCTATAAAACATTTAAAAGCATTTAAAAGGTTCATTCAGGGGTATGAACTCACCTGGTGTAAGTAGGTCCGACAAGAGTGCTGTTTGGGCGTTCGGTGCTACGTAAGGACTCGAACACACACAATGACCTATTTAACATATGATAACATATGTTTACATGTGATTAGAACATTTAATACTAATTAAACAGATATATGCGCTCACAGGAGCGGAAAACACTTTGGCTAAGTGTTTGGGTGTCCCGGGTAGCGTTTAAGGGTGTGAATGGCTAAGGAATGGAGTTTGCTATCCAAGAATACCCCCTTAATACATAGTTTACGGCCCAGGGACTACTCACCATGAGTTTACTGCCATAAACTCATGGTGATGGGTTCTAGGGTGTTTTAAGGCTTTTAGCTTGTTCATGGGATTTTTCTAAGGACTTTTCATAAAAGGCATGAGTGGATTTGAGGTTTCTAAGGGCATTATATTAGAGTTTACAGCCTATGAACACTCCCATGAGAGTTTACAGCCGTAAACTCTCATACCTTGGATTTTGTGAAGTTTAAAGTCCCTAATGCCTTTCTAGTGATTTCTAATGAAGTATGATGCTATTTTGGAGGATTAAAACCATCATTTGAGTGGGTTTTGGGGAGTTTACGGCCTAGATAAATGCTTGGGCCATAAACTCCAAATCAAGCCTCATTTCATTGTGTTTAAGTCCTTAAATCCTTCCTAGCATTTTATAGAAATAGTCTAAGGCCATTTGGGGAATAAAAACCAACATTTTGGGCATGTTTGGGGAGTTTACGGCCTAAGCATGTGCTTGGGCCGTAAACTCATTGTGGTCCTTCATTTTGATGTGTTTAATTGATCCAAACCCCAAACGCTAAGTCCCTAAATTATGTATGAAGTCTAAGGGTGGTTTGGGAGTGTTTTTGGGGCATTTTGACATGGTTTAGAGGTGTTTACGGCCTAAGCATGTGCTTGGGCCGTAAACTCTCTTTTATGCCCTCAATCTTTGTGTTTTGATGTTTAAACACTCCTAGGCTAGATCCCTAATTAGTTTCCAAGCTTAAGGACAAGTTTAGAGGCATGTTTGGCACCATTTTAGGGGTTTACAGCCCTAGAGTGTTCCTGGGCCGTAAACTCCTTATCCCATGCCTTCTTGGATGGTTTTTGGGCTATAACTACAGCTAGTAATGTTTAGAACAAGCTAGGCTAAGCAAACTTACAATTTGGAAGCGTTTGGTTGCGGATTCAGGGCGAAAACGGGTCTAGAGAGAGAGAGTATAGAGAGAGAGTGTAAAAAGTCTCCAATAGACTCCACTCACCCTTATATAGGGTTTTGAGTCGGGATTCAGTGGAATTCTACCCGATACTGCCGTTAAACGGGGCTTTTTGGTCGCACCCGATTTAGTGGTCGTAATAATAAAACTTAACATTTCCAATTAAATGGTAATATGTGTTATGTATTTTTATTTCCTTTTATCACGAATTAACGACATATAAACATACACAATTGAAATGTTTATTAAATTTGATGGTTTCTTATTAACGGAACTTTTGAACAGTGGAAAATTCCGTTAATGGTAACGGAGAAATGTAACAGGGCAACTTGGGTTGTCACATCATCCCCCCGTTAGAGGGAATTTCGTCCCAAAATTCAGATCTAGGCAAGGAAGTAGGTATGAATGGCCAAGTAGAGGCAAGAGAGTACTTCCTGTGTGGTTGTTCTCGCATTCCCAAGTGATCTCTGGTCTGTGTTTGTCATTTCAACAGACCCTCGCGTACGGGATGCGGATTTTGCCTTGCGTAGCTAGTGGGTTCCAACTGGTGTATCTACAAGATTAGGGTTCTCGATGGATTCTATCAAGATGAATGAGGCACGAAGAGTGTTATCAGGAATTCACGTATCAAGTCTAAGAAGTGAGTCGATCGAATGTGAACCTTGTGGTATATCCGAAAGTAGTAGCGGCCTGAAAAGGGTCGGACCATGTCTCCATGAGGATTCTCGGATGGTCCTAAGCTCTCGGAAAGGAGTAGAGCTTTTCAGTACTAAGAACTTAGTGTACTTCTGTGGCAAGATCAACACTGGCGTGATCGCCATTACGAAGTTCCTAACGTTCTCACTTGTACTAGATGTGTAGTCCTTCAGGTTAGTCCTTAGGAAGCTCAGGTGGTCTTCGGTTTCGTGTTTTCTTTCAACTGGCTGATAGAGACTTTCTAGCTTGCCGAGTGGGTTGCGTGACTATGGTTATTGGTTTGCTATAGAGTGTCTATCTTACGCTTGTGCAAAATGGACCTGCGTTAACGAAGATTGAGATACGGAAACCCTAAGGGTCGAGGAGATAGGGTTTCACCTAACGAGTGTTGGACTATCTCAGGAGGTAGTTCTATTATCTCTGCGTGAGATAGTATTCGTTGAACACCTAATAGTCCAATGAATCTCTAAGACTGTGGTTTAGTCTAGCGCGGAAAGTGTATGTTCCTGCATAACCCTTCGACTAACACCAGGGCTGGTGTCAAGTCTATAATCTCTTCGGGATTTGGGTCACGAGGTTCATTGCAACTACTATTGCACTTTGATCAAGTATTCTTGGCTGCGAAGGTTATCCTGTGGGTTCTCAGCATTCTAGTGTCCTCTTCGGAGAATGTATTTCATCGTCTACAGGGCGACGACGATTTCCTCCATGCAATAAGGTGGAGGATGATAGGCACCACTTGTCTATAACGAGGTGGACGAAGTGCCTGAGTAGTGCGGGCATATATTGCAACTACTCATCCGAAGGTTCTAGGTTTTCTTGGTCTAGATCGAATCTAGTGAGTATAGAATCTTCTCACTCGGAACTCTTAAGAGTTCAACCCGTAGTGATTTTCTTGACTCGGGTTCCTATTTTATGGAATAGGGTGAAAGTGTTTTGCGAAGAGGACCGTGGTAGAGCTCATGCTTAGTCTAACCACAAATATCGGGTGTATGCAAGCAGTATACGATTGAGGTCAGCAGGACATTCAGCTGTGCGACTCCACCCCAAACCCACAACCCAACGAGGAACAGGGAATAGGGAGGAAACACACACCTTAAATCTTTTTGATCTCGATTATATACCACCTTTATGCATATACCTATTTATAGTGATCAGTCTCATGAGTTCTGTTCTCTAGGTTCACGAACCTAATGTGCGAGGTGCGAAGGGTTTTCCGAGGGAATCTACGGAGTATGCTTCGGTTGGTTGTTGTCTTCTAGAGTATCTTGTAGTGTGTTTCACTTCGGTGTTCATCTGACTACGAGGGGTCGGTCAACAGTGTATGATATCTTCCCTTGGGTGCTTCAGAAGGTTTGAGATAAGAGGGACGATTGACGGATCATATTAAGTTGGTTTATTTGTGTTAGGTTCAGGTTCGAAAGAACCTTTATTTTCCGATAGGGCTATGGAGAAAGTTCTTTTTACACAGCACTTAAGGATTTACACACGGTTGCACGAAATCAAACCATGATCAATAGAGTCGTCGAAGTTGGCACACTCCGACATGATATAAAATGAAGATCGATAGAGTCATGTGCCGAACAGGCACACCAGTTCGAGGCGTCTCGGGTTTCGTCCCACGTATCACTACCGCGGATACTTGGACTGATAGAGTCGACGCGGAATTATAGAGAGTTCTAAGTGTTTCCGAATAGAGTATCTTTTCATGAATGGGTTCTCACAAGGCATTTCTATAATTGCCTCCCATATACTAGTCATGTACATTTTAGGTGGGGAGGACTGTCGACTGAGCGACCCCGCCCTAAATCCACAACCAAACGAGGAACAGGAGATGAGGCGGCATTCGATCACTCTAGGTCTGTCCATCTTAAATATACATGGTCGTAACGTATATATTTAGCCACTATAGTTTTACCTAATAAATTTTAAATTTTTATAACAGTGCTGCTACTTTCGCCTTACTGGAAAGAATTTGCATTTGAATTAGTCTTTTACTGTTCTTAGCTTTGTTATCTGAGATCGAGAGTCGTACCAAAAATCTACCGAGTTCCTTGATGTTTCTCCCTAAGCAGTAGTGTCAGGCTCCTTCTGTGTCTTTGTCTTTTCCTTCGGTTGGGCAGTCCTTCTTGAAGTGTCCAAACTCACCACATAGGCGGCAAACCTGTGTGGCCGCCGCATTGGCGATTGCTGTTATACGTTCCACCGGAGTTCTGCATACACGAGCAGTATGCCCCTTCATGTGGCACCTTGCACAATAGAGTTCCCGGCAGGCACCATGATGATGGTAGCTGCACTTGCTGCAATGGGGAAGGTCTCCTAGATACGGTCTTCTTGGAGTCGGGAGGGAAGGGTTGACAGGGGTACAGACTGCCTCAGCTCGTTGCCCTTCGGAAGGTCCTTGAGCCGAGGTACTTCCCTCCTCTATCTTGAGTTTTCTGTTTAGTGGGTTCAGTTGAGGTTCTTGGGTGGCTGAGTATGGAAGTGTGGGTTGATGCTGTCCATTGTCAGGATTGGAATTTCCAACGGGCACCTTGCTAACATTGGCGTTGTTAGCATTCAGGTGAGCCATGACAGCTGCTACGGCTGCTGCAACTGCAGCTTGGAACATAGCTTCATCAAATAGGAGAGTAGGTTTCTTGCTTGTGGATTGGTTACGCTTCTTCGGTGGCATGGTTTTTCCTACACGGAAAGGAATACAAGGTAATGAGAGACGATGGTTAACCCTGGACGTTTCTGTCCTGAACGTATTAGGCATAATATTTTTCCCGTGCCTCGGGTATTGGTTGTCTGAGTGTCGACCTACATCCCTATGATGTAGTCCTGGTAATCGAAGTGAATGTATGAGTATCAGAAAAAGGCCATAAGATGCGAGTCGTTCCTACTAAGTTACCTTTATACTGAGAAAGGTTTCACTCTCCAGCCTGGAGAGATTTGAGAACAGTTCGGAACGAAGCTGCGAAAAGAGAGGCTCATGAGGGCTTATGGCTAAACAACTTCACAGAGGTGTGGGGATCCGCTCTAAGCGTATTACCGGCAACGGGAACAAGGCGATTTACCTAACACATAGCGTGAGCAGTGTAATCACTAACTCACTAAATTGTATTATTTTATGGGTGTATTAGTGTGACGAACACGAGGAAAAGACACTTTTCGGGTTCCACGTACTGGCTCCCTCGGTCTGCCTCGTATCTTTGACTGGAATCGGCGTTGGTTTCCTTCGGGTAGTTTCCTAGGGTTCTCTTCTCGTATGGACATATTAAATTTCTATTCCGCCTTTCTTCTAATTCCAACTATGGGTGTCATCAATTCATGATGGATGACTGGGAATCTCAGAAGTTTAAGCGAATTCCCCACCGATGTCCCTAAAAGAATATGGGCACTTGGTGCATTCAATAGTCTCGACCCAGTTCATTTATTTCCGAACAGGAAGTCTTCTAAATGAACCTCTTCGGGGTCGGGATCAACTCTTCTGTTATGCACTGAAGTGGGTAGGGTTTTCTACAGGGTTCGTGCGAGAATGGAAATGTCTAAAGAATCCTATCAGATTATTAACATTTCGCTGCATGATCCACATCGAGTCCTGCTACGATTACACAGGGTATACAAATCATATATAGTTTAGATCCGATAGGCCTTCGAATACGTGATACTACTCTAGGACCACATCCCAACGAGGAAAAGGAAGTAGAGCGAAACCACACATTCCTAGCCTATGGGATCCTTATTATATATAACCTTGGAAGTATACCCTCTGTAGTTGTAGGTATATCAATAAGGATCTTTTAGTTCTCACACTAGGTTATCTATGTATCCTAAATACCCCTATGGTATTTTAAATTCTTGTTTGGTTCTCATCTTTGAATTATGATTCTAGGTTTAGTGTGAATCTTTTAGCGTTCTAAAATACTCCTAAAGTATTTTAACTTTATGTTTGGCTTTAGCAAATCCTAGTTGGTAAGTTTCAGACCTGTTGCACACCACAATCACTCCCGAGCACACGTTCATCGCATCTCGAATAAAGGTAGTTGATCAGGTTACATTTATTCCAGTGTACGATTACATAACTGCCCAGATTTGTCTGTAGTGCTCAACATCCGAAGACTTTTATTCTTGTTCTTCTTGCGATACTTGTGTTTGAGTGTTTAGATTCTGGATGTTATTATACTTTGGTAAAATATGGTTATATTTTAAAGTATAATTCTTGGTCAGAGTGTTTTATCCCTTTTGTATTTATAGGCTGTATATCTTTTATGAATTGATATACTTAGCTCACTATAAACAATGCTCTGATACCAATCTGTCACACCCCAAAACCGGAACGGCGGAAACGTTCTGGGGTGGATGACGTCATGTCAAGTATCACAACACATCCATTATAGTAATCAAAGTACAACAAAACATTGCATTAATAGTAATAGTTTTACAAGGTTACATTACAACAATTTAAAGTAATACAACTAATAGAATAAATACAACGTGGTACTAAGCTATCTTCATCATCAGCTCCGGGGATGTACCTGTCTAATGCTAACCTGAGAATACAAGTTATTTGAAAAGCGAGTATCAGCATTTTTACAATGCTGGTGAGTTCATAAGTATTTAGTGATATTTCATTCAAATAACTTAATAAAGTGATAGTTCAAGAGATTTCAGTGTATTAGAGTTCTTTCCAGAAAATCCTATATTTTCTTTAACAAAAACAGCCTTCTACCAAGACTGGTCAGTGTAATGTGGTAAAAAGAAGTTTCCCTTAATTGCTATTATTATCAAAATACTGAATTTGATTATTAAAGAAAGCAAGAGACATCAGGGAATAACATATGCCTCAGCAGTGAGGACTGCTGGCTAAGGCAAAAGAATCATAGACTCCAGGAGAGTATCGAATTAACGTCATGCCTGGTGCAGTCTAACAAATGGAGAAACAGACCCCCGAAGGTACCAAATGAAAGGTACAACTGGTAAGGTCTAAAACAGTGAACGCAGACCGAAGACGATACCAAATGGAAGGTACGTCTTGCAAGGTCATAACAATGAAGACAGACCGCAGACGATACCAAATGAAAGGTACATCTCGCAAGGTCAAAACAGTGAAGACAGACCACAGACGATACCAAATGAAAGGTACATCTTGAAAGGTCAAACAGAGATAACAGACCCCAGACGGTATCGAACGAAAGATACATCTTATAAGGTCAAACAGAGATAACAGACCCCAAACGGTATCAAATGAAAGATACATCTAGCAAGGTCAAAACAGTGTGACTCTGAAAAAGGTGACATCAGCATACAGTGTAAATCGCTGACGAAATACTGTTACCTTAAAGCCATGAATTATAAGTCAACCCAGGATACTCGTAACCATACTAACTAGAGTACTAGACGCCCTACAAGCATCTATATAATGTGATATTTGTCACCCCTTGGCTTGGTAGGCCGTGGACTGTAGCTAGCAGTCAGGGTGCGGGGTTGTCAATCCCGTATAGGCCTATACACACAATGTCCGCTCTCCCTACAGGAGACTCTGGTTACCAACTAGACGACGGAGAAGGCCGCGTCCCGAAGATGCATCCCAAATAGAGGATAGTGTGTTACTAGGAGGGAGTGGATTTCTTATGTAAGTGTAGACTAGAGGTATAGACTCTTAACTGAATTGACTGAAGAAAACTCGTATGTCTATGCTCGTATACATAATATATAACAATGAATCGAACGACCTTCAGATGGACATCCGATCCCACCAGACCACATCTCAACGAAGAAAAGGAAATAGGGCGGACAAGCCTTCCTAAGTCCTTCAATCATTATTTATATGCATCTATACAAGCATAAACATACATCTAACTACGCTTAAGTGTGTATCATACGGTGAAGTATAAGTGTACAGTGGAACATCTGAGTCGTGAAGTATAAGGGTACAGTGGAACATCTGAGTCGTGAAGTATAAGAGTACAGTGGAACATCTGAGTCGTGAAGTATAAGAGTACAGTGGAACATCTGAGTCGTGAAGTATAAGAGTACAGTGGAACATCCGAGTCATGAAGTATACGTGTACAGTGTGGGATAATCGAACCATGAAGTATAAGCGTACCAAGTATAAGTGTATCACGAAGCAGAGACGACAATAAGTGATGTAAGAACGTCTATCAAGTATAAGTGGAGTAAAGTCGTTATCCAGTATAAGTGAAGGAGAAATCGTATCACTAAGTAAGAGCGTGAATAAGTATAAGCGTCATCAAGTATAAGCGACTATAGGTATAAGTGAAAGTGTTACCGAGTCAGAGTATAAAATAAGTATAAGTGAAGCAGCAGTATTTTATAAGTAAAAGTAAACGTCGAAAAGGGAAATCTTTAATGAAAAATCTTTATGTACAGAGAAAATCACAAGTTGTATTCCTTCGTAAAATACATTTAAAACTTTAGAGGATCTTTCATAAACCAGTTTAGAATGAATTTGAATAAATCAGTATAAGTAAAAGTTATGAAACAGGTAAAAGTCATTTTAGTGTCCCACTCGGTAAAACAGTGTAAAGTGGTAAAATCTTGTGCATGCGGGTTATCAATCATATGCGATTGACATGATAACTGGCATGTTTAACTTGTATTCCCCCCTATAAAACATTTAAAAGCATTTAAAAGGTTCATTCAGGGGTATGAACTCACCTGGTGTAAGTAGGTCCGACGAGAGTGCTGTTTGGGCGTTCGGTGCTACGTAAGGACTCGAACACACACAATGACCTATTTAACATATGATAACATATGTTTACATGTGATTAGCACATTTAATACTAATTAAACAGATATATGCGCTCACAGGAGCGGAAAACACTTTGGCTAAGTGTTTGGGTGTCCCGGGTAGCGTTTAAGGGTGTGAATGGCTAAGGAATGGAGTTTGCTATCCAATAATACCCCCTTAATACATAGTTTACGGCCCAGGGACTACTCACCATGAGTTTACGGCCGTAAACTCATGGTGATGGGTTCTAGGGTGTTTTAAGGCTTTTAGCTTGTTCATGGGATTTTTCTAAGGACTTTTCATAAAAGGCATGAGTGGGTTTGAGGCTTCTAAGGGCATTATATTGGAGTTTACGGCCTATGAACACTCCCATGGGAGTTTACGGCCGTAAACTCTCATACCTTGGATTTTGTGAAGTTTAAAGTCCCTAATGCCTTTCTAGTGATTTCTAATGAAGTATGATGCTATTTTGGAGGATTAAAACCATCATTTGAGTGGGTTTTGGGGAGTTTACGGCCTAGATAAATGCTTGGGCCGTAAACTCCAAATCAAGCCTCATTTCATTGTGTTTAAGTCCTTAAATCCTTCCTAGCATTTTATAGAAATAGTCTAAGGCCATTTGGGGAATAAAAACCAACATTTTGGGCATGTTTGGGGAGTTTACGGCCTAAGCATGTGCTTGGGCCGTAAACTCATTGTTGTCCTTCATTTTGATGTGTTTAATTGATCCAAACCCCAAACGCTAAGTCCCTAAATTATGTATGAAGTCTAAGGGTGGTTTGGGAGTGTTTTTGGGGCATTTTGACATGGTTTAGAGGTGTTTACGGCCTAAGCATGTGCTTGGGCCGTAAACTCTCTTTTATGCCCTCAATCTTTGTGTTTTGATGTTTAAACACTCCTAGGCTAGATCCCTAATTAGTTTCCAAGCTTAAGGACAAGTTTAGAGGCATGTTTGGCACCATTTTAGGGGTTTACGGCCCTAGAGTGTTCGTGGGCCGTAAACTCCTTATCCCATGCCTTCTTGGATGGTTTTTGGGCTATAACTACAGCTAGTAATTTTTAGAACAAGCTAGGGTAAGCGGACTTACAATTTGGAAGCGTTTGGTTGCGGATTCGGGGCGAAAACGGGTCTAGAGAGAGAGTGTAAAGAGTCTCCAATAGACTCCACTCACCCTTATATATGGTTTTGAGTCGGGATTCAGTGGAATTCTACCCGATACTGCCGTTAAACGGGGCTTTTTGGTCGCACCCGATTTAGTGGTCGTAATAATAAAACTTAACATTTCCAATTAAATGGAAATATGTGTTATGTATTTTTATTTCCTTTTATCACGAATTAACGGCATATAAACATACACAATTGAAATGTTTATTAAATTTGATGGTTTCTTATTAACGGAACTTTTGAACAGTGGAAAATCCCGTTAACGGTAACGGAGAAATGTAACGGGGCAACTTGGGTTGTCACAGATTGAAAGTGAAATGTGTGACTTTCGCCTTACATCCTATTCCTTGTTTGGATTTGGGCTTAGGGCAGATACACCCATTTAACTGTCAGTTCGATATTAGGTTACACATAATTAGTATAAACTAAGTAATTACAGAGGGGAACTATTGAGGTTATCAGTTTATCACCTCAGGAAATATAGGATTTTCTGGAGGAACAAGTGAAGTTTTCCGAAGAACCTAGAGTATACTTAACAAAACTAAAATACTTATGAACTCACCAGCTTAAATGCTGATCTACTCTTTTCAAATAACTTGTATTCTCAGGAATCCAGTAGACAAGTACACTCCCGAAGCTCTTGAGAAGACTACCTAGTACAGTACTGTGACTCTTGTCTTCTGCTTTACCTACTTTGGTGTTTGAATATGTAATGTTTAAACACTTATGTAAAACTTATACTTATTAATGCAATGGTTGTTTGTACTTGGATTACTATATTTCATGTGTTGTGATACTTACATGAAGTCCTCCGCCCCCGAACGTTTCCGCCGTTCTGGTTTGGGGGTGTGACATAAAAGTTGGCGTGACGCTTACGTGATAGTGAAGGGAGTGCGATTTTCATGACACCATTCATTCCAGACTAAACTAAACCGCAAAATGAGATAAAGTAAAGAATTGAAAATGATGTAATGATGTGAGATGAATCATAGAGATTTACATAACTAGAAGAAAAAGATGAATCCTCAAAACCAAAAAAATGAGAGTAGGGATGGGAGATCATAAACCTGTAACTAAAATGACTATTTTTCAAGTTAATCTGATCATATCAAAATCATGCAATTAGAAATGTACAAAGATAACAAAACTGATAAATACACTAACAATCAAAACTAGAACATATAAAAAACCTACAATAAAAACCTAGAAATATCAAAACCTAAACATAATTTTATTGAAGATGAGTCCTCAAAAACTTATAGATGATGAGTCCTCAAAAATTGATAAAAGTAAAGGTTTGTTGAATGTATGAGTGCTTAAAACTAATAAATTTGATGTGTACACAAAACTAATAAAATTGACGAGTCCTCAAAACTACAAATTTTATAAAAACTATTAACGTTGAAAATTTATCAAACCGATGAGTCATCAATCTAGTTATTGAAGGCATGAGTGCTCAAAATCGTATTCTTAGGATTGGTTTTCTATTTCGGTCAAAGATTTAGTTTTATACAATTTTTGAAGGTTGGTGATTACAACGGCAAAGAAAAATCCATGTGTGAGGGGAATAGAGATGAAACCTTTAATATGTCATATTGTATGGTAGAGAGAATCTTGTTTATTAGAAGTAACAATGTAGCAAAAGGAAATAGGAAAGTGAGTGGTAGGTCTGGTTTGTAACATCCCAAAAATACTTAGTAATATTTTCATTTTAAATAAGTCATATCCATTCATACATTATCTCAAAATACGATTAGAGTAAAAGTGTTCTCAAAACATCAGAGTAAAATCATAAATAATCATTGCAGAATAAATCTGCAGGGGATGCAGTGCGATCAAGTCGGACTCTTCTTTTTAAAACTTAAAGTACCTGAAAACGTTTAAACCACAAAACCATAAGCACAAAGCTTAGTGAGTTCCCCAAACTACCACATACCAAACATTCAGGTGACATAGGCTACCCACATGGTCTTTCCTTACAATGTCGAGGGCCAAATTTCGGTCTTACATACAAGTGTCATTGGCTTCCTCCATGGTCTTTCTTTGCAGTGTTAAGGGCCAAATCCCTGTCTTACATACAAGTGTCATGGGTTACCCCATGGTCTTTCCTTGCAAGTATCACAAAGACAACCATCATCTTACAAACATAATCTCGTGGGTCGGCATTGGTGCGTTCGATCCACGAGTATAGTGAAGAGACTTACCTAAACTACTCATTAAAAGCTTGACCTCTACCTTAGCAATAGAACAACCAACCCAAGCTTCCTAAAGCCAAACCGAAATCAATCATTGGTCAAATACTCGATTCTACACATGTAACATCCCAAAATTCAAGTCCAAAAATTTCATTTTTAATTAATTAACTCATAAAACATTCACTAGAAAATATTGTATAAATACGTCATCTCATAAAATCAAGTATCATGTTTGAAACCCACAACATAAACAAATATCATCTCAGAGTACAATCCCAGAAAACACCGTGCGGAAAATTAGATGTGTGTGTGATGCCATGCTACGCTGCCGGTTCTTTCCCCTTAGACGAAGAGGTACCTGAAACCAAAAACTGAAACCGTAAGCACAAATCTTAGTGAGTTCCCCCATCATACCACATACCATACAATACCATCGATATCTTTCAACCGGTAACCATCATCAGTATCTTTCAACCCGTAATCGTCATCGGTATCTTTCAATTGGTAATCATCATCAATATCTTTCAGCCGGTAACTGGAGACTATTCCACCCCTTACCACTAGCATACAATAACAAGATATAAGCATACAGTCAGGCATATCCGAGTATTGATCTACCCCTTGGTCCTAAGGACCACTATCAGTGGAACTATCCCTATCATGCATGTAACATATCATATAGAAACAACTCATAACCAAGCACATACCAGACCAAGATAATTCCTTAAGACAATCACCTTCTAAATACTCCTCATTGGTGGGCCAGTATTATGGCCTTAGACCCACCCCTACTGGAAGGTAACTCACCTCGTACAGGTAGCTACTGATAATCAGTGCGGGAAACCTCCGTTCGCTGCTGCTCCGGAAATCCTCCGGCTACAAATAAAAGATCCTAACTTTCGTATTTATGAAAGACCCAAACTTTCATACTCGACAATATAGTTACTCCAAAACATGCTACTTGCATATTCATAAAAACAATATTTTTACATTGATAAAGAGGTTACAAACTACTAGATACAAACCGAGTATTTTAAAGTGTTATATATTACATAACTTCCCAGGATTCTATACTTTTATACATATGGGAGTGCAAAATACAATAGTTTTAAACTATTCATAAGCTTCTATCGATACAATAGTTTCAAACTATTCAAAAATGTTCTACCAGTATATAACTATACTGGATGTTTATCTCCTGCAATTTGTTAAACATCGAGAGGGTAAGCGGTGACGCTTAGTGAGTTCAATAATAGATACAATATAACATTATGCCATATATATACTTTAATATGGCAGAAGCAAAGAGGAACAAGGAACAACAAGGGCATATGTAAATCATGTGACAAACATTCCATATCAATCATTGATTTGATTTAAAGATATACAATCAATGAGACATAACAATTTCCATGCTTGATATACATCAATAACGCTTTGGCCCAAACGGCACAGAAGATATACAACTTCGGATTAACATTTTGGTAGATTTCAGACTTATAGCCCTGTCTAACCTTCTGTCACTACCATAGAATAGAATTCATTCTCTTACGGAGACATGTTCCACATGGCCAGAGGCTACATACCAGTACCAACGTGAATCTAAGTCCTTTCACTGGTCACATGGTCAAAGGTATTTTTTTGCTATTAAAAATAGCGAATAAAAATAACCCGGGAAAATGACTCGGAATAATAACACCGAAAAGCACGTAGCACATATAACACATAACATATAATTATATCTATATATTAAACTCACCGTGAAATAACCGGGGGCTAAAATATTAATTTGGGCAGTACTTCGGCTCTAAATATGAGTTTCGTCGTTGAAAACCGGGCTCTGCGAAGGTAGAGCTTCGAAACCGAAAAGATAAATTTTTCAGGCTTCTTGGGAGTCTCGGGGCGTGTTTCGGGCTTTGGAATCAGTACCGGGGCTTTCGGGGGAAGTGGAAGTAGAAGAAATATAAGTTTAGGGGTGAAAATGGGTAAATTTCAAACATTTACCCGGGAGGTCTCGCACCCTTTATATAGGTGCGAGCCTCGGATCCTAAGCGAGGGGAAAGGGACACGCGTCTGCGAGGTTCGGACCAGGTGGCAGTAGGGCGAGGCTTGGTTTGGTCAGCTGGCTGCTTCGGTTTGGACCTAACTTCGGTCCAATGGGAGGAGGGCACGAGGGTGCGAGGGTGATCTGGGGGTGTCTCCTGCGTAGGTGTTCCAAGCTTATTGGACCTTGGACTTGGTCCAATCAGAAGGCAACACGCAAGGTTCCGGTCCAATCAGTAGCGAACACGTGTCCGACACGTGGAAGCCTCGCATACAAGGGCGACGTGACAGTACTATTCATGCGAATTTTCTCGAAAAATGTGCCAAATCTTGTAAAATCCATAACTTTCGCATACGAGTTCCGTTTTTGACGGCCTTTATATGCACGTGAAGCTAAAATTATGCTCTACAACTTTCGTTTAGACTTCATCGGCTAATTTTGATTTTAATTTTAATATTATTATTTTTAACAGACCGGGACAGGAAAATCCGTGAAAAATTCATAACTTCTTCATCCGACGTCCGTTTTCGTCAGACTTTTTACCGTTGTATTACAAATGAGGAGACCTTCAATTCTCGTGTAGGTTGTGTCGGCTAAAAATCACTCGATCTAAAATTCGAGTTTTTAGCTGTCTACTGCTAAGCTGAAACTTCGAAAAATCATAACTTTCTCATACGAAGTCAGATTTTGGCGTTCTTTATATGAAAGTTGATTATTTTCACGAGTTCTACAACTTTCATTTTCACTAAGGTTAAAAACTAGTTTATTGAAAACAAAATTTTTACGCTACAAAGTATTTTTCGGATTTATCACGGATATTCGTTTGGTCATAACTTCTTCGTTATAACTCGGATTTCGACGAAGTTTTCGCCTAAATGTTTCTAACGAGATTCTATGCAACATTAAATAATAAAATTTCACTTATTTGAAATTTTATATTTTCGCTAAATTTCACTATTTGACTTTTAATTGGAATCTGATAAGACTTCCAACATTTTATGAGTGATTCTAAACATAGTTTTACTTTATTTATAGTAAAAACTATCTGTTAGAACTCAGTATTCAAATTCACTTAATATTTCATAATATTATTTACTTAAAACACAATTTCAAAACGTGAATGTTACAAATACCTCCTCCTTTTGAGGATTTCATCCCCGAAATTACATCGATTAAAATAAATGAGGATATTTTGCTCTTATCTCATTCTTATTTTCCCAAGTATAATTTGGGCATCGATGGTGTTTCCACTTGACAAGCACCAACTCCACTTCTTTATTACGTAGATTAGTTGTTCTTTCATTTACGATCTCTTCCGGCTCTTCTACATATCTTAACTTATTATCCAATTTCACCTCGTATAATGGAACCGTCTCATCATTGATGCTCAAGCATTTGCGCAAATAGCTCACATGAAACACATCATGAATACCTGCCAAATCTTCAGGTAATTCTAAGCGGTATGCTTGCTTTCAAATTCTCTGGATGATTTTGAAAGGACCAACAAATCTAGGGCTTAACTTTCCTTTCTTCCCAAATCTCGTAAGGCCTTTCCATGGGGATACCTTCAACATCACTGAATCACCCACTTGGAATTCTATGGGTCGTCTTCTCTTTTCTGTATAGGACTTCTGTCGATCCTGGGCCGCTTTCATTCTTTCTCGTACGATTTGAATTTTGTCGGTGGTGTCTTGAATCATTTCAGGGCCTCCAAGGATCTTCTGTCCTATGTCTCGCCAACATAATGGAGTACGACACTTGCGACCATATAATGCTTCATATGGTGGCATTTTGATTGAAGAGTGGTAACTATTATTATATGAGAATTCGACAAGAGGTAAGTATTTATCCCAGTTACCACCGAACTCCAAGACACATGCACGAAGCATATCTTCTATTGTTTGGATTGTTCTCTCTGTTTGACCATCTGTCTGGGGATGATAAGCTGTGCTGAGAGCAACTCGAGATCCTAATTTACATTGCATACTCGCCCAAAAATGAGAAGTGAAGCGGGTATCACGATCGGAAATGATCTTTAGTGGCACACCATGTCTTGCCACAATTTCATCCAAGTATACTTGTGCGTATTTCTCCATTGGAGCCGTTTCACGCATGGTAAGAAAATGAGCGCTTTTAGTCAGGCGGTCGACAATTACCCAAATGCTATCATGCTGTCTAGCAGTCTTTGGTAATAAAATCCATGAACAGTTCTTCCTATTTCCATACAGGAAAACTAAGACTTTCTAGGGTTCCATAAGGCTTTTGGTGCTCTGCTTTGACTTGTAAGCATACTAAGCATTCCTGTACATATCTTCCAATGTCTCTCTTTAATCCAGGCCACCAATAATCAACTCTTACATCATAGTACATTTTACTTGTACCATGATGGATTGACAGTTTAGATTTATGGGCTTCATCTAAAATCTTCTATGTCAATCCACCAATCTCTGGAATCCACAACCGATTCTTGAATACTTTTAATCCTCGCGGATCATCAAGTAAAACATCATTATAGTGTATCATTCCTTCTTTCTTCACATTTTCTGGCTTTAGGGCTGTGACAATCGTCAATCTAGAGTCAAGTCAAGTCATCAAGTCAAACCGATCAACTCGATTAAACCTTGTGTATTAGGGTTTGTGTTATGTTTGTACTGTATAACTTGCTATATTAATGGGAAAACATCACTTGGGAAAAGTCTTGTGTTAAAATTTCCTAGGTCTTAGTGCTAATCAATGAACTAAACTGATAAAAACAATGTTGCATACTCATCGGGAGTGTGTAGGATCCTTAATCATGACTTAACGGGGCTCAAGAACCTTGCATTGTGGAGCCAAACACTCACAATTGTCACACATGGAACCTCTCTCAATCGTTTCCACTCTATCTCTCTCTATGTCAAATCTCTCCAAGTATGTGAAATCTCTCCCAAATCTCTCTCAAACATCTCTCTGTATGAGAAATCTCTCCAAGAATGTTAAATCTTTCCCAAATCTCTCCAAGTATGTGAAACCTCTCACAAATATCTCTTTGTATGAGAAATCTCTCCAAGAATGTCAAATCTCTCCCAAATCTCTCCAAGTATGAGAAATCTCTCCCAAATCTCTCTCAAACATCTCTCTGTATGAGAAATCTCTCCAAGAATGTCAAATCTCTCCCAAATCTCTCCAAGTATGTGAAACCTCTCTCAAATATCTCTTTGTATGAGAAATCTCTCCAAGAATGTCAAATCTCTCCCAAATCTCTCCAAGTATGAGAAATCTCTCCCAAATCTCTCTCAAAAGTTCCCGTAACTTTTTATATTCATTCGGGTCATTCCGACCCTTAACCAGGTCAAAAACGGCTTAAAACAGGGTAAAAACGAAAAAAATGGACCTTAGGAACCGAAACCCTTCTCAAGGAGCCGAAGCTCCTTAAGGCCAAGACCTAGGAACGAGAGTACCAGGACCGGACCGAGCCTCTGTTGGCTGAACCCGGAGAACCGAATCCCTGTAGCTGAGACTGAGTCTCGGTCTCTGTCGCTTTCTCTCCTCTCTATCGCCTCTCGGTTCCTTCTTCCCTCTCTGTTCCTCCCGCCTCTTTGCTTCTGTTCGCCTCCCGCCTCTCTGCTCTCTCTTCTCTTCTCTCGGTCTCTGCTCTCTCTTCTCTTCTCTCGGTCTCTGTCTCCTTCTCTCCTCTCTGTCTCTTCGCGCCTCTCTGTTCTCTCTTCCCTTCTCTCGGTTTCTCTTCCCTTCTCGGTTTCTGCCCTCTCTCCTCTCGGTTCTAGCATCAGAAGGCCGAACCTCGGCCAGAATTCAGAATATTGTCACTTTTAGCCCCTTTTTGATATTTTTAACATTTTAAGTCCGTTTTTCGTGATTTTAAAGCGGGATTTTCTCCAGAAATTATATTTTAACATAATAAACCCTAAATATTCATAATTTAACCATATTTTGATGAAAATCATATTCTAAATAATAAAGATCTAATGGGGGATTTATTTAAGGTGGAGTGTTGACCTTGCCTTAACTTATGTCACAAGCAACCACCCCACACCCACTCTATGACCAGCCACACCTCCCCACCTTACCTAGGTCACTTCAATGTCTCTTACACTCAATTTCTACTCATTCCCACGTTTTTAGAGCTGGAACAAAACACCTCTCTCCTCATTTCTCTCATTTGCTCTCATTTCACTAAGTATCAAACACCACTTTTCTCTCAAACATTTTCTACACCAATTTCGAGATTCAAGGCTGATTTTCAAGTGTTCTTCCACTCTTAGTAAGTAAAATTCATCCTCCTTATGATTATTTCACTTCATCCTACTCAAATCATTAATTGCTTACACAAACTCCATAACTATGATGCTAGATTCTCGAAAATCTTCAAGGCATCTCCAAGTGTTCTTGAGTTAAACACTTCCATTATTCAACAATCATCTACTGAAATCACTTAAGGTGAGTTCATACCCCAACATTTTCATGTTTTCTCAAGTTTTTAATGGGGGAATACAAGTTAAAACACCAAGAACATAACTAAAATTTTCTAACATCCTTCATCAGAAAAGTTCAACTCCATTCACGGACTGTTTTGGGCATCTTAGACATTTTTGTTTTCAAAACTGTACAAGGTGCAAATAGTTCAAGTTCTTAGCTTTAAAATGACTACTTTCACATCTCCATACGATTTTTCTACAATTTATGGTGATTTTTACAAAACTGCCTATCATTTCAAACAACAATTCGGACCAGTCTGTGATTATGGACTTTTTCACCCAAGTTGGGGGTCATTAAAAATCGTGATAAAAATTATGAGTAAACTAGACACATTTTGTGAACTCTCAGAATTTACGGATCTAGTTTTAGACTTCGTATGATTTTTCTATGATTTTTCCAAAACAGTGCAGAATTGCTAAAGTTAGCCAACAGCATGTAAATATCATAACAGTTTGTATTATCTTGAGCAAAGTGTATAATCATAAGTTCTAATTATTGAATGTGTTTCTTTGTTAGTTTATCATCATGAACTGAAACTAAGTCATTCATAATAAATATTATTCATTCATTTTAGAACACATATATTAAACTATAAAAAAAGTATATGTAGTGACAAAGAACATGGTTTGACATGCGGAATTAAAGCTTGCACAATTGAACATGGTGATTTGGGTGTTTAAGAGATATATTGAATGACATGTGGAATTAAATCTTGCACAATTGAACATGGTGATTTGGGTGTTTAAGAGATATATTGAATGTATATGGTGTTACAAAAAGGAGCTAGATCTAGACTACATAATTAACACACACATACACACTCACTTCTACATCTCTCAAGCACACCTCTACAAGTGGACAAACCCACTATTTATAGAGGTGTTTACATGTCTCTCTCGCACTCTAACTACCAAATGGGTCTAAAGGCTAAAGCACCACATGCAAGTGGGTTTTACAAAAGTCAAACATTTACAAAGTCATGAATGAATAACTTTGCACCCCAACATTCTCCCCCTTAAAGTTAGGAATGAATGACCCACTTCAAATCTTCCAAAATCAAGCACTACGAGGTTCGAGCCTCAAAGGTGACACATGTCAAAACGAACTTCAATCTTAAATTCTTCCATAACTCTTCAATTTGGGCTCTAGGATGTGAGACCATACAATCCGAGCAGCAACGAATGATTAAGAGTATTCCAAACTCCAAATAATCACCCAATAGTTGTGCATAAAAACACACCCCAAAAATCTTCAATAAATCCAAACCCATTTCGAATACATCACTTCCGAACTTTCAATTGCATCATCTCGTGGCTTCAAAACTTCAAGATGACTTTGGTCTTCAAATCCACGTAATATGAAAAATTCAAGTTCAAATTTCCATATAAAACTTCTCCCCCTTTTTATAATCGAAATTGGATTATAAAACTCCAAAGGAAAAAGAACGTGCTCTATTCAGAATTTTTCGTGTCAAAACTCCCCCTTAACATATGGCATAAACTTTGTGTTTCAATTCGGAAAACCCAAAAAATATTCAATTTTTATTGCCGTTCACGGATCTCTTTCGACAAAATTTCTCAAAAATGGGTAGAAATTGTCAATTTCAAAATTCTGCAGTGACCCGTTGCGTCCAAAACAGCAAAATATGCAAAACTCTCCCCCTTTTCCAAAGCTGGGTAGAAAGCGTTAATTTGCACAAACTGCAGGGGCCTGAAATGCACAATCTTCAATTTTCACCAAAAAATAGTCTTTTTTTCGAATTTGGGTGAAAACTGCCAAAAATTCGAAGTTTCAGAGACCATCTTCGTAAATTCTGCCCTTGTGCACTAAACATACGAAGACCATGTTGCAAAATTGCGAAGCCTCAAACAATTTTCGAAGTTGGGCGAAAAGTGTCAAAAATTCGAAACTTGAGTTAATTTGCGAAGTGTCAAAAATTCGAAGGTTCAGGGGTTGTTTTCGAAAATGTGTCATTTGACCAAAACATTCGAAGCTTTTTGGTGCCATACATAGGAAGCATTTTTCCAATTGACAACCATTCGAAATTTGAGGGACTATATTCGAAAATTTTGGTTTTGCTTCCAAACATACGAATACGAAGGGTACGTAGACTTTATTATGAACAGTAATGAATAGTACCCCCTTCGTATATTAAAACACTCTTTGTTTGAATCTCCAATAACCCCTTCGTAAATTCACCATTATACCCTTCGTATGAAATACGCTTCATTTACTCTCACCCCTTCGTTTCTTAATCACCAAAAACCTCTTCGAATCAAGCTTCCATTTACGAGACCCATCAAATATTCTTCATATATCAAACATTCAAAAATCGACATCATACCCAAAAACGACTTTTTCTTCGCCAATTTTGTTTCTCAGTATGAACAAACATAGAGACCATTCGTACAAAATCATCAACTATCCTTTGTTTTTCACAATCGGTTACAAATATCGACTTCCCAAAATCAACAGGTGACCATCGACATTAACACTCAATTCCTTGTTCGTTCTTTGAGCAAATCGACTACATTCCTTCTTAGACCTTTGAAATCTAACCCAAAATCATCAATCCTTATTCCAGTTCATCAATATCGATTAAAAAATCAGTATACAACCTTCACCTTTTGATTTCAAGACTCGGTATCATAAAATCAAACAGTAACACTCAGCCTTCGATTTTTGATGTGAAACCAAAACCTGTTCGTCAATCGATTCTAATCGTTATCAATAAAACTTTAAGACTTCGTTTCTTATCAAAGATCAACAATCGATGTTTGATTTCAAACATTCCAGTTACAAGCAATTAATAGCAATCATCGATCCTTATTTCGCCTTCAATCATCGACTCCACAAACATCAAAAATCCCATCTGCTATTATAATCGAATCTATCTTCAAGGTTTGACTCCCAAATCAATTTCCAAACCTATTCGTTGAAATCGGCTATGACTAGAAGACACGATTTTGACTCAACATAAACACATTCGACCCAAAATCATGTTCAGCATTCAATTTCGTGTTCAATTTATCAAGAACATGAATGCTGACTTTGAGGTTGACTTTTCAATAGAATCAATAATAGACATCTTGATTATAATCTCTTTTATGTTTAGACAAATCAAATGAAATCGATTCACAAGATGATTTCAACAAACAACAAGCATTGACTGTTAGAAATAATAAGACAAATCAGAACTCGTATGAGCACACGATTAAAGAGTAATCGATGAAAGAACTTCCGATGAAGAACTGGAACAAAATTGGAATGAATTGTACAACCTAATAAAGCACACGCGTACCGATTGACTTATCAACAAACAAAGGATATCAGATCAATACATTGGGCTTAAACTGATTGGTGAACAGTAATGAATACGTAATTGGACTGGATCTTTGAACAAACAAAATGGATTGATTTTTGAATTTGTATTTGGGCTCAAAAAATTAATCAAAGCATTTTGACGATTGGGCTTAGAAATCGAACAACATGAATAGTAACTAGATATATTTTTGAGCTTGATCTAAAAACAATTATTGGATCATCAATGGGGTAAAAATGAATTAGATCCAAAGAATCAAAACGATCAAAATTCAAAAACGCAACGCACGATTTCAAATCGAATATTACAAGAGATCATAGAGAGAGACTCACCAAAATTGATCAAATTGTGACAAAAATTGCCAAACCGAGAATCGTTCTTCAAATATCACCTTGATTTTGAAGACCCGCTCTAATACCAATTGTAGTGACAAAAAACATGGTTTGACATGAGGAATTAAAGCTTGCACAATTGAACATGGTGATTTGGGTGCTTGAGAGATGTAGAAGTGAGTGTGTAAGTGTGTGTTAATTATGTAGTCTAGATCTAGATCCTTTTTGTAACACCATATACATTCAATATATCTCTTAAACACCCAAATCACCATGTTCAATTGTGCAAGCTTTAATTCCGCATGTCAAACCATGTTCTTTGTCACTACAGTATAGTTTAATAAATTCATAACACTAATACATTTCCATAAAAGAGTTCTTACATATTACAAACGTTTTAGATAAACTATAATAGGTATAGTTTATGATATATTGCATAACACACTCGTACTAAAAGAGTACATTCATACATAAAAGGTTTACACACATTATACATAAACTTGTTACCCTAAATTGTGAGACATTCTCTCTTTCCGTACGTCCGGGTGCGGAATATAATTCCTGGTAGTTATAATTAGAGTCTCCTGGAGGGGGAACGTGATACTTATATATAGATTTATATTGGGTTTGACACCCCACACCTTGCTGCTAGCTACAGTGGGACCTGCAGGTCTACGGGTGACAAATGCCATTTCATTTTCGCGACGCTTGAGAAACGTCGTGGCACTTTTCAAACAACTTGTATTCTCAGGAAATCACTAAACAGGTAATCAAGTGCTTTTGAGGATGGGACGTTAAGGCGTCAAACTTTTCATATTTTGTCAACATATTGTAATTGATTTTGAAACATGTAATTCATACAAGTGATGTAACTTTTTCAATTATATATATGTTGGTTGTGTTTGCTTGAATTACTATTGAAATTGTGGTTATGATACTATACATGAAGTCCTCCACCCCCGGACGTTTCCGCCATCCTTGGTTTGGGGGTGTGACAAGGGCCTCTTCTTGCCATTTCTCTAATTTATCTAAAATAGTGAATTTTACTGTAGTATGAGTAATGGCATAACACATACTATTGCGATAAACTTTTCTGCTAAGTGCATCAACAACCACGTTAGCTTTTCCAGGATGATATAGGATTTCACAATCATAATCTTTGATAAGCTCCATGGCTCATTGTTGTCTTATATTCAAAGTTTGCTGACTGAATATGTACTTAAGACTTTTGTGGTCGGTAAATAATTGGCACTTTGTACCAAAAAGATAATGCCTCCAAAGTTTTAGGGCAAATACCACTGCAGCGAGTTCGAGATCATGAGTGGGATAATTCTTTTCATAATCTTTCAGTTGTCTTGAGGCATAGGCTATCACTTTTCCACGTTGCATCAACACACAACTGATTCCCAATCTTGAAGCATCACTATATATAGAGAAGTCATCATCACCTTCTGGGAGTGATAAGATTGGAGCATGAGTAAAAAGATCTTTTAGAGTTGAAAAAGCTCTTTCTTGGGTTTCACCCCATTCGAACTTCACTTCCTTCTGTGTAAGACTCGTGAGAGGTACGGCTATACGAGAAAAGTCTTTAATGAATCTCCGGTAATATCCTGCGAGACCCAAGAAACTGTGAATTTCGGAAGCATTACAGGGCACTTCCCAATTTTGAATGGCTTCGATTTTGATAGGATCTACGGATACACCATCACTAGAAATAACATGGCCGAGAAATTGAACTTGGCGAAGCCAAAATTCGCATTTCAAGAATTTAGCATATAGTTTCTCCTGTCGAAGAAGTTCCAATACCGCACGAATATGAATGACATGATCAGCTTTAGACTTGGAATAGATTAGAATATCATTAATGAATATGATGACTGATTTATCGAGCATTGGGCGGCATACCCGATTCATCATATCCATGAATACAGCCGGAACATTTGTTAAACCAAACGACATAACAAGGAATTCATAATGCCCATATCGAGTACGAAAAGCAGTCTTCGGTACATCTTGCTTGTGAACTTTCAACTGATGATAGCCAGATCTTAAATCAATCTTTGAGAAATAGCTAACATCCTGAAGTTGATCGAATAAATCATCGATGCGAGGTAGTGGGTACTTGTTCTTGATAGTCACCTTATTCAGCTCACGATAATCAATGCACATCCACATCGATCCATCTTTCTTTTTGACAAACAGTACTGGAGCACCCCAAGGAGAGGTACTCGGTCGAATGAAACCCTTGTCAAGGAGTTCCTGCAGTTGGATCATCATTTCTTTCATCTCAGCTAGCGCAAGACGATAAGGAGTCTTTGCAATCGGAGCAGCACCAGGCACAAGGTCAATTCAGAATTCTACTTGCTTATCCGGAGGAAGGCCAGGCAAGTCATTGGGGAAAACATCAGGATATTCGTTAACAACTAGAACATCATTTACAATTTTCTTCTACTCTTTTGAGAGATCAACTGTGTAGGCCAGATAGATAGAACACCCTTTCGATATGAATTTACGAGCTTTACGGAAAGAGATTATTTTTAAGAGTCTTTGTTCACCGTAGACATAGATAGGATTCTCCCCTTCAATAGGAATGCGTACTATCTTTTCATAACACAAGAGTTCTGCGTGGTTCTTTGATAACCAATCCATGCTGAGAATAATGTCAAAGTTGGGCAAGGAGATAGGGATCAGGTTAGCGAGAAAAGTATAACCTTCAATTTCTATAACACAATCCCAATAGACTTTATCAGCAAGTAATGATATACTTCCCGCAGTATCTATGTGAAATGGTTGCGCGAGTACAAAGCAAGCAATTTGAAAGGAATGCGCAAATTCGTAAGACACAACAGAATCTGAGGCACCAGAATCAAATAAGATGTGAGCAGGTCTAGAGTTGACAAGAAATGTATCCATCACAACATTCGGGTCCTCGCGTGCCTCCTCTGAGGTAATATGGAATGCACGACCCCTAGCTTTTGGCACCTCCTCCTTTTTAGTTGGAGTACCCTTTGATTGCTGAATAGGGACTTGACTTCTCGCTGGTTGTTGAACAGAAGCTTGACTTCCTGTTATCTGACTAGTAAGAGTAGGGCAAAAATGCTTCTTGTGGCCAGTAATACCACATGCATAGCAAGTAACATCTTTTCTTGGGCAAGCTGGCTTTATATGACCCTTTTCTCCGCATCCATAATAGACAATGGATTCCTTGTCTATTTTGCATTGGCCTGGATGATTCCTTCCACAAATACGACATGAAGGCGATTGCATAGAAAAAGATTGTGATCTACCGCGTCCACGAGAGGCATTTTGAGTTTGAACTTGATTACCAGGTTCAGTCCGAACGGATTGAGCTGGTAGAAAAGAGGGAACAGTAACAGTTCTTTCAGTACGTAGATGCTTCGGAGCAGTAACAGTGGCACCACGTATTTCTAAGTCATGCTCACGTCTTCGAGCATATTCAACGGCTTTATCGAATGACAGAACTTCTCAATTAGCAATGAAATCGTGGATTTCGTGTCGTAGTCCCTCCATGAATAACTAAATTTTCTCATCTTCAGTTGGAATATACTGTTGGATAAGGTGTCTAAGTCCATAACTATTTCTGGTATGTACTTGACCCGACCCGGCATGGTCCATTTGGGTTGCATGGCACCATGCAATTGGATAGACTAAATGAGAGAAATAACACTTGGAGATTATTAATATATTATAAGTTCTAATATATTAATAATATTATTTGATTAGTTTGATCAAGAATTAATTAAGTGATCAAAAGATAACTAATTAAATATATGGGTTGATTATGTAAATCATCCATATCTTGTATAGTGGGCTAAAAGGCTCCATGGACTATCAAGTTGGGTTCCACCCATAGGATGCTCCATGGGAGTTACAAACCCATGGGTCATGGAAATGAAGAGTCATGACACATTAGGGTTTAACCCTAGATGTGTCAACACTATATAAGTAACATGTTCTCCACCCAAAATTGGCTACACTAAGAATCAAGAGGGCTTGGCCGATTTTGAGAAGTGAGTATTCTCTCATAAGTTCTTCCAAGAGCATTTGGTGTTGTGTGAAGCATTTGAGGCAACACACTTGGGGTGCTAGGCTCACAAGGTTTCAAGGAACACAAACAACAACAAGGTAAGTTATTCTATCTATACTTTATGTTAAAATTGTTCCCCATGTATGCTAGATAGGAATATAACCTTGGAATTCAACTTTGCATGACAATTAGACAAACATAGATCCAAGGTTATTAGGGTTGCATGTACACTTAGGAAGTGTTAGAATGCTCAAAACCCATCAGTGGTATCAGAGCCTAGGCTTGTTTGCTCTTATTTTTGCTTAAAAGTTGAAAACAGAATCGGAAATTTTGCTGTCTGCGAATGGACTCGTCGAGTCTATAGGGGGGACTCGTCGAGTCCATGAGTATCTTTAACCAACTCGGCGAGTCAGTTTATGCACTCGGCGAGTAGGGTCGAATAAGTGCAAAATTTCGATTCAGTTGCTGGAAAAATGAATTAGAAACATTACCCTAAACTGTTTTGGTAATTGAAAACTTGTTTTTGGTGGTGTAATGTCTTTGCTAATTCATTTACAACAACTAGTTATCAAAATTACAAAGTTTTATGTAATTTTTGGTTGTGTTCATATTCATGTTCTTGTTCTTATGATGTTTTAGATGATCATAGGAATTATTTGTAACCTATTTGGTAGTTTAATTCTTGATCATAATGTGTTTTAATGGAGTCCATAACTTATCCTCAAGTTATGGAAAACCAAGAGTCACACTTGAGTTAAAAACCATTAAGAAAACACAAGAGTTAGAAAAATGAAGAGTCTTCATTTTATTACTCTATTAAACTCATAAGTTACAAGAAATGAAAAGTTTTGAAAGTTACAAAACTTGCCCTCAAGTTTTGGAACAAGTAAAGTTAAGTTAAAACTTTAAGTTCCAACCCCTAGAATTTTAAAAGTTAAAATTCAACCCTTATACTTATATTATGATAATTTAATAATTATATATATATATATATATATATATATATATATATATATATATATATATATATATATATGTATAAGAATAAAGTCGTCTTACCGTTAGTACGCCTCATTCACGAAGCCGGTCTATAAGGTGGGTATAAGGTTGTTGCCTATAAAATGGTGACTTAATGGGTGTATATTCTCACCCACCACTTGCTTGACTGGTGGAGGGTCGTTAGCCGAATGGGTAAGACAAGGACTTATAAATTCTCATTCAAAGTATGATGAATATTATAAAGTAACTAAATGTTTATTAAATTCCCAATCTTAGTTACTTTAGGAAAAATGTGAATAAGGTGCTAATCCATGAAATTACACTTTACACTTTGTCTAAGTCGTTGGTGGAGCGTGTGTGGTTAACCGGCACACTAACTTGGACTTAACAAGGTAGGTAAAGGGTGACTTAAGGTTTATTATAGTATCGGTGGAGCGTGTGTGGTTTACCGGCACATCGATTGAGTGATAAACTTTAAGGGTACCAAGTGATTTGCATGGTTACTTCACACCTCGTTTTGTGATCCTCGGCATCCCAGTCACAAAACCTGGAGGGCACGCTCGAGATTGAAACATGCCTTTGAAAAGTTCATTGGATCTCAAAGAATCTAGGAATTTCTAAAACCAATAAAAACTAAATATTTAATATTTCGGTTTTCGTGGTGGAAATTGGTGAATCGTCATTCACCTACCTTTCAAATATGGTATAGCTTAGATTACGGCATACCTCTTCTAAGTTATATTATATTGTGATTGGATCCTAGCCTTAATATTACATTTGGGTGTTTTATTAAGGACTCTCTTAAATCTAAACTAAACTCGTTTTTCTCTTTCAGATGTCTTCAAATAATGCTTCTGGCTCGAATCCTAATGGCTCCTTTACTCTTATGAGTTTGTGTGGGAAAGTCGCTTTTGATGGATCCAACTTCAATAAATGGATCAGAAACATCAGGATGATTACCCGCTACGAGGACAAAGAATATGTCCTTGACAAGGAGCTTAAGGAAATTGATGAGTCCACTGCAACTCCACAGGAGATCGCTGACTTTCATACTCATGAAAGAGATGCAACCAAGGTGGCTTGCATCATGTTGGCCACCATGACAGCTGAACTCCAAAAGTCTTATGAGGATTTCTACCCTTATGAAATGCACCAAGATTTGATGGAAAGATACCATCAAAGTGCACGACAAGAGAGGTACGAAGTCATCTGCTCCATGATAACAACCATGATGAAAGACGGAGAGTCCGTCACGAGCCACATGCAGAAAATGCAAAGGTATGTGGATCGTTTGCTGAAGCTCAATGTGAACTTCCCTGAGGAGCTTGCAATAGATATCATTTTGCACTCCTTACCATCGTGCTATGATCAATTCCGCATGACATATCACATGAACAAGGAAGAGGTCACCCTCGGCAAACTTCAGGGACTTCTCAAGACCGCAGAAACAGGTCTTAAGGGGAAGTCGGTTGCTATCACTCCTACTCCAGACTCAACTCCGGTCTTGGCAATCGGGCAAAGTCGAGGGAGGAAGAGAAAGAGATCTTCAAAGGGTACCAAGGCTCGGACCCTTGATGGCTCTTCTTCAAGTGGAACCAAGAAAGGTTTCATTACTCCTTCTTCTGACCCAAAAGAGGCTGAATGCTTCTATTGCCATGAAAAAGCTCATTGGAAGCGAAACTGCCCAAAGTACCAGCAGGATGTAAAGGATGGGAAAGTCAAACCCAACCATGCATGTATTTACACTATCATTTCTAATAACTCACCCCATTCGAAATCTTGGGTCCTTGATACCGGTTGCGGTATTCATATTTGTTGTGACTTGCAGGGACTAGGAAGAAGTGAGAATGTGGAGCAAGGAAGAATAAACTTAATCATGGGGAATAGGAAAGTTACACCTGTCACCAAGATTGGAGTTTATACTTTATCGCTAAGTAGTGGGTTAAATTTAGATTTGAATAAATGTTGTTATTCGCCAGAAATGGCAAGAAATATTATTTCCTTTCATGCATTATACAAACAAGGTTTCACCTTTTCATTTGATAATGAAGTTGGTTCGATTAATGCTTTCTTTAATAATGTACTTTATTTTAAAGCATTACCTTGTGATGGTGTGTATGAAGCTGTATCTATTGTAGATAACTTAGGAAATAATGTTTTGTGTATTGATTCTACTAATAATAATAACTTGGATAAAGCATCATTATGGCATTGTCGTCTTGGACATATAAGCAAGAAACGCATAGGCCAACTCCAAAAGGATGGAGTCTTGGAGTCGTTTGACCTAAAGTCAAATGATAGTTGCGAATCATGCTTACTTGGAAAAATGACAAAGTCACCCTTCACAGGCTCGTGTGAAAGGGATGAAGGTTTGTTGGACCTTATACACACGGATGTGTGTGGACCATTCAAACATGCCACAAGAGATGCTAATCGTTATTATTTGACTTTTACTGATGATTACAGTAGATATGGATATGTCTACTTAATCAAGCATAAGTCAGAGACTTTCGAGAAGTTTAAGGAATTTAAACAGGAAGTCGAGAATCAATTGGGCAGGAACGTTAAGATGCTTCGATCCGATCGAGGTGGTGAGTATCTTAGTTCAGAGTTCCTCGACTATCTAAAGGAATGTGGGATTGTCTCACAATTGACACCTCCCAGGACACCGCAGTTGAATGGTGTGGCTGAGAGGCGTAATCGAACCTTGTTGGACATGGTTCGTTCCATGATGAGTCGAGCTTCGCTACCAATCTCATTCTGGGGGTATGCCTTAGAGACTGCCGCCCATATCCTTAATCTAGTCCCTACAAAGAAAGTTGCCAAAACTCCTCACGAGATGTGGACTGGTAAAGTACCTAAGCTAGACCACATCAAGATTTGGGGATGCGAGGCTTTCGTGAGACGCGAGACTCATGATAAGCTCGAACCCCGAAGCGAGAGGTGTATTTTCATCGGCTACCCACAACAATCCTTTGGTTACCTCTTCTACAGACCTAGTGACAATGTGGTCTTTGTAGCTAGAAGAAGAGTCTTTCGAGAAAGAGAGTTTATAAGCCAAGGAGACAGTGGGAGGCAAGTTGATCTTGAAGAAATTCAAGAGTCAAGTGGTGAAGGAACTTCAAACTCTAGCCCTCAACTTGAGGAGGAAACTCCTGTTGAGCCAATTGACGAATCTGTACCTCTGAGGCGTTCCACGAGAGTTAGGAGTGCACCTGAGCATTACTATGGATTCCATATTACTGCAGAAGGTGAGACACTTATTAGTGATGAGACACTAGTAAGTCAAGATGACCCTAACAGCTACGAGGAAGCCATGGCAGGCCCCGAGTCTGCTAAATGGAAAGAGGCTATGGATAGCGAGATACAATCCATGTATGACAATCAAGTTTGGAACTTGGTTGAGAATGTACCAGGTCGAAAGACTGTAGGGTGCAAATGGGTCTTCAAGAAGAAGACCGACATGGACGGTAAAGTACACACTTATAAGGCTAGACTGGTTGCAAAGGGCTTCTCTCAAATTCCTGGAGTGGACTATGATGAGACCTTTTCTCCGGTAGCCAAGATTAAGTCTATTCGGGTTCTGTTAGCCATAGCCGCATTTCATGACTATGAAATTTGGCAAATGGATGTCAAAACAGCTTTCCTTAATGGAAAGTTGGCTGAAGATGTTTACATGAGTCAGCCAGAGGGTTTTGTCAGTAACGAGTACCCTAATAGAGTGTGTAAGCTTGAGAAATCCATTTATGGATTAAAGCAAGCACCTCGCAGATGGAATCTTTGCTTTGATGAAAAGGTCAAGGAATTTGGCTTTTCTAGGAGTGAAGATGAATCTTGTGTATATGTCAAGGCTAGTGGGAGTATAGTTAGCTTTTTGGTATTGTATGTGGATGACATACTACTCATAGGAAACGACATTCCAACCCTGCAGGAAGTAAAATCCTGGCTTGGAAAGTGTTTCGCTATGAAGGACCTTGGTGAAGCTGCCTATATTTTGGGGATAAGGATTTTGAGAGATCGGAGTAAAAGACTAATTGGACTTAGTCAAAGTACCTACTTGGAGAAGGTTTTGAAGAGATTCAGAATGCAAGACTCCAAGAAAGGAGAGTTGCCCATCCAGAGTAGCGCCAAGTTGAGTAAGACACAAAGCCCTAGCACAGAGGCTGAGATAGCAGAAATGAGTCGAGTACCTTATGCTTCGGCTGTAGGTTCGATCATGTATGCTATGACGTGTACTCGACCTGATGTAGCCTTTGCCTTGAGCATGGTTAGCAGGTTTCAGGGGAACCTTGGCAAGGCACACTGGACTGCGGTAAAGAATATTCTCAAGTACCTACGAAGGACTAAGGACTGGGTCCTTACCCTCGGTGGGAGTGATGACTTGAGAGTTGTAGGGTATAGTGATGCTAGCTTCCAGACTGATAGGGATAATTTCCGCTCTCAGTCAGGCTGGGTCTTTACCCTAAATGGAGGAGCAATTTCTTGGAAGAGTTCCAAGCAAGAGACAGTGGCAGATTCTACTTGTGAATCAGAGTATATTGCAGCTAGCGAAGCAGCAAAGGAGGCGTTATGGCTGAGGAACTTCATTGGAGACCTTGGAGTTGTACCAGCTATTAAAGAGCCAATGGAAATTTTCTGTGATAGTGAAAGTGCTATTGCCTTAGCCAAGGAACCAAGGGATCACGGGAGATCCAGACACATCGACAGAAAATACCATTTCATCAGACATCGGATCGAAGAAGGACTCCTCGTGGCAAAGAGGGTATCATCAGATGAGAATCCGGCAGATCCCCTCACGAAGGGACTGACTCGGATTAAGCATCTCCAGCATGCTCGGAGCATAGGGATGAAGGATGATATTAGATTTAGTAGTTAGATAACCTCGAAATTTGTAAAGTGTAATTGACATTTGATGATGAATAAAAGTGTTTTATTTATGAGTAAAGTGTTACTATCTCTTGTCGATCGTTTACTATATTTCTTTTGCATGTTTTGACTTCCAGAATAATTTTGTTTGGTATAACATATTATTCAAACCTCCACAGTCGGTCATATGTCGGAAGTAGGTATGAATTAAGACTGTCATGTTTGGTTGTAGAGGTCTGGGACAAGGCTACAACAATCATGAGTGCTCATAAGTTCTGAGCATTGGACTCAACCCACGCTCACTGGAATCACTTCATGGAATTCTATCTCGAGTGATCGTGAGACGGTAATATCATATAAATCTTTAAACCTAGAGATATGATTTGTTACTTACAAGTTGGTTATGCATTGATTGTACGAAAAACGCATTGGTAACTCGATGTTATAAAATCGCGCTCTTATGTGTAATTCAATGAGTAGTAGAACAAACATATGAGTCGAAGTTTATCTGTTCCTTCTTGGATTAGAAGCTGATATCTGGGCCCCTCGATGATTTTGTTTTGACCTATGTACCGGGCCCGGTCAGAACTAAATTGATGTGTTCAATGAAGTTCTTTGTCAAACAAATCGGAAATCGGGAAACAATTGTTGGACAATAAGTAAGACATTGTTCCATGTATTTGTTCGACTGATATCTAGAACAGAGGATTATATGATCACTTATCTTAAATGGCGTACCATCATCTTCTCAGTTTCGAGAAACCTTGAAAAGAGCTACGATTGCCGATCGGTTCCTGAAGTCATACTTGCAGTAATAGTTATTAGACTTATCCAAGTGGGAGACTGTTGGATAAGGTGTCTAAGTCCATAACTATTTCTGGTATGTACTTGACCCGACCCGGCATGGTCCATTTGGGTTGCATGGCACCATGCAATTGGATAGACTAAATGAGAGAAATAACACTTGGAGATTATTAATATATTATAAGTTCTAATATATTATTAATATTATTTGATTAGTTTGATCAAGAATTAATTTAGAATTAATTAAGTGATCAAAAGATAACTAATTAAATATATGGGTTGATTATGTAAATCATCCATATCTTGTATAGTGGGCTAAAAGGCTCCATGGACTATCAAGTTGGGTTCCACCCATAGGATGCTCCATGGATGCTCCATGGGAGTTACAAACCCATGGGTCATGGAAATGAAGAGTCATGAGATATTAGGGTTTAACCCTAGATGTGTCAATACTATATAAGTAACATGTTCTCCACCCAAAATTGGCTACACTAAGAATCAAGAGGGCTTGGCCGATTTTGAGAAGTGAGTATTCTCTCATAAGTTCTTCCAAGAGCATTTGGTGTTGTGTGAAGCATTTGAGGCATCACACTTGGGGTGCTAGGCTCACAAGGTTTCAAGGAACACAAACAACAACAAGGTAAGTTATTCTATCTATACTTTATGTTAAAATTGTTCCCCATGTATGCTAGATAGGAATATAACCTTGGAATTCAACTTTGCATGACAATTAGACAAACATAGATCCAAGGTTATTAGGGTTGCATGTACACTTAGGAAGTGTTAGAATGCTCAAAACCCATCATATACTTCGTAGCAAACCTTGCTCTTTGATTAAATTGAGTTTCATACTCATTCACAGTCATTCCTCCTTGTTTAAGCTCGAGGAATTCCTTCTCCAATATCCTCCTCATGTGTAGAGGACAATACTTTTTTAGAAAACGATTTTTAAACATTTCCCAGGCTAAATTCTCCTGGTCAAACCCGTTGGGAGATTCATATGTTGCTTCCCACCAGACCAAGGCTTCTCCGATGAGCATTGCGGAAGCATAATTATCCTTGTCTTCATTATCCACATGAGAAATACGAAACACTTTCTCTATGTTCTGGATCCAAGTAAGAACAATAATGGGATTGAGAATACCGGAAAAATCTGTAGCACCACCTACTCTTGAAATCTTTGAACGAGGGACGCTTCACCTCTCCTTTTGAAGATTCTCCAGTGGCTTTCTCTTTTCCCTTATCAACATTCTTTTTGTGTTCTTCGAGAGTCTATCGAATAACACCGGTAAGTTTACCCAAGAGTCGCTTCTCACGAGGAGATACTGGAGTATTCACTTCCTCGGGTTGAGGACCTCCACCAACCTTAGGGGTATGGCTACTAACCTGTTCATCCATTGCTCTGCAATACGGAGTAACATTGTATTTTAGAATATTAGGGTTTATTATTACCTAATACTTTTACTTATATGTTTCCTATGGTTTGTACCCCTATACTTATAATGATTAAGTTCATATATTGAACTTCCAATAGTTTAAGTCTAAATACTAATCCGTGGAATTTAGTTCACTCAAACTACTGCTCTGATACCATGATTGAAAGACCCTAACTTTCATATTTATGAAAGACCCAAACTTTCATACTCGACAATATAGTTACTCCAAAACATGCTACTTGCATATTCATAAAAACAATATTTTACATTGATAAAGAGGTTACAAACTACTGGATTCAAACCGAGTATTTTAAAGTGTTATATATTACATAACTTCCCAGGATTCTATACTTTTATACATATGGGAGTGCAAAATACAATAGTTTCAAACTATTCATAAGCTTCTATCGATACAATAGTTTCAAACTATTCAAAAATGTTCTACCAGTATATAACTATACTGGATGTTTATCTCCTGCAATTTGTTAAACATCGAGAGGGTAAGTGGTGACGATTAGTGAGTTCAATAATAGATACAATATAACATTATGCCATATATATATTTTAATATGGCAGAAGCAAAGAGGAACAAGAAACAACATGGGCATATCTAAATCATGTGACAAACATTCCATATCAATCATTGATTTGATTTAAAGATATACAATCAATGAGACATAACAATTTCCATGCTTGATATACATCAATAAAGCTTTGGCCCAAACGACACAGAAGATATACAACTTCGGATTAACATTTTGGTAGATTTCAGGCTTATAGCCCTGTCTAACCTTCTGCCACTACCATAGAATAGAATTCATTCTCTTACGAAGACATGTTCCACATGGCCAGAGGCTACATACCAGTACCAACGTGAATCTAAGTCCTTTCACTGGTCACATGGTCAAAGGTATTTCTTTGCTATTAAAAATAGCGAATAAAAATAACCCGGGAAAATGACTCGGAATAATAACACCGAAAAGCACGTAGCACATATAACACATAACATACAATTATATCTATATATTAAACTCACCGCGAAATAACCGGGGGCTAAAATATTAATTTGGGCAGTACTTCGGCTCTAAATATGAGTTTCGTCGTTGAAAACCGGGCTCTGCGAAGGTAGAGCTTCGAAGCCGAAAAGATAAAATTTTCAGGCTTCTCGGGAGTCTCAGGGCGTGTTTCGGGCTTTGGAATCAGTACCGGGGCTTTCGGGGGAAGTGGAAGTAGAAGAAATATAAGTTTAGGGGTGAAAATGGGTAAATTTCAAGCATTTACCCGGGAGGTCTCGCACCCTTTATATAGGTGCGAGCCTCGGATCCTAAGCGAGGGGAAAGGGACATGCGTCTGCAAGGTTCGGACCAGGTGGCAGCAGGGCGAGGCTTGGTTTGGTCAGCTGGCTGCTTCGGTTTGGACCTAACTTCGGTCCAATGGGAGGAGGGCACGAGGGTGCGAGGGTGATCCGGGGGTGTCTCCTGCGTAGGTGTTCCAAGCTTAGTGGACATCGGACTTGGTCCAATCAGAAGGCAACACGCAAGGTTGCGGTCCAATCATCAGCGAACACGTGTCCGACACGTGGAAGCCTCGCATACAAGGGTGACGTGACAGTACTATTCATGCGAATTTTCTCGAAAAATGTGCCAAATCTTGTAAAATCCATAACTTTTGCATACGAGTTCCGTTTTTGACGGTCTTTATATGAACGCAAAGCTAAAATTATGCTCTACAACTTTCGTTTAGACTTCATCGGCTAATTTTGATTTTAATTTTAATATTATTATTTTTAATAGACCGGGACAGGAAAATCCGTGAAAAATTCATAACTTTTCATCCGACGTCCGTTTTTGTCAGACTTTTTACTGTTGTATTACAAATGGTGAGACCTTCAATTCTCGTTTAGGTTGTGTCGGCTAAAAATCACTCGATCTAAAATTCGAGTTTTTAGCTGTCTACTGCTAAGCTGAAACTTCGAAAAATCATAAATTTCTCATACGAAATCAGATTTTGGCGTTCTTTATATGAAAGTTGATTATTTTCACGAGTTCAACAACTGTCATTATATCACTAAGGCTAAAAATTAGTTTATCGAAAACAAAATTTTTACGCGACAAAGTATTTTTCGGATTTATCACGGATCTTCGTTTGGTCATAACTTCTTCGTTATAACTCGGATTTCGACGAAGTTTTTGCCTAAATGTTTCTAACGAGATTCTATGCAACATTAAATAATAAAATTTCACTTATTTGAAATTTTATATTTTCGCTAAATTTTACTATTTGACTTTTAATTGGAATCTGATAAGACTTCCAACATTTTATGAGTGATTCTAAACATAGTTTTACTTTATTTATATTAAAAACTATCTGTTAGAACTCAATATTCAAATTCACTTAATATTTCATAATATTATTTACTTAAAACACAATTTCAAAACGTGAATGTTACAAATACCTCCTCCTTTTGAGGATTTCATCCCCGAAATTACATTGATTAAATAAATGAGGATATTTTGCTCTTATCTCATTCTTATTTTCCCAAGTATAATTTGGGCATCGATGGTGTTTCCACTTGACAAGCACCAACTCCACTTCTTTATTACGTTGATTAGTTGTTCTTTCATTCACGATCTCTTCCGGCTCTTCTACATATCTTAACTTATTATCCAATTTCACCTCGGATAATGGAACCGTCTCATCATTGATGCTCAAGCATTTGCGCAGATAGCTCACATGAAACACATCATGAATACCTGCCAAATCTTCAGGTAATTCTAAGCAGTATGCTTGCTTTCAAATTCTCTGGATGATTTTGAAAGGACTAACAAATCTAGGACTTAACTTTTCTTTCTTCCCAAATCTCATAAGGCCTTTCCATGTGGATACCTTCAACATCACGAAATCGCCCACTTGGAATTTTATGGTTCGTCTTCTCTTTTCTTTATAGGACTTCTGTCGATCCTGGCCACTTTCATTCTTTCTCGTACGATTTGAATTTTGTCGGTGGTGTCTTGAATCATTTCAGGGCCTCCAAGGATCTTCTGTCCTATGTCTCGCCAACATAATTGAGTACGACACTTGCGACCATATAATGCTTCATATGGTGGCATTTTAATTGAAGCGTGGTAACTATTATTATATGAGAATTCGACAAGAGGTAAGTATTTATCCCAGTTACCACCGAACTCCAAGAGACATGCACGGAGCATATCTTCTACTGTTTGGATTGTTCTCTCTGTTTGACCATCTATCTGGGGATGATAAGTTGTGCTGAGAGCAACTCGAGATCCTAATTCACGTTGCATACTCGCCCAAAAGTGAGAAGTGAAGCGGGTATGACGATCGGAAATGATCTTTAGTGGCACACCATGTCTTGCCACAATTTCATCCAAGTATACTTGTACGTATTTCTCCGTTGGAGCCGTTTCACGCATGGCAAGAAAATGAGCGCTTTTAGTCAGGCGGTCGACAATTAACCAAATTCTATCATGCTGTCTAGCAGTCTTTGGTAATTTGGTAATAAAATCCAAAGAAATCCCAAGTTAAAGATGAATAAACACATAGATGAGCTAAGACAGGGACATTATACCTTGAAGTTGTTGAAGATGAAGTAAACTCCCTGAATCTACTGTCTCCAACTCAAGTTCCAAGCTCCTTTCTTCCTTCCAAGATTTACTATCACACAAGAACACCAAAAATGGACTCAACAAAGCACAAACGGCTAGGGTTTCGATGAGAAGTGTTTGGGAGCATAAAGGAGAAATTGAGGCTGCATAAGGTTGTTTAAATAGGATGCAAACCACTGGATTAGGGTTTTAGTCCAGACAGCAGCTACTCGCCGAGTCCGGGACCCGACTCGGCGAGTCCATGACTTAAACTCTGCGCCTCATCCCGCTTCTACTCGGTGAGTTGGTCCTTCAACTCAACGAGTCCAAGACCAAAAATTCAAAATAATTAAAGATTTAATAACAGAATACGTACCAAGAACTAGGTGCTACAACACAAGCTTGACCAAAAGTCAAATTGGTCAAAAAGTCAACGCTTAATGGTCAAAGTCAAACAGTCAACATGCAGACTATTGCCACGTTGTGGCCTTCCTTGGCCACGTCGTGACCATGCCAGGAAAAAACAGTTGAGGTTTCAAACGCCACCATGTTGTGGTCACCTTCGCCACGTCGTAAGAACTGTCTGAAGTGCCATTTCTTCACTAGACACTTAATCCTTATAGATCTAAATCGAAAACTTCAGATCTACTCCTTCTTAAGGACATAATGGATAACGTTTCCAACTTTATCCTTAAGTACCTCATCCAAACGTAAAATCATCAGCCCTAAGTCCAATAAGTACTTAATATGACCAAAACTCAAACATGAGATCAATAACACTCAAGCTAAGACCTTTTCCTCACTAACTTAGAAGTTCATGACCATGAGAAAACCGTATCAAGCTCTGGAGTTCCTCAAATTCCAAGAGTATCCAAGAATGGGACCAAAACATCCAAAAATAGGCTCAAACATCAAAGAAGAAACACAAAGGTCAAGATATAAACTTCATACCTGTAACGCTTGCAGATCCGGGCTAGTCAATTTAGAGGCAATAAGTGTCGAAAATGAATTTTTGACAAAATATTATTTAGAATAAATAATATTAACCAAGTTTTAGAATATGTATCAAGGGTTCTGTACATATAAAGAACGCCGAAATCCGAGTTATAACGAAGAAGATATGACTCGTCAAAGTTTTACGGCAAAATTGACACGACACCGGGAATAGTAAAATGTGAATTTACGATAAAAGACTTTCTAGCCTTAGCGATCTAAATGAAAGTCGTAGTATATGTGAAACCAAGAGTGTTCATAAAAAGAACGTTCAAATCTGACTTCGTATGAGGAAGTTATTATTTTTCTAAGATTTAGCATAACAATAAACAACCTAGAAATTCAAATTTTACATCGGTCGATTTTTAGCCAAAATAATATAAATGAGCAATGAAGATGTCCTTAATAGGAGTTAAACGATAAAAATACAGTCGAGAACGGAGCTCGTATGGGAAAGACATGGACGAAGCTTAGTCTTTAGTCTTTAAGCGTGGCGAATTCGATGTAGATTAATAAATCTGAGATAGAATAAGAATTGGCCAACGAGGTCTAAATGAAAGTTATAGTACTCTTAAATACCAAGTCGTGGATATAAATAACGACTAGAATAGAGCTCGTATGAGAAATATATGGATGAAATTTAGTCTCTACTCTTCAAGCGCGACGAATTCGATACAGTTTTGTAAGTCTGAGCTACAATGAGAGTTAGCCGACGGGGTCCAAATGAAAGTTGTAGTACTTGTAAATACCAACACGTGGATATAAAGAACATAGAAAATGGAGCTCGTACGTGGAAGATACGGACGAAGCTTAGAGACTACTCTACGATAAAACCCTATAAATAAAGGGTGAATCCTTCATATTTCCCACACCTTTCACCCTCTCTTTCTCTCTTTACTTTCTCTCTCTAAGCCCCCTAAACCCCTAAGCCTAGGTAAACCCCTAGCACCCGAAGGAAGCCACAAGGCTCCCAGAGTCCCGAGAAAAAAGGTCTTTCGGTTCGGAAACGCTGCTCCAAGCGAAACCCGGTTTTTGAGAAAACCCGTTGTAAGTGAGCTACGCCTAAAAATTTACATAATCGCTATTTTTAATATAGCTTTTAATTAACTATAGTAACGTTATTAGGACCTTATGGTAATTATTTGGGCTATTATTATGGGTTATATAAGTGTTGTTGCAATATCTTTTTAACCATTCGCTGTACGGGGAATCCGGTTTGGAGGGCCACTTGGGTTGCTGGATTCATAAGTGCTATATGCCAAAATGATCCTGCCCTCCGGTGTTTCATGTCTGGCCCCGGTCTATACATAGTGGGTGAAGAGTATTTTTTAACACTTATAAAATAGTTATAATAGCTAGACTATTAATTAGTCCCGGTAAAACGTTAGACTATACTCTAGTGGTAATGGTACTAGGATTTGTCGAAGGAAATTGTTTTAAAGTAAACGAAGTGCTGTCCGAGAACTGGTTCACCACCTTATCAAGTGAGTGAATAGTTACTTTCATATTACATATAGATATGAAGTATTTAATATAAATTATGTGCTATGATTGCATAGTTACTTTCATCTTACACATAGATACGAAGTATTTTATATAAATTACGTGCTATGTGTGCATATTATCTGAATACTTGTTGTCTATGCTGAATGAACGATTTTATACATGCTTCAAATGAATTAAACTGTATATGTGTTTTATATCTGCAAAATATGTTGGGTAAAACATGGGTAGATGAAATATGAGTCGGATGATGAGATGGGAGGTGTATAGACCATGATATAAGGGTGAGAGGTGAACAATGA
Organism: Lactuca saligna; assembly: GCF_052625555.1. Classification (NCBI taxonomy): domain Eukaryota; kingdom Viridiplantae; phylum Streptophyta; class Magnoliopsida; order Asterales; family Asteraceae; genus Lactuca; species Lactuca saligna. The sequence goes on along the minus strand of NC_136419.1, from coordinate 141,326,102 downwards.
GAGAAGCCTTTTACCCAAATGATGGACCCATCATCTAGCAGAGTATGGAGGAAAACCACAGACTATTCTAGATAGTCCAGTGGAACACTAGCAGGCTCGCAACGTGTAGTTGTTGTGAACGATGTATTCACCCGGTGTACTCTAAACCTTGGCGAGTATGCAGACTTAGTGCCTAAACCCTGGCGATCATGTAGACTTGATGCCTAAACCCTAGTGACTATGCTGACTTAGTACCTAAACCCTGGCGACTATGTGGACTTAGTGTCTGTTGTATAAACCCTGCCGACTATGCAGACTTAGTGCCTAAACCCGGTGACGATAGAATTCGTTCCAGTTCCTTAGGATAATCCTTAGGAATAAATGAACGAGAAATACCTGATTTTTAGGGTAGATCCTTAAGAGTAAAGAAGATAATGGGGATGAGTAATTAGGTTGATTAATTTTTTGAAGATTAAACATAATAATTATATTATTGTGGGTTGAAAACCCTATGTACACACCAGGTTTCCCAACCTGACCCACTTAGTTTATTTATATCATAGGTGTTGATCTGAAGTCAAATTACACTGAGAGATTAATAAGATGTAAATCACTAGTGATAATGAATGTAAGTTCTATTTATGCTTATGTTTCTGTATTGACAATGACATCCCAAATGTTTTAAAATGAATAAAAATACTTTTCTTTGGAAATGCCTTGATAATGTATTTATCATGTTTTACTGGGAACAAATTCCGCAACATTTTTATTCAAAGAGGTACTCTGATTTTTATAACGCATAAACAAAATCGGTCTTTTCTGGCAGGGAAAATGGAGATGTCACAATACCTCCAATAACTTAGAAATGTGAAGAAGATGTTGGATCTAAGCTTGCTCCTTTCTTCCTTGCATCAAGATGAATTTCTTCCTTCTTCAAGTTTTACCAAAAAAAAGATATTAACCTGAAGATCAAGCCACCAAGCTCATTTCCATGGAATAGAGGCTAAGGTTTCAAAATAAAGGGATGGAGGCTGAAGAAGATTACCTAGAATGGGGCTTAAGATGCTTAAATATTGGAGAAACCATAAAAATACATGGGCTTAGGCTTGAACTTCTTTCTTCTTCAAGTTTCACCAAAAGAAGACATTAACCTCAAGATCAAGCCACCAAGCTCATTTCCATGGAAGAGAGGCTAAGGTTTCAAAATAAAGGGATGGAGACTGAAGAAGATGACCTAGACTGGGGGTTAAGATGCTTAAATATTAGAGAAACCCTAAAAATACGTGGGTTTAGGCTTGAACAGCTACCATGATATGGCGACCTTACCTCATGTCGTGGTGGTTCTATAAAACACGTATCCCTTTCTAGCATGGCCACGTCATGGGTATCCTTGCACCACGTCATGACATAGATTTTTCTTCAAAATTCCATCTTTAGTCATTGAAGACAAAAGGATTAATCAATATGGAATACGGGTGTTATATGGTTCAACTTTGGAGGAGATGAAGAAAGGTAGATGAAGATAAGTGGAAGGTGTGGCAGGAGGCAAACTAGAAATGAATGGAAGGGCTATAGGTGGGGTGGGGGTTAATTTATTTTCTTTGTTTTGTTTAATTAAATTAGTGAAAATTTCTTAACTACAATGAAAAAGGTATAAAACTCTTTTTACATGAGCTAGGTATCGGCCACAAAATAAAATGAAAACGTAAGAAGCATCTCATCAAGAGAAAAAGGTTAGGGACTCAACATATGACTTTTTGTAAAGCACGGGGAGCACTTATGTAATTCTTTTTCTAGTTTTTTAACTATTCACTATGATGCAAACTGAAAATCAGGTCATCGGGTCTTGATATCGGATCTGGATTGTAGATTGCAGAATGGTGCCATTAGCGAGTTCAAGAATCGATTCATGTTGTCATTAGGTAACAAAATCGTTAGAACCCCCCATGGATTGTGCCCTAAGAGTAGGCTCTAACGATCAAGTTAGATATGTATGTGAGGATGGAGATGGTTTCTCTTGGTTGAGAGAAAGCCATCTTTTTAGGGAGAAGTGTATAGTGGATGCTTATCAAGTCCCCTAGTATGATGTGTCGATCATATGAACCTTGCAAGCCTTTAAACAACGGGGCTGACAAGCTTACCGTATCAATTATAAATTCACACGGTAGTTGTCCTCGTGGACTTTTTGATGCTCATGGATATAATTTCGACATAATTTATTTAACTTTTACATAGTTAACAAAGTAAAATATTTACGGGTGATGACAAATTGGTTTGGTGGTTATGAAGATAAAAGGTTGGCTATGAATATTGAATTATACCTCAAAGAATATTAGGCTATTATAAATTATGAACTTTGAAATATGATTTATATTTTTTTTTATCTTTAAGGTGGTTCATTTAAGTTTTTTAGGTAGGTCACAAATTTGAACTATATATAACTTGTTATTAATAAAAAAAAAAAAGTAGGTCAATCCACCATAGTAACACTTATCCTGGTCACTATTGCATATTTCGTTCATATAATAATCTTGAATAGTTATTGCGTGTAAATTACATATTGATAATCAAAACCCATGATGAATTTTGTGGGGAAGGCAAAGTATGTATGTGCAGCAGATTTCTCTACATGAAAATATATGGGTGTGTGGATTACTTTCTTTGAGTACTTATTGCTTTTATTTCACCACCTCTTCTTTAGAATGTTTAATATTGATTATAAACAATATCAATCCATTGTATAAGCTTGATAAAAGAAAAAAAGTTTAGCACTGATTCAACATGAACACACAAAAAGACTATTGTTAACCACAGATCCAAGATAAACTAATGTACCTGAAAGCGAATCTGATATGGGCAAATTTGGTATAGAAATGAAAAACATGGGAATATGTCGAGAATCATGAGCGCATCATATTGGAATTAGTGAAAACATATCAACGAAAGATCAGTAAGCATCATTGATGAATCCATCAATTTTTGAGAATATATATTAAGAATTTCAAAAATGGCTTTCAAAACAGGGTATAACTTTGACGATAAAAAACCCCATAACAATAGCTTCAATCAATGCCGAAATACTTGAATCGGCAGCAAAGAATTTCTTGTCTAGGGTTAAGCGGCATCTGAATCGGCCTTTAATGGTAGTGCTTGCGAGAATCGTCGATAAAGAAGCGTTGAAATACGTCCTTATTATCAAACTAGACATTAATTCTTAAAGAGGGTAAGGTTTGTATATTGTGTATTAGTGTTGGGTGTATTTTGTATTTATCATGCAGGATTCCGGGTTGATGCGTGGATCTTGGGTTGCTCCATGGAGCTGTTTACCCAAAGTATTTAATGTGTTGTTCCTTCTCATTTGTGATCATTCGTTCATTTTGTAATATGTATACAACTCTCTCTATTCTCTCGTGTTAGGGTTTCCGAGTATTAAGGTTTCTCTATGTTAGGGTTAGATAGACTTAAAGGTTATTCTTCTGTGAGATTGATCTTGAGGTTTATGTAATCATCTGAGTGTGAGTGTGAGTGTGAATGTAGAGAGGTTTCAATTGTAAGTTGATGTATGATCGAACTAGTTTATAGTGAATAAACTATTCAAGTTGGGAATTGTTGGTGTTTTTACTTTCTTGACATGGTCTCAGAGCTTTAGGCTCTGTTTTCTTCTTCTTTGATGTTCATCGGTGATTTTCTTCTGCAAACGTCGTCATAAACGTTTATTTCTAACTCCTTTCTTTCTTGTTGGTTCTTCACAGTTTATGTTCAATCTAGAGGTTGATTCTTGAAATCTCTGGATCATCTACATAAACTGCTTTGATTTTTGGTTGATCATTTCGATTTAGGGTTTCCTCCCTGTTATCGTTCACATCAGAACTGTTCTTGTCTTTAAGATTCTGGTACTGTGAGTTTCTTTGTGGTTTCTTGCAGGTTGGTTCATGTGTTGCTTGTGTTGGTCACTTGCTCTTGAACATCTAATTGAACTGTAGTCGGCTGAACTTCGGTCAATTAATCCTTTTGTATGAAATAACTCTCTAGGGGTCGGATTTCATCACCGATAAACGTTAAGTAGAGAACAGACAAATAGAGTTGATCCTTCGAGGCTTCACCTTAATAGCATTGTGAGGGGTTTGTTGTTACCTTTTCATATCTCTTTTCATATGTGATTAGGAGATACTGGTTTTCTTATGTACACCGTTTATTGTTGCTTGTCTCTATTCGTCGTGTTCAAGTGTTTTTCTTGGTCTGTATTGATTGTCTGGGGCCCCGACAAACGTGGTGACCATCTGGACTTAAAATGAATACATAAGTCTGATTTTTTGATTGTCTGATTCATTCTTTGTGAAACATCCATAAAATCCGAGCCAATTTAAAACTTTTTAAATCATTTAAAACCATTCAATTATTACAATTTGTTTTCAAAATAGTTTAAACATCAGAGTTCCCAGAAATCATAATCATCAATCAAGGAAGTGTACAGTCACGCCTTCGCCTTCCTGCAGTCATCCGTTGAATCTGAAAAAATAAACTGAAACTGTAAGCTCGAAGGCTTAGTGAGTTACCCCCAAAATACCAACCCCATACTGATATAACCATATCATATAACATATAAGCAAACATAACAACCATGTATCTCGAGTCTACAGTGTGACTGGTCCGCCCACACTGGGCCTTCAGTCCACCTGGTCCACTATCTGAATCTACAATATGCATAATGAGCCTTCAGCCTAACTGGACCGCCTCGCCGGCCTTCAGTCTATCTGGACTGCTCGCCGAGCCTTCAGCACGTCTGGACCACCTCGCAAGGCCTTCAGCCTATCTGGACCGCTCGCTGGGCCTTCGGCCTGACTATGTACCCTCGTAGGCCTGCATTCTATTCGGTCGGCCCTGGGTATGTTGGCCTTCAACACAAAGCAGGACCACCTCAACCCAACCCCTAATCAAACAACCATGTGCACACATAACATATAATCACATAACAGTCTATAGACAACAAACCGATCTAACAAATCATATAGCATAACAACATCCTATAACCAGAATACCGACCTAAGATGTCACTTACATAACATCATCATATATACCAGGATACCAACCTAAACCAGATCACTAAACATAATACCATCCTGACCACCAAGATGCAGATCTAGCAAATCAAATAACATATCAAGCAATTACCCAGCTACAACTCAGATAAAGGGCTGGCCTTGGTGCCTTAGACCATGTTGATATAGTGAGGATAACTCACATCGCAATGCCGATCTGAACTGAAGAATCGAAATCCCGAATCGCTATCCCACCGGAAATCCCGAACTATCACATGATAAATAGCAAATCATTACACAACATAACAATCTTGACTAGGGGGGGGGGTCCACGTAGTCCATCATGTCCATTTTTTCATTTCTCGAATTTGGGCCAAGGCCCAATACCAAAACATGACCCAACACTATGTAGGCTTTCCAAGCCCACTATTGGTCCACTAATGGCCTAATTTGCTAAATTGGGCCCAATCCCCACTAATGGGTCTTACCCAAAGCCCAAACATCTTCTTGGTCCACAATAACTGACTTTTGATGGCCCATTAAGGCCCAAAGAACCAAAATCCCCTGCATGGCCCAAACCGAGGCAAAAACTCTCAAGGCCCAAATCATATGAGTATGTTGGGCGTATTCTTATGCATGCTGGGCATACTAGCTAAAGGTGAGTACACTGGGCATTCTTGCATGTACGCTCAGCGTACTCCCCTGTTAAGTCACTTTCCTAGTAAGTGCTTAATACTCCGAACCAGAAGCTATAATTACATATCCAAGTCCATTTCAATGTCTTAATCTATAAAGTCACTGACTTGGTGACTTTGCGTGACTCTAATAGGCCTAAATTCCAAAATAACATTCCATTCTCATAGAAATGATCATAACTCATGCATAATAAGACATTCAAGATGGCAAATTTTTGCCTTAGAGACTCATTTTTAACTGAGAGTGGAAACTCTAAGTCCAGAAATCGGATTTGAACCATAAAGTTATATACTTGGGACCAAGATGACTTCAAAATCAAGCTACACTAGATCTAAGCATTCTTGAGGAAAGTTACGAACTTTATACCTCCAAAGAGTCTCAAAAGATGATTTTATTCCAAATCTATGAGTTTGAGCTTCTCAAATCCATCCTAGTCAACTTCTTCTTTCCTCTTCCAAGCTTAAAACACCAAGATGGTCCCTCAAGATCAAGATCATACAAGAATGAATGGATGAGACATTCTAGGGTTTTTATGAGGTTACGTGGCTGATAAAGAGGCTAGGGTTGGAGCCATAATGTTCCTTATATATTGGTCATCCCCCAAATTAGGGTTTAGGATCTCTGAGAGTATGTTGGGCGTACTTCTCGTACGCTGGGTGTAGTCTTCCTACACTCGTGATCATTTAACCTTCTACGCTGGGCGTACCCCAGCTTACTCTGGGCGTACTCGCCCAGTTGCCAACTTTTTCATGCTTGGTCCTTTTTTGCCACTTCCTTCCAACCCAAGGGCCAAAAGTAACATAATTCAAATCCGAGGGATGAATACGAAGCTACTTGAAAAAAAATGGGATGTTAGAACTCTCCCCCACTTAGATTCGATTTCTCCCTCAAAATCATTCCTTACCATCTCCGACAACCCGACATCCTGAGGGGTACCTCCACAATAATGGCTTCTGATGACTTTGAAAGGAGATTAAACCCATGGGAAGTCTTTTCATTCCAAAGAAGACGATTCCACAATCCCATGTGACACACAACCCTTCCACCACCTAAAAAACCGCTATCTGGAAACCTGAATTCGGTCTGACTCCCTGGCCGACCAATCATACTATCCATCGCTAGCTCTCTTCCCATTACTAGTAACCCTGGGAACCTGAAGTTCCTACCCGAAATAGAACCATGGGTCATATTCTGCTGAATCTCTTCCCCTACAACTTACCGTTGACCAGCACTGGGTATCTTGGCCTACTACATAAAGTAGGACCGCCTCAGCCCGATCAAGCACAACATGCCATCTAATAGACTATCAGAATAAGATGTCCACATAATACCGATGATAATTTACCATGACGTCCCTTACCATCCACCACTTCCATAGAATACAATCTCGCAAGCGATTACCACCTACAACATACCTACCTCTACCGGCCAACCGGTACGACACTCATATCTAGCCCATACCACCCTTCGGGTGGAAATACCAATATGCCCAGTCCATTTGATCATCGGGTCCGAGCATCCTCGGGATGTAATACCTTAGATTGGAATACCAACAAGTCGAATCAATTCAAACATCGAGTTGAAAATCTCAGGGTTTGTTGGCCTACCACCTCAACCCTATCTCTCCTCTTGAGCCTCTGTGCCTATGACTTTCAGTCTTCCCACACCGAGTATCTAGGCCTACTGCATAGAGCAGGACCGCCTCAACCCTACCGACATATAATGTGTCGTCATAGACGACCAGGAGACAGATCCAACCCGAACGCGCTCCTACAAAAGACATAATCAACACAATCTCTATGCCCACAGCCTATGACTGTAATGCTCCCGATAACCTATCAACACTATTGTCGTTACTTCAGCTGTCCCAACGCTCCATCCTAGAGATTCTCACCTCCTCCATTACACAAGAGGGCCCAATCAATGTCCTTCACAACACCAACAAGCATCACAGTACTGAAACCTCACCCCACACCATCCACTTGAAGAACAAGTTGTTACCCCATAATACGTATATATACTCAAAACCTGATCATATAACTAACAAAACCCACACAATGTCTTCAGCATACTTGTAACGACCCGTTTCCGGTATGTTAATTCCTTGGTATTTGTTTTGAAGTTTTGCAAGAGGGACTCGGCGAGTTCATAGCCTGACTCGCCGAGTAGGGTCGGGGTTTCGAGCACGTGTTAGCTGGAGACTCGGCGAGTCCATATTCCGGACTCGGCGAGTCTGTCCGTCTGGGTGAAACCCTAAATCCCCGGGTTGCCCACTATTTAAGCCACCTTATGGCCCTCATTCTCGCCTCCTTCACCCTGAGAAGCTGTGAGAAAACCCTAATTTCGTTCTTGAGTGTTGTGAGTGATCTTTTATGCATTTGTGAAGGCTTGAAGAAAGAGAAGAAGAAAAGAGCAAGGAGAAGGAGTGTAGAGCAGAGATTCAAGGGAAAGCAAGAGCTCTTTGAGGTATTCTTCTGATTTCTTTCCCTTTTTATGCTTAAAAGCCCTTTTTAGATCTAGTTGATGCCTTTCTCAAGCTTTGTGTTGAGATGGAAGCCTTCTTATGCCGAGATATCTTTAGATCTGTATATTTGGGAGTTGTAGAGCCCAGATCTATTGCCTTTTTGGAGCTATTTTGCATATTAGCCCTAGATCTACCCCTTTTATGCATCTTTTAGCCTTTATTCCCTTGTTCTTGTGTTTGTGCACGTAAAGTTGGAAACTTTACGTGGTAAACCAGCTTATTGTACTCAGATCTATCATTTGTATGTTTTGGATTCGAGCAGAAACGAGTGTAGAATAGTTGCATGGCGGTGACTCGGCGAGTCGGAAGAACGACTCGGCGAGTCGAGTCGCGAGTCCCCGATTCCTTCCTTTTGAGCGGTGTCTGTCGTGTGGGACCAGTGAGTAGTAGGGTGGACTCAGCGAGTTGAGGGTAGACTCAGCAATGGAGGGACTCGGCGAGTTGTTCATACAACTCGGCGAGTCTAAGGCAATCATCTTAAGTTCAAGAACAACTCGTCGAGTTGTTCATATGACTCGGCGAGTCGGATGAAGATTGTCTGAGTTCTTGGATCGAGAGGGTACTCTTCGAGTCGATGCCATACTCGACGAGTAGCAGCGAGTAGGGTTGAGGTATGAGAGTAGAGACTCGGCGAGTTAGCGGCCCAACTCGGCGAGTCAGGTCAAATGAGAGTTGACTGTGACCAAGGGTAAAACAGTCATTTTACCCAAGTGCAATGTTTAGTATTTGATTGAGTGTGTTTATGGACTTGTAGCCAGGGAGATACCGGAGCAGCAGTAGTTAGATTCCAGAGTCATACACTCAGCAGCCAGTTTACGAGGTGAGTTTCCTTCTAGTAGGAACGGGTCTAAGGCCACAATGCCGGCCCGTTTAGTAGCAGTAGTTTCCGGACTTTGGTCCGATGCAGTTGTTAGTTTGTTTAATGCCTTCGTGGCTCAGACAGGATTTATGTGTTAAGTGTTATGGGCTACGGCCTGACGTAGTATGCATTATATGAGTTTATGATCATGTGTGTTATGCTATTTGAAATATGTTTTTGCTATGCTATGCTATGCCCAGTCAGTTCCGGACTTCGGTCCGATGCAGTTAGTTCCAGACTTCGGTCCGATGTAGTTAGTCCCGGACTTCGGTCCGATGCAGGGGACAAGGTCCCAGTCAGTTCCGGACTTCGGTCCGATGCAGTTAGTTCCGAACTTTGGTCCGATGCAGGGGACAAGGTCCCAGTCAGTTCCGGACTTCGGTCCGATGCAGCTAGTTCCAGACTTCGGTCTGATGCAGTGGGCAAGGCCCAGTATGTGCTTATTTATATATTGTATGGTATGTGGTAGCATGGGGGAGCTCACTAAGCTTCGTGCTTACAGTTTCAGTTTTGGTTTTAGGTACTTCCGCAAGCAAAGGGAAGAGCTCGGGGTGATAGCATCGCACACACCACAGCTTTAGCTTTTATCCTGGGAATTGATTTAGTTTGTTTTGATTTGACATAGTATGATACAGTTTTCCGCACAGTGTTTTTATTATGTTTGGGATACATCACGTATGGTTTTATGATATGACACTCAGATTATGGTTTTGGTTATACTGAAAAACAAAATTTTTGGGTCGTATTTTTGGGTCGTTTCAAGTTGGTATCAGAGCCCTGGTTTGAGGGATTCGGATACACTTCCGGGTCTATTTGAACTCAAACTAAGGGGAAATAAAAAGATTTTTATTTTTAAAAGAAAATGTCTTCTAAAAAGAATTTTGAAAGCACTTAGAAAGAAAGAAATTTTTAACGAGATAGAGGTGTGTGCATGCGATCAGCCGAGCTCAAGTAAGTACTCCCAAATTACCCATACAAGTTATTTGTTCAGTTTCAGTTTCAGTAGAACAGCATGCTAGTATAGGACTAAGGATCTAGGAGAATGCCTTATGTGCCTGCTTTATGTGTTACAGCTTTATGAGTATTGCATGCTAGTATTGAGTAGACAGCAGTAGGATAGCATGTTTAGGTTATGCCTGATAGTATGAGCTTGGCATCCTATGCTAGTATAGTTTCTTGTTATGAGAATAGTTTTGCCTGAGTCTGTTTCCCTTATCCGAATGCTGCTTGCTTCGTGCTTTGTGGGGTTCTGAGTGATGGGAGTTAGCCATTAGGTGAACACGTCACACCACATGTGATCAGGGTTGAATAATCCCAGAGTGCTGGAACTAGCCCCATTGCGCAGCTCTTGTTTGAGTCCAACCGTTATAGGGACGGGTCTTTTACTTGAAAGATTATCTGATCCTCATCACATGTGATGGTGTTTAGGTGGTGGCTAATTGGCATTATAAGGAAACCTTCAGCAGCTGAGGACCAGTTGTGTTGAGCCTGAGGTTTCCCTAGGGCAAGCCTAGGATGAGAGTAGTAGAGAGCAACAGTAGTAGAAGTGACTTGGTGGAGTCAAGGCAGTTCTTGAGGAAAGTACGGATAGATGTGGAAGGTAGTATGGGCCCGTACTACTGAAAGCAGAGGATCCGTACTCGAATCAAGGAAGGCCAAGACAAGACCAGGAAGCTAGTAGTAGTATCATGATCCCTGGAGATATTTCAGTGTTCTGATGTTGTTATGATATGTTTCAGAATGGTAGTTTTGCATCCGAGACCAGCAGTCGGCAGCTCAGATGCCGGAGGGGGATCAGGATCAGGATCAGGCCCGGAGGTCGGGCAGATGGATGAGCAGACCAGAGAGTTCCTTTCTTCTGAGGTTACCCGCATCATACTGGAGCAGACTCCTGTGATCTTCGGTTCGATCAAGGAGGGTATTCTAGAGCTGATGGATGAGAGATTGGGTATTTTCCGTGCCGAGATGGCGGCCATGATGGGGTCGCGCACACTTACATTCAGGGAGTTCAGGGCATGCGGAGCTCCAGACTATCATGGGGCGCGGGACCCCATAGCGAGTACCAGATGGTTGGCGGATGTGGCCAATGCTTTCCGCTCTAGCAGGTGTCCCGAGGGGGACAAGGTCAGATTGGCGTCCTGTCTTCTGAAGGACAGGGTACGGGATTGGTGGGAGGAGGTCGGGCATGCCATCGGGGATGATGCAGCATTGGGCGTCATGACTTGGACTAATTTCTCTACCAGGTTTAGGGCGGAGTTTGCACCGGTCATTGAGGTGCAGCAGTTAGCTAGGGAGTTTTAGGACCTTACCCAGACTACAGAGACAGTGGCAGAAATCACCGCCAAGTTCAGGGAGAGGGCTCTTGTTGTTCCTCAGTATGAAGCCGATGAGGAGATGAAGAAGGCCCGTTATCATGAGATGTTGCGGAGTGATATCCGTATGTTTGTGAGCCGGTCCAGCTGTAAAACACTGGATGGCATGATTGCTAGAGCTCGGGAGAGGGAGATTGATCTCGAGATGGAGAAGAAGAGGAAACCAGAGGCGGTTTCGGGTTCAGGCAGTTTGGGAAAAAAGCCTAAGGTTTCAGATCACAGGTCCAGGAGTCAGCAGAGCCATGGTCGGTGTGGCAAGTGTTGGAGATTGCACGAGGGAACGTGCAAGGCAGGGAGTTCCGGCTGCTACAAGTGCGGTCGAACTGGGCATTTGAGCAGGGATTGTACGGCCCCTGCTAATGCTGTTGCAGCATTAGATCTGATTTGCTTTCAGTGCAATCAGAGGGGACATAAAAAGTCCCAGTGTCCAAGTTTAGCTGCAGCAGGGAAGGTGGTTGCACCTGCCCCTGCTACCTTGAGGATTACAGATGGCCGGCAGGGCCGAGCTGATGCGCCAGTGGCGAAGAGTAGGGCGTTTCAGATGACAGGAGAGGAGGCGCGAGCGACTCCTGATGTGGTGACGGGTATGTATCTTCCCTTCATCTCTTATTTACTATTTATTATCGTTTGAGTATTACTTATGTGGGTATGTTTTATTTAGGGTCGTTCCCTGTGAACAGCATTTCTGCTTTGGTATTGTTCGATTCGGGGGCTACCCGATCATTCATGTCGCTTGCGCTTAGCAAGAGATTTAGTAGAGCTCCTGGGGAGCTGGATTGTCCATTAGAGGTTGAGATAGCAGGTGATAGGACCGTGAGGGTCGACAGAGTACATAGAGGGTGTTCCCTTCGGATATTTGATGAGCAGTTTTCAGTGGATCTGGTACCTATTCCCCTGCGAGGGAATAAAGTTATTGTGGGCATGGATTGGCTAAGCCCCAATGGGGCGGTGATTGATTGTGAGCTTCAGGTAGTGAGGATTCGCACTCCCAGTGGGGGAGAGTTAGTGATTCAGGGCGAGAGGCCACAACGAGGACCGACCTTTTGTTCCGCCGCAAGGGCGAGGCGCTATGTTCAGCAGGGTTGCGCCGGTTTTGTAGCTTACGTCTTGGATGCCCGGGAGAAGGGCAAGACGACAATTGATGATGTTCCTATTGTTCGAGACTACCCGGATGTGTTTCCCGAGGATTTGCCGGGGATACCTCCTGAGAGACAGGTTGAGTTCAGGATCGACCTAATTCCTGGTGCAGCTCCGATAGCTAAAGCACCGTATCGACTAGCTCCCCCTGAGATGCAGGAGTTGTCTACACAGCTGCAGGAGCTGTTAGACAAGGGTTTCATTCGGCCGAGCAGTTCGCCTTGGGGAGCGCCGATCCTGTTTGTGAGGAAGAAGGATGGGTCGCATCGTATGTGCATTGATTATCGGGAGTTGAATAAGGTAACGGTGAAGAACCGTTACCCACTTCCTAGGATAGATGATTTGTTTGATTAGCTTTAGGGAGCATCTTGGTTCTCAAAGATCGATCTACGCTCCGGTTATCATCAGATGTGGGTTAGAGATGAGGATGTATAGAAGACTGCTTTCAGGACCCGGTATGGTCATTACGAGTTCGTGATGCCATTTGGGCTCACCAATGCCCCAGCCGTGTTCATGGATCTCATGAACCGTGTGTGCAGGCCGATGCTGGATCGGTCAGTGATAGTGTTCATAGATGATATCTTGGTATATTCCAAGACACAGGGGCAGCACGAGGAGTACCTGCGGGAGGTGTTGGAGGCTTTGAGGAGGGAGAGACTTTTCGCAAAGTTCTCCAAGTGTGAGTTCTGGTTGCGCGAGGTGCAGTTTCTTGGTCATCTCGTCAACCAGAAGGGTATTTTGGTAGATCCGGCTAAGATAGAGGCCGTGATGCAGTGGGAGGTCCCGAAGTCTCCATCTGAGATTCGGAGCTTCCTAGGGTTGGCAGGGTATTATCGGAGATTTATTCAGGACTTCTCCAAGATAGCAGTGCCGCTCACCCGACTAACCAAAAAGTCGGTGGTATTTCGTTGGGGGCCTGAGCAGCAGGCGGCGTTCGAGACTCTCAGACAGAAACTGTGCGAGGCTCCGATCCTTACCTTGCCAGAGGGAGTAGAGGACTTCGTAATCTATTGTGATGCTTCGATCACAGGTATGGGGGCAGTATTGATGCAGCGAGGCCATGTGGTAGCTTATGCCTCGAGACAGTTGAAGCCTCACGAGGCTAATTATCCTACCCACGATTTGGAGCTGGGGGCAGTTGTGTTTGCCCTCAAGATTTGGAGACATTACCTTTATGGGGTCCGTTGTACTATTTACACGGATCACAAGAGTTTGCGGTATCTTATGGATCATCCGAGTTTGAACATGAGGCAGAGGAGGTGGTTGGACGTGCTGAAGGATTATGATTGTGAGATCCTTTATCATCCAGGGAAGGCCAACATAGTGGCCGACGCCCTAAGCCGCAAAGTGTCGGCGGCCCCTATCAGAGATCTGTGTATGAGGATGACAGTGATCACTCCATTGTTGGAGCGGATCAAGGAGGCTCAGATGGAGGGTCTCAAGGAGGAGAGGCAGAAGTGTGAGAGGATAGGGGGCCGAGTAGCTTCGTTTGATTATGACAGTCGGGGTTTGCTGATGCTTCATGGGAGGGTGTGGGTACCGTACTGGGGTGGAGTACGGCAGGTATTGATGGACGAGGCTCATAAGTCTCGGTTTTCTATCCACCCAGGGGCGACGAAAATGTATCGAGATCTTCGACCTGATTATTGGTGGCCCTGCATGAAGCGGGACGTCGCTTGGTATGTTGAGAGATGCTTGACCTGCCGGAAGGTCAAGGCGGAGCACTAGAGACCTCACGGCAAGATGCAGCCGTTAGACATTCCCGTGTGGAAGTGGGAGGACATCACCATGGATTTTGTCACCAAGCTCCCCAGGACCGCACGTGGAGTGGATTCGATATGGGTAGTAGTGGATCGGTTGACGAAGAGTGCCCATTTTATTCCGATTCAGGAGAGTATATCAGCGGAAAAGTTAGCCGATATCTATGTGCGAGAGATTGTGGCACGTCATGGAGTGCCGGTATCGGTGGTGTCAGACCGAGATGTCCGTTTCACATCCAGATTCTGGAAGCGGTTCCACGACGAGATGGGTACTCGTCTCCATTTCAGCACCGCTTTCCACCCTCAGACTGACGGGCAGAGCGAGAGGACGATTCAGACTCTTGAGGACATGCTTAGGGCATGTGTTCTAGATTTTGGGGGCCGTTGGGATACGTATCTTCCGTTAGCGGAATTCTCGTATAACAACAGTTATCATGCGAGCATTGATCGACCTCCTTTTGAGATACTGCATGGGAGGAAGTGTAGGACCCCGATTTGTTGGGGTGAGGTCGGTCAGCGAGTCATCGGGAGCACAGAAGTGGTGCTCAAGACGACTGAGTTGATCCAGCAGGTCCGTAGTAGGTTGCAGACTGCGCAGAGTCGGCAGAAGAGCTACGCCGACAGGAGGCATTCGGACTTGGAGTTCCAGGTGGGAGATATGGTCCTTCTGAAGGTCTCACCTTGGAAGGGTGTCATCAGGTTCCGGAAGAGGGGCAAATTGGGCCCCAGATTTATTGGTCCTTTCAGGGTTTTGGCCCGGGTGGGTCGGGTTGCTTATCGGTTAGATCTTCCTGAGGAGCTTAGTCAGATCCACAACACCTTCCATGTGTCTCAGTTGAGGAAGTGTTTGGTGGATGAGTTAGCAGTCGTTCCCCTAGAGGATATTCAGGTTGATAGCAGCCTGAATTATATTGAGAGGCCGGTCGCGATTCTGGATCGGAAGACCAAGACCATGAGGAAAAAGGTAATTCAGTTAGTGAAGGTGCAGTGGCAGCACCGGAAGGGGTCTGAATGGACGTGGGAGGCTGAGGAGGAGATGAGAGCGCACTACCCGGAGATATTTGTAGATTCAGCCGTAGCAGACTTCGAGGACGAAGTCTGAGATAAGTGGGGGAGAATTGTAACGACCCGTTTCCGGTATGTTAATTCCTTGGTATTTGTTTTGAAGTTTTGCAAGAGGGACTCGGCGAGTTCATAGCCTGACTCGCTGAGTAGGGTCGGGGTTTCGAGCACGTGTTAGCTGGAGACTCGGTGAGTCCATATTCCGGACTCGGCGAGTCTGTCCGTCTGGGTGAAACCCTAAATCCCCGGGTTGCCCACTATTTAAGCCACCTTATGGCCCTCATTCTCGCCTCCTTCACCCTGAGAAGCTGTGAGAAAACCCTAATTTCGTTCTTGAGTGTTTTGAGTGATCTTTTATGCATTTGTGAAGGCTTGAAGAAGGAGAAGAAGAAAAGAGCAAGGAGAAGGAGTGTAGAGCAGAGATTCAAGGGAAAGCAAGAGCTCTTTGAGGTATTCTTCTGATTTCTTTCCCTTTTTATGCTTAAAAGCCCCTTTTAGATCTAGTTGATGCCTTTCTCAAGCTTTGTGTTGAGATGGAAGCCTTCTTATGCCGAGATATCTTTAGATCTGTATATTTGGGAGTTGTAGAGCCCAGATCTATTGCCTTTTTGGAGCTATTTTGCATATTAGCCCTAGATCTACCCCTTTTATGCATCTTTTAGCCTTTATTCCCTTGTTCTTGTGTTTGTGCACGTAAAGTTGGAAACTTTACGTGGTAAACCAGCTTATTGTACTCAGATCTATCATTTGTATGTTTTGGATTCGAGCAGAAACGAGTGTAGAATAGTTGCATGGCGGTGACTCGGCGAGTCGGAAGAACGACTCGGCGAGTCGAGTCGCGAGTCCCCGATTCCTTCCTTTTGAGCGGTGTCTATCGTGTGGGACCAGTGAGTAGTAGGGTGGACTCAACGAGTTGAGGGTAGACTCAGCAATGGAGGGACTCGGCGAGTTGTTCATACAACTCGGCGAGTCCAAGGCAATCTTCTTAAGTTCAAGAACAACTCGGCGAGTTGTTCATATGACTCGGCGAGTCGGATGAAGATTGTCTGAGTTCTTGGATCGAGAGGGTACTCGTCGAGTCGATGCCATACTCGACGAGTAGCAGCGAGTAGGGTTGAGGTGTGAGAGTAGAGACTCGGCGAGTTGGCGGCCCAACTCGGTGAGTCAGGTCAAATGAGAGTTGACTGTGACCAAGGGTAAAACAGTCATTTTACCCAAGTGCAATGTTTAGTATTTGATTGAGTGTGTTTATGGACTTGTAGCCAGGGAGATACCGGAGCAACAGTAGTTAGATTCCAGAGTCATACATTCAGCAGCCAGTTTACGAGGTGAGTTTCCTTCCAGTAGGAACGGGTCTAAGGCCACAATGCCGACCCGTTTAGTAGCAGTAGTTTCCGGACTTTGGTCCGATGCAGTTGTTAGTTTGTTTAATGCCTTCGTGGCTCAGACAGGATTTATGTGTTAAGTGTTATGGGCTACAGCCTGATGTAGTATGCATTATATGAGTTTATGATCATGTGTGTTATGCTATTTGAAATATGTTTTTGCTATGATATGCTATGCCCAGTCAGTTCCAGACTTCGGTCCGATGCAGTTAGTTCCGGACTTCGGTCCGATGCAGTTAGTCCCGGACTTCGGTCCGATGCAGGGGACAAGGTCCCAGTCAGTTCCGGACTTCGGTCCGATGCAGTTAGTTCCGGACTTTGGTTCGATGCAGGGGACAAGGTCCCAGTTAGTTCCGGACTTCGGTCCGATGCAGCTAGTTCCAGACTTCGGTCTGATGCAGTGGGCAAGGCCCAATATGTGCTTATTTATATATTGTATGGTATGTGGTAGCTTGGGGGAGCTCACTAAGCTTCGTGCTTACAGTTTCAGTTTTGGTTTCAGGTACTTCCGCAAGAAAAGGGAAGAGCTCGGGGTGATAGCATCGCACACACCACAACTTTAGCTTTTATCCTGAGAATTGATTTAGTTTGTTTTGATTTGACATAGTATGATACAGTTTTCCGCACAGTGTTTTTATTATGTTTGGGATACATCACGTATGGTTTTATGATATGACACTCAGATTATGGTTTTGGTTATATTGAAAAACGAAGTTTTTGGGTCGTTTCAATACTCCATCAGCATGTTCAATACTTAGGGATAGACCTACTGATTGCTATAGAATAACAGCTTGCTCAATACATGCACATAGATCTACAAACACATACAGAGTCTTCAGCATGACTGGACCGCCTCACCAGGCCTTCAGTCTATCTGGACCTTTCTCAGAACCTTCAGCATATCTGGACCGCCTCTCCGGGCCTTCAGCCTATCCAGATCATTCTCCGAGCCTTTGGCCAGACTGGTACGCCCTACCGGATTTCAGTCTATCCGGACCGCTCTAAACTATTGAGCATCTCCCTGGACCACCCCTCCTGGTGATCTCTCTCATGAAGACTATTCTCACCCACTTGGGGTTTTAAACTCCTGATCCATTCTGTGGACTCTAACCATGGACTAACCCTAGGCCTCATGTCGATCGTCCACCCTCTCAGAAATCCGTTGTCTGTTCCCCGACCTGCGTGTCTACCACATATGCTAAATAACCCGCACACTCATGCTGAATCTACTGTCGAGCCCTGGTAGCCAAAACAACCCTCAATCTATCAATCCAAAAACCCTCAGAGTCAAGTACAACCTCGACCGAATACTCGAACTGAACTAAATTCATGACTAGAAGTCCAACCTGGTTCCCCAACTTCTGCTATCAAGCACCAAGAAGACATGATACACATGTTGGACAGTTTTTACTGAATTCCCAACTCACACAATCCTTAAACCAAGCAGCCACTTGGGTTGTCTTCCTTCCTGACAACGATGCAAGACTTATCATATTTTCAATACTGCTCTTGATTCTGTATCCCGGGACAATTCTCCCCTACCTAGCTTCGACTAAGCCTTCACAATACAAGATAATTTGGAGAATTCCTTATCCTTCTCACTTTCCGATGATCGATCCGATGACAACCATCTCTTCCCAACTCGTACTCCATTACCAGCCAATCCAAATGATCACACACTTCTTAAGAACTGGATGAACATTGTCTGAATACCAGTGAAATTGACAATCTCTAATGCTTGAATAATCTACCACTCAACCTTGAAAACCAAAGGGTAGATGGTCCCACTAATACCTCAACAATGAGCTACTTCCTTTGGCGCCTTCATCCACCAATCAATAACGGTTACTAAAACCATTGAATCGCGACAATGCTGAATAACCATCATATGTCACCCTGCCCGTAGACCTGCCACAAAATACCCTTCTTCCCAAGATGCTCCAAACGATTCTCCCACTCTTGGGCTCTAGAAATCATTCCATTCAAGGTTCACACCTTTACTCATTCACCAGCTCAATCATTCATAGCTGAACTGCAGTAGTTGAAGCAACCTCCGCCTTAAACCGGACTACTACTACTCCCAAGACATAGTATACAGTCCTAAAAGTGCAACAAATTGCACAATCAATCCTTACCATCTGATACAAGAGATCGAAGGCAAACCAGACCTCACAAAATACTTATGCGACATCGACCCACCTGCGCTTATCGGCGCTGAAATAATGTCACCAATCCCTACAACCACTGACCCCAATCTAGAATACAACCTGATCCTGGGCTCACAAGCCTGCTCACTCCTTCAAGCTTGAAAAACTGAAAAGGCACAATCCTTTCTCTATAAAATGATAGTCCAATCCATCATTTAACCATTCCACTTCCAGCTGTGAAACCCCAACTGAACATAATCATCACTCCTATCCAGAGTCCCCGCGACTCACATTCCAACCTCGAGCAAACCCCTGAGCTTTAAATATAGAAACTCATGTGCCAGCCTCTCCTGCTCGACCCGCAGAATGCAAGAAGTACAGAACATCTCCCTGGTATCAAGTAATTGCAGTCATCTGCTCATCAGAATATGTCCCAGTAGTGGAAAGCTCGACCAAATCCTCCCTTTGCCGTCGTTACAGCTACTATAGATGTCGCAGAAACCGTCTTGGCAATGGCTGTATAGCGCTCATCGAAATACTCCACCATGGCGATCTTAATAGACCCAAACATCTCCGAAAACTGTCCTCTGACAACCCCGATCACCTCCTCCTGGATGATCTTACTGGCACGCTCCTCTGAAAATGTTAGCCTATCCTAGCTACCAGCTCCCGATCCTATCCTGGATCTGGTCTCAAGAAATCTTGTAACCACCATTTGGTAAGACACCAGAAAGATCTCTGATAATCCATACAATAACAGGGAACCAACTTCCAACTAAAACCCCAGGGAACGTGACTTCCTTGCTACGCGTATGGGTCCTATCCTTTCAGTAGTACGGGCCCATACTACCTTTCACACCTACCCATATTTGTCTCAAGTATCACAACAACACCCTAAAAATATACAAAATATAGTGAGCGCTCAATCGTCACTCCTAGAAGAATACTAAAATATCTCATGACTGGCCTCCCGACCTCGCACAACCCACCCAGGAAACTTCCACCAACCCTGCAACACTAGTGTATGCTAGCCATACATAACACTAGACCTTAAAGACTTTTAAATATCTAATCCTACCCTAAGCCCCTAGTCAATAAGAACAGAACATAAGGCCCAATCAAACATCCTAAGGCTATAAGATCTTAATTATATACAATCATGATGCATACACAAGCAACTACAGTAATGATGTCAATCTCATATAAGGAAACCCCTATGCTAGTAGACATCATGTAATCAAGCAATTCTATCATGCAATTCATGAAGATCCCTAGCCTAGTACTAGCATGTTATTCTAACATATCACATAATCAAATAACTGCATGGTATTTTGGGGTCCACTTATTGGCTCCGGCTAATCGTACACTTGCATCCTCATTTTCTTCTTTTGAAAACCATTTAAAAATCATTTTGAAAATATCTTCCTTAGTTTGAGATTGGATTTACACGAGGGTTCCTCTAATTCACTCAAACCAAGGCACTGATACCAACTTGTAACATCCATAAAATTCGAGCCAATTTAAAACTTTTTAAATCATTTAAAACCATTCAATTATTACAATTTGTTTTTAAAATAGTTTAAACAAAAGAGTTCCCAGAAACCATAATCATCAATCAAGCAAGTGTACGGTCATGCCTTCGCTTTCCTGCAGTCATCCACTGAACCTAAAACAATAAACAGAAACTGTAAGTTCGAAGGCTTAATGAGTTACCCCCAAAATACTAACGCCATACCGATATAACCATATCATATAACATATAAGCAAACAGAACAGCCATGCATCTTGAGTCTACAGTGTGACTGGTCCGCCCGTACGGGGCCTTCAGTCCACCTGGTCAACTCTTCGAGTCTACAATATGCATAATGAGCCTTCAGCCTGACTGGACCGCCTCACCGACCTTTATTCTATCTGAACTGCTCTTTGAGCCTTCAGCACGTCTGGACCGCCTCTCAAGGCCTTCAGCCTATCCGAACCGCTCATTGGGCCTTCGGCAAAACTATGTGCCCTCCTGAGCCTGTAGTCTATCCGGTCCGCGCTGGGTATGTTGGGCTTCAGCACAAAGCTGGACCGCCTCATCCCAACCCCCAACCAAACAACCATGTATACATATAACAGATAACCACATAACAGTTTATAGACAACAAACCGATCTAATAAATCATATAGCATAACAACATCCTATAACCAGGATACTGACCTAACCGGTCACTAACATAACATCATCCTATATACCAGGATACCAACCTAAACCAGGTCACTAAACATAATACCATTCCGACCACCAGGATGCAGATCTAGCAGATCAAATAACATATCAAGCAAGTACCCAGATCCAACTCTGAAATAGGGCCAGACTTGGTGCCTTAGACCCTGTTGATATAGTGAAGATAACTCACCTCGCAATGTCGATCTGAACTAAAGAATCGAACTCCCGAATTATTATACCACCGAAAATCCCGAACTATCACATGATAAATACCAAGTCATTACACAACATAACAATCTTGACTAGGGGGGGGGTCCACGCAGTTCATCATGTCCATTTTGTATTTTCTCCAATTTGGGCCAAGGCCCAATACCAAAACAAGACTTAACATTAGGTCGGCTTCCCAATCCCACTAGTGGTCCACTAATGGCCCAATTTGCTAAATTAGGCCCAATCCCCCTAATGTGCCTTACCCAAAGCCCAAACATCTTCTCGGTCCTCATTAACTGACTTCTGATGGCCCACTAAGGCCCAAAGAACCAAAATCCCCTACAAGGCCCAAACTGAGGCCCAAAACTCGCAAGGCCCATATCTTATGAGTACGTTGGGCGTTCCTGCATGTACGCTCAACGTACTCCCCAGTTAAGTCACTTTCCCATTAAGTGCTTAATACTCCAAAGTAGAAGCTACATTTATAGATTCAAGTCCTTTTCAACATCTTAATCCATAAAGTCACTGACTTGATGACTTTGCATGGCTTTAATAGGCCTAAACTCTAAAATAACATTCCATTCTCATAGAAATGATCATAAGTCATGCATGAATCCAATAAGACATTCAAGATGGCAAATTTTTGCCTTAGAGACTCATTTTGAACTGAGAGTTAATCTCTAAGTCCAGAAATCAGATTTGAACCATAAAGTTCTATACTTGGGACCAAGATGATTTCAAAATCAAGCTACACTAGATCTAAGAATTCTTGAGGAAAGTTACGAACTTTATACCTCCAAAGAGTCTCAAATGATGATTTTATTCCATATCTGTGAGCTTAAGCTTCCCAAATCCTTCCTAGTCAATTTCTTCTTTCCTCTTCCAGTCTTAAAACACCAAGATGGTCCCTCAAGATCAAGATCATACAACAATGAAGGGATGAGACGTTCTAGGGTTTTTCTGAGGTTGGGGTGGCTGATAAAGAGGCTAGGGTTTGAGCCATAATGTTCCTTCTATATTGGTCATCCCCCAAATAAGGGTTTAGGATCTCTGAGAGTATGTTGGGCGTACTTCACATACGCTGGGTGTAGTCCTCCTACACCCGCGATCATTTAACCTTCTACGCTGGGTGTACCCCAGCTTACGTTGGGCGAACTCGCCCAGTTGCCAAATTTTCCATGCTTGGTCCTTTTTTGCCACTTCCTTCCAACCCAAGGGCCAAAAGTAACATAATTCAAATCCGAGGGATGAATACGAAGCTACTTGAAAAAAATGGGATGTTACACTTTGTTATCTGTTGGTTATTTTTTGCTTGATTGTTGTTTATGATTAATTTATTCTTATGGTTGGTCCTTCTGAACCTCCTAGTGGAATTGGAAAGCATGATCAAGTTAATTTTGATGATCCTCTCTTTGTCCACCCCTTTGATAATGCTGTTACAACTATTGTTACAATAAAGTTAGCTGGTAATGAGAATTTTAGATTATGGAGGAGTTCTATGTCTAGAGATCTTAGGGCTAGGAGTAAAATTGGATTTGCTGATGGAACTTTTAAGAAAACTGATGTCGATGAAGCTAAAATAACTAAATGGGATAGGACCAAAGCTGTTGTCTGTTCTTGGCTTTTGTCATCTATTTCTAATTCTATTTAACAGAGTCAAGATTATTGAGATGTAGCTGAAGACATTTGGAAGAGTCTTTTTGAAACTTATAACAAGTCTTATAGGTCTATTGTTTTTTATATTCATCAACAGATTAATACACTTAAACAAAATAGTACTTCACTTTCAGACTACTTTAATAAGCTTGACTCTCTTTGGAAGGAGTTTGGCGGTCTTACTAGTCTTACTGAGTGTACATGTGAATCTGCTATTAAACTCAAAGACCATTCTAATCTCATGAAACTTATGCAGTTTCTCAGTGGTCTTGATGATTCATATAGTCAAGTTAAGAGTCATATTTTACTTATGGAACCTTTACCCAATGTCAAAACTGCATTTTATATCTTGTGTAGAGAAGAGTGTCTTCAAATGAATGGTTCTTTGTCTTCTCTTCAATTATCTAAGTCTCAGTCTACTGCTTTCAATAGTAGGTTTAATAATAGGTTTAACCCCAACAGTTCTAATAAAAATAAAAATCAAGTTGTTTAGTGCTAGAATTGTGGTATTAGAGGTCATTCAATTGAAAAACGTTACAAGATAATAGGACACCCAAAAGATTTCAATCAAATAAGTGAGTCAAATAATCAAAAACACTTCTTTGTTCACTCTATCACCACTTCTTCTGGGCATTCTAATGCTCCTATCTTAATTGATCCTATTGGAGATTCTGAGTTTCATCATCTTACTGAGGAACAGTACATAAACATTTTACAACTTATAAATGATAAACAAGTTAATGAGAATCATCTGCTAGTTCTAATATGGTAAGTACTTGCTTATTTCAAGCTCTTAATTCTTTAGTTAATTGTCAAAAGTGGATCGTTGATTCAGGAGCGAATCAACATATTATTCATTCTGAATCTCTTCTTCATGACACTGTCGATGTGTCTAAATTGAATCTTCTGGTCAGTCATCCTAATGGTACTTCAGCTAAAACTGAGAAGATTAGTAATATGAACGTATCTAGTTCCTTAACTATGTTTGATGTTTTTGATGTTCCAGAATTTAATGTAAACTTGTTATATGTTCATAAAGTCTGTAAAGATAGTATTTGTGAGGTCATTTTTAATGAACATAGTTGCAAAAATCCATGGTTTACAATCAAAGGAGATGGTGGGGAATAGTAGAGAATCTGGAGGTCTCTAATACATAAATAGTGTGCCTTCAAGTAATTCTTTCAGGATTATTAATCCTCATCCATTTGTTGTGTTTCTAAACTTATATGGCATAACAAACTTGGTCATCCTTCTGATCAAGCTTTGGTTTCTTTAAAGCATAAACTCAATTTTGAAAATGATACTCTTCTTCCTTGTGATGTGTGTCATAAATCTAAACAAACCAGAGAGTCATTTCTTGTTAGTCTACATGTCACCTCATGTCTTGGTGATTTAATTAATATATAGAGTGACCATTATAGAAGGGTTTAGATATTTCTTAACCATTGTGGATGATTATACTAGAGCTACTTAGGTTTATTTGTTGAGGTTAATGGATGGAGTTTTTTATTGTCTTCTTGTGTTTTTTAAAATTCTTTTAAATCAGTTTAAAGTTGAAATTAAAACAGTTAGGTCAGATAATGGAACCGAGTTCTAAAATAATAGGATGAAACAATTGTTTTAGTCTAAAGGAATTATGCATCAAACTTCATGTGTTTATACTCCACAACAAAATGGAATTATGGAAAGAAAGCACAGACATATTTTAAATGTTGCCAAGTCTTTAATCTTTCAATCTGGTTTACCTCCTAAGTACTGGAGAGAAGCTATTTTAACTTCTATTTTCTTAATCAATAGAACACCTAATTATATTCTGAAAGGTGCCTCTCCTTATAAACTTGTTTATAAATCTTCTCCTACCTATTCTGAAAGGTGCCTCTTAATCAATAGAACACCTAATAATGAAAATCTTTGTTTTGTTTCAAATCTTAATAAAACTATTGAACCAAAATCTTATAGTGAGGCTGCTTTAGATCCAAATTGGATAAAAACAATGAATGAGGAAATGGAGGCTCTTTATAGAAATAACACTTGGGAAATTACTAATCTTCCTAAAGGAAGAAAAACCATAGGTTGTCGATGGATATATAAAATTAAATATAAATCTAATGTTAAGATAGGGAGGTTTAAAGCTAGAATTGTAGCTAAAGGATATAGTCAATGGGATGGTATTGACTATGAGCAGACTTTCTCTCATGTTGCTAAATGGTCTCTATAAGAATAGTTTTATATTTAGTTGTCCATCATTCTTGGCCTTTATATCAACTTGACATAAACAATGCTTTTTTATATGGTTATTTGTCTAAAGAGTTTTATATGGATCTTCCTGAAGGATATCACTCTAAAGGTGATGTCAGAGTTTGTAGACTAATAAAGTCACTTTATGGTCAAAGAAAATATTGTCGTAATTCTACTAGTATATGTTGATGATATTATTGTCACAGGAAATAGTGATGTTGAATTGGAAAATGTTAAGAATTTTTTAAAGTCACAATTCTTTATTAAAGATCTAGGAGAATTAAAATATTTTTTGGGAATTGAGGTTATTAAAACTGATAAATGAATTTGTTTAAATCAAAGAAAATATTGTTTAGAACTTTTACATGAATTTTGAGTGCTTGCTTGTAAACCTGTTGAAACTTCTCTTGAAGAAAATCTGGTTTTTAAAAGAGAATCTGACTTGAATAGTTCTGATTATGTAGTAAATATTACTGAATTTCAAAACTTAATTGGAAAATTAATTTACTTAACCATGACCCGTCCGGATATTTCATATGTTGTTCAAATTTTAAGTCAATATATGCATAAGCCATATAAGTCACATTTAAATGTTTTATTCAGACTGTTAAGATATCTTAAAGATTGTCCAGGTAAGGGTATTTATATAACAAAGAATAGTTCTCTTAATCTTGTTGTGTGGATGCTGATTAGGCTAAATGTTTATTTAGTCATAGTTCAGTTACTGGTTTTCTTGTATACTCTGGAAATTCTCTTGTGTCTTGGAAAAGCAAGAAGAAAAGTATTGTTTCTCATTCTTCAACTGAGTCGGAATATAGAGCCTTAGGCTCTGTGGCTTGTGAAGTGATACGAATTTTGAAGTTGTTATTTGATTTTGGTATTACTGGTTTAACTCGTGTGAATATTTTTTGTGATAATGAGTCTGGTATTAAATTGGCTTTAAATCCAATATTTCACGAAAAAACCAAACACTTTGAAATTGATATTCATTTTATTCGAGAAAAAAACGAAAATGGTGTTTTTAAAATAAATAAAATAGATTCTTTAAATCAAAATGCATGTATTTTGACTAAAGCGTTGGGTGTTACTCAGCATGAATATATTTCAAATCGTCTTGGTATGGTTGATGTGCTTAAAAAATAATGGTGTTGTTTTGAATTAATTTTCAGCTTGTAGGTGGGGGAGGTATTGAAATATTTCCTTATGATCAAACTAGACATTAATTCTTAAAGAGGGTAAGGTTTGTATATTACGTATTACTGTTGGGTGTATTGTGTATTTATCATGCAGGATTGTGGGTTGATGCGCGGATCTTGGGTTGCTCCATGGAGCTGTTTACCCAAAGTATTTAATGTGTTGTTCATTCTCATTTGTGATCATTTGTTCATTTTGTAATATGTATACAACTCTCTCTATTCTCCTGTGTTAGGGTTTCCAATGAGTATAATGCGCTATTAGATCGATAGATTCTAAATAGATTAAAAAGAATAACAAAGTAAAGAACTCGAGAATGGATCAAAGATGTTGAATGATTAATATCTCATACCTCAGAAGAGCTCGATGAAGAACTTCGACTGTACAGGTGTGGTTAGGGTTACAATGCTATCGCTATTAATCAAAACGTTAACTTCAAAACTATACATGCATGCATATTATATACGCTAACCCTAATGCTTAAAGCACGGTTGGACAGGCGCAAACCAGGTAATCAAAATGTTAACAAATAAGCCCATATGAGGCAACACTCTAATCCCAACAATCTCCCCATTTGCGTCAATAGAGGCGAGACCTTAGTTCGGCTGAGAAAGAGTAGACTTCTTCACCATCTTAAACAACCTCAGTATAATGACCAAAAGTGTATGACGAAAATGTATATACCATCGAAGCATGTCAGAAAAATTCTTCTTATCTGAATCACTGTTGTATTTGCATCGGTGAGTGATATCCAGAACGTGCTCCAAGCAAGAAGTGGAGAATAGATGTTTGACAGCAGGAGCGAAAAGGAATTTTTCACCTTCGCCTCTTGTGAACATGACAATGAGATGTTTCGGATCAATCTTACCCATTTTCATCTTGTTGAGATCACTTGGATTTCCAATAGGCTTTACTGCTGGCTTCTTTCTCAAAACACTTTCCACTTCCTGATCCATTTTTGCAACTTCATGGATATAGGAAGCCAACATTCTCTTTATATGATCAAGGATCGGCTCATATTGTTCTTAACTAGTGAGCAAAATGTTGAACAACATAACCCAGTCATGTGAGTTTAAATTAGGAAGATCAGCCAGCGAGATCATATGCACGGAGTCATTAGAACCCCGGGTCACCCTGAACTTCACATTAATGAATTTCCTAGAAACAGTTGGTTTAAATACCTTGACATATGTTATCTTTTGAGCGCTCTATCTCAAGTATTGAGACTTAGCAAATTCCAGATAATAATCAACAAAATCTTAATCAACCTTCAAGTGAGGAGAAGGGACTTCAACTATAGGATCAAAACAATGAAACACAAATACCCTACAAGTGATGGTTATGTCAAACTGCGAGTCCCTCATATTGTCACAATCAAACGAGGCAATCGGCTCCAACCAATGGACGATAGGAGACTCAGTCGCTTCTTTTATTACTCTTTCCCTAAAACAAGTGGAAAAAGAGCCTGTTTGCAAACCATAGCATCATGAGCTTTGTCACACCCCAAAACCAGGAACGGCGGAAACGTTCTGGGGCAGAGGACGTCATGTACAATATCACAACAATGAATAGTACTAAACAAGCAACAACATCATCCATTGCATTAATAATATAATTTTAATACAAGTGTTCGGACATGTTTAATAGACACTAAAGGATGAATCAAAATGAAAGATGAGTCTTGAACGAGCTCCATCTTCTCTAAACCTTGCATCGGTACCTGTCTATTGTTGACCTGAAGATACAAGTTATTTTGAAAGCGAGTATCAGCTATAAAGCTGGTGAGATCATGGCACACCTCGGCTGTCGGCGGAAACACCAGGCGGTGTAACGTCATTTCTTGTATCATAGTCATCAACATCCTGAAAACACATGCATTTAAAAATACGTCAACATAAAGTCGGTGAGTGCACAGGTTTTGACTCCATATAAAATAATACATTTTCCAAGTTCAAAAGTAAAGTTTTGAAAGTATCAGTTTGACTCTCCAGTGTATAGTATATATATCCTAGGTATAAAAGTTTACTTAACAAATAATTAGTTTACCTATAAGTCTCATATACTATAAATATAAGTGTTTGTAATTCCATACAAACAAAAGTTGCTACGTATAAATATTATTTTAATTCTATACGAGTAAAAATCACTACGTATAAATCTATTTCCATTCTATACGATTATGTGTGTTAGGTATAATTATCAGCTTCATATACAAGTAGCACCTAGGGTATAAGTATGGGGAAACTTATACATAACATGAATACTTGTATACGAAAAAGTATAATGTTTCTAATAAATTGCTACCATGAGCCTATAACTGCTGCTATGACACAATACCTCTGATAAAACACACTCATGATTTCCATGAGAAACAATACACTCATAATTTCTATGAGAAACAACACCGTACGCTTCATTGACGCCGGAACAATAACAAGTAAAAGGATAGTTCGTCACTTGTTTATGGTTGACTATAATTAACAATCACAAGTGGGGTTGTCAACCCGTACACTAATTATACATGACTTCCTCGCTCACACAGGATTAACG
This sequence comes from Lactuca saligna, assembly GCF_052625555.1. NCBI lineage: Eukaryota > Viridiplantae > Streptophyta > Magnoliopsida > Asterales > Asteraceae > Lactuca > Lactuca saligna. Next base: position 141,297,085 of record NC_136419.1, on the reverse strand, counting down.
GTTACAGTTCAGAGGATTTCCGCTAAGATCCCTAATCTTAGTTGATGAATACAATTACTCATGTAGACTTCGACGACTTCCTATAGCCCTAATAACAAAAGCATTTTTGTGTCTAAAACTCTAAGTTACTAGACTTTGCTTTTAAACATGACTCCTAACTTCATTACATTTAGGCAGTATAACAACTATAACTTGAAGTAAAACCAGGTTTTATCTTGACATAAAATCAATAATAGCAACAACATATAACATAACAAGTTTTATATTGACATAAAACCAATAATAACAACGTACATACTTTTTAACATATAGAACTTCCGAATATAACTTTGGAACTATATCGCACACAACATATATATAATCTTAAGTATAACTCAAGATCTACATTAATATATTTCTATAACAATAGTATACTAACAAGTTGACTATAGTTGTATATATTCAAAACATTATATTTAGAACAACTATATGTTGATTAATATAACTATCTATATTGATACAATTAAACCATCATATAGACCTAATAGTAACGTATATACAATATATAGCATGTGTTTTCCCCCGAAAATATTAGAAAGTGGGGCCGTGAAACTCAGCTTAGTAGCATGATCTATAGAATCTAAACGGTCAGAGGCTCGGCGTAGTCAAGCTCGGGAAGGGAAAACAGCCTTCCTAAATGAGAGAGAATGAAAAAAGGTGTAAGGATTGAATGGGCTTTGATCACTATTTATAGGGTGTACAGGGGCCATTCACATCGTGAACATGATAGGTTCACATTGTGAACTTCCATGAGTCATCCCATAGCCTTAACATGTGTTTTCTTGCTCCGATTAGTGTCTGTTGACTCCTCACATCGTGAAATTTTGATGTTCACATCGTGAGTTCAGTAAAATTAGGGTTTCTGACAGCTGCATCTTCGGAAGGCCATAACTTTTGCATACGAACTTTGTTTTCGGTGTTTTTTATATGCACGCGTAGATAATCCTGAGTACTACGACTTTCTTTTAGACTCCAATAGCTAATTCTTATTCTATTTTAAATCCCTATTGTTATAAGGCATTATAGCGTTAGAATTTATCATAACATCTTCACGCGAAGTCAGATTTAGATGTTCTCTATATTTTTTTGTAATCGTATGAACGTATACTTTGAGTTGTATCATGAAAGTTCATAATTTAACATGAATTACATAGTAAGTTTATCACATTACTAGTTTAAAAAAATCACATTACATGATTGATATAATCACATGTGATTGTTATTGAACTAATTTTGATGGGTGTTACAGATCATAAGAATTTTAGTGTCTGTATTTGTAATAATGTATTTGTAAGACTATAATTGTAAGTATGAGTATGTAAAAGTTTTGAACAACCTAGAAAACCCTATGCTTACTACTGAAAGTAGCCTTCTACCAACACATCTAGAATCTGACTATATCTCTTATAAGAGTGTGTATTTTCCCAAATCTGACTATCATTAACCAAAAATATAGTATTTACATTATCGTGCCTCGTGTGAATGTTCACGAAGTGAATGTGATAGGGAAATAATATAGTACTGTAGTATTATAATAAGTGGCTACTGCTGTACTAACTACCTTAAACGAAATGAAATTTAAGGTACCATGTGATCGACTTGTATCCTGCTACCGACTCAATAGTAAAACTATGATGTAAGACACCATAAGAAATGACATCTGGAACCCGTAGACTTGCAAGTCCCACTGTAGTGAGCAACAAGGTGTAGGATTGTCAATCCAGTATAGATCTATGCGTAAATTCATACGCTCCCCAATTAAGGAGATTCTGGATACAAAAACGGTCATGATAGGTAGTGCCATGTCCCGTTTAGTGGCTCACAAACTGCATGAATGTATATGTAATGTATGTGCTAGCTGTATTGTGTGTTTTCTCTCTATCTAGCATGTATAGTAATGTACTGTGTGTACTAACTGTATTGTGTGTTCTCTCTCTATCTAGCATGTATAGTAATGTACTGTGTGTACTAGATGTATTGTGTGTTCTCTCTCTATCTAGCAAGTAGTGACTCATATATGAACTGACTCATTGTATGATTTATTGTTCTAGTAATAGTATTAGTAACTTCCTAAACTACGCTTATTGTAGTTTACTAGTAATATGACTTGTACTTATGAACATGAACATATACCGTTGCTACCCAAGGGTATTGAATTGACTGATAAGACTTTTATGTCTATACATGTATACATAATATATAACTAAAATTTAGACGACCTTCGGACGGATAACTGATGCCCTAAAGCTACATCCCAACGAGGAAAAGGAGATAAAGCGAGCTAGCCTTCCTAAGTCCTTTAAACATTACTTATATAACTATACATACATAGGCATGCATTTTACAATATAAAAGTATAAAAGAAGTTTTGTAAAACCTTATAAAAGTTTAAGATCTAAGAAAAGATGACTTGATGTCAGTTGGTAAAACGGTTTGAAAGAAGTTTATTTGATAAGGGCAGTTATAAGTATAAGGAAACCTTTGTTTTGAAACACAATTGTAATGGAGTTTTGAAAAGAAACATTCAGTATGTAAGATAGTTTGATAAAGAGTTTTAACCATGTTGAAACATTTAAAAAAGTCATTTGAAGAAAACTGTTTGGTAGAATAGTTAACATATAGTAAATCCATTTGCATGCTAGTTATTAATCACATGTAATTGATATAATAATTAGCATGATTCAACTTGTATCCCCCCCATAAAGCATTTAAAAACATTTAAAAACATTTAAAAGGTTAATTAAGGGGTATGAACTCACCTGCAGTGAGCGGATTGGAAGGAAGTGTCAGACAAGTGCTTGGTGTCAAGTGAAGACTTAGACACACACAATGATCCTAATTACATATGAAGACATATGTATATAAACAATTAGTGATTATAACACTAATTAAACATGTATAAACATCCTGTTACGAGGAAAACACTTAGATCAAGTGCTAGGAGGCTATCGGGTTGCAACAAGGGAGTGCAAGGCCTCATACGGGAGTTTATGGTCTAATGACCATGTTTGTTGGAGTTTACGGCCCAAGGGAGTTTACTCCTGGCCGTAAACTCTTAATTGGTCACCAAAAAGGGGCTTAAAACTCTAAGGGCTTAAGTGGTTAAGTACTCCAAAGCTTAAACAAGTGTTTGGGTGGGTTTAAGGTCCTAAAATGACCCTAACATGTGTTTACGGTCCAGGGACCACTTCCCGATGAGTTTACTATTGTAAACTCATGGTAAGGAGTATCATTTCGAATTTTGGGGTCCTTAGATCAATGGTGTACAATTCTAGGTTAAGGTCCAAGGCTAGTTGAGGTGATTAAGGCACACATTGCACCCTTTGAGGGAGTTTACGGCCTAAGAAGATCTTGGGCCATAAACCCTCATTCAACCCTTTAAAACTTGATGTTTAAGGTCCCTAATGCTTCAAGGGTAAGATCTAAGGTAGTTTCTAAGCATAAGGAAGGAGTTAGGAACACTTTGGCACCCAAATTAGGGTTTACGGTCCAAGAAGATCTTGGGCTGTAAACTCCTTCTTCTTGTGAATCTTGAGTGTTTTAAAAGATATCTAAACATGTATTAAGATTTAAAACACTCTAGGGTAGAAGTACTTACAATTTAGGATGAAAGACTGAAGATCCTTGGGAGAGAATCGGGTTTTTCTCTAGTTGAAAATGGAGCAAATGACTAAAAATGGCTAAGGGCCATATATATACCCCATGGAGTTTACGACCGCAAACTCTATGTTTGGGTCGTAAATTCCAATTTCTTGGAGTTTTTATACAACTATGATGTACAATATGCCCGAGATTATACATCCTATGATTACCACTTGAAGGATTAAAGCTCCGAATTGCTCAAACGGACACCAAACGTGCTAAAAGGTAGCAGAATGAGTTTGCCTCTCTATGAAGTGTTTGACTGTACAGTATAGAAAATTTTGGGTTGTCACAAGATTCCTTTTGTTTTCAGTTGTTCTCTTCTTTCTCTCTATCTATCCTCAAATTTTCATCAATTTCACTATCCTTTTTCTTCCTCTTTAATGCATCAACAATCGTCTCTTCCTCATCAGCATCATCATCATCATCATTCACAATACCTTTCAACTTTTCATGACCGTAACCCGAAGCTACATTAACCTTCAGTTCGGTTTGAATAACAATTTTGGATAGAGTTGGAGGATTTTAAGCTTCTCCCCTTGTTGTAGATCGACCACCAGCTCCAGAACACCCTAAATCTGACTCAAAATTTGAATCGTAGGAAGAAGTTTGGCGGTCAAGTGATTCTGAATAGTAAGGGTGAGCACAAGATCATGAGCATTCAAAAGATTGCTTAGAATTAAAGGAACATCCCCAACACGGCTTTTAAGAACTGCCCACTTAGTCTTAAGTGATGTAATCTCCTGTTGAGCATGAGCAAGATGAGTAGTTTGGACGTCTAGTTGGGTAGTCTTTTGAGAAAGGTCATCCTTAATCTTGTTGTCTATGCTTAGGTCAACCTGAAGCTTTTCAAGCCAAGAGGTGACTGAAGAGAGAAGAGAGTTGTGATTGTCTTTGGGCTCAGAACAAACTATATCAAATTTGAGTATCTCTTATTGAAGTGACTTGGAGAGGTGATCAACAGAGGCATTAACTTTTGCTGCATTTGAATCAGCATGGCCCTTGAACGAATCCAAAAAGATTTTCGATTCTTGAACAAATTCGGTCACTTCTGATGTTGCTTTCTTGCGGGACAGAGTTGAGGCTTTTACTGCATCGGTTGATTTGTCAATAGAGGAGGTATATTGTTGTAGATCAATATCAAGAAAATCTTTCAATGCCACATCAGAGTAAGTGGATGGGGAAGCAAGCAATTTATCAAGTTTGTCATGTAGACTCTGCAAATGTTGCTTTTTCACTGGAGCTTCATCATCATCTTCACTGGGAAGGCAATAGGGACTGTAATAAGTGGAGTCAACCTTAAAGTTTTCACCTCCCAGAATAGGCTCTGATTCTGTTGAAGAAGATGGTGAGGGTGGTTTGGTGGTAACAAGGGTTGAAACACCAACGGTGTGTGCCCCCGTATCAGATACGTTGACACTCATCGAAGGTCCAGTGGTGGTGGTAGTTGTTGTTGTTGCTTGAGAGAAGACTGGAGGTGGTAGTGGAGCAGTAGAAATTGGTTGAGAAATGATAGGTGGTGGAATTGGAGGAACTGAGATTGGAACTGTGGTTTCTTTGGGAGAAAGAGGAGGAGTAGGAACATTATCTTGTACGTAAGGAGATAGGGATCAAGGAGGAGTGTTTCCCCTTGGTGAGCCTTCATGTTGAACCTCCTCTTCTTCCTCAGCCGATTGCTCCTCTTCATTGGACTCAGTAGGTGAAGGTACCTTCGGTCATTTGGCCATCATCTTCCCCTTTTTCTTTTTGGGAGCCGAAGGTGCAGCTTTATCAGCTTTACGCTCTTTCGGAGATGAGGGACCTTCGGTCTTGGTTTTCTTAGAGTCTGGATTCTTCCCCCTCTTGGCTGGTTTATCAGCACCATCCAAGGCACTCCGCATCTCCGAAGTAAGTTAGCGAGGACCCGGAGGTGTCAACTTCTTGTAATCAGCCATGACTTTGCTTTCGCTGGACACACAACGACTCATCGATTCTAGAATAGAACCGACATATAGAAACTTCGTGCGATCAGAAAAGATGATTTTCTTTGTGTGAAACGTAGAAACCGAAGACAAAAGAGCATCCACCATAACTGGGAATTGAAAGGTCTCAAGTGCCCTGCATGTGAATATTGTCCAGAAACGTCCACTTGATATCTCCGAATGTTTTGATAAATAGTTGAGGCTCTAAACCAGCTGCGACCATATCAAAGATCCATAATCCTGATGGATTCCTTTGTAGAGACCATAAAGGATGGTCATGAAACCCTTACTTGCTCAATCTAACCCCGCAACTCTTTCTGCTAATCCCTTGTAGATCAGTGTAAATAAACCATTCCATTGTGGAGGTAAACACGACTTCTCGAATTTTGTCATGGTAGTAAGAATGTCAGTGTAGCCCATCTCATAAGACATCGAAAATAGTTAAGATGTAGTGATAAATCCAGAGAGATTACACATGCATCAGTAGCAAGCCTAAGAATGGAACAAAATCGTGTCTTGGATACAGAGGTTTTATGATTGAGGATATCAAAGAAAATTCATTATTTGTTATTATTCATAGGAGGCCGTTGAATAGACCTAAGAAAGAAGGGGCATCGGTACTGACTCGACCTGTGTGAGAGCGATCACCAATGGAGAATACTTGAGACATTCTACCAAGTGAAGCATATATGAATCATAAACGAAAGGGTTTAGTTGAATAATCAGATTCTGATTAGGTTTGATCGACTGCAAAGTGGATGAAGCGGTTGGTTCTTGAAGAGAGGATGATTCCGCCATTGTTGTAGTGAAGAAGAAGATGAACAATTATATTTGGGAGAGAGGTTGAAGAAAGTGAGAAGGTACAGTGTGCGTGAGACCCCATTTTATACCATTGTCTGGAGAGAGAAAGAATCCTCTATGATGATGATACGATTTCTGAAACTGCGCCTGGAAAAGCGTGATTTGACAGCTTGGAATTCCTAGATTTACGTTAGCAGGCGTGGGTATAGGAAACATTTCAAATTCACGCGCCCAAATCTTATCCTATGTGGAATTCTTATCCAATTATTGTCTCCTCAATTACTCAAAGTCAAGTACAACCAGCTGTAAACAAGACTTAGTCATTCTCTTCATAGTAAACAACCTTCGCTCCACCATAAGAAAGTAGACCACTTTAGCCTTTAGAACTGAAAGCACAAAACTGAAAAGTACCATTAGCACCACCAACAAGATTTTGGAAAATCATATAGATCTTCATGCAAGAGTGTGCCAAAGAAAAAGAAGTAAAGTAAGACGTGTTTGGGAAAAATGTGATGTCTTGAAGACATAAACTGAATGATCCTGGGCACGAATCTCTTCCTTCAAAGTCAAGAGAGATCGAGAAGTGTCTGTGTGGTTTCCCATAAAATACGATCAAATGTTTGTAAAGAAACATTGAAAGACATCTTTTCAAGTATAGGCCTTAGTGGGTGGTTTCTCTTCAACCGAACTTTGATAGTTAAAATAAGAACGAAAGTAAGATGAAGTACTTGTGAGACTGATGTGGCCTGTTGAACAAGTAGGTTTGATAAAATTTAAAGTAACGAGGTGATTATGAGGAATCTCAAAAACAAAAATAAATAGGATCTTATGGGAAGAAACGTCTTAGTTTTAGACAATTTCATAAACATCACTCAAAAATAAAAGGAGATTCCAGCAAGGTAACAAGTAATAGCTTAAACATTGTAGTGTTCACCCTCAATTCATTTGAGGTATCGGATGTTGGGTTTCACTCAGCACATGGTGAACGTATCTAAGATCATCAACACAGATGTTACGTAACCATAAACCTCAGTGGTAATTCCTGAGAGTCTCAAGGGTTAGAGTTGTGAAACAAAACGTGATGGAGAAAAATGAGGTTGTTAAAGAACCAAAAGTACCTCTACTAATTAAGAATGACAAAAAAAATCTTAACTCAATGTGAGAAGAGTAAGGTAACTCATGACTTGAGTGAATTTAGCAGCCTATTTGGGAAGAAACGATAGGTGTAGATCGAATCATTAAGGATTCACTCAGAGTCTAGGAGGCTTCGGTCTACATACATCATCATGCTTCTAGGGACTCTTAACTAGTACATAGATGAAAAGAGATATACCTACCCTATCTCCACACGATGTAGCAACTGTGATCATCAAGCCTAAGAAAAAAAACAGACATGAAACAAAACACAAAAAGAAAATGTTTTTGAAGATTTGGATTTGTCTGAAAAATAATAAAAACAGAAAAATAATTTTGGAGTATTTGTAATGAAAATAAAAGGGAAATAATTAGTAAGCGAAAAGATAGACAAGATATACAAAAGATACAACCGAAACCGAACTTCATAAAGATGAAGCGAAATGGGCCGAGCGTTTGGTTCATTTCGGTTCTCGAAAATTCCGGAACCGAAATAGACCGAGCATTCACTCTATTTTGCTTCTCTAATTTTTAGTGAAACAGAAGAGGTTTCGGTACCGACTTAGCTTCCATCATTCCCAAGCCTTGTAGAATTTTACTAAAGCTCGCTTACAGTAGGGCCTTAGTGAAGATGTCATCCAGTTGATCTGAGGACTGTACGAAGTGAATTTCAACATTTCCATCTTCAACATGTTCCTTAATGAAGTGGTATCTTAGTACAATATGTTTAGTCTTTGAGTGTTTCACTGGATTGTGACATTCGAATCGCACTTTCGAAGTCACAATAGAGGAGAATCTTCTTCATACTTAATCCATAACCTCTAAGTTGGCTTTGTATCCAAATGACTTGTGAGGTACATGATTCTGCAACTATGTACTCAGCTTCGGCTGTGGAAAGAGACACACATGTTTGTTTCTGTAATGCCCACGTTTCCAAGCTTGGCATTATCATTGATGTTATAGTCTAGGTTAACCCTTGTAACTCTTTTTGACGTATTAATGATGAAATATTTGAGTATTATATGAATTATGTGTTTATTTTCTTAATTATTATAATTTAATGAATTAAGAATAAAATAAGCGTCAAATTTGAAGTGTGGGATAATCCCAATATCTTTGCATAAAAATGTAGTGGTCGAAATAAGGATTCCGAAGATATAAAGAATGCCGAAATCCGAGTTATAATGAAGAAGTTATGACCTGTCGAAGTTTCGCGATAGAACCGACAACGCTGAATGACGTAAAAAGTGAAATTTACGTTAGAGCAATATTTAACCTTAGCAATCTAAACGAAAGTCGTATGCGTTTGTTAAACTGTGAGCGTGCATAAAATAACGTCCAAATCTGACTTCGTATGAGGAAGTTATGATTTTTCTAAGTTTCGATTTAGCAGTATGCAGCCCGAAGTTCGAATATGAGATCGAGCGATATTTAGCCAAAACATTCTAAATGAGAATTAAAGATCTCATAAATAGTAGTGCAACGACAGAAAGAAAGACGAAAACGGACGTCAGACGAAGGAGTTATGATTTTCTAACGGAGTTTTCCTGTCCCGGCCTACTAAAAATAATATAATAAAAATAAAGTCAAAATTAGCCGATGGAGTCTAAATGAAAGTTGTAGATCATGTTTTTAGCTACGCGTGCATATAAAGAACGTCGAAAACGGAGTTCGTATGTGAAAGTTATGAATTTCTGAAGTTCGGGGCGCGAACCCCAACTATGTGTCAGAGTTCACGACGTGAAAATAGTGTTCACGACGTGAACTCAGTACTGACGCCTTCTGAAGCCTTCCAGAGCAAGTGGACTGATGACGAACGCAATGACGACTGCCTGACTGAAATCACAACATGAATTTTGAGATTTTATGATGTGAATTCAGTATTTTCGCCCTATAAATAGAAATCGAAGGGCAGCCGATTTTGGTTGTTATTCGCTTGCTCTCTCACTCCCGATACCCTCTCTAATCCCTATTTTAACCCCCCGAAGCCCCGGTATCATCCCGAGACCCGAAGCGAGTCCTGAAGCCCGAAGATCCCAAGAAGAAAAGAGTTTCCGAGCCGAAGCTCTGCCTGCGAGAAGCCCGGTGTGTAAAGATCTTGCAGATCTACAGAAGAATACTACTTCTACAAGTCGTAGTGATGTCCGATCATCTTCTGATCAAGTGAGTGTGTGCTTAGTATCTTCTAACGCATAATTATGAAGTATTTTATATGAAATACGTGTTATGTGTATATTTTGTGTTATATGTGTGAATGTATATTCACTTTCTTCTATCTCATAGATACGATTTATTCTCTATGAAATACGTGTTATGTGTATGTATCTCATCTGTTGTTTTGGAATATGTATTGAATGAGAATGCTATACAGGTTTTAAACTATGTATAAAAATATATATTTTTATCTACTAATATGTCGGGTAGAACATGGGTAGATAGTTGACGTGTGATAAACAGATGAGAGGCCTCGATGTTGTTTTTGATTCAATCATCTAGCAGAGTTTAGATGACGACCACAAAATTTTCTAAACAGTCATGTGGAATGCTAGTAGGTTCACCACCTGTAGGTGTTAATGAAATTGGGTGTTCATTCACTGTACTCCATCCCCCTCATGGTTGCCTTATTTGACTTATATTGCTGAGGAACCCCCGAAGCATGTGTTGTCGCCCCGATGAAATATTCTTAGACTAGGTCCCTTATGTTAGTTGTCTTAGGGATGTAAAGTGAAAATATCGGGAATGGGTAATTGGGTTATTGTTGGTTGGTGGAATTAAATATAGTTATTTATTGTGGGTTGAAAACCCTATATGCTCACCAGGCTCCCAAGCCTGACCCACATAGTTTTATTTGTATTACAGGAAGTGGCGCAAGGGCATGAAATGGATGAATCATCATGTTGTTTTGTTTACAAGTCTGTATATTTATATATTTGTTGAATGACTTGTAATGTTATCGTTTATGCTTTATGGTCTGTATCGGAACATGACATCCCGAGTTATGATTATATAATGAAAATACATTTCTTTTATGAAATGGTTTGGTAAATATTATTTTATCACATTTTGTTTTTGGGAACAAATTCCGCAACTCTTTCAAATCAAAAGGATTTACTCTGAAATTATTTTAAAAGCATAAATGAAAATCGGTCTTTTCTGGCCGAGATTTTGGGGATGTTACAGTTGGTATCAAAGCATTAGTTTAAGTGGACTAGGAATTTGTAGGATTTGTAGACTTAAACTTAGAATGCTAAGTGAAATTTTTAGATGTGTGTCTGTTATGTTTTAGACACGAGCACTAGTTTATTTTAGGAAAGTTGCCTAAAATGCTTTTATGTGCTAAATGTTATATGATATTATTTGTTCGGATCTATGGTCTATTCCCGACTGGATCTAAAAACCTTATGTGTGTAGGATTCTAAGCGTACATCTACGATATTAGAACTAGCATGTAAATGTTTCGGAGTGATAAGGATGATTTGAATATCTATCGTGATTGAGGATCTAATTTCACCTTATGCGGTGTGTAGATCAAAATGGTGAGAACAAGGAGTGGAGGTGGAAATACTGATGAAAACAGGAATCAACCACCAGTGATTGAACAATTACCTATTGTAGCTGCAACACCGGAGCCAATAACAATGCTGGTGTACAAATGATGATTCAAACAATGATGGATCGTCAAATGGAGGAGACTAGGTTGTTGCTTCAACAGAATCGTGAAGAACTGTCAATTCATGTGGAAGAGCCCGAATTAAATGAAGGGCACTCGGAAGGTGGAAACTTCAGTGGGTCTGTTGGTCAAGCCAACCCACCGATAGTTAGGCAAAACAACCATGATGGAAGGAATGATGAAATGGGATGCAAGTACAAGGACTTTCTGACTTGCAAACCATCGACCTTCATTGGAAAGGAGGACCCGATCGGAGTGATGGATTGGATCTCCGAAATGGAGTTAGCCTTTATGACTTGTGGCTGCAAAGGCAAGTTGCAGACCACGTTCGTAGTACGTCAGTTCCGAGGTGGATCCGTTTGTTGGTGCAATACTCTAGGGAAGACTTTAAGCCCTAATGAGCCACTGCAATTGACATGGGCAGAATTCTTGGTGCAGTTCAAGTGTAAGTTCTGCTCGGCTCAAAATCTGTTGGAATTGGATAACAAGTTTCTGACATTGACAAGGGGCAACATGTCAGTTGACGATTAAACTAACGCTTTCTCCGACAAAATGGAGTTTGCTTTGCGCATCGTTCTAGATGAGTTGACAAAGGTTGACCGGTATGCAAAGGGACTCTCATGGGAGTACGTAGTGCCAGTTCGTCAGGCACCTACTCTAGAGGCAGCTATTTGGGCTGCCAAGTCTGTTGAGAACATGATTAAGGGGAGAACCACCAACAAGGTTAAGGTCGGCGAGAAGACAAAGTTTGAGGGAACATCCGGTTCCGGTAAGAGAAGCAAATTTTCGAAATCTGATTCGAAAAAGTTTGGAGGAAAAGGAGGCGAAGAGAAATGGTGTGATAAGTGTAAGAAAAAGAACTTTGGGAAGTGTAGTGAGGATGTAACCTACTACAAGTGTGGAAAAATTAGGCATTTTGCCAATGAGTGTCCTTCCAACAAAAGGATGTCTTTTGGCTGCAATGAAGAGGGGCACATTTTGAAAGACTGTCTGAAGAAGAAGGAGGCAGCTAAGCCCAACATTCCACCAAAGCCGAAGGCGAGAGCCTTCCAAATGACACTTGAGGCTGCAAAGGATGAAGCTGATGTCGCTTCAGGTACCTTTCTCGTAAATTAATTACCTACTTAAATTTTGTTTGATTCTGGAGCCAACTACTCCTTTATTTCGCATGAGTTTGGTAGAAAACTAACTTTGCCTGTTGATAGACTAGATAATGCTTTATTAGTCGAAGTTGCTAGTGGCAAGTTTGTACCTGTTAGCCATCGACCTTAATGGGAATAAGTTTCACGAGGAATTATTACCTATCGAACCTAATGGTTTCGACGTCGTTATCGGAATGGATTGGCTTAAGCGCCAATGATGCCGAAATATTATGCAAGAAGAAAATACTTAAAGTAAACCCGCCTGGGAAAGATTCGTTTATGGTGTATGGGGACAAACGCAGAGTAAATTCTGGAATCATTTCTCTAATGAAAGCCAGAACGTGTTTAACCAAGGGATGTACATCATACTTAGCATTCGTTATTGATGCTAAGAAGGAAAAGAAGGTGATGCAGAGTATTCCAGTGGTGTGTGATTATCTGGAGGTATTTCCCGAAGATCTTCCTGGATTACCACCTGATAGACAAGTGGAGTTCAGAATAGACTTGTTACCAGCAACCACGCCAATAGCAAAAGCACCTTATCGATTAGCACCGAAGGAGATGAAGGAGCTAATGATGCAACTTCAAGAATTATTGGACAAAGGTTTCATTAGACCTAGTTCATCACCCTGGGGAGCTCCGGTGTTATTCGTAAAGAAGAAAGATGGGAGCATGAGAATGTGCATTGATTACAGAGAGCTTAATAAGGCAACAATAAAGAATAGATACCCGTTGCCAAGGATTGATGACCTGTTTGATCAATTGCAAGGTTCGAGCTATTTCTCGAAGATCGATCTTAGGTAAGGATATCATTAGCTAAAAGTGAGAGAACAAGATATCAAGAAGACTGCATTCAAAACTAGATATGGACATACGAGTTCTTGGTTATGTCGTTTGGACTAACCAATGCTCCAGCAGCATTCATGGATTTAATGAATAGGATTTGTAATCCGTTCCTTGTTAAATCTGTGATAGTGTTCATAGATGACATTCTGATTTACTCGAAAAGCCAAGAGGAGCATGGCAAACACTTGCAAGAGGTGTTAGAAGTTTTGAAGAAGGAGAAGCTGTATGCAAAGTTCTCCAAATGTGATTTTTGGATTCGTGAAGTCGAATTCTTGGGTCACATGGTCAACCAGGAAGGGATAATGGTCGATCCAGCAAAGATTGAGGCTGTAATGAAGTGGGAACAACCAAAAAGTCCCATGGAGATCCGAAGCTTTTTAGGATTAGCCGGATATTATCGAAGGTTTATCCAAGGCTTTTCTTTGATTGCTACTCCATTAACAACTTTGACCCACAAAGGAGCTACTTATGCTTGGAATGACAAGCATAGAGAAGCATTCGAGAAGCTAAAGAAGAAGCTATGCGAGGCACCGATACTTTCTTTAGCCGATGGAGTTGAAGACTTCACTGTTTATAGCGATGCGTCTGGGGTTGGATTGGGTTGTGTTTTGACCCAAAGAGAAAAGGTGATAGCATATGCGTCTTGATAGCTGAAGGAGCATGAAAAGAATTACCCGACTCATGATTTGGAGTTGGCAGCGGTAGTTTTCGCTCTGAAAATATGGGGGCATTACCTCTATGGCACAAAGTGCAAACTTTTCACTGATCATAAGAGTCTCCAATATCTCTTTAATGAGAAAGAATTGAATATGAGGCAACGACGCTGGCTAGAGTTACTCAAGGACTACGACTGTGAGATACTTTACCACCCCGGTAAAGCTAATGTTGTTGTTGATGCTCTCAGTCGGAAAGTCAATGTTGAGAGAAAAAGGCCAAGAGCGTTGAGAATAGAAGTTGTCTTGACAATTGTGGAGAGTATAAAGAAAGCTCAAGAGGAAGCTTCTGAGAAGAATGACCGGAAGGAGGAACGTTTGGGCAAAACGTTGGCGTTTGGTACAAACGGTCATGGACTGAAGGTATTCCAAGATTGTATTTGGGTACCTAAGTCAGGAGGAATTAGGGATCTTCTGATGGAAGAAGCTCACAAAACCATGTACTCGATTCATCCTGGTAGCACTAAAATGTATAGGGACCTGAAACCCTACTACTGGTGGCCGACCATGAAGCTTGATGTTGCAAAGTATGTGGCCGAGTGTGTGACTTGTGCGAGAGTCAAGACACAACATCAGAAACCATATGGGAGTTTAGAACCTTTACCTATGCCTATGAATAAATTGGAAGACATTGCGATGGATTTTGTCACTAAACTACCCAGAACAAAGAATGGTCACGACATGATTTGGGTGGACGTTGATCGATTCACTAAGAGTGCGCATTTCATAGCAGCCAATGAGAAATGGTCTATGGAAAAGCTCGTGAATTCTTATGTGAAGGAAATTGTGAGGCTTCACGGTGTTCCGTTAACGGTTGTATCAGATCGTGATAGTCGTTTCACCTCAAGATTTTAGAAAAGTCTACAAGAGGAAATGGGTACCAAGTTATGTTTAAGTACAACTTACCATCCGCAGACTGATGGTCAGAGTGAAAGAACAATAAAAACACTTGAGGATATGCTGAGAGCATGTACCCTGGAATTCCTAGGTAATTGGAATGAACATTACCTTTGGTAGAATTTTCCAACAATAATAGTTTCCACTCCAGCATAAAGATGGCACCTTATCAAGCTTTGTACGAACAGAAGTGTCGTACGCCGTCTTGTTGGCTTGAGGCTGGGGAGCAGCAGTTTATAGGACCCGAGATGGTTCATCAAACCGTTGAGAAGTTGAAAGTGATCAGGGAAAGAATGTTAGCAGCTTAAGATTGTCAAAAGAGCTATGCTGACAAGAAGCGAAGACCGATGACTTTTGAGGTTGGAGATTCGGTTTTGCTTAAAGTCTCATCGTGGAAGGGACTTATTGGTAAGAGGGAAAAGTTGAGTCTAAGGTTTATTGGACCATTTAAAGTTCTTTAGAGAATTGGGAACAAAGCTTACAAGCTTGAATTACCCGAAGAACTGAATGGAATTCACAACACTTTTCATGTGTGTTATTTGAGGAAGTTCACAGGAGAAGTTCCCGATATAATTCCAATTTCTGAATTGAGAATTGATGAAAACAAGAGGTTAATTGAAGAATCAGAGGAAATTGTTGACCGAAAGACTAAGAAGCTTCGACGCAAGATGGTCGAATTAGTGCTTGTCCATTGGAAACATACGAATGGGTCAAATCTCACCTGGGAAACGGAGAGTGACATGTTGAGTCGCTATCCGCATTTGTTTGTTGATGTGTGATTCCGGGGACGGAATCATCCTAAGGAGGAGAGAATTGTAACGCTCGCGTTTCCAAGCTAGGCATTATCATTGATGTAATAGTCTAGGTTAACCCTAGTAACTCTTTTTGAAGTATTAATGATGAAATATTTGAGTATTATGTGAATTATGTGTTTATTTTCTTAATTATTATAATTTAATGAATTAAGAATAAAATAAGCATCAAATTTGAAGTGTGGGATAATCCCAATATCTTTGCATAAAAATGTAGTGGTCGAAATAAGGATTCCGAAGATATAAAGAATGCCGAAATCCGAGTTATAACGAAGAAGTTATGACCTGTCGAAGTTTGGCAACAGAACCGACAACGCTGAATGACGTAAAAAGTGAAATTTACGTTAGAGCAATATTTAGCCTTCGCAATCTAAATGAAAGTCGTATGAGTTCTTTAAACCGTGAGTGTGCATAAAAAGAACATCCAAATCTGACTTCGTATGAGGAAGTTATGATTTTTCTAAGTTTCGACTTACCAGTATGCAGCCCGAAGTTCGAATATTAGATCGAGCGATATTTAGCCAAAACTTTCTAAATGAGAATTGAAGATCTCATCAATAGTAGTTCAACGTCGTAAAGACAGACGAAAATGGACGTCAGACGAAGGAGTTATGATTTTCTAACGGAGTTTTCCTGGCCCTGCCTACTAAAAATAATATAATAAAAATAAAGTCAAAATTAGCCGATGGAGTCTAAATGAAAGTTGTAGATCGTGTTTTTAGCTACGCGTATATAAAGAACGTCGAAAACGGAGTTTGTATGCGAAAGTTATGAATTTCTGAAGTTCGGGGCGCGAACACCAACAATGTGTCAGAGTTCACGACGTGAAAACAGTGTTCACGATGTGAACTCAGTACTGACGCCTTCTGAAGCCTTCCAGAGCAAGTGGACTGATGACGAACGTAATGACGACTGCCTAACTGAACTCACGACGTGAATTTTGAGATTTCACGACGTGAATTCAGTATTTCAGCCCTATAAATAGAAATCGAAGGGCAGCCGATTTTGGTTGCTATTTCCTTGCTCTCTCACTCCCAATACCTTCTCTAAGCCCTATTTTAACCCCCCGAAGCCCCGGTATCATCCCGAGACCCGAAGCGAGTCCCGAATTCTGAAGATCCCGAGAAGAAAAGAGTTTTCGAGCCGAAGCTCTGCCTGTGAGAATCCCGGTGTGTGAAGATCTTCCAGATCTACTGAAGAATACTACTTCTACAAGTCGTAGTGCTGTCCGATCATCTTCTGATCAAGTGAGTGTGTGGTTACTTTCTTCTAACGCATAATTATGAAGTATTTTATACGAAATACATGTTATGTGTATATTTTGTGTTATATGTGTGAATGTATATTCACTTTCTTCTATCTCATAGATACGATTTATTCTCTATGAAATACGTGTTATGTGTATGTGTCTCATCTGTTGTTTTGGAATATGTATTGAATGAGAATGTTATACAGGTTTTAAACTATGTATAAAAATATATATTTTTATCTACTAATATGTCGGGTAGAACATGGGTAGATACTTGACGTGTGCTAAATAGATGAGAGGCCTCGATGTTGTTTTTGATTCAGTCATATAGCGGAGTTTAGATGACGACTACAGACTTTTCTAGACAGTCATGTGGAACGCAAGCAGGTTCGCCACCTGTAGGTGTTAATGAACTTGGGTGTTCATTCGTTGTACTCCATCCCCCTCATGGTTGCCTTATTTGACTTATATTGCTGAGGAAGCCCCGAAGCATGTGTTGTCGCCCCGATGAAATATTCTTAGACTAGGTCCCTTATGTTAGTTGTCTTAGGGATGTAAAGTGAGAATAACGAGAATGGGTAATTGGGTTATTGTTGGTTGATGGAATTAAATATAATTATTTATTGTGGGTTGAAAACCTT
Source organism: Lactuca saligna (assembly GCF_052625555.1). Lineage (NCBI taxonomy): Eukaryota > Viridiplantae > Streptophyta > Magnoliopsida > Asterales > Asteraceae > Lactuca > Lactuca saligna. The sequence continues at coordinate 141,279,538 of NC_136419.1, read as the reverse complement.
ATATGCTCACCAGGCTCCCAAGCCTGACCCACTCAGCTTTATTTGTATTACAGGAAGTGGCGCAAGGGCATAAAATGGATGAATCATCACGTTGTTTTGTTTACAAGTCTGTATATTTATATATTTTTTGAATGACTTGTAATGTTATCATTTATGCTTTATGGTCTGGATCGGAACATGACATCTCGAGTTTTGATTATATAATGAAAATACATTTCTTTTATGAAAGGCTTTGGTAAATATTATTTTATCACGTTTTGTTTTTGGGAACAAATTCCGCAACTCTTTCAAATCAAAAGGATTTACGCTGAAATTATTTTAAAATCATAAATGAAAATCGGTCTTTTCTGGCCGAGATTTTGGGGATGTCACAGTTTCTTTGATTGCTAGCTGACAAGTTTTCCATTGAGGAACTTACACCCACCAATTGTGCTATTTCGGTCCAATCCACATCCACCTAGATCAGCGTCAGAAAAGGCTTGAACAAAGAAACCGGATTTAGTAGGATATCAGAGACCGGGAGACGAGGTTCGCTTCAAATATCGGAAGATGTTTTTCACTTCAACCATATGAGGTTCTCTTGGAGTTGCTTGAAACCGGGCACAATAACATACATAAAACTTTATGTCCGGTCCACTAGCCATTAAATACATTAATGACCCTATCATTTGATGATAGAGAGTCATATCCACAGCCGGTTTCTCAAGAGATGGAGTCAGCTTTGTACCAAACACCATTGTAACCTTTACTTTGGAATCTCCCATCATGCCGAACTTCGCTAACAGAATATTCCTGTAAGCTTCCTGATTAATGAAGATGCCTTCTGATCCCTATCTGATATTCGGTCCAAGGAAAAACTTAATTGGACCCATTGCACTCATTTCAAATTTAGTCTCCATCAACTTCCTGAATTCAGCCGTTAGGCTAGGATTCGTGGAGCCGAAGATGATGTCATCGACATAAATCTGACAATCATTAAGTGTTCGCCCTCTTTCTTGCGAAAGAAGGTTGGGTCAACCGATCCTTATTTGAATTTTGACATTTTGAGAAAGCTGATGGGTTTTGAGCATTCTAACACTTCCTAAGTTTACATTCAACCTTAATAACCTTGGATCTATGTTTGTCTAATTATCATGCAAAGTTGAATTCGAAGGCTATATTCCTATCTAGCATACATGGGGAACAATTTTTAACTTGAATGATAGATAGAATAACTTACCTTGTTGTTGGTTATGTTCCTTGAAACCTTGTGAGCCTAGCACCCCAAGTGTGATGCATCAAATGCTTCACAAAACACCAAATTCTCTTGGAAATACTTTTGAGAGAATGCACACTTCTTGAAATCGGCCTAGCCCTCTTGTTTCATATGTGTAGCCAATTTTGGTGGAGAATGAGATCCTTATATAGTGTTGACACATCTAGGGTTACACCATGTAAACCCTAATGGGTCATGACTTTTCATTTCCATGACCCATGGGTTTGTAACTCCCATGGAGCATCCTATGGGTGGAACCCAACTTGATAATCCATGGAGCCTCTTAGCCCACTATACAAGATATGGATGATTTACATAATCAACCCATATATTTAATTAGTTATCTTTTTGTCACTTAATTAATTCTAAATTAATTGTTGATCAAACTAATCAAATAATATTATTAATATATTAGAACTTATAATATATTAATAATCTCCAAGTGTTATTTCTCTCATTTAGTCTATCCAATTGCATAGTGCCATGCAATCCAAATGGACCATGTTGGGTCGGGTCAAGTATATACCAGAAATAGTTATGGACTTAGACACCTTATCCAACAAAAGCGTGTTATAGTTTCGTTCCAGGCCCTTCGAGCTTGCTTCAAGCCGTAGATTGCTTTATCCAAAATGTAGCAATGATCAGGATACTTCTCATTCACAAATCTGGGTGGTTGTTCAACATAAACTGTTTCTTCTAGTTCTCTGTTCAAGAAAGCACATTTAACATCCATTTGGAAACTTCGAAGTTTTTATGTGTAGCATATGCCAGAAAGATTCTTACTGATTCCAACCTTGCTACAGGTACGAAGGTATCCTCATAATATACTCCTTCTTCCTATCAATATCCTTTTACCACAAGCCTTGATTTGTTGTGAATCACATTACCCTCTTTATCTAACTTGTTCCTGAAAACCCATTTTAAATCGACTACAGATGCATCCTTTGGTGTGGGAATCAGTCTCCAAACACGATTTCGTTCAAATTCATGAAGTTAGTCTTGCATGGCTTGCACCCAATGAGAATGATCAAAAGTAGCATTTACCGTTTTCGATTCAATTTTGGAGACAAATGAATTAAACATGCAGAACTCTACTTGAGAGAATAAAGCAGCTTGTTTTGCTTTCTGTTGAGAACGTGTGAGAACACCCTCAGATGATTCACCAACGATTTGAGTTTTAGGATGATCCTTTGTCCATTTTATGAGAGGAGGGTAGTTTGGATCGTAGGCATATGATTGATCTCCTTCGTCATTTGTATTTTCGTTCTCCTCCTTAAATGGCGAAGTGTATCCCATATTTCGATCAGAATCCTCCCCCTTGGTTGGAGTTTCATGAGTTGAAGTTTGTGATATTAGTTTCTCCCCTGGAAATGAAAGTCAGTTGGTTTTGGTGCAGAGGACCCTCCCCCTGGAATGTAGAGCTTCCTGTTGGAGGGACAGCTGAAGCTACACTTTCTCCTGATTCAATTGGTTTGCTTGGTGACTTGCGGTTTGCTTTCCATGTCTTTTGTAGCTTCGTCGATGATCTTCTTCAAGTGATCGATTTTTTTATCTGCTGCTTTCACTTCCGAGTGGACTGCCTTCTCTGGTTCATTAAAGACTAGCATATATTCATCAAATAAATTTGAGATAGGAACCGAGACTTGACCTGATTCTTGAAAGATGTCCCTTGTTGGACTTTCGCTTGTTTGAATCTTCTTCATGTAGTTATCATCAAAAGTTACATAGTAGGTTTCTTCAATCTACTTTGAGCGTTTAATGAGAACCCTATATGCCTTTGAAGTAAGCGAGTAACCAAGAAAGATCCCTTTGTCAGCTTTTACGTCGAACTTGTTTCGGTTCTCTTTTGATTTGAAAAAAAATCATCTTGAACCGAACACGTGGAAAAAGTTCACATTAGGCTTACGATTATTTAAGATCTCGTATGGTGTGATGGAAAACCGCTTGTTGAGGAAGGATCCATTTTAAGTGTAGCATGCAGCAGCTATTGCGTCCGCCCAGAAGTATAGTGGAAGAGAAGCGAAAGTCAGCATGGTTCTAGCTACTTCAAATAATGAATAATTTTGCCTTTCAATAATTCCATTCTGTTGTGGATTGTAGGGAGTGGAAAAGTTGTGAGTTACTCCCTTTTCAGCCAAAAATTATTCAAAGTCTTTATATTTGAACTCCAGACCATTATCGCTCCTTTTGTTTTAGACCACCTTTTGCAGCTGTACCTCAAGTTGCTTGATAAAAACCTTCAGCTTGGGTGTTGCATCTGATTTCTGTTTAAGAAAGAAAACCCAGGTGAAGCGTTAAAAACCTTGTACAATTACAAGTATAAACTTACTACCACTGATGCTTTCGAAAGCTGAAGGGCCACATAAGTCGATGTGCAGCAGTTCAAGAGGTTCAATGATTTTTGTATTGGTACGAGAAGGGCGACTCTTTCGGATTTGCTTGCCCATCTCGCATGTTGCGCCTAGATGTTCCTTGTAAAATTTGAGAACAGGGAGTCCACACACATGATCCCCAAGCACCGGTTTGTTAATATCTTTGAAGTTCAGGTGTGAAAGTCTTCGGTGCCACAGCCAACTTTCATCTGAGTTCGCCTTTGTCAGCAGACATACAACTGGTTTTCCTCTTATTAGGTTGAGATTCAGAGGATACATCTCAGTTTTGTGCATGGATTTAAGTATGAATTTCTTAGTTTTCTTCTCAATTATTTCTGAACCTCCATTACCGAACGAAACCTTTAATCCAGTTGCCACTACCAGTTGAGAAACACTGATTAAATTATGCTACAATCCTTCCACGTAAGCTACTTTATGAATCAAAAATTATCCCTTTGTTATCATCCCATACCCTTTGATCGTTCCATATGAGTTTTTTCGATATTTTACACATCCACCATCCTTAAGGGACCGAAAATCCCTAAACTCTTCCCTCCTTCTTGTCATGTGATGAGAGCAACCACTATCAATATACCATTCGTCATCGAACTGCTGATTACTGATAACCTGCAAAAAATTAAGCAGATTTAGGAACCCAAAATCTCTTGGGCCCTGGTGAGTCTTTTACAAAATAAGGAACTGCAACAAAAAGATCAACCAAATATGTTCTTTTTATTAATGTGGTTTCATCTTTTCGTTTGATGGTGAAAACTTTGATTTTATTTTTGTCTTGCTTCCATCGAGGTGTATTATTGTTAGTTTATTTTTCAGTGGAGTTTTTCTCTGGATTCCTAATGTTAGTTGCCTTTTTCTCAACTTGAGCTTTACAATTAGAGACGAGCTTTTCCTTTCCCTTGATATCCTTCATCGGGTTTGGTTTCGGTTACGAGTGAGGATAATGAGGTTCAGGACCGAAACTACACTTTATGTTCTTGGCGTAGTAAGAGTTGGGACCGAAACTTCCTTTTCGGTTTGTCTGACTACATGTGTGGCAATGCTTGCATGAAGGATATTTGTCCTTTGATTTGTTGTTTGCATTGGGATTGGACACCTTTTTCGAGTGAACATAATTAGGGTTTTGGGACTACCAAAATTGTTTTCTCTCATTTAGATTCTTCATGTATCTCTTGTTCCTCTGGCGTTTCTGTTCAGCATGTTGCTCTTGAGATTTATGGATGTTCGCTCTTGGTTTTGGTTTCTCTTCTCTGGCTTCAGTTGTGGTTGAAGATGCACCAGATGCTTTCATCGGTTCATTTATTATTTCTTTCGTGCCACTTGTACTTGGCGTATCAAAAGTTGAAGGTTTGTTGATGGGTTCAGCCACGTATCTGCCCTTGACTCTCCATGAGGTTTGCTCTGACAGACCAACCGGTTTGTCTTCATTGTCGATGGGTGCAGACTAGAAGTAGTTGTCATAACCTTCAACGTTATCTTCATCAACCAAGGAGGTCAATTCTGCCATTTGTTTCTTAGTTACACCTATAACAATATACACTTGGTTCGACATTGTTTGCACCTTTTGATAAACAACCGCCTTTTCTTTGAAAACCTTGGACTTGTCCTTGGATGTTCGAGCGAACTCAACAGAATTTTCATAAATGAGTGGTTTCACTGACTCAGGTTCGCTCTTAAGAAATTCTGAACAATCGACCTCGTCTTCTACTGATATTTCACTCATTTGACTATCGTCATCAAATTCAGAATCGTTTTCTATGTTGATCTTATGTTTTGAAGTTAATTTCACATGTGATGTGTCAAACTTTTGTATGGTCTCGGTCTTGATTTTTAATTTATCATTTTCGTCCAACAAATTCGTTAACATACATTTATGTTCTTTAGACTCGATAAAAGACTCTATTTTGTCCAGTCCATATTTGTAGGTTACTGAAATCTCATATGAGGACATTATAGATTCACATCCAACAATGACTTCGTCGTCCTTAAATTCAAGGAAAGGCAAAATCATTTTGTGAATCTTTTTACCTATCTCACAATCTAGATGCAACTGTGTGATATTAGTGTACAAACATTTTGTAATCAAACAAAAAACATTTCTTTGTTTTAAAATTTTCAAATTGTCTCGTTCCACATAAATAAGTTCATCCCTAGCCCTATCTAATTCTGTTGTATCCACATCCTTCTCTCCTCGCTCTTGGAAGACTCCCTGCTGAGTTGTCAGTTAGGTTAGAATTCGCTAAGCGAGTTTACATAAGACTACCATTTAAGTTAGAAAACTTGAGTTTTAATTCATTTTATTCTGTTTCATAGTTTGATACAGGTATCTTGTGTAATTTAAGGATGATTGTACCTTTTTAATAAACTGATTGCAATCACTGATCTTTTCACTCACAAGCTTGGCAGTAAAACATTTGTCTTCCTTAAGCTTCACTTCATCATGCTTACCTTCGGCTGTACATCCAGAAAACCCTACTGTCACCATTAAATATGTTCCAGTCGACTCAAGAACTCCTTCTCTTGCCACATAAGCTCTTCCATGCAAGGGTCTACGTACCTCTTCATCCTCAGAGTACGTAGACCAAACTTTTACTCCACCAAACTCATCATCAATAATATGTTCCTGCATAATTAAATCATTCTTAGAAACATTAGTTGCTTTCTTCTTCTTTATCTCCTCCAACTTTCTCATGTGGTATGCTTCTGTTGGATTAATGTCTAAGTCCATAACTATAATTGGTAAGACTTGACCCGACCCGGCATGGTCCATTTGGGTTGCATACCATCATGCACTTGGATAGACTAAATGAGAGAAATAAGAAACTTATGGTTATTAATATATTATAAATTCTAGTATATTAATAATAAGAATAATGAGATTATTTAATTAGTATTGATCAAGAATTAATCTAGGATTAATTATGTGATCAAAAGAAGACTAATTAAATGTATGGGTTGATTGTGTAAATCGTCCATACTTGTATAGTGGGCTAATGCTCCATGAATTATCTAGTTGGGCCAAAACCCATATGATGCTCCATGGATGCTCCATGGTGTATTTGAACCCATGGATCCAAGGAAATGGAAAGTCATGACAATTAGGGTTTACCCTAATTGTATAACTATATAAGCATCTTATTCTTGAGGAAAAATCGGCCACTAGTGAGAATAAGAAAGGTCTAGCCGATTTCATGAAGTGTAGAATTCTCTCAAGCTATTCTAAGTGTTTTGATGATTGTGAACCATTTGAGGTGTCACACTTGGGGCACTAGGCACTCAAGCTTCATGAAGACAAGCACCATCAAAGAGGTATGTATTCTATCTTGTTATATTGATAGTTTTGTATGCTAGATTAGGATAATACCTTGGATGTTCATATTTGCATGTATAATAGAGAAAACATAGATCCAAGGTATTTAGGGTTGCATGTACACTTAGGAGTGTTAGAATGCTCATAACCCAACAGTGGTATCAGAGCCTAGGCTTGTTTTCTTGTTATACTTGCAAATGGAGCTGAAAAATCGAGTTTTGATGCTGTCAGCCCAGCAGACTCGCCGAGTCCATGAAGGGACTCGACGAGTCCAAGGCAAAATGCATCCAACTCGCCGAGTTGTGTTCATGCACTCGACGAGTTGGACCCCAGACAGCAAACTTTCGAGGTTTTTGGCTAGAAATGGACTAGGAACATTACCCTAAGTTGTTTTTGAACTTATAAACTTGTTTTTTAATGAGGTAATGTTCATGCTAATCCATTTTCAAAGATAATTGTCAATAGATTCATGTTTTGTATTAGTTTAAAGGTTAGACTAATTACATGAAAAAGTTTGATTTGAATTATCTTGTTCTTATGAGTTTCTTAGATTAATAGAAAAGTTGAGTGAAAAAGTTGTTTTTAATCCAAATTAATCTAAGAGTTGATTCTAAAATGTGTTTTTGTAACTTGTCCTCAAGTTATATGAAAAGTCACATTTAAGTCTCATAAAACTCATAAAATTGGCAAATGTTACAAAAATGAAGAGTCTAGTTCTAATTAATTGGAGTTATGACTCCATAATTTGTCCTCAAGTTATGGAGGACCAAGAGTCTCTTCATTAAAAAAAAATAAAAAAATAATAAAAAAAAATAATGTAACCTTAATTAATTCCATAAGTTATAAAATAAAGAAAAAGTTAATTCTTTATTAGTTTAAAGTCTTCCATAATTTGTCATCAAGTTATGGAACTTGAAGAGTTTTTGGATTAAAACTACTTTAAATACATAAGTTATGGAATTAATTAGTTTTGAATAGTTTCAAAACTTTCCCTCAAGTTTTGGAATTTGTAAAGTTTTCTCTTATGAATACTTTAATTCCAAGTTAGCCCTAAGAATTTTAAAAGTTAAAATTCAACCCTTATACTTTATAATATTATAAGTTAATAATATATATATGTATAAGAGTAAAGTCGGTCGTACCGCTAGTACGCCTCATTCACGAAGCCGGTCTATAAGGTGGGTATAAGGTTGTTGCATATAAAATGGCAACTTAATGGGTGTCCACTCTCACCCACCGCTTGCTTGACTGGTGGAGGGTCGTTAGCCGAATGGGTTTGACATGACTATAATTCTCCCTTCATTAAAAGTATTAATGATAAATACTAAGTAACTAAACTCTTTAAAAATACCCAATCTTAGTTACTTAGGAAAATGTGAAGAAGGTGCTAATCCATGAAATTACACTTTGCACTTTGTTTAAGTCGGTTAGTGGAGCGTGTGTGGTTAACCGGCACACTAACTCGTATTTAACAAGGTAGGCAAAGGGTAACTTAATGTTTGTCATAGTATCGATGGAGCGTGTGTGGTTAACCGGCACATCGATTGAGGGGTAAACACTTAAGGGTACCAAGTAATTTGCATGGTTACTTCACACCTTGTTTTGTGATCCTCGGCATCCGAGTCACAAAACCTGAAGGGCACACTCGAGATTGAAACATGCCATTGAACAGTTCAATCAATCTCAAAAGATCTAGGAGTTTCAAATCCAATTAAAACCTAATAATACATTTCGTTTATCTTGGTGGAAATTGGTGAATCGTCATTCACCTACCTTCAAATTGTTTTATAGCTTGGATTACGGCATACCTCTTCTAAGTTATAAAATAGTTTGTTGGGTCCTAGCCTTAATATTTCATATTGGGTGTCATATTAAGGACTTTAATATCAACTATCTTGAATATCTCCCATAACATGTATGGTTTAGACATTTATGATCTTCCCAAATCTCTTGAAACAAGCTTTCCTAAATGAAGATGATGTCCCTTCGAAATCATACTTCTTTGACCCCGTCCAATTATTCTCCCTAACCCACAAGTTCTTAAAAAAGGTTTAAGATCACTCAAGCCCTATTGGCAAGGTAAGGTCTAGGTGTGGTCACATCTTGGAGATGTAGTCACATATTGACAAGCCGGGAGAGTTGGGTGTCAAAGTCTAGAGAAAGTTGGCGGTTCAATCACTTTCTAAGTCACATAGTGAGTTCTTTTGGAACACCTATGAAACAGACTATGACAAGACCCTTAATGATCTTATCTATTTGCTAAGATCAACTTCCTCAAAACTTGATGGACATTGACAATAGTGACACAGGAAATCCAGAAAAACATTCTCTTCCCAATGGAAAGGGATCGGCCATAGTCAACTCGGTCGACCAAATGGTAAAGAGAAAAGTCTAAGTCTGTGATAGTCCCGTGTACCATTATCAAAGGGTCCATATGTTTATATTTCCAAAGAAAGGGTCATTAGTTGCGAAGCTGCCAAATTTACCTAAGGATGTTGAAGTCAATAAGTTTGACTCTACTTCAGGTAAAGTCCACTATCTAACTCTGTTAAGTTTCTATTCTGAGATTCCTGATACATGACGTGACTGGGTCACATGGTAATGTTTTAAGAATCAAAGAAAAGTAAAGGAACTTAAAGAAAGAATATGCTGAATCTGATCGCGTAGATGGATTTCTATCACGTAGTTTGAAGATCGGATTCTTGAGCTACTTCTTAGGAGTTATGAGATATTGCTTAGGAATAGATAACAACAAGTTTTCATATGGGTTGTAAGGATAAGTTTTTCCGCATAGTTTGAAAATAAAAGAAAATTTTGATTTTATTTATTTTAAATATCCTTACAATGGCATTTGAGGAAAAATTGTTGCTTATATGATTCCATAGCAAGAGTGGAAATATGAAATTGATTCCTTCATTTGTGGTAATGTCTAAATTTACCAAGTAAGGAAAGACTCTCATCATCCAAAGTCTCAATTGGACCGGGACTTGGAATCATGCAAGTCCTATAGCATGATGAATGAGAACCTTCAAGTATTGGAAAAATTAAGACTAATTACTTGTTCACATGGATGTGTGAGTAAAGTAATGGACTAAGTGATCGAGTACATAGTCATGTGCACTGATTAAGTCCACCACAAAAGATATAAGGCTATTCGTCATAGTTTACTAAAGCTCAGTAAATATGATTATACTTACAAGCTTAAGTGTAACTCTAAGACATTGGAAAAGGTTCCAATGTAAGGCAAAGCAAATAAGAAGAATCAACTTAGGCAGAAAGATAAAAGTTTCTCAAATCTGAAAAGATGGGAGAGTACTTTAGTATCAGTTTTGTGATCATCTTAATGATTAACAAACCATATCAAAATTAGTTCTCTAAGGAAGTCTTAGTGCATTCTTATGACTAAGAAGAAGGGATCTTGAATTGTTGAAATGGTTGAGTCATACTTCGTTCCAATACAAGTCTTAGAGTCATACTCCAAGATTGTAACTTGAGTGACATGTCTTTAAGAAGGTTTAAAACACGTGTCAAATGTAAGAGTAAAAGTTTTCTACTCTTGTACATTTGGAATTGGTAAGTTGTGATGTTTTGGATAAAACAAATACCAACTAAGGCTAATTATGTGAAGTGTTTGTCTTGATTAGAATCCGCACTATCTCTTGGATGTTTGACAAGGGAGTCTTATAGGTCAAGAGGACAGTGGGAGTCTTAAAGGTCTTGAAAGTCTCAAGAACTAATCAAGAATGAAACCTAAAGTTCTTCACTAGCACACGACTTAAGGTTCATAACCTATCGTGTTGACATATTCTGTGCCCATTCCAGGTAAAGTTGGCTTTGCATATGAGTTCTTAGAGTTCTCAATGTGTTGCACAACAACTTGGAAGCAATGGTAGGCCCTTGAGCTACCAGGTGGCAAGAAATTAAGATTGAGTTCAGTCCATATGAGTTTGGATTTGTCATTATCCTTGTCTTGTGACTATGGTTTTGACAATTCACATGGATAAGAACACATACACCATTAAATCTAAGTGTCATAAAGTTTCTCTCCGATTCATGAAAATGATGGTGAGGAAACACTTTCACTAAGTAGAATTTAGCTAGATAGCAAATGTGATATTTTGCATTCTCAAAGTCGTTAGTGGAGCGTGTGTGGTTTACCGGCACACTAACCTGGACTTGTGAGAAGTAGCAAAAAGGTCTAACCATTATGATTATGGCATCCCTCTTCATAATTGTTTAGACACACAAGTGTGCTATCTAAGGGAAGGTGTATGTTTTTGATAAAGTCTTATCAAAACAATCTAGTTTCAGAAATCTGAACTTTGGTAAGTCAATAAAGTATTGATTTCTAGAAGTCCAGCTAATTTCTGAGTACATGTCAAAGCTAGTGGGAGCATAAGTGTTATGCTAATAATCATCATGTTAGTGGGAGCATGATAATTACGATAAGTATTGCAAGCTAGCAATGTTAATTATAGAAAACAAAAGTTTCAACTGGGAAAGAGTTGTTTTGCTATAATTAAGGGAGAGGAAATTATACTTCATCTCAAATCTATAAACTTAGATCGTGAGGTTTTAATCATTTAGTCAAGGATATATATGAATTTCATGTTGGAATGGCTCAACATAAGGAAATTCTGTATATGGGTCCATTATTTGCGTTCTAAAATTCGATTATGATTACGGCATCCCTTTTCATAATCTGAATTATGAGAACTTGGCAAATAGAAATGGAAATGTTATAGCAAAAGACTGGTTTAGTCTTTATGTGAGACATCATGAATCGTGTCCCATATCCTTCGGATATAGGATCGATTACATGTGCTATATTCATCCTTTCTAAAATTTTCCAAATGCCTGGGGCATTAAGAAGGGAAAAGGTTTAGAACTGGATTTGACTAAAAGGATTAAACAATTGTCGAGGACAATCTAAGGTTTACCGAAGATTGGTTGCTCAAGGACAGTTGGAAGTGTAGTGATAATTCTGGAAGGACCATATTGACATAATCTGTAAGAAGGCAACTCTTGTTCAGAAGTGATAGTCAAAATGGAATCTGGAATTGTTTCAAAGTTAGAATTTTTCCAATCTGTTTAAGATTAGGAAACTTAATGCAAGAAGGATGTTTCTAAGGAGCTGATCTCCTTTGGAATACTCTGTAATGATTGTTGCCAAGTCTTTCTAACTTTGTGCATAATCATTACAAGAGGATCAATGCATATAAGTTTAGAATCTAACAGATTTCAGTAAATGACATGAATTTGGAATTCTTGCATTTGCAGTAAGGATTTGAGAGTGTGAAAAGAGAATCATTGAAGATTATGTTCAATTGATCTAGTTCACAAAGTAAAGATCATAGACAAACATAGTATGCATACTTGGTGTATGGCATGACTAGTGTTTAGAAAAACATAGTGTACATGCTTGGAGCATGGGACAACTATTGTTTTAAATTCAAGAATAATGTTGATAGCTGAAACAGTATACAATGAATAATGTGTAATCATATGGTGATAAATAAAAGGTGTTTTATTTATGTTCATAGGTTTTGATACCATATTGGATTCAATTATTATTGTGTTTCACTTTGCATGTTTTGACTTCCCGAATAAACTAGGTTATTCTTCCGGAATGACTAAGTTATTCAAACCATCCACAGTCGGTCATATGTTGGAAGTAGATATGAATTAAGACTGTCATGGGTTGGCTTGTAGAGGTCTAAGTTGTTGGACAAAGGGCTACAACACTCATGAGTGCTCATAAGTTCTGAGTATTGGATTCAACCCGCGCTCATTGGAATCACTTCATGGATTTTATCACGAGTGATCATGAGACGATAATATCTTATATTCTTCAAACCTAGAGATATGAGTTGTTACTATGAGTTGATAGTACATTGATTACACGAAACGCATTGGTAACTCGATGTTATAAAACGTGTCTTTGTGTATGATTCAACAAGTAGTAGAACAAGCCATATGAGTCGAAGTTTATCCATTCCTTTTACCTTCGGGATAAAAGCAATATCTGTGGGCCCCTCGATGATTTGATGATGACAAATAGAAGTGCTCGGCCGGGCCAGGACTGATTTGATTTGTTCAATTAGTCAGTCGTCATAAATCGGAAATCGGGAAACAACTAATGGACAGAGAGAATGATTATAATCCATGTCTCAGTCCATATGATATCTAGAATGGAGGAATATATGATCAATTATCTAATGGACAAGTCATTGACAAAGATCAGAGTTCATCTACAAGGTCAAAGTTCGACAGAAGCTTTTGAGAGCTACGATTGCCAGTTGGTTCCTGAAGTCATACGCAATAATAGTTTTAGACTTATCCAAGTGGGAGACTGTTGGATTAATGTCTAAGTTCATAACTATAATTGGTAAGACTTGACCCGACCCGGCATGGTCCATTTGGGTTGCATACCATCATGCACTTGGATAGACTAAATGAGAGAAATAAGAAACTTATGGTTATTAATATATTATATGTTCTAGTATATTAATAATAAGAATAATGAGATTATTTAATTAGTATTGATCAAGAATTAATCTAGGATTAATTATGTGATCAAAAGAAGACTAATTAAATATATGGGTTGATTGTGTAAATCGTCCATACTTGTATAGTGGGATAATGCTCCATGGATTATCTAGTTGGGCCAAAACCCATATGATGCTCCATGGATGCTCCATGGTGTATTTGAACCCATGGATCCAAGGAAATGGAAAGTCATGACAATTAGGGTTTACCCTAATTGTATAACTATATAAGCATCTTATTCTTGAGGAAAAATCGGCCACTAGTGAGAATAAGAAAGGGCTAGCCGATTTCATGAAGTGTAGAATTCTCTCAAGCTATTCTAAGTGTTTTGATTATTGTGAACCATTTGAGGTGTCACACTTGGGGCACTAGGCACTCAAGCTTCATGAAGACAAGCACCATCAAAGAGGTATGTATTCTATCTTGTTATATTGATAGTTTTGTATGCTAGATTAGGATAATACCTTGGATGTTCATATTTGCATGTATAATAGAGAAAACATAGATCCAAGGTATTTAGGGTTGCATGTACACTTAGGAGTGTTAGAATGCTCATAACCCAACAGCTTCATCATCTTCTCCCTCCCTTTTCTCAGACATCTTTCTCAGCATGCAATCCTTAGCAAAGTGGTTCTTCTTGTGACAGAAGTTGCAGTCATATCCTGAGTCTCCCACAAGCTTGCTCTCCTTCTTCTCGTCATCCTTCTGAGTAGTGTTTTTGCTCTCCTCCTTCGTCTTTTTAGAGCTGTAGCTTCCTTGCCAATTTCGGTTCTAGTTGACATGGAACTTTTTATGAGCAAACCTCTTTGGGTTTGTAACCATCATTTCTTATTCTTCATTAGTCATATGACACTCTGACATGTCAGATTCTTCGTCTTCGTCTACCACTTTCTTACTCTTAGAAATAAGGGCCAGAGAGACCACACCCGAAACTACCTTCGCTTCCTTAGTCACCACACTTTCATAAGATTTAAGTATACCCATTAGCTTCGCCATCGAGTAGGACTTAAATTAATCATGTGCCTTATAGTCGAGACCACAGCCATCCTTTCGGGTCTTATTCCATTCATAAAGGTAACCTTTTGTTCGATCACTTCCCTTCCAACTCCATGCTTCCTCATTTTGCTAAGAAGATGGTTGAAACAATCGAATGTCTGCACGAGTTTCTCTTCAGAGAGCAATAGGGTTTCGATCGAGTGCTCTAGATCTTGATCAGTTGAATATAATTCTTTCAACCTATCCCATATTTCTTTTGCTGTAGTGCATGAGCTCACCAAACGGAAAGTATCGGCTTGCAAAGCGAATCTGATCATTCTCATGGCTTTAATATTACACATCACTTTATCTTTTTCGTCCCGAGGGATCTTTTCTACGTTAATCAAGAGTTGATTGTACTCCTTTTTAGTCTTGACAGTTCTGTTTGTTCAAGAGTGAACAAACGGACCAATCATTATTGCTTCCCAGATAAGATAGCCATTATCTTCAGATCCAACAATGTAGTCCTCAAAGTGGTCTGCCCACACTTCATAGTCTTGAGTGTAGAGAATGGGAATCCTAGTAGTGGATCCAATACTGTTGGAGATGTTGATGGGATTGGATTGAGAGTTGCCGTGAGACATGATGAGCTTTTTTATTATATCTGCTAGAATTAGACTTGTAAAGATGAACTTAGGGTTTCATCAAACACACGATACACCATCGACCAGAAAAAGACAACTTCTCTATATTCAATAAAAGCGGAAACCCTAAAAGATTCTACAAACAGAAGAGATGCGTATTAATTATACAGTCTCCTGCTCTGATACCAATTGATGAGTATATTGTGCTATTAGATCGATAGATTCTAAACAGATTAACAAGAATAACAAAGTAAAGAACTCGAGAATGGATCAAAAATGTTGAATGATTAATATATCACACCTCAAAAGAGATCGATGAAGAACTTCGACTATAGAGGTGTGGTTAGGGTTACAATGCTATCACTATTAATCAAAACTTTAACTTCAAAACTATACATGCATGCATATTATATATGCTAACCCTAATGCTTAAACCACGGTTGGACAAGCCCAAACCGGGTAATCAAAATGTTAACAAAAAAGCCCGTATGACGCAACACTCTAATCCCAACAATTTCCCAGTATTAAGGTTTCTCTATGTTTGGATTAGATAGACTTAAAGGTTATTCTCTTGTGAGATTGATCTTAAGGTTTATGTAATCATATGTGTGTGATTGTGAATGTAGAGAGGTTTCAGTTGTAAGTTGATGTATGATCGAACTGGTTTATAGTGAATAAACTGTTCAAGTTGGGAATTGTTGGTGTTTTTACTTTTTTGACATGGTATCGGAGCTTCAGGCTCTGTTTTCTTCTTCTTCGATGTTCATCGGTGATTTTCTTCTCCGAATGTTGTAATAAACAGTTGTTTCTAACTCCTTTCTTTCTTGTTGGTTCTTCACAGTTTATGTTCAATCTAGAGGTTGATTCTTGAAATCTCTGGATTATTTACATAAACTGCTTTGATTTTTGGTTGATCATTTCAATTTTGGGTTTCCTCCATGTTTTCGTTCACATCGGAACAATTCTTGTCTTTAAGATTCGGGTATTGTGAGTTTCTTTGTGGTTTCTTGTAGCTTGGTTCATGTGTTGCTTGTGTTTGTCGCTTTTTCTTGAACATCTGATTCAACTGTAGTCGGATGAACTTCGATCAATTAATCTGTTTGTCTGAAATAACTCTCTAAAGGTCGGAATTCATCATCGATAAACCCTAAGTCGAGAACGGACAAATAGAGTCGATCCTTTGAGGCTTCACCTTAATAACACTATGAGGGGTCTCTTGTTATATTTTCTTATCTCTTTTCATATGTGATTAGGAGATACTATTTTCTTATGTACACCGTTTATTGTGGCTTGACTCTATTCATCTTGTTGGTGTGTTTTTCTTGACTCTCTATTGATTCTATTGGGCCCCAACAAACGTGGCGACCATCCGGACTTAAAGTCAATACACGAGACTGGTTTTTTATTTTCTGATTCATTCGTTGTTATCTGTTGGTTATTTTTTGCTTGATTGTTGTTTGTGATAATTTTTTCTTATGGATGGTCCTTCTAAACCTCCAAGTGGATGTGGAAAGGATAATCAAGTTAATTTTGATGATCCTCTCTTTGTCCACCCCTCTGATAATGTTGTTATAACTATTGTTACAATAAACTGATAAAGTTAACTGGTAATGAGAATTTTAGATCGTGGAGGAGTTCTACGTCTAGATCTCTTAGGGATAGGAATAAAGTCGGATTTGTTGATGGAACTTTTAAGAAAACTGATGTTGATGAAGCTATAAAAAACTAAATGGGATAGGGCCAAAGTTGATGTTTGTTCTTGGCTTTTTTCATCTATTTCTAATTGCGTTTATCAGAGTCAAGCTTATTCTGATGTAGCTGAGGACATTTGGAAGAGTCTTTTTGAAACTTATAACAAGTCTCATGGGTCTATTGTTTTTAATATTAATCAACAGATCAATACTCTTAAACAAAAGAGAATTTCACTTTCAGACTACTTTAATAAGCTTGAATCTCTTTGGAAGGAGTTTGATGGTCTTACTAGTCTTACTGAGTGTACATGTGAAGCTGCTATTAAACTCAAAGGCCATTCTAATCTCATGAAACTTACGCAGTTTCTCAATGGTCTTGATGATTCATATAGTCAAGTCAAGAGTCATATTTTACTTATGGAACCTTTACCTAATGTCAAAACTGCATTTTCTATATTGTCTAGAGAAGAGACTCTTAAAAGGAATTGTTCTTTGTCTTCTCTTCATTCATCTAAGTCTCAGTCTACTGCTTTCAATAATAGGTTTAACTCCAACAGTTCTAATAAAAATAAAAATCAAATTTTTCGGTGCAAGAATTATGGTATTAGAGGTCATTCAATTAAAAAATGTTACAAGATAATAGGATATCCAAAAGATTTCAAGCAAAGAAGTGAGTCAAATAATCAAAAACACTTATCTGTTAACTCTGTTACCACTTCTTCTGGGAGTTCTAATGCTCATATCTTAACTGATTCTATTGGAGATTATGAGTTTCATCATCTTACTAAGGAAGATTACATCAATTTTTTACAACGTATAAATGATAAACAAGCTAATGTGAAGCATCTGCACGATAAACAAGCTAATGTGAAGCATCTGCTAGTGCTAATATGACAGGTACTTGCTTATTTCTAGCTCTTAATTCTTTAGTTAATTGTCAAAAGTGGATCGTTGATTCAGGAGCGAATCAACATATTATTCATTCTGAATCTCTTCTTCATGACACTGTGGATGTGTCTAAATTGAATCTTCTGGCCAGTCATCCTAATGGTACTTCAGCTAAAACTGAGAAGATTGGTAATATCAACGTATCTAGTTCCTTAACTATGTTTGATGTTTTTGATGTTCCAGACTTCAATGTAAACTTGTTATATGTTCATAAAGACTGTAAAGACAGTAATTGTGAGGTCATTTTTAATGAACATAGTTGTAAAATTCAGGGTTGACAATCAAAGGAGATGGTGGGGAATGGTAGAGAATCTGGAGGTCTCTAATACATAAATAGTGTGCGTGCATGTTATTCTTTCAGGATTAATAATTGCTCATCCATTTGTTGTGTTTCTAAACTTACATGGCATAACAAACTTGGTCATCCTTCTGATCAAGCTTTAATTTCTTTAAAGCATAAACATAATTTTGAAAATAATACTCTTCTTCCCTGTGATGTGTGTCATAAAGCTAAACAAACCAGAGAGTCGTTTCCTATTAGTCAACATGTCACCTTATATCTTGGTGAATTAATTCATCTAGATGTATTGGCCCTTATAGAGTGACCACTATAGAAGGATTTATATATTTCTTGACCATTGTGGATGTTTATACTAGAGCTACTTGGGTTTATTTGTTGATGTCAAAGGGTGAATTTTTTTGATTGTCTTCTTGTGTTTTTTAATATTCTTTTAAATCAGTTTGAAGTTAAAATTAAAATAATTAGGCCAGATAATGGAGCTGAGTTCTTAAATAATAAGATGAAATAGTTGTTTGAGTCTTAAGGAATTATTCATCAAACTTCATGTGTTCATACTCCGCAACAAAATGGAGTTGTGGAAAGAAAGCACAAACATATTTTAAATGTTGGCATATATTTAATCTTTCAATCTGGTTTACCTCTTAAGTACTGGGGAGGAGCTGTTTCTTTTGTTTTCATAATCAATAGAACACATACTTTTGTTTTGAAAGGTGCCTCTCCTTATGAATTTGTTTATAAATTTTCTCCTACCATTGATAAACTTAGAGTTTTTGGATGTTTGTGTTTTGCAATAAAATTGAATAATTTGGATAAATTTTCTGAAAGTAGTCAGTATACTAGGACTACTAGATCTGGTTGTATTGTACATATGCCTGCTAAATTTAGTGATTATGTTGTGGAAGGAAAACATAAGTATGGAATTGAACGATCCATTAACTATTCTTCTCTTAATAATGAAAATATTTGTTTTGTTTCAAATCTTAATAAAATTATTGAACCAAAATATTATAGTGAGGCTGCTTTAGATCCAAATTGGATAAAAGCAATGAATGAGGAAATGGAGGCTCTTTATAGTAATAACACTTGGGAAATTACTGATCTTCCTATACGAAGAAAAGCCATGAGTTGTCTATGGATATATAAAATTAAACATAAATCTAATGGTGAGATAAAGAGGTTTAAAGCTAGACTTGTAGCTAATGGATATTGTCAATGGGAAGGTATTGACTATGAGGAGACTTTCTGTCCTGTTGCTAAAATGGTCTCTATAAGAATAGTTTTAACGTTAGTTGTTCATCATTCTTGGCCTTTATATCAACTTGACATAAGCAATGCTTTTTTATATGGTGATTTGTTTGAAGATGTTTATATGGATCTTCCTGAAGGATATCACTCTAAAGGTGATGTCAGAGTTTGTAGACTAATAAAGTCACATAGGTTAAACATGAAACAAAATATCGAAACAATTAAGTTCCAAAAGGAAAAGTGATTTTTGACATTTGATGCTAAAGTGGTCAATATTATGATCAAGCTGAACAGCCTTTCGACAGTCTTCCTCAACTGTTGTCCTGTGACTACAAAGAAAACATAAGAAAAAGATGAAACACAGGATCAAAACAATTAAGTTCCAAAAGAAAAAGGTGATTTTTGATTTTTGATGTTAAAGTGGTCAACATGTTTCCAACAATTCAAATTTACAACTGATAACTATAAATCTTTCCTAAAATCTTGACTACTACATTTGAAAATATATATGTTATTGTTCTTATAATATTAGCATACGATTAAATTTTTTACGATTGACTGATTCACTCTAATTTCCAAGTCTTTCTAAGCAACAAAGAAAGAAACAAAACCCTAATGACATAAAAGAAAGCTTAGTAGAAACAAAAGTTTTCGATCATATACACTTGCGCTTGTAATGGCATAAAGCCCGATTGGTCCAATAAATCGCAACATTATGGCACCACGTGATAGCATGAAATGTTGAAAAAGTGAAAGAGAACCAAAAAGACATTTTTTCAAACACTATATGATCATGAAATACAGTCAAGCCCAAATGATACATTGAAATATTCAATTTTGTTTTCTTTTAATTTTAGGTGTTAGTTCTGTCGGACTCTGGTTGAATTTCTTTTAATTTAAAATATGAAACAAGACAACGGTAAAATGATCATTTTATTTTCATGGAATTTTAAGAAATATGAAAAAACGCAACGAAAATTAATTTCATGGACCTAAAAACCAAAAAACTAGAACTCGTCTACCACACCCAAAAGATATATATTAAGGACAATATTGTAATTTACTAAAAAAATAAAGATTTTTTTTACCTTAACCAAATCATAGAGACTTAGTTTACTATTTCCATATATTTCTATGATTGAATCCACATACACCTGGTACTTCTCCAACACCTACAACAAAATATCACCCAGATAGAAAATAACCATGTATGTTATTGTCAATTAATTCGAATATGTGGTGTGCATATGTTTAAAAGTTTGTTGTCATTTTCATTTTCATATATATATATATATATATATATATATATATATATATATATATATATATATATATATATATATATATTAATTAAAAATAAATATGTTCTTTTTTTATTATTTATACCAGTTAACATAAACTTCTAATAAACTTATAGTTAAGAATAAAATGACAACTATGGCTTTTTTGTTCAAGTTGACCATTTAGACATTTTTTTTTCTTTTTTAGTGGTAATGTAGTCTATGAGAATGTCTACATAATGTAGAAAGGGTAATTTGGGAGAATAGAGTTTACCCTTTTGTTTGTTTGTTTGTTATAACAAAAGGGTAATCTTATCTCCACTGCTATGTCGAAACAATTTCTGCAAAAAAAAGGGACAAATTTTTTATTTTTTAAGACTAAATCATTCATTGAGTTTTATCATTTACAACGTGGATACTCACCACTTTCTAAGAAATAGGTAAATGCGAAATCAGAATTTTAGATATCTTGATCTTGAACAACAACATATGGATCGTAAAGGAAGGTAAATAGAAAAAAAATACTACCTCTTTAAAATTTTGTCTGTTAGAACCACATCTTTAGGGCTGTTAAAATGTCTAACTCAGAAAAAAAAAACAATAAGCCTAAGTTTCCATTGACACCATCATAATATATACTCATTTGATAAAAGAGCTCAATGGTATGTCTAAGTTAATATGTTATCATAGATTAGAAAAATATTACAGGAAAAAGCAGTGTATATTGTGTTATAGCAAATTATATAAAGTTACCAATATATTAACATTTTTTTTACTAATAACAACAATGTACTCACTACATTACCAAAAATAGCAATATATTTCCATTTATTTACCAATAATGACAACGTACTTACTCCGTTACAAAAAAAAATTGCAACATACATACTCTTTTATATGAAAACAATAATATACTTGCAATTTACCAAAAATAATTGTATACTTAAATTTATCTATGAATAATAACATCCATCTGATTTGAAATTGAATTTACTGGTTAAAATATATTGTGATGATTAGCATTTGTTATCACATTTGGTGTAGAAAATGAGTCAACAATTGAACATCTATCTACATAGCTTGGGTTTTTCAATTACCATTGAGAAGTTAAAGGTCAAAACAAACCCCTGAAGAGCTAAACATTTATACTAATAACAAAAAGTCGAACCAATATGTTGTGTTTTGGGAAAAACATACAATACTATGTGTGCATGAAACTCTAGTTGAATTGGATCTAGGTTTTCTCTAATTAAACATGCAACTTGAACACAAAAGAAGAAACACTAGGTTCAATGTATTATAATTAAATTCACACAATAGAGTTTAAAATACATACCTTGATTGTTATATTATAATAAAAATCTAAAAACCTTGCTTGAAAAGCCTTTGGTAGCTAGCACCACAAGTTTCGTTTTCTAATAGCTCACAAACAAACCTAGCAACCAAGGATTACTATGGAGAGATAGAGAGAAGAAAATTGGAAAATTCGGCTCTAAGCCTTTCTTAGAGTGCATGGGACGAAATCTAACCCTATAGGGGTTTATATAGGTGATAAGGAAGGTTTAGGATATGACAGGTGTATCTTAGATAACCTTAATCCATTTACTTCCTCCCTAAGGCTTCCAATGCACCCTTAGAGCCCAAGGAAAGCCTAGGAGCAACTAGATTTCGATCCCCTCCTCCAAGGGAGGCTCTAGAATGCTCAATGCTCAACTATTAACCATTGTCACCTGTAGTCCCTACAATTTCAATTAATTCCTTTAATCCCAAAATTAAGTTCAAGTTAAGTTCTGATTAAATATGTCACACCCCCGAACCAGGACTGCGGAAATGTCCAGGGGCGGTGACGTCATTGTATAGTATCATAAAGATTGAATATAAATGAAACATAGTAACCAAACAACATACATTAAGATAACAAAATTCATAAGTTTAAATTTGTAATTGTTCAAGTGTTACACAAAAGTGTCAATAATTGTAAATTTCATAATGCAACAAAATTTCCAACATCCATTGCTCAAGTACATGTTCAATGAGTTCCTGAGAATACAAGTCATTTTGAAAATCGTCAAAATAGAATATTGGTGAGCTCGTAAGCATTTTTATAGGAAAAATTGTTTGTATCAGTTTTCTTTGAAAAGTGTAGTATGCTTCCAGAACATCCAATATTTTCTAAAAGTGAATTGTATGTTCATTTCCAAAGACCACGGGTATATGCATGCAGGTCTCATTGTATCACGTAAATGTATGTTCCTAGAAAATCCCATATTTTTTTATTGTATGTAATCTTTAATATTAACTCAAAACTAGGATAGTGACGTATTGTACCGAAAATAGTGTGTAGTTCGATATTTTATGAATGGCAGAATTTCGTATATGCCCTTACTAAACATCTAAATATCGTATTTGTATGGTCTAAACTCTAAATATCGTATTTTCCATTCTTAATGTTTTTTAATATCATATATACCCAAATCTATTTTTTTAATAATTTTTATTGGTTTATAATTCTTTTTCATTATCTTAAATTATTAAAATTAAAAAAAAAACATTATAAATGGACAATAATGCACTTAGTTCTAAATTCCAATATGCCTACTTCCCTATCTTTAGTTTTCATTCCTGTTAATACCTCCCATCGCAGCACATCACATACCTGGTGGATGTAAAGCATTTGAACTTATTTTGTTACAGTATAAAGCTAGAACTCATTTCTTAGAATGTTATCAGCCTTCGATGTGCTTCATACTACCTCCACATCAAACAGATGATTATGGAGATAAAAACCTAATCACATAAACAAAGACCTTCCTACAATAAGTGTTCACTACCTGGTCAGACACCATAGCTGCTCTTGAAAGCTGTGAAGAAGTTCTTTCAGATGCAGAAAACCTCAACTTCATCTCACGCTGCATAAATTTGTAGTTATAAAAGATTGTTCATGTCATAACCCATACAAGCCCCCTCCCACTACAACGTTACAAGTAAATAACATCACACAAACCTCTGTAATCTGGGATGGAATTCCCACCAATCAATAACATCACACAAACCTCTAATGAAAGAATCCATCTGGTTTTTTTTTTCAATTTCATATACGCAGGCACCGAGTGGTATTCATCCGACTGATACTTCATCTTCGTCCATAATTTCTTCCCCTTTCCTTATTCTTTTGTTATTGATTCATCAACCCTTTGCTTGTCATCACTCGATTCAACGACACATTTTTTGCCATTTTCTATCAACCCAACAATCGTTATTGAATGTTCAAAGGGAAGAATCAACATAATGCGAGAAGAAGATAGTTACGTATGTATACATGAAAAGATGATAACCAATTAATTAATCAAAATTACGTGCAATTAGAGAACACCCAGATGGGGAATTTTTCAATAATAGAAGATGAATGTTTGTAAACACAGGGGAAACTTGTGATCGACAATCATGCATAAAGTATTGGGATTTAGGGGTGGGAGAAATACAATTGATGTGTCGAGAAGGGAATTAAGATTAAAGGGAATTATGGTCAATTTATTTTTGTTTTAATTTTAATTATTTAAAAATATAAAAAAAGATTATTAAATGTTAAAAATTATTAATAAAATTAGATTTGGGTATATATGATATTAAAAAAACATTAAGAAGGGAAAATACGATATTTAGAGTTTAGACCGGACAAATACAATATTTACATGTTTAGTAAGGGCATATACGGAATTTTGCCTTTATAAAACTACTGAAGTGTGAGTCTACCCGGTAAATCCAATTAGTGTTTGTTAATCCATGTGTGAGTAATTATAACCATGCTTGATGTGACTGTTATGTCTGTCATGACGTTCTTCAGGCGTCAGTTTCGGTAAGATATTTGTCACCCTAGACTGGCCCCGTCTAGCTGTAGCGATTAGCTCAGGTGTGGTGAAAGACCCGAACTTTCATATTTCTGAAAGACCCAAAATTTTATACTTCACAATATTATTACTCCAAAACATGCTACTTGCATATTCATAAAAGCAATATTTTACATTGATAAAGAGGTTACAAACTACTAGATACAACCGAGTATTACAAAGTGTTATATATTACATAACTACCCAGGATATTGTAATTTATACAAACATAAGCTGAAGTACAAAAGTATTAATACAAACTATTCTAAATCTTCGAACAGTATACAATCATATTGATTACTTATCTCCTGCAATTGTTAAACATTAATAGGGTAAGGGGTGACACTTAGTGAGTTCAATAATAGATACAATATAACGTTATGCCATATATATATATATATATATATATATATATATATATATATATATATATATATATATGGCAGAAGCAAAGAGAAACAAGGAACAACAAAGACATATGAGAATCATGTGTTAAGCTTTCCATATCAATCAATGACTTGATTCAAAGATATAAAATAAATGAGATATAACAATTTCTATACTCGGTATACATCAAGAAAGCTTTGGCCCAAATGGCATAGAATACATACAATTTCTAATTAACATCTTGTTAGATTTCAGGCTTATAGTCCTGTCTAACCATTTGCTAATGCCATAGAATAGAAGTAATTCTCTTACGGAGACATGCTCTACATGGCCAGAGGCTACGTACCAGTACCAATGTGAATCTAAGTCTTTTCACTGATCACATGGTCAAAGGTATTACTTTTGCTATAAAAATAGCGAATAAAATAACACGGGAAAATAACTCGGAATAATAAAACTAAAAAGCACATAACACATATAACACATAACATACAAATGTTCCTATATATTGAACTCACTTGAATTAACCAGGGGTCAAAATAGTAATTAGGGCAGCACTTCGGCTTTAAATATGACTTTCTATGTTGAAAATCGGGAGCTTAATTGAGAACTGGGCTCTACGAAGGTAGGGCTTCAAAATTGAAAAGATACATTTTTCGGCTTCTTGGGCACTTCGGGGCGTATTCCGGGCTTTAAAAATGTTACCGGCGCTTCGGGACAATTTAAAATAGTGAGAATATTGAAAAATGGGCCAAAACTGCTAAATTCTTAAAAATACCCGGGCTGGTTCGCAGCCTCCTTTTATAGTGTAAGATCCGAAGTCGGCCAGGAAGTAGAGTCAACAGCAAGCAGCTCGGTGGCAGCAGCAGCGAAGGGCACGTACGAGGCGTCTTACGAGGCATCTTAGACGTCTCCTAGGACGCCAAAACACGTGTCAGACAGCTGACCTCGGTGACTCCTCACTTTGAACCTACATAGATGCCAAATCATGTTCCTCGGCCACGATTGTGACCGGAGGACCTTTGTATTCCTCATATTCATGCTCTAAGGCTGAGGTGACAATATCCTCAATTTCTGCAGGGCTTGATAAATCGTCAGAACTGGAACCATCACCTAATTCAGCAAAATTACCAAACTTCACGAATGGTTACGGTGACATCCCCATTTTCACGGCCAGAAAAGACCGATTTGTTTATGCTTTGTTTTATAAAATCAGAGTAATCTTTTAAAGAAAACGGTTGCGGAATTTGTTCCCAAAACAAGATATGATAATAACTTATCAAAACATTTCTCAAAGAGAATGTATTTTCAATTAATAATAAAACCTCGGGATGTCATGTTCCGATACAGACATATAAGCATAAACAGAACTTACATTCAATTACACTAATGATTTACATCTCCTTTAATCTTTCAGTGCAAAGCAGCTTCGTATCGATACCTGTGATACAATTTATACTGAGTGGGTCAGGCTTGGGAGCCTGGTGAGCATATAGGGTTTTCAACCCACAATAATATAATTATTATATTCAATCATCATACAATCAACCCAATTACCCATCCTCGTTATCTCCATTTATTTCTTAAGTACCTTCCCTAAGGAATTATCCTAAGGGTCATCTCCTACATCGTATTTACCTCTCATCTCCTTACATCACATTTCCTTATATGTTTGTTCCTAAGGACTTTTCCTAAGGATCATCGCATGAATACGTAGTCACAACATCGCCTGGACTAGTAAGTCATAATAAGGGTTAGACTATCATCGCATGAATACATAGCCACAACATCGCCTGGACTCATAATTCATAGTAAGGTTAGAGTATCATCGCATGAATACGTAGCCAAAACATCGCCTGGACTCGTAATTCATCACCTACAGGTTATGAGCCTGCTGGTGTTTCCACGGGGTCATCTAGAATAGTCCGTGGTCACCATCTATACTCTGGTAGATGACTACATCGCCAAATTTCCACATCGCCGGTCAAGGTTATGGTATCTCCTCTCATCTCACATCACCTATTTATCATTACCTAATTATCATCACTTGTTTCTCATCACCTAATTATCATCACCATTATATCCTCACCTTTCTCTTGTCACATTCGTTCAACACACATCAACTATTTCATCTACCCATGTTCTACCCAACATATTTGAAGATGTAAATTACATATATAGTTTAAATCATTTAACACCCATATAAAACATCAATTCCAAGCCCATCTCATATAGACAATTAATATATAATGCATAGCACGTATTTCATAGCTAATACTTTATATTTATGTGTTTAGAAGAGAGTAACCACACACTCATACATATAAACAACAAGATATATATACACATAACACGTATTTCATATAAAATACTTCATAATTATGCATTAGAAGAAAGTAACTACACACTCACTTGATTAGAAGATGATCGGACAACACTACAACTTGTAGAAGTAATATTCTTCGGTAGATCTGGAAGATCTTCACAAAAACCGGGCTCCTCGCGGGCAGAGCTTCGGCTCGGGAATCGCACTTCTCGGGATCTTCGGGGCCTCGGGACTTGCTTCAGGGCTCGGGAATGATACCGGGGCTTCAGGATATTATTGGCACGCAAAACGATGCAAAACTTAGAGAGAAAGGAAGAAAAATCGCAAGGAAAATGGTTGATCTCGAGTGCTATTTATAGGCTGCTGGGTCTGGGATTACGTTGGGCGTAATTTCTAATTACGTTGGGCGTACTCAGTACGCTGGGCGTAATTAGGTTACGCTGGGCGTACTTTGACGTCAGTGCATGCGTCAATTGGTGGCACTCGAGTATTGGTCAGACAAGTTGCACCCCTCTGAGTACGCTGGGCGTAATTTGACTTGTCAAACTTCTAAATTGCGTAACTTTTGCATACGAGCTCCGTTTTCGACGTTCTTTATATCCACGTGTAGGTCAGACCATACTCTACAACTTTCATTTAGACTCCGTTGGCTAATTTTGACTTTTATTTATATTATTTATTTTTAGAAGGTCGGGACAGAAAAACTTCGTTATAAATTCATAACTTCTTCGTCCGACGTCCGTTATCGCCTAACTTTTCATCGTTTCGCTACTAACAACGAGATCTTGGATTCTCGTTTAGATTGTTTCAGCTAATAACCGCTCGATCTCAAATTGAGTATTCGGGCTGCACACTACTAAGCTGAAACTTAGAAAAATCATAACTTCCTCATACAAAGTCAGATTTGGACGTTCTTTTTATGCATGCTCACGGTTTAACGAACTCTACGACTTTCTTTTAGATTGATAAGGCTAAATATCACTCTAACATAAATTCACGTTTTTTTTCGTCATTCAGCGTCGTTTCGGTTCTGTCACGAAACTTCGACAGGTCATAACTTCTTAGTTATAACTCGGATTTCGACGTTCTTTATATGCACGGAAACCTTGTAACATATACTATAACTTAGTTAATATTATTCATTCTAAATAACCTTTCATCAAAAATCCATTTTTGATGCCTATCGTCTCTAAATTGACTAGCCTGGATCTACGGGCGTTACAATTATCTCCCCCTAAGGATGATTACGTCCCGGAATCATCAACGAATTAGGACTTACATAATGATTCCACACGTTATATCTTCATCCTAGGTAATAACCGTAACTTCTATGTTTGCTCGAAAGAGTATTTAACTCTATGGCTTTCTTGACCGCAGAAGATGCCCAATCTTGCATCTGCTTATCGTACTATGTTGTACTTTCAATCGTAACCTTGAAGTTACCAAATAAGTCCTTATTGTGGACTCCTTCTTCTTCTCAGGATAATTACTTTCATTTATCTATTGTAACAAACCGATGGGTCATGCTCTATTGACCTCTCATCGCACGATGCGACGCTTAGACTCGGTCTTTAATGAAGTTAAATTCCAGGATGGATTATACCTTTCTTCATATTCTAATGTGATATAATCACATTTGAGCATGTAGCATTTCTACCTGCAAACTTCTTTTAACAACGAGCGCAACACTATCAATCACATTAACTTCAACCTTCTGACTTAAGTTAGATGTTACATCTAACTTGGTCCTCTAGACCACGTAACATACTCCTCATAGTCGAACTCAAATTTAAATATGACCACTAGGGTCGGAACAAGAACCATCTTACTAGTCATTACCGAAACAATGGTAATGACATACCAGAATAAAATGGAATCAATCACTAGCTTCTTGGTAACCTTGCGACTTTCCCTGATCCAAGTGTGAGTCCTATGCTTCCGGTAGTATAGATCTCTACTACCATTCACACCTACTCATACTCGTCCCAAGTATTGTCTCGCAGTTAACCAAGTCACCATACATAAATCATATAATCACTCAACACATCAGATAACAAAACCAAGGTTTATATTAATTCTTGAAACTATTACACAAAAGTTCAAGTTCACCCTATACTATGCCTCTAATAGGCTACATCATAAGTTACTATTCGCACTGTTACTTCATAACTTGATCGTTGGATATAAAATCCTCATCCTTGATTCGCTTCGTCGAGGATCATGTGGAATGCCCTTGGTTGTGGCGGTACGTTTTTCTTTGCAGCTTTGTCCTTCTTTGGGCAATTCTTCGAAATATGACCACCATCTCCACATTCGTAACACTTCCTATTGTCGAACGTACAATCTCTGGAATAGTGACCGGTCCCACCACACTTATAGCAGGTCACTTCTCCATCGCATCTTCCGAAGTGCTTCTTCTTGCACTTTTCACACCACTTGGTTTCATCTTTTCCTTCGGGTTTCGAGAGTTTGGTTTCTTTGTCGATCATTGAAGATCCCTCGTGTTTCCTTTTCCCTCCAACTTCAACTCTCTCTAGACCCTTTTCCCTTATTTTGGGTATCAACATTCTTTGCTGCCTAGATGGCGGCTTTCAGAGTGGTTGCTTGCTTGACTATCGGACCAAAGTCCGTTGGTAATCCATTGGCAAACTTGTTGACCTTGGAAAGTTTAGTTGGAATTAGGTATGGAATAAGCTTCATCCTCTCTGTACACCTTGTAGCGTATTCAGTGACGCTCAATTTTCCCTTCTTTAAATTCTGGAACTCATTGTTGATTTCTAGAAGATCCTGCTCAGAGCAGTATTGCATTTTCATTTGCTCCACGAACTCTTCCCAAGACATCTTGCTAGCTTCCCCCTTGGGCATTGAACCAGCCAGTAACTTCCACCAGCTCAGTACTCCAGATTTTAACAGAGGGATTGCAAGAGCGGTCTTCTGTCTGTTGCTACACTCGCAACTTTCAAACATTGTCTCCATCTTGGAGATCCAGTCCATGACTTGCACCGGTGTCGGGCTCCCAGAAAGACATGGTGGTTTGGATGTCATGAAATCCTTGTACTTGCATCCACGTCCATCATTGTCTCCATCCTGATTGTTTCGGCAAACTATTGGTGGGTTGGCTTGACCAATGGTTCCACTATAGTTCCCTTCTTCTGACTGCCCCTCATTCAGCTCAGGCTGTTCAACTGGTATTGAGGGTTCACTCCTGTTGTTCAGCAACAATTGTCTCATTTCCTCCTTTTGTTCAGCCATCATGGCTTGAATCATGGTTCGCACTCCAGCCATTGTAATTTGTTCAGGTGTTGCTGCTACAACAACCACTCGCTCAACCACATGTGGTTGATTCCTATTTTCGTTCACGTTTCCAGCTCCACTCCTGGTTCTTGTCATTTTTGATCTATACACCGAATAAGGTGAAATTAGATCCTTATTCACGATAGATATTCAAATCATCCTTATCACTCCGAAACGTTTACATGCTAGTTCTAATATCGTAGACGTACGCTTAGAATCCTAAACACATAAGGTTTCAAGATCCGGTCGGCAACAGACCATAGATCCGAACAAATGATATCATATATGGCAACATATAACATTTAGCACATAAAAGCATTTTAGGCATCACTCCTAAAATAAACTAGTGCTTGTGTCAATTTAGGTATACTACCTAACATATTTTAGACACACTCCTCACAATCATTACTTAGCATTCTAAGTTTAAGTCTAGAAATTTCCTACAATTTCCTAGTTCGCTTAAACTAATGCTCTGATACCAACTATGACATCCCCATTTTCACGGCCAGAAAAGACCGATTTGATTATGCTTTGTTTTATAAAATCAGAGTAATATTTTAAAGAAAACGGTTGCGGAATTTGTTCCCAAAACAAGATATGATAATAACTTATCAAAACATTTCTCAATGAGAATGTATTTTCAATTAATAATAAAACCTCGGGATGTCATGTTCCGATACAGACATATAAGCATAAACAGAACTTACATTCAATTACACTAATGATTTACATCTCCTTTAATCTCTCAGTGCAAAGCAACTTCATATCGATACCTGTGATACAATTTAAACTGAGTGGGTCAGGCTTGGGAGCCTGGTGAGCATATAGGGTTTTCAACCCATAATTATATAATTATTATATTCAATCATCAAACAATCAACCCAATTACCCATCTCCGTTATCTCCATTTATTTCTTAAGTACCTTCCCTAAGGAATTATCCTAAGGGTCATCTCCTACATCGTATTTACCTCTCATCTCCTTACATCACATTTCCTTGTATGTTTGTTCCTAAGGACTTTTTCCTATGGATCATCGCATGAATACGTAGTCACAACATCGCCTGGACTAGTAAGTCATAATAAGGGTTAGACTATCATCGCATGAATACATAGCCACAACATCGCCTAGACTCATAATTCATAGTAAGGGTTAGAGTATCATCGCATGAATACGTAGCCACAACATCGCCTGGACTCGTAATTCATCACCTACAGGTTATGAGGCTGCTGGTGTTTCCACGGGGTCATCTAGAATAGTCCGTGGTCGCCATCTATACTCTGGTAGATGACTACATCGCCAAATTTCCACATCGCCGGTCAAGGTTATGGTATCTCCTCTCATCTCACATCACCTATTTATCATTACCTAATTATCATCACCTAATTATCATCACTTGTTTCTCATCACCTAATTATCATCACCATTATATCCTCATCTTTCTCTTGTCACATTCGTTCAACACACATCAACTATTTCATCTACCCATGTTCTACCCAACATATTTGAAGATGTAAATTACATATATAGTTTAAATCATTTAACACCCATATAAAACATCAATTCCAAGCCCATCTCATATAGACAATTAATATATAATGCATAGCACGTATTTCATAGCTAATACTTTATATTTATGTGTTTAGAAGAGAGTAACCACACACTCATACATATAAACAACAAGATATATATACACATAACACGTATTTCATATAAAATACTTCATAATTATGCATTAGAAGAAAGTAACTACACACTCACTTGATTAGAAGATGATCGGACAACACTACAACTTGTAGAAGTAATATTCTTCGGTAGATCTGGAAGATCTTCACAAAAACCGGGCTCCTCGCGGGCAGAGCTTCGGCTCGGGAATCGCACTTCTCGGGATCTTCGGGGACTCGGGACTTGCTTCGGGGCTCGGGAATGATACCGGGGCTTCGGGATATTATTGGCACGCAAAACGATGCAAAACTTAGAGAGAAAGGAAGAAAAATCGCAAGGAAAATGGCTGATCTCGAGTTCTATTTATAGGTTGCTGGGTCTGGGATTACGTTGGGCGTAATTTCTAATTACGTTAGGCGTACTCAGTACGCTGGGCATAATTAGGTTATGTTGGGCGTACTTTGACGTCACTGCATGCGTCAATTGGTGGCACTCGAGTATTGGTCAGACAAGTTGCACCCCTCTGAGTACGCTGGGCGTACTCAAATTACGTTGGGCGTAATTTGACTCGTCGAACTTCTAAATTGCGTAACTTTTGCATACGAGCTCCGTTTTCGATGTTCTTTATATCCACACGTAGGTCAGACCATACTCTACAACTTTCATTTAGACTCCGTTGGCTAATTTTGACTTTTATTTATATTATTTATTTTTAGAAGGTCGGGACAGAAAAACTTCGTTATAAATTCATAACTTCTTCGTCCGACGTCCGTTATCGCCTAACTTTTCATCATTTCGCTACTAACAACGAGATCTTGGATTCTCGTTTAGATTGTTTCAGCTAAAAACCGCTCGATCTCAAATCAAGTATTCGGGCTGCACACTACTAAGCTGAAATTTAGAAAAATCATAACTTCCTCATACAAAGTCAGATTTGGACGTTCTTTTTATGCACACTCACGGTTTAACGAACTCTACAACTTCTGTTTAGATTGATAAGGCTAAATATCACTCTAACATAAATTCACTTTTTTTTACGTCATTCAGCATCGTTCCGGTTCTGTCGCGAAACTTCGACAGGTCATAACTTCTTCGTTATAACTCGGATTTTGGCGTTCTTTATATGCACGGAAACCTTGTAACATATACTATAACTTAGTTAAGATTATTGATTCTAAATAACCTTTCATCAAAAATCCATTTTTGACGCCTATCGTCTCTAAATTGACTAGCCCGGATCTACGGGCGTTACAGTTACTTTCCTTCAAACGTAAATTTTCCCTTCCGGTTCTGTTTCATAAGATCGAAAGCACTACAACCGATGGATTTGAGGTCTATAGTTTCTCCTCTCCTTTCAATCTCTGGATGTTTGAAGTTGAAGATTAATTTAAGAAACCTTGGATACATAAGAAACTTATCCCTTGCCTTTCCTTCAATGTTTACAATCATCTCATTCAATATAAACCTTAAGTAGTTGAAATCTATTCCCAAAGCAAGAACTAAGATTGCGCCAGTGTTGAGTAAGGAAATCTCATCAACTCCTGATTTTCGACCAGCGATACAACTCACCAATACGTGAGCTAAAAATCTCCAATACGGAGGCAAAAATTTCTTAAGAGTTGGAGGAAACACCCCTTCGTACCCCGTTTGATCCATTATTTCTTGAGTCTGATCTGTATCAATATCTGTTGTAAATTCTGGCACATCATTAATCTGCGAAAGCTCATGGAGGATCTACTTAGTCACGAAGGTTTTCTTTCATTTGACAATTGCTTCAAGGGACTTTGTTTCCTTCTCATCTTTACGTACAACTGCATTGCTCCAGAATTCCTTTATCAATTCCTGATAAATAACAGGATCAAAAGTAAGAGTAGTAGACATACAACATTTCCTCAATCCATGGACCATGGATTTGAAATCAGAGTGAGCTTCTGGAGGATCAACTAAGAAGATGGCCAAGTTATGAACATCCGCAAACTTAAGTCCAAAAAGTTTGTTCTGCACAAACCAAGCTAAGTGAGAAAACACAAATTTTTAATCAATAAACATCAAGTTTTTCCCGTTTAACAATTGATTAAGCATTTAATTTTGAGTTGTTAAAAAATTGCATTTTAGGGCAAAGTGTGGGTCTACGGCCGCACACGAGTCTACGGCTATACACGGCTCTACGGCCGTACACCCTTCAACGTTGCCAATACGAAGAATTTATTCAATTAACCCTCAATTTACAGTTGGTTTTGTTCAAGATCAACATTATTGAGGTCGATTTGATGATACCTACTCAGAACAACAAACAATTTCAGGACAAAAATGATGATTCAAAGAGCTGATTAGAGAGAGAGAGTGCTTAGAAGCGTGTAAGGCCATACTCAGATTAAGAGGGATGAAGTTTTTTCGGCCGGACACACTAGCTTATATACTTTGTTCATATCCGGTCCAACCTTTATGAGTTGCAACCCATATAGCTTAAACTCCAAGCCCAATGACACAACAAATTTTAAAGCATCACATCTTAAGGACTCAAAATAAACATAAAAATAAAAATAAAAATAAAAACAAAAAGAAAAACAAAAATAAAAATAAAAATAAAAATAAAAATAAAAATAAAATAAAGATGAATTAATTGTAATTTCTAATTTTTTATCAGTGTAGATAATAATTTTGTGAGTTTGGGATCAAAGTTATTAGACAGTCTTTATCCATTTGTTGGTACCTCCCCATTCATGAATAGATCTGGTCAATCACTGGTATTGTGGTCCACTTAAACACGAAAAATTTTGACAAATTTAGGACATGCTACAAGTGACAAGACATTTAGACCTTATGTTCCTAGATAACATTCCTAAGGACCATTCATCTGACGATGACCAAGGATATTGTTGTCCACCTAAGTTGAGCAACGATATCTACAAACAACCTAATAATTGATTGATTTTAGATGTACTAGAACATGTTTCCCGCTTCCGGATATACCCCAATAATCAAGGACTTTCGAGATACTCCTTACTTTAGGTGAGCAAACAATTATTATGGGAGAAGATAGATTTATAGTGCATATACTGTACACCCAGGTTGGATCTTCCGATCACGCAGAGGGTGAAACATATGACTGATCAAATTTAGAGGGATTGAGAAGTAGAATGGTGCATATGCTGTGTACCAGGTCGGATTATCAGTCACACAAAGGAGACATCATATGGCTAACAGACAGAAAGAATTTGCATAGCAGAAGATGCAGAGAGCCAGAGCTGAATATGTTGCATTCCAGGTCAGAACTCTTTCAATCAGCAGAGGAAGAAATATATGACTAATAGTAAGAAATAAAGAAAATAACCTTCTACAAACCTAATTTATCGAAATTTCCCAATCACCCCGTTAATACCAGAATTAAGGATAGAGTCTGTACATCTAGGAAAAGTTAAACCATGGTTCTAGATACGGATTGCTTTAGTGTGACTGGTGGATTCTCATGTATATCTCTTTGTTCAACCTACCCGAGCAGCGTATTGTCAAGCTAAGTGGATCTATCTAGGTCAAGATTCTGTCAAGTCACTAGATTCCTTAAGATCATCTAAACCTAGTCAAGACCGTTTAAATCTTTCGTGTCTACCAGCGCATCAAACACAAAGTATAGACAATTCAGCTTTGGTACTTTATACAGATTTAAATTGCCTGTTATCACACATATTGATATCACTTCCCATTTCATTACCTACAAGAAAACTTCATAAAAAAACATATTTTTGGAATTTTCATATTTTTCTTGATAAAAAATAAAACAGAAATAACACTATTTTTGGATTTTTCTAATTTTTTGATTTTTGTTTGGTTTTTGTTTATTTCTCTCCCTAAATTTGTGCATGGGTGAGAATGAAAATAAAATGCGCAAATTTAAATGACCCTAAAACAAAAATTAGTCATCAAAACATATCATTTTCAAAAATCCTACAGGCACATTGAATCTAGCTTTTTTAAAAGGTTTTGTAAACAGATCCGCCACATTATTAGCAGTAGGAACCTGTTCCAACCGAATGAGCGAGCGCTCATAACAGTCTCTGATGAAATGCACTTTGATATCACATGCTTGGTTTTCGAGTGTTGGGTTGGTTTTTTAGTTATCTGAATTGCAGCCTCATTGTCACAAAAGATAGGGGTTTCTAGATAATTCAAACCGTAATCCAACAACTAATGTTGGATCCAGATAACTTAAGAACAACAAGCAGAAGCAACAACATATTTCGCTTCTGTTGTTACGGTTAAGACTGTGTGTTGCTTCTTGCACTACCATGACACCAGCCGGTCACCAAGAAATTGACACCAACCAGAGGTTGATTTCCTGTCAAGCTCACAGCCTCCGTAATTACTGTCAGCAAAAGCATATAAATTAAATTCAGAATTTTTCGGATACCAAAGACCCAATTTTGGGTTGCCTTTGAGATACCGAAAAATTCTTTTGACAACAATAAGATGTGAAAGTTTAGAATTATCCTGATATCGTGCGCATTGACAAACTGCAAACATAATATCTGGCCTGCTTACAGTTAGATACATCAACGATCCGATCATCGTTCTGTAGGCAGTCTGATCTACGGATTCACCATCAATATATGGAGTCAACAGGGGTATCTCGACCATTGGCGTCAGTGCAGGGTTTGCTTCTCGAAACCCAAACTTCTCCACCATATCTTCAACATACTTGGCTTGATGTAGCAGGATACCGGTTGAATTTCATTGGACCTAAATCCCCAAAAACATGGTCATTTGTCCTAGTGAACTCATCCCAAACCTCTTCTTCATTACGACTTCAAACTCCTTGCAAAGCCGAGGACTTGTGGACCCGAAAATGATGTCATCAACGTAGATCTGAACTAGAATTTGATCAGCACCAACATGCTTAATGAAAAGTGTTTGATCAATTGTGCCCCGTGAATAGCCATGCTCGAGCAAGTGCTTCGTAAGAGTTGCATATCACGCTCGAGGAGCTTGATGTAGCCCATACAATGTCTTGTCCAACTTGAAGACGTGATTTAGAAATTTTGGTTAACAAACCAGGAGGTTGATCAATGAATATTTGTTCCTTCATCGCGCCGTACAAGAAAGTAGTCTTGACTTCCATCTGGTAAACCGTGAAGTTCATGTAGGAGGCATACGCGATGAAAATACGAATAGCCTCCAAGCGTGCCACCAGAGAATAAACTTCAATGTAGTCTAGACCCTCGATTTGGTGAAATCCACGTACAACGAATCGAGCCTTGTTTCGCACAATGACCCCTGAATCATCTTGCTTGTTGCGATAAACCCAACGCGTGTCAAGAGACTTTTTGCCCTTAGGTAATTCAACCAACTTCCAAACCCCAAGTTTTTCAAACTGATTCAGTTCCTTATGCATAGCATCCACCCAGCTCGGCTTATTCAAATCCATTTCAACATTCTTTGGCTATATTTGATAAATCAAGCAAGAGTAGAGACATGTAATGACACCTCCACTCTGACTATGCATTCGAACATCGTCGCCCAGTTGGCCAATGACGTTTTTGATCGGGTGATCGCGTTGAATTTTGGAAGGTAGCTCCTGGCTAATGTCATTGAGCGATACGGGAAGGTTGTGAATATTGAAAAATCCATCATCTGCTGAATGGTCCACTTCAGACGACCCTGACTCATCAGAAGGGCTTGCAACGAACTCATTAGCAATCTGTTCAGGAAACAGAAGTTCCATAACATTTTGAGTAGCAACGGAAACATCTCTAGACATAAACTCTCTTTCACCGGGAGTAAGAGGAGTGGCATCAGTATCTAGATTGTTTTGTTGACTCGGAGATTCTGGACAAGTAATTGGAACAGATGCATCCACTGTAGGAGTCGTAGAGGACACAGCAGGTGGTCTGTAAACAACTTCTTCGTCTTCATCTTCAATCACAGTCTTCGAGCCAGAGGTGGAACCAGGTGAATCATCTAAAAACACATTAAAGGATTTGAATAAAGATGTGTAATCAAATAGCCAATCTGGACCAACTCTAGCATCCGTCTCGTTCTCCTCCAACCAGCGCATGTAGAAGGATTCTACGATTTGTTTTGTCTTCTAATTGTAGACCCTATATGTTGTGCATGCAACATCCCCTCAAAGTAATAGTCATCGGCTTTGGCATTGAGTTTTGGGTTGGATTCCAGGTGAAAAGGGTGCAAGGACAGCCCAAAATTTGGAAATGACTGACAGGAGGCTTGTGACCATATAGAATTTCGTATGGAGTCTTCATTTGGACTTTGTTTATCAGAACACGATTTTGAACATAACAATCTGTGTTGATCTCCTCAGCCCAAAAGAAAACTAGTAACTTGGAGTCACATCATATCGTCCTTGCAGTGTCTTGCAATGTTCGATTCCTCCGCTCAGTAACACCATTTTATTGTGGTGTGCGAACAAAACTATATTGATGCATGATCCCTTTTTCTGTACAAAAATAATCGAGAACAACATTCTTGAATTCTATCCCATTGTCAGTTCTGAGTGCCTTCACCCGATGATTGGTTTCGTTCTCTATCATCACAATGAACTTCTTAATCAGATCATCAATGACTTTATTGGTAATTATAGTAAGTTTTTCAAGAGGGACTCGGCGAGTTCTAGCCTGACTCGCCGAGTAGGGTCGCGTCTGAGGGCACGCGTGAGCCGGGGACTCGACGAGTCCATATCCCCGACTCGGCGAGTCCATCTGTCTGGGTGAAACCCTAAAATCCCTGGGTTGCCCACTATTTATACCACCTTATAGCCCCCATTCTCGCCTCCCTCACCCTGAGAACGCAGTGATAGAGACCCAACCCTCCATTGAAGAGCTTATATGTGTTTTGGTGCCATTTTGTGAAGGTGTGAAGAAGGAGAAGAAGAAAGAAGCAAGGAGAAGGGTTGTAGTGCAAAGATCCAAGGCCAAATCAGAGTTTATTGAGGTATTTTCGGAGTTCCATCTTGTTATATGCTTTAAACTTCCATTAGAGCTCTCCTAAGAGCTAGTTGATGCTTATTCCAAGCCTTACACTTGCATGAACGTCTTATTAAGTCGATTTATCTGTGGATCTGAATGTTGGGGTGTTGTAGAGCCCAGATCTACTGTCTTTTTGGAGTTATATTGCATGATAACCATAGATCTACCCATTTTATGCATCTTTTAGCCTTATTTCCCTTATTCATGAGGTTGTGCACGTAAAGTTGGAAACTTTACGTGGTAAAACAGCTTATTGGACTCAGATCTATCAATTGTATGCATTGGATTCAAACAAAATCAAGTAAAAATCAGTTGCATGGCGGCGACTCGGCGAGTCGGAAGAACGACTCGACGAGTCGGGTCGCGATTCCCGAGTCCTTCAGTTTTATCAGTGTCGAGTGGACGAGGTGAGTCAGGAAGTGGACTCAGCGGGTTGAGAGTAGACTCAGTGATGGAGGGACTCGACGAGTTTGTTCATACAACTCGGCGAGTCCAAGGCAACCTTCTTGGGATCAAGAACAACTCGTCGAGTCTGTTCATCCGACTCGGCGAGTCGGATGAAGATTGTCTGAGTTCCTGGATCAAGAGGGTACTCGTCGAGTCGATGCCAGACTCGACGAGTAGCAGTGAGTAAAAGTGAAAAGTAAGAGTGGGACTCGGCGAGTTGGGTGGCCCAACTCGGCGAGTCAGCCCAAAAGATAATTGACTTTGACCGAGGGTAAAAGAGTCATTTTACCCCAAGCGCAGTGTTTAGTATTTGATTGAGTGTGTTTATGGACTTGTAGCCGAGGAGATTCAGGAGCAGCCGCCGTTAGCTTCCCGGGCCACACACTGAGCAGCCAGCTTACGAGGTGAGTCTCCTTCCAGTAGGAACGGGTCTAAGGCCACAATGTCGGCCCGTTCAGTTAGCAATAGTTTCCGGATTTAGGTCCGATGCAGTAGTTAGTATGTTCGATGCCTTCGTGGTTCAAACAGGATTTGTGTGCTATGTTTTATGTGTTAAGTATTATGTGTTTCGGGCCACGGCCCGATGTAGCATGGCGTATATGTGTTACGCTAGTTGATGTGTTATGCTATGCCATGTTCAGTCAGTCAGTTCCGGACTTCGGTCCGATGCAGTTAGTTCCGGACTTCGGTCTGATGCAGGGGACAAGGTCTCAGTCAGTTCCAGACTTCGGTCCGATGCAATTAGTTCCGGACTTCGGTCCGATGCAGGGGACAAGGTCCCAATCAGTTCCGGACTTCGGTCCGATGTAGTTTGTTCCGGACTTCGGTCCGATGCAGGGGACAAGGTCCCAGTCAGTTCCGGACTTCGGTCTGATGCAGTTTCCGGGCTTCGGCCCGATGCAGTGGGCAAGGCCCAATATGTGTTTATATGTTATGTATGGTATGTGATAGTTTGGGGGAGCTCACTAAGCTTCGTGCTTACAGTTTCAGTTTGGTTTCAGGTACTTCCGCAAGCAAAGGGAAGAGCTCGGGGTGACAGCATCGCACACACCACAGCATAGCTTTTATCCTGGGGATGTCTTTTGATGTTTTGGATTAATGTTGTATGATACAGTTTTCCGCACAATATTTCACTATGTTTTGGGGATACATCGCGTATGTTTTATGTTATGATACTTATATTACGGTTTAGATTATATTGAAAAATGAAAATTTTTGGGTCGTGTTTTTGGGTCGTTTCACATTTTTCAAATGTAATGAATTCTCTGATAGGAAGACCACATATCATATCATTATTCGCAAGACGATTCAAGTTCTTTACATTAGCATGTCCGAGTCTTCGGTGCCACAACATAGCATTTTGTTCATAGACTTTTGAGAAGAGGCAAGTGACGTGTTCCAGAATATTAATGTTCATGTCAATGATGTATGCATTGCCATCCTGTTTTGATTTTACAAGAATCTAGTCATCCGGGATGACAGTGCCTGGGTTCAGAATTAGACACTCTTTATTGGTGAAATGAGTCGAGTATCCTTTGTCAAAAATTTGAGAGGCACTCAACAGGCTATGCTTTAACTTGGGAGTGTTGTTGACATTTTCGAAACTCAACACTCCATTTAAAATTCTTCCTCTTTGAGTGATCTTTCCGCCTTCACCTTCTATAAAGGAAACGTATCCCCCATTAAAGGTTTGAATTTCATTCAGTTGGGAGATGTCTCATGTCATGTGTCGGGAACAACCATTGTCGACATACCAAGGTCTGGCAACATTTCTCCGTAACTGTCCCTACACAATGAGCGGAAGTATTTAGATTTGGGGACCCAAGTCATTACAATCCTGGCTTGACCCTTAACATTCACAGATTTATCCGTTTTACTTCTTAATTTTGAATCATTATTAGAAACACTTTCAGAGGATGAAGATGATCGAACAACTGTAGATTTGGGCACCCATTGCTAGTTAGGTTTTAAAATATTCATAGGTGATTTAGAAATATTTTTCCTTTTCTTGGAGCATTTAGATTTTCGGCTATAATTATTCGAAGACCCAGACACACCCTTTGACGGAATTGACCATGGCTCAGCCATAGTCAATTTAGGCAAAGTATATGTGGCTGGTTTAGAGAAAACCTGTTTGTTCAGTTAATTATCGACCCTTTTCTTATATTAAAAATTCTCCGATCATTTTCACGAAGACGAGATCTCGAGGACTTTCTCGTTAGAGACCTTCCTCGAGACTCATTTTCTTTCCTCGGTGTTGAGAAATGCACAAATGCTCTGTTGGAACAATTTCGAGCAATGTCGCCGACAATACCACAATTAAATCAAATTTTCTTATTATCACTAGACCTAATACCGCTTTTATCAGATTTCACACGCTTATGTACTTTTCTAACTCTCCCACATGTACAAGTGCAAGAGTTAGATTGGGTGGCAGGTGTAGAATGTGTGGATGTGCTAGCATCAGATTCAGTGGATTTTACAAAAACAACATCACAGTCATTAGAAACATGTGAGTTCGACATCTCATCATCACAAGATAAAATATCAGTGTTAACATTAGACACAGACTCATCACAAATAGAGACACCGAATTTCGACACAAAAGTATTATTTGACTCAATCTTCTCATCCCCTTGCTTTCCCTAGTTTAGTGACACATCTGAATTGGAGGTAGAAATGTTAGTATCCAAAACCCTAACACTAGGTTTTGTAGCCTGTTCAGCAACTGATTTACCGTAGACCAAGAATGGTTCTTGGTCTATCTCCACCTGAGTCATAGGTTGAGCAGTGTAATTGTGATTAAATGGGGGAGGGACACTCTCATATCCTATGCCTACATGTTTCTGGTCCTTCCATTTCATTTGGAGTTCAATCATTGTTGCCACTTTCTCATTTGACACATCTAATTTTTTAAAGTTAAAATCAGCATTTTCAAAACGTATTTTAAATGTGTTAAGTTCCTCGGTGACAACAGCAAGTTGTGTCTTTATGTAATTGTAATTCTCACATTATTTTTGTAATTTTCCTGCAACTGCCTAAAATCACTGATCTTAGCCTCCAATTTTTCTTTTAGTGGTCTCTAATCTCTCTTTAGTTCATATCTTTCATATTTTAAGTCCTTGTTCTCTCTTTTTAGTAACTCGATTTGATCACGCAAAAATTTAACAGCTTTAATACAAGGTTGAGAACAAGAGATTTCACTAACCTTCAAGTTTGCAGGTTCTGGCGTAGCTTGAACAATGAATGAAAATTGTAATTCCATCATTTCTGCTTCTGGGTCTCTTTCAGCTTCCCCTTCAGTAACATCATTGATCTGGGAAACATGCGCATTTTCAGGTCCTGAAATATTCAAAGCCTGAATTTGATCCTCCCGGTCAAATAACTGAGCCACCACTGCAGGATTTTCGGTCTGATTGTTGATGGTGGCTCCCCTGTTGTTACCTATAGGCACCATTGTTCTTTGTTTGTTCTCTCTCTTATCAGGCTTAGGACATTCTCTAGCAAAATGACTTGGTTCATGGCAATTAAAGCATCAGAGTTTGCCTTTGTTGAACCCAACCTTCTTTTCTGCATTCATCCCCCAATTACTTTTGCCTGTCCTTTTGGAGAACTGTTTGGCTCTGAACACCACCATAGCAATTTGCCATGTTATGTCCATTTCTTCAACATCTTCTTGATGAATTTGGTCCAAATCAGCAAATGACAATTGAGGGGGCAGCTCACTAGCTACAAAAGCATTATAACAATTGACAAGACCAGCTGCAAGAGAAAAAATTTCATCATTCTCTTTGGGAGCTAGGGTTGGGGCAGAAGCTGGAGCAGGAACTGGAACAGGTGTCTTTGAGGAAGGAGCAACTTGCGGATAAAATATTGGTGGCTGAACACTGTACATGAATGGTGTGGCATATGATGATGATTGAGGAGCAACAAGTGGTTGAACTTGAGGATTGGTGAAGGATGAGAAAGCATTGTTTGATTGAATTCTAAGATTCGCAGACGAATATGAGTTAATGTGGTTGATCTCTCTTTGTTTGTCATCTAGATCATAAGCTTTAATAATGGCCATGAGTTCAGCCAAACTAAGCAGATTAAGATTCTTGGTTTTGTGTAACGACCCGTTCCCGGTATGTTGATTTATTGGTAATTATAGTGAGTTTTTCAAGAGGGACTCGGCGAGTTCTAGCCTGACTCGCCGAGTAGGGTCGCGTCTGAAGGCACGCGTGAGCCGGGGACTCGACGAGTCCATATCCCCGACTCGGCGAGTCCATCTATCTGGGTGAAACCCTAAAATCCCCGGGTTGCCCACTATTTATACCACCTTATAGCCCCCATTCTCGCCTCCCTCACCCTGAGAACGCAGTGATAGAGCCCCAACCCTCCATTGAAGAGCTTATATGTGTTTTGGTGCCATTTTGTGAAGGTGTGAAGAAGGAGAAGAAGAAAGAAGCAAGGAGAAGGGTTGTAGTGCAAAGATCCAAGGCCAAATCAGAGCTTATTGAGGTATTTTCGGAGTTCCATCTTGTTATATGCTTTAAACTTCCATTAGAGCTCTCCTAAGAGCTAGTTGATGCTTATTCCAAGCCTTACACTTGCATGAACGTCTTATTAAGTCGATTTATCTGTGGATCTGAATGTTGGGGTGTTGTAGAGCCCAGATCTACTGTCTTTTTGGAGTTATATTGCATGATAACCATAGATCTACCCATTTTATGCATCTTTTAGCCTTATTTCCCTTATTCATGAGGTTGTGCACGTAAAGTTGGAAACTTTACGTGGTAAAACAGCTTATTGGACTCAGATCTATCAATTGTATGCATTGGATTCAAACAAAATCAAGTAAAAATCAGTTGCATGGTGGCGACTCGGTGAGTCGGAAGAACGACTCGACGAGTCGGGTCGCGAGTCTCGAGTCCTTCAGTTTTATCAG
Organism: Lactuca saligna; assembly: GCF_052625555.1. Classification (NCBI taxonomy): domain Eukaryota; kingdom Viridiplantae; phylum Streptophyta; class Magnoliopsida; order Asterales; family Asteraceae; genus Lactuca; species Lactuca saligna. The sequence continues at coordinate 141,235,038 of NC_136419.1, read as the reverse complement.
TGCCGAGTGGACGAGGTGAGTAAGGAAGTGGACTCAACGGGTTGAGAGTAGACTCAGTGATGGAGGGACTCGACGAGTTTGTTCATACAACTCGGCGAGTCCAAGGCAACCTTCTTGGGATCAAGAACAACTCATCGAGTCTGTTCATCTGACTCGGCGAGTCGGATGAAGATTGTCTGAGTTCCTGGATCAAGAGGGTACTCGTCGAGTCGATGCCAGACTCGACGAGTAGCAGTGAGTAAAAGTGAAAAGTAAGAGTGGGACTCGGCGAGTTGGGTGGCCCAACTCGGCGAGTCAGCCCAAAAGATAATTGACTTTGTCCGAGGGTAAAAGAGTCATTTTACCCCAAGCGCAGTGTTTAGTATTTGATTGAGTGTGTTTATGGACTTGTAGCTGAGGAGATTCAGGAGCAGCCGCCGTTAGCTTCCCGAGCTACAGACTCAGCAGCCAGCTTACGAGGTGAGTCTCCTTCCAGTAGGAACGGGTCTAAGGCCACAATGCCGGCCCGTTCAGTTAGCAATAGTTTCCGGATTTAGGTCCGATGCAGTAGTTAGTATGTTCGATGCCTTCGTGGTTCGAACAGGATTTGTGTGCTATGTTTTATGTGTTAAGTATTATGTGTTCCGGGCCACGGCCCGATGTAGCATGTCGTATATGTGTTACGCTAGTTGATGTGTTATGCTATGCCATGTTCAGTCAGTCAGTTCCGGACTTCGGTCCGATGCAGTTAGTTCCGGACTTCGGTCCGATGCAGGGGACAAGGTCCCAGTCAGTTCCGGACTTCGGTCCGATGCAGTTAGTTCTGGACTTCGGTCCGATGCAGGGGACAAGGTCCCAGTCAGTTCTGGACTTCGGTCCGATGCAGTTTGTTCCGGACTTCGGTCCGATGCAGGGGACAAGGTCCCAGTCAGTTCCGGACTTCGGTCCGATGCAGTTTCCGGGCTTCGGCCCGATGCAGTGGGCAAGGCCCAATATGTGTTTATATGTTATGTATGGTATGTGGTAGTTTGGGGGAGCTCACTAAGCTTCGTGCTTACAGTTTCAGTTTGGTTTCAGGTACTTCCGCAAGCAAAGGGAAGTGCTCGGGGTGACAGCATCGCACACACCACAGCATAGCTTTTATCCTGGGGATGTCTTTTGATGTTTTGGATTGATGTTGTATGATACAGTTTTCCGCACAATATTTCACTATGTTTTGGGGATACATCGCGTATGTTTTATGTTATGATACTTATATTACGGTTTAGATTATATTGAAAAATGAAAATTTTTGGGTCGTGTTTTTGGGTCGTTTCAAGTTGGTATCAGAGCCCTGGTTTGAGGGATTCGGATACACTTCCGGGTGTATCTGAACTCAAACTAAGGGAAATAAAAGATTTTAGTAAAATAAAAATGTTTTACAAAAAGAATTTTGAAAGCACTTGGAAAGAAAGAATTGTTTTTTAACAAGATAGAGGTGTGTGCATGCGGTCAGCCGAGCTCAAGTAAGTACTCCCAAATTACCCATACAAGTTATTTGTTCAGTTTCAGTTTCAGTAGAACAGCATGCTAGTATAGGGCTAAGGATCTAGGAGAATGCCTTATGTGCCTGCTTATGTGTTACAACTTTATGAATATTGCATGCTAGAATTGAGTAGACAGCAGTAGGATAGCCTGTTTAGGTTATGCCTGATAGTATGAGCTTAGCATCCTATGCTAGTGCAGTTTCTTGTTATAAGAATAGTTTTGCCTGAGTCTATTTCCCGTGTCCGAATGCTGCTTGCTTCGTGCTTAGTAGGGCTCTGAGTAGTGGGAGTTAGCCATTAGGTGAACACGTCACACCACATGTGATCAGGTTTGAATAATCCCAGAGTGCTGGAACTGGCTCTACTGCGCAGCTCTTGTTTGAGTCCAACCGTTGTAGGGACGGATCTTTTACTTGAAGGATTATCTGATCCTCATCACATGTGATGGTGTTTAGGTGGTGGCTAACTGGCATTATGAGGAGACCTACAGCAGCTGAGGACCAGTCGCGTTGAGCTTGAAGTTTCCCTAGGGCAAGCCTAGGATGAGAGTAGCAGAGAATGGCAGTAGTAGAAGTGACTTGGTGGAGTCAAGGCAGTTCTTGAGGAAAGTACGGATAGATGTGGAAGGTTGTAGGGGCCCATACTACTGAAAGCAGAGGATCCGTACTCGAACTAAGGAAGGCCAAGACAAGACTAGGAAGCTAGTAGTAGTATCATGATCCCTTGAGATATTTCAGTGTTCTGGTGTTCATATGATATGTTTCAGAATGGTAGTTTTGCGTCCGAGGCCAGCAGTCGGCAGTTCAGATGCCGGAGGGGGATCAGGATCGGGATCAGGCCCGGAGGCCGGGCAGATGGATGAGCAAACTAAGGAGTTCCTTTCTTCTAAGGTTACCCGCATCATATTAGAGCAGACTCCTGTGATCTTCGGTTCGATCAAGGAGGGTATTTTAGAGCTGATGGATAAGAGATTGAGTACTTTCCGTGCCAAGATGGCGGCCGTGATGGGGTCGCGCACACTTACGTTCAGGGAGTTCAGGGCATGCGGGGCTCCAGACTATCATGGGGCGCGGGACCCCATAGCGAGTACCAGATGGTTGGCGGATGTGGCCAACGCTTTCCGCACTAGCAGGTGCCCCGAGGGGGACAAGGTCAGATTGGCGTCCTGTCTTCTGAAGGACAGGGCACGGGATTGGTAGGAGGAGGTCGGACATGCCATCGAGGATGATGCGGCACTGGATGCCATGACCTGGGCTGATTTCTCTACCAGGTTCAGAGCGGAGTTTGCACCAGTCATCGAGGTGCAACAGTTAGCTAGGGAGTTCCAGGATCTTACCCAGACTACAGAGACAGTGGCGGAGATCACCGTCAAGTTCAGGGAGAGGGCCCTTCTTGTTCCTCAGTATGCAGCCGATGAGGAGATGAAGAAGGCCCGTTATCATGAGATGCTGCGGAGTGACATTCGCATGTTTGTGAGCCGGTCCAGTTGTAAAACGCTGGACGACATGATTGCTAGAGCCAGAGAGAGGGAGATTGATCTCGAGATGGAGAAGAAGAGGAAACCGGAGGCGGTTTCGGGTTTAGGCAGTGTGGGCAAAAAGCCCAAGGTTTCAGATCACAGGTCCAGGGGTCAGCAGAGCCACGGTCGGTGTGGCAAGTGTGGGAGGTTGCACGAGGGGGCGTGCAAGGCAGGGAGTTCCGGCTGCTACAAGTGCGGTCGGACTGGGCATTTGAGTAGGGATTGTACGGCCCCTGCTACTACGGTTACAGCATCAGATCTGATTTGCTTTCAGTGTAATCAGAGGGGACATAAAAGGTCCCAGTGCCCCAGTTTAGCTGCAGCAGGGAAGGTGGTTGCACCTGCCCCTGCCACCTTGAGGATTACGGATGGCCGACAGGGCCGAGCTGATGCGCCGGTGGCGAAGAGCAGGGCATTTCAGATGACAGCAGAGGAGGCGCGAGTGACTCCTGATGTGGTGACGGGTATGAATCTTTCCTTCATCTTTAATTGTTATTATATCGTTTGAATATTACTTGATGATATGTTTTATTTAGGGTCGTTCTCGGTGAACAGCATCCCTGCTTTGGTATTGTTCGATTCGGGGGCTACCCGATCATTTGTATCGCTTGTGCTTAGCAAGAGACTTAGCAGAGCTCCCGAGGAGCTGGATTGTCCACTAGAGGTTGAGATAGCAGATGATAGGACCGTGAGGGTCGGCAGAGTACATAGAGGGTGTTCCCTTCAGATACTTGATGAGCAGTTTTCAGTGGACCTGGTTCCTATTCCCCTGCGTGGGAATAAAGTTATTGTGGGCATTGATTGGCTGAGCCCCAATGGGGCGGTGATTGATTGTGAGCTACAGCTAGTGAGGGTTTGCACTCCCAGTGGGGGAGAGATAGTGATTCAGGGCGAGAGGCCCCAGCGAGGACCGATCTTTTGTACCGCCGCAAGGGCGAGGCGCTATGTTCAGCAGGGTTGCGCCGGTTTTGTAGCTTACGTCTTGGATGCCCGGGAGAAGGGCAGGACGACGATTGATGATGTTCCTATTGTTCGTGACTACCCGGATGTGTTTCCCGAGGATTTGCCGGGGATACCTCCAGAGAGGCAGGTTGAGTTCAGAATCGACCTAGTTCCTGGTGCGGCTCCGATAGCCAAAGCACCGTATCGACTTGCTCCCCCTGAGATGCAGGAGTTGTCTACACAGCTTCGGGAGCTGTTAGACAAGGGTTTCATTCGGCCGAGCAGTGCGCCTTGGGGAGCGCCGATCTTATTTGTGAGGAAGAAGGATGGGTCGCATCGTATGTGCATTGATTATCGGGAGTTGAACAAAGTAACGGTGAAGAACCGTTACCCACTTCCGAGGATAGATGACTTGTTTGATCAACTTCAGGGAGCGTCTTGGTTCTCCAAGATCGATCTACGCTCCGGTTATCATCAGATGAGGGTTAGAGATGAGGATGTACAGAAGACTCCTTTCAGGACCCGGTATGGTCATTATGAGTTCGTGGTGATACCATTTGGGCTCACCAATGCCCCAGCCGCATTCATGGATCTCATGAACCGCGTGTGCAGACCGATGCTGGATCGGTCGGTGATAGTGTTTATAGATGACATCTTGGTGTATTCCAAGACACAGGGGCAGCACGAGGAGCACCTGCGGGAGGTGTTGGAGACGTTGAGGAGGGAGAGACTTTTCGCAAAGTTCTCCAAGTGTGAGTTCTGGTTGCGCGAGGTGCAGTTTCTTGGTCATCTCGTCAACCAGAAGGGTATTTTGGTAGATCCGGCCAAGATTGAGGCCGTGATGTAGTGGGAGGTCCCGAGGTCTCCATCTGAGATTCAGAGCTTCCTGGGGTTGGCAGGGTATTATCGGAGATTTATTCAGGACTTCTCCAAGATAGCAGTGCCGCTCACCCGACTAACCAAGAAGTCGGTGGTTTTTCGTTGGGGGCCTGAGCAGCAGGCGGCGTTCGAGACTCTCAGGCAGAGATTGTGCGGGGCTCCGATCCTTACCTTGCCAGAGGGAGTAGAGGATTTCAAAGTCTATTGTGATGCTTCGATCACAGGTATGGGAGCAGTATTGATGCAGCGAGGCCATGTAGTAGCTTATGCCTCGAGACAGTTGAAGCCTCACGAGGCTAATTATCCTACCCACGATTTGGAGTTGGGGGCGGTTGTGTTTGCCCTCAAGATTTGGAGACATTACCTTTATGGGGTCCGCTGTACTATTTACACGGATCACAAGAGTTTGCGATATCTTATGGATCAGCCGAGTTTGAACATGAGACAGAGGAGATGGTTAGACGTGCTGAAGGACTATGACTGTGAGATCCTTTATCATCCAGGGAAGGCCAATGTGGTGGCCGACGCCCTGAGCCGCAAGGTGTCGACGGCCCCTATCAGAGATCTGTGTATGAGGATGACAGTGATCACTCCGTTGTTGGAGCGGATCAAGGAGGCTCAGAAGGAGGGCCTCAAGGAGGAGAGGCAGAAGTGTGAGAGGATAGTGGGCTGAGTAGCTTCATTTGATTACGACAGTCGGGGTTTGTTGACACTTCATGGTAGGATATGGGTACCGTACTGGGGTGGGGTGCGGCAAGTATTGATGGACGAGGCTCATAAGTCTCGATTTTCTATCCACCCAGGAGCGACGAAGATGTATCGAGATCTTCGACCTGATTATTGGTGGCCCTGCATGAAGTGAGATGTCGCTTGGTATGTGGAGAGATGTTTGACCTGCCGGAAGGTCAAGGCGGAGCACCAGAGACCTCACGGCAAGATGCAGCCGTTAGACATTCCCGTGTGGAAATGGGAGGATATCACCATGGATTTTGTCACCAAACTCCCTAGGACCGCACGCGGGGTGGACTCGATATGGGTAGTAGTGGATCGGTTGACGAAGAGTGCCCATTTTATTCCAATTCAGGAGAGTATATTGGCAGAAAAGTTAGCCGACATCTATGTGTGAGAGATTGTGGCACGTCATGGAGTGCCGGTATCGGTGGTGTCGGACCAAGATGTTCGTTTCACGTCCAGATTCTGGAAGCGATTCCACGACGAGATGGGTACTCGTCTCCATTTCAGCACCGCTTTTCATCCTCAGACTGACGGGCAGAGCGAGAGAACGATTCAGACTCTCGAGGACATGCTTAGGGCATGTGTTCTAGATTTTGGGGGCAGTTGGGATACGTATCTTCCGTTAGCGGAATTCTCGTATAACAACAGTTATCATGCGAGCATTGATCGACCTCCTTTTGAGATGTTATACGGTAGGAAGTGGATGACCCCGATTTGTTGGGGCGAGGTCGGTCAGCGAGTCATAGGGAGCACCGAAGTGGTGCTCAAGACGACGGAATTGATCCAGCAGGTCCGTAGTAGGCTGCAGACTACGCAGAGTCGGCAGAAGAGCTACGCCGACAGGAGGCGTTCGGACTTGGAGTTCCAGGTGGGAGATATGGTTCTTCTGAAAGTCTCACCTTGGAAAGGTGTCATCAGCTTCCGGAAGAGGGGCAAATTGGGCCCCAGATTTATTGGTCCCTTCAGGGTTTTGGCCCGGGTGGGTCGGGTTGCTTATCGGTTAGATCTTCCTGAGGAGCTTAGTCTGATACACAACACCTTCCACGTGTCGCAGTTGAGGAAGTGTTTGGTGGATGAGACAGCAGTCGTTCCCTTAGAGGACATTCAGGTTGATAGCAGCCTAAATTATATCGAGAAGCCGGTCGCGATTCTGGAACGGAAGACCAAGACCTTGAGGAACAAGGTAATTCAGCTAGTAAAGGTGCAGTGGCAGCACCGGAAGGGGTCTGAATGGACGTGGGAGGCTGAGGAGGAGATGAGGGCGCACTACCCGGAGTTATTTGCAGATCCAGCCGTAGCAGACTTCGAGGACGAAGTCTGAGACAAGTGGGGGAGAATTGTAACGACCCGTTCCCGGTATGTTGATTTATTGGTAATTATAGTGAGTTTTTCAAGAGGGACTCGGCGAGTTCTAGCCTGACTCGCCGAGTAGGGTCGCGTCTGAGGGCACGCGTGAGCCGGGGACTCGACGAGTCCATATCCCCGACTCGGCGAGTCCATCTGTCTGGGTGAAACCCTAAAATCCCCGGGTTGCCCACTATTTATACCACCTTATAGCCCCCATTCTCGCCTCCCTCACCCTGAGAACGCAGTGATAGAGCCCCAACCCTCCATTGAAGAGCTTATATGTGTTTTGGTGCCATTTTGTGAAGGTGTGAAGAAGGAGAAGAAGAAAGAAGCAAGGAGAAGGGTTGTAGTGCAAAGATCCAAGGCCACATCAGAGTTTATTGAGGTATTTTCGGAGTTCCATCTTGTTATATGCTTTAAACTTCCATTAGAGCTCTTCTAAGAGCTAGTTGATGCTTATTCCAAGCCTTACACTTGCATGAACGTCTTATTAAGTCGATTTATCTGTGGATCTGAATGTTGGGGTGTTGTAGAGCCCAGATCTACTGTCTTTTTGGAGTTATATTGCATGATAACCATAGATCTACCCATTTTATGCATCTTTTAGCCTTATTTCCCTTATTCATGAGGTTGTGCACGTAAAGTAACAGCTTATTGGACTCAGATCTATCAATTGTATGCATTGGATTCAAACAAAATCAAGTAAAAATCAGTTGCATGGCGGCGACTCGGCGAGTCGGAAGAACGACTCGACGAGTCGGGTCGCGAGTCCCGAGTCCTTCAGTTTTATCAGTGTCGAGTGGACGAGGTGAGTCAGGAAGTGGACTCAGCGGGTTGAGAGTAGACTCAGTGATGGAGGGACTCGACGAGTTTGTTCATACAACTCGGCGAGTCCAAGGCAACCTTCTTGGGATCAAGAACAACTCGTCGAGTCTGTTCATCCGACTCGGCGAGTCGGATGAAGATTGTCTGAGTTCCTGGATCAAGAGGATACTCGTCGAGTTGATGCCAGACTCGACGAGTAGCAGTGAGTAAAAGTGAAAAGTAAGAGTGGGACTCGGCGAGTTGGGTGGCCCAACTCGGCGAGTCAGCCCAAAAGATAATTGACTTTGACCGAGGGTAAAAGAGTCATTTTACCCCAAGCGCAGTGTTTAGTATTTGATTGAGTGTGTTTATGGACTTGTAGCCGAGGAGATTCAGGAGCAGCCGCCGTTAGCTTCCCGAGCCACACACTCAGCAGCCAGCTTACGAGGTGAGTCTCCTTCTAGTAGGAACGGGTCTAAGGCCACAATGTCGGCCCGTTCAGTTAGCAATAGTTTCCGGATTTAGGTCCGATACAGTAGTTAGTATGTTCGATGCCTTCGTGGTTCGAACAGGATTTGTGTGCTATGTTTTATGTGTTAAGTATTATGTGTTCCGGGCCACGGCCCGATGTAGCATGTCGTATATGTGTTACGCTAGTTGATGTGTTATGCTATGCCATGTTCAGTCAATCAGTTCCGGACTTCGGTCCGATGCAGTTAGTTCCGGACTTCGGTCCGATGCAGGGGACAAGGTCCCAGTCAGTTCCGGACTTCGGTCCGATGCAGTTAGTTCCGGACTTCGGTCTGATGCAGGGGACAAGGTCCCAGTCAGTTCCGGACTTCGGTCCGATGCAGTTTGTTCCGGACTTCGGTCCGATGCAGGGGACAAGGTCCCAGTCAATTCCGGACTTCGGTCCGATGCAGTTTCCGGGCTTCGGCCCGATGCAGTGGGCAAGGCCCAATATGTGTTTATATGTTATGTATGGTATGTGGTAGTTTGGGGGAGCTCACTAAGCTTCGTGCTTACAGTTTCAGTTTGGTTTCAGGTACTTCCACAAGCAAAGGGAAGAGCTCGGGGTGACAGCATCGCACACACCACAGCATAGCTTTTATCCTGGGGATGTCTTTTGATGTTTTGGATTGATGTTGTATGATACAGTTTTCCGCACAATATTTCATTATGTTTTGGGGATACATCGCGTATGTTTTATGTTATGATACTTATATTACGGTTTAGATTATATTGAAAAATGAAACTTTTTGGGTCGTGTTTTTGGGTCGTTTCATTTTGTTGATGACAACAACATTCATATCCCATGTCTTTGGGAGAGAGTTGAGCAACTTCTTGTTGACTTCTGATCTTGGCACTGAAATCCCAGTTGAACTCATTTTAGTGGTGAGTGTGATAAAGCTTTGCAATTGAACTTCCAATGTTTCTCCAAGAATGTGATTAAACGAATTGAATTTCTATCTCAACATGTCTTGACGGTTGTGTTTCATATCCTCATTCCCTTCATATACTTCAATCAAAGCTTCTCACAGAGCCTTTGCTGAAGTGTATTCTCTAAAACCTTTTGCAATCTCTGGGGATAAAGCCATTGTGAGTATAGCTAGTGCCTTTTCTTGATGTTCAACTTTTTCAAAATTTGTATCAGTGTAATTATCAATATCTTTGTCAATGACATCTCCATTTTCGAGTATTGTTGTGATCCTGACCGGTCCTTTTAAAATGCTTCTCCAGATTTTGAAGTCTTTCATTTTAGTGTATTTTTCCATTTGATACTTCCATTATGGAAATCCTTCCGTAGACAGTAAGCGAGGAATTCGAGTGGTGGTTCCCATAATGGTGTCCAATTCTTGATGAGCTAATGAGATTTGTGAATCCATTTTTTTTGTTTTGGTTTTTTTTTTTGAAGTTTCTATTTTTTTATATGATTAAACAAACAAGCTAACATGAAAAGTACTAAAATTTAAAATGTTCAAACAACAACTGTAACACCGTAGATTTCAAAACAAAATTTTGAAATTTTTTATAAAACATAATTCAATTAATATTCATCAAACAACCATATTAATTATCCAATTTAGGTCAATACAAAATCCCAAGATCACAATGTAAAAACTCCGAGTGTGTGTGTATGGATCAAGCCGGCGCCTTCCCGCGGTCGTCACTAGTACCTGAAACAATAACATCAAACACTGTAAGCACAAAGCTTAGTGAGTTCCCCAAAATACCACATTTAACAAATAATAGCCACTCGGGGCTATAACTCTGTGGGTCCGTGCACCCAAACTCTGTGAACCTTCAGGTTCTAACTCTGATAAACATGCACCACATAAATCACATAGAAATAATGTAGTACAACACATAACATACATAGCATACAAATACTCTATCACATAACTCTGGTTACCTACTCAAGGTAAAGTATAGTGAGAAGACTCACCTCGCGTATCTCGGTATCTCACGAATCCTGAATATCCCTCGTCCTCGATCCTCCGAGCTCTACTCCTCCTATAACAACGTATGCCTCTAGTTAACACTTTATATCTTCTAAGGTTGACTATACCCAAGAAGTCAACACAGGTCAACTTTTGGTCAACGGTCAATGGTCAACTTTGATTGGACTTGGCGAGTGCTACGGCGACTCGGCGAGTCTAGACGGTTTCACCAACCCTCTGAAATTCCCTTCCTACACGTTGAGTATTCCCCCCTTACTCGACGAGTTTCACCTGGAAGAATCACGGGACCACCACGACTCAACTCGCCGAGTCTCAAGAACAACTCAGCGAGTCCCAGTTCGACTAAGTCCACTTGTCGTCCCTCTCCAACTCACCCTGACTCACTGAGTCTACCCATGACTCGATTGGACCACTCACTGAGCAATCCCAAGGCAATCTTCAAACTACTCGTTGAGTCTGATGAACAGACTCGGCGAGTCCATGCCATGCAACCACTCCAACTTGCTTCTAAGGTCAGATCTGCTTCCACAATCTATAGATCTGGCCTCCCTAGACTGGTTCATCACGTAAAGCTTCTATCTTGGTACCCATAACACATCCCATGGCTCATAAATGGAGTTTTGACCTAAGGCATAAGGATTCCAATCCAAAGCCTCCATTGATTCCCAAAAAGCTTGGGTAAAGGGACACTCTGGACCTCTAAGGGTCCAGATCTATGGTTTAAACCTCATAAGGAACCAAGGGGGCACTAGATCTTGCCACAAAAGGGTTCAACAAACCCTAAATCTAGATAAACATCAACAAGGAAGAAGATAACTCGAAATTATTACCACAATAGTGATGCTCTGGACTCCAAACCCTCAGAAGTGGCTCCACTTGCTTTCCCTTGGCTAGTTCTTCTCCTTCCTTGCAACAATGACACCTCCAAGATCAATAATGGCCTTCTACTTTGCTTCAAATGCTCACACTCGATTAGGGTTTCACTCAACGGACTGGTGAGCACAAATGACGGCCATTAGGCCCTTTAAATAGGTCTCAAACCCGAGAAATTAGGGTTTCATTACACAGCGCTGACTCGTCGAGTCCATATCCTAGACTCGCCGAGTCCAGGCGCGATCCCGCGACCAGATCCGCGTCCCTACTCGGCAAGTCTGAGCTCCAACTCGCCGAGTCCCCTCTCAAATCACCAAAAACATAAATATACAAGATACCTGAAAAATCTGGCTGTTACAACTCTCCCCCACTAGGACTAGACTTGCCCTCGAAGTCTCGCTCTAAAAACAGCTCCGGATGCTGCTCCTGCATCATACACTCTGGCTCCCAGGTCATCTCTGATCCCTTCCGGTGTTGCCACTGAACCAACACCAGAGGTACCTCCTTATTTCTCAGAACCTTGATCTTCCGATCTCTGATGGCCACTGGTCTGTCGGCATAGTTCAGGCTTGCATCCACCTGAATATCCTCTAACGGAACCACTGCCGATTCATCGGCTAAACACTTCCTCAACTGCGACACATGAAAAGTGTCGTGGATCTGTCCCAACTCTGCTGGCAACTCCAACCGATAGGCTACCCGGCCTACCCTCGCAATCACACGAAATGGACCTATAAACCGGGGCCCCAACTTGCCCCTCTTCCTGAACCGAATCACTCCTTTCCAAGGAGAAACCTTCAGGAGAATGAAGTCGCTGACCTGAAATTCAAGCTCGAACCGGCGCCTGTCCACATAACTCTTTTGTCGGCTCTGGGTGGTCAATAACCTCTATCTGATCCGCTATATCTGCTCTGTCGTTTGAATCACGATCTCTGTACTGCCCATCACTCTCTGCCCAACCTCACCCCAACAAATGGGAGTCCGACACCTCCTACCATACAACAGCTCAAAGGGCGGCATACCGATGCTCGAATGATGGGTGTTATTGTAGGAAAACTCCGCCAAAGGTAAATTCGCATCCCAGCTACCACCGAAATCCAATACACATGCTCAAAGCATGTCTTCAAGCGTCTGAATCGTCCGCTCACTCTGGCCGTCTGTCTGTGGATGATATGCGGTACTAAAATGCAGTTTAGTTCCCAACTCCTCATGAAATTTCTTCCAGAATCGGGAAGTAAAACGCACATCACGGTCCGAAACGATCGAGATCGGCACCCCATGCCGAGATACCACTTCCCTCACATAAACCTCTGCCAATTTCTCCGCTGAAGAACTCTCACTGATGGCAAGAAAGTGAGCGCTCTTCGTCAACCTATCCACAATCACCCAAATTGCATCAACTCCTCTGGCAGTCCTTGGCAATTTGGTGATGAAATCCATAGTGATCTGTTCTCACTTCCACTCGGGAACCTCCAATGGTTTCAACTAGCCATGCGGTCTCTGGTGCTCCGCCTTAACCCTTCGGCAGGTCCAACACCTCTCGACAAACCATGCGACGTCCCTCTTCATACAGGGCCACCAATACTCTTTCCTCAAATCCAAATACATTTTCGTAGCCCCGGGATGGATCGAAAATTTCGATCTATGAGCTTCCTCCATCAAAGTAGTACGCGTACCGCCCACAAACGGTACCCAAATCCGGCCCTGAAAAGTCATAAGCCCTCGACTATCCGAAACGAACTCTGAAACCAAACCAACGACCCGTTCTCTCTTCTGCATCTCCAGATGCAAAGCCTCGGCCTGTGCCCCACGAATGGCGTCCAGAACTAGAGCTATCACGGTCAATCTCAAACATACATTTTGCAGTGGAGTACTCTCCGCCCTGCGGCTCAACGCGTCAGCTACCGCATTAGCCTTGCCCGGGTGGTACAGGATCTCACAATCATAATCCTTGACCACATCTAACCACCTCCTCTGCCGCATATTTAGGTTAGGCTGATCCATCAAGTACTTCAAGCTCTTATGGTTCGTGTATATCGTACAACGAACCCCATACAAGTAGTGACACCAAATCTTGAGGGCGAACACCACTGCCCCCAACTCTAGATCATGTGTGGGATATCTCGTCTCATGAGGCTTCAACTGCCTCAATGCATATGCTATCACATGTCCCTTCTGCATCAGTACCGCTCCCAGCCCTAAAATCGATGCATCACAAAATACCACAAAATCTTCCATCCCTTCCGGAAGAGCTAATACCGTAGCTTCGCACAACCTTTGGCGAAGCGTCTCAAAGGAGGTCTGCTGCTCGGGACCCCATAAAAATGTAACACCCTTCCTGGTCAATATGGTGAGTGGCACCGCGATCTTGGAGAAATCCTTGATAAACCTCCGATAGTACCCTGCCAACCCAAGGAAGCTCCTGATCTCAGAGGGTGACTTTGGCACCTCCCAACTCATCACCACCTCAACCTTGGCCGGATCGACCAATATCCCTTTCTGATTAACAAGGTGTCCCTGAAACTGGACCTCCCGTAACCAGAAATCGCACTTTGAAAACTTTGCATAAAGTTTCTCCGATCTCAAAACCCCAAGAACTTCCCTCAAATGCTCCTCATGCTGCTCTCTAGATCTTGAATATACCAGAATATCATCGATGAATACAATCACTGACCGATCCAACATCGGCCTGCATACCCTGTTCATGAGATCCATGAACACAGCCGGGGCATTGGTGAGCCCAAAAGGCATCACCACAAACTCATAATGCCCATATCGCGTCCTGAACGTTGTCTTCTGGACGTCCTCGTCCCGCACTCTCACCTGATGATAGCCCAACCTCAAATCGATCTTGGAGAACCAAGATGCTCCCTGTAACTGATCAAATAAATCGTCGATCCTCGGCAATGGGTAACGGTTCTTGACCGTCAGCTTATTCAATTCTCGGTAATCAATACACATTCGATGCGAGCCGTCCTTCTTCTTCACAAACAGAATGGGAGCTCCCCACGGCGAGCTACTCGGCCGAATAAACCCCTTCCCCAACAGCTCCTGAAGCTGCGAGGATAACTCTTGCATCTCTGGAGGTGCAAGATGGTAAGGCACATTAGCGATTGGCGAGGCTCCCGGAAACAAATCAATACTGAACTCTACTTGCCTCACGGGAGGCACACCCGATAATTCTTCAGGAAAAACATCTGGAAACTCACGCACCACCGGAACCTCATCCACTGAACTCGGTCTCTCGGAGATCACTCGCGTATCCATCACATATGCCACAAAACCCTTACAGCCCTGTTGTATACACTGCCTCGCCCTAGCGGCCGAACAAAAGGCTGATCCAGAACGTGTACCCTCGCCGTACACCGAAAGAACTCCCCCACTAGGATCTCGTATGGTCACCAGCTGACGCTCACAGTCGATAACCGCACCGAATCGGCTCAACCAGTCCATGCCCACAATAACACAGACATCACCGATCGCAATAGGAACCAGATCAATCGGAAACTCAACCCCAAATATCTCTAACACACATCCCCGGAGGACTTTCGTGGCACAAATCACTCTGTCGGCAGCTATGGAAACCCGCAGAGGCCGACTCAATGCCTCACGACTAACACCGATATGCTGACTAAAGGCCAAAGATACAAAAGACCGACTCGCACCCGAGTCAAATAACACTAAAGCAGGCACAGAGTTCACAAGGAAGGTACCTATGCATAACATAATATAAGCATAATATCTCAACACCAAAAATAAATACATAGAAGGAAACGTACCAGCCACAACATCGGGTGCAGCGCGGACCTCCTCCGCAGTCAGCTGAAAGGCTCTCCCTCGAGCTCTTGGCGCCTCGGCCTTCACGGGCCGACTCTCTGTAGCTCTGATGGCAGCAGGGGCAGATCCCTGAGATCCTCCGTGCAGCAGCGGACACTCCGCCTTCTGGTGTCTGGTCTGGTTGCAGTGAAAACACACTGCAAACCCCTTGGGGCAGTCCTTGGCCATATGCCCCTACTTGCCACATTTGTAGCAAGATCCTGCTCGACAGACTCCATCATGACCCTTGCCGGACTTCCCGCAAGTGCGGACCTTCTGGCTCCCGGGTTTGGGATCAGCGGGCTTGGCCTGCTTGGCTGCCGGCTGAGATTGTTTCGGCCGCCGATCCCTCCCCAGAGACTCCGCCTCCTCCCTGGCCTGTGTCTCAAGCTCAATCTCCCTCTTCCGGGAATTTTCCTGAAGCTCAGCAAATGTCCGATACGAGGAGTTCGCGGCGAACTCCCGAATATCCCGTCTCAAAATGCTCAAGTAGCGGCTCATACGTTCCTGCTCAGTGGACACGTGCTCAGGGCAGAACATCGCCCTCTCATAGAACATCCTGGTGATCCCTGTAACTGACTCAGTACCCTGCTTGAGGGTCAGAAACTCCTGTGCCAAACGCTCCCTCTCCACCTGGGGAACGTACTCATCCCGGAACATGGTAGTGAACCTCTCCTAGGTCACCGCCGAAAGCTCAGCAGGCGTAAAATGCACCGTTACAAACTTCCACCAGTCCTTCGCTCCCAAGCGAAGCTGGTTCAGCGCGAACCGAACCTTCAGATGCTCAGGAGATGAGCAAGTGAAGAAGCACCCCTCCATATCAGATATCCACCTCATAGCTGCCACCGGATCCTGTGTCCCATCAAACTCTGGTGGTTTGGTGTTGCTGAACTCCCGAAACAGCGACGCATCACCTCCCTGGGGTCTCGCCGCAGCGATCGCTGCGGTAGCCGCTGCAACAGCAGCCTCAGAAAGAGTGGCGTAATGCTCGTCAAATGTCTCAATCAGCGCGGTCTTAATAGACCCGAACATCTCTGGTATCTCAGCCCTAATGACCGCAGCCACCTCCTCATGAATGATCTGTCGAATCTCCTCATCACTAGCTCTGGCACCCTCCGGTATATGACGTGTCCTCACCATGATCAACCTCTGAAATACAACATGTGATAAATTAGAATTCACTCGAGCATACTCACACTCGACAATCCACCCCTCCTTGATTCTTGGTTTTCCCAAAGATTCTTATTTGGACTGTGCACCGCCCCGGTGCTTTCAGTAGTACGGGCCCAATACTACTGTCCACACCGTCTCAGTACACACCCCAAATCTTCCTCTTCGGATCCCAAATCCCAAGTACTCTATCATGCTTAGACCACTCTCTAATAGATCTCTCATAAGCCCCTCACTGCTACCTACTCACTCTCAAGCATCTCATAGCAGCTCACCTCTCCCTAGGCTAAGGCATCACAAATCAAGCCACTCCAGTCCTATTAGCAATACCTAGCCTACTCTAGCATGCAGATACATCATATCAATATCAATATTACATAATATAAAGGTATTTTGGGAATTCACCGTTCGGGCGCTGACTGATCGTACACATGTTTCTTCCTGGAATTTGTTTCTTTTTCAAGAAAATATTTTACTCTTAGAAAAGTTAGGTTTTCTTTTGAAAATATCCTTCCAATTCCTCAGTTTGAGTTCAAATACTCCCGAAGGTTTACCCGAATCCCTCAAACCAAGGCTCTGATACCAAATTGTAACACCGTAAATTTCAAAACAAAATTTTGAAATTTTTTATAAAACATAATTCAATTAATATTCATCAAACAACCATATTAATTATCCAATTTAGGTCAATATAAAATCCCAATATCACAATGTAAAAACTCCGAGTGTGTGTGTACGGATCAAGCGCGCCTTCCCGCGGTCGTTACTAGTACCTGAAACAATGACATCAAACACTATAAGCACAAAGCTTAGTGAGTTCCCCGAAATACCACATTTAACACATAATAGCCACTCGAGGCTATAACTCGGTGGGTTCGTGCACCCAAACTCTGTGAACCCTCAGGTTCTAACTCCGATAAACATGCACCACATAAATCACATAGAAATAATGCAGTACACCACATAACATACATAGCATACAAATAATCTATCACATAACTCTGGTTACCTACTCAAGGTAAAGTATAGTGAGAAGACTCACCTCGCGTATCTCGGTATCTCACGAATCCTGAATATCCCTCGTGCTCGATCCTCCGAGCTCTACTCCTCCTCTAACAACGTATGCCTCTAGTTAACACTTTATATCTTCTAAGGTTGACTATACCCAAGAAGTCAACACAGGTCAACTTTTGGTCAACGGTCAATGGTCAACTTTGACCGGACTTGGCGAGTGGTACGGCGACTCAGCGAGTCTAGACGGTTTCACCAACCCTTTGAAATTCCCTTCCTACACGTCGAATATTCCCCCCCCCCTTACTCGACGAGTTTCACCTAGAAGAATCGCGGGGCCACCCCGACTCAACTCGCCGAGTCTCAAGAACAACTCGGCAACTCCCAGTTCGACTCAGTCCACTTATCGTCCCTCTCCAAATCACCCTGACTCACTGAGTCTACCCATGAATCGATTGGACCACTCACTGAGCAATCCCAAGGAAATCTTGAAACTACTCGCCGAGTCTGATAAACAGACTCGGTGAGTCCATGCCATGCAACCACTCCAACTTGCTTTTAAGGTCAGATCTGCTTCCACAATCTATAGATCTGGCCTCCCTAGACTGATTCATCACGTAAAGCTTCTATCTTGGTGCCCATAACACATCCCATGGCTCATAAATGGAGTTTTGACCTAAGGCATAAGGATTCCAATCCAAAGCCTCCATTGATTCCCAAAAAGCTTGGGTAAAGGGACACTCTGGACCTCTAAGGGTCCAGATCTATGGTTCAAACCTCATAAGGGACCAAGGGGGCACTAGATTTTGCCACAAAAGGGTTCAACAAACCCTAAATCTAGATAAACATCAACAAGGAAGAAGATAACTCGAAATTATTACCACAATAGTGATGTTCTGGAATCCAAACCCTCAGAAGTGGCTCCACTTGCTTTCCGTTGACTAGTTCTTCTCCTTCCTTGCAACAATGACACCTCCAAGATCAATAATGGCCTTCTACTTTGCTCCAAATGCTCACACTCGATTAGGGTTTCACTCAAGGGACTGGTGAGCACAAAATGACGGCCATTAGGCCCTTTAAATAGGTCTCAAACCCGAGAAATTAGGGTTTCATTACACAACGCTGACTCGCTGAGTCCAGGTGCGATCCCGCAACCAGATCCGTGTCCCTACTCGGCGAGTCTGAGCTCCAACTCGCCGAGTCCCCTCTCAAATCACTAAAAACATAAATATACAAGATACCTGAAAAATCCGGCTGTTACAACAACAGAGAGGGTTCACAGCAGCACAAGGGATTACAGTTGTACAAAGGATTATGGTGGTACAAAAGGATTATGGTCGTACAAGGATTGGGGCCGTACAAGGAGATTACGGCCGTACACAACTATTCACAACCGTACATAGTCAAAGTTGAAGATTTCACGATCAATGAAGGGATTATAGTTGAAATGTAGTGTATAGTCAATAATCTTTGAATGGTTTATGACCATACACTTGATTATGGTCGTACAAGCTTCAATAACGTTCAACCGTACACACGAAAACCAACAGTTTTCCAAGCAAATTCTGATCCAAAAGCCTTGTATGTTGATCAAAAGCAGGTATCCAACAAGTAATCTTGAATGAACCACGAAATTGATGAAGATCTTGTAGCCGTAAACGCTAAGGACTCAAGTTTGACACCGGAATGGCACTGATACCAATTGTAAGGAGTCAAATCCAGGAACCAACTAGTGATCAAACAATTAGAAACAAGAACAGTGTAGAAGAAAGCAATTAACTCAAGTAATGCACACGATTTTATAGTTGGTCTGTAAACCGTCTGGTACAACTTGATTACACTTACATATGTCAACCGCTGGCAAACACTGACAAGCCCTTTATATAAGGAAGGATGGTCGTAAATGGGTTTACGGTCGTAAACCAGTGTACAGCCGAACACACAATCTTGACCGAACACACAACCCAGACCGTACACACAACCCTGACTGTACACACATGACAAACATCAAAACATGAGCATTAATCCACTAAGACCTATACATAAGATTTCCTATCCCAAACCACAAAGACAAGACCTTTCAAGAGTGTACACTAGGTAGTTACGGTGGAGATAGTGTCTCTCTAAAGCATTAACGGGTTTACACAAGTTTTGACTCTCTTTATTGAATATTGAAATAACTTCGCTAGTGTAAATTCGTGATTGATGTTTTATGACACGCATTTCCAGATTTCATCACATACAGCTTAATACTTATGAAATAAGAGTTTTATGACAAACAATTTATGACATGCAAATTTTTCTGTCACGAAACTGTTTTGTACATGATTTCGGTTAAGCTATTTTCCATTATTTTATATAAATAGCCTGTAATAGATAGGTCTAGTTGTAAAAATTGTTGCAAAAATTAGTATATTATCTTGGGCTATAAACCATTTAAAAATAATGACAACAACCTTTCGACTATTTTACCAATATTATTAATTTTAATAAAATATCAAACTTTATCTTTTTTACCAATTTTGTGAGTTTAAAACTCAAAATATGTTGTTTGAGTTTAGCTCAAGTAAAATCACAACTTTTGTAGTACGATAAACGACATATTCAATATTTTTGCATATATTAGTGTAGGTTGTACAAAAATACATGTTAGTATCCCATATATATATATATATATATATATATATATATATATATATATATATATATATATATATATTATGACTTCGAAAATATTGAGAGAACAACCATGTCCACCAAGTCTTACATGACATATATGTTAATAAACATGTTCATTATGATTTTTATGAGATAATATCCTCTTTAAACAAGTATTTGTTCCATATTCAACACACAACTAAGAAGCATGCAATTATCCAATGGTTCAACGTAATTTATCAAATATGAACCTTTTAAATCACGAGTTTATGATTTATTAACATGAGATATTCCACATTTCAAGCACAAATTTGCTACATGAACATATAGGTGCATGTAAATATCCAATGGTTATCCGGAAATGGACTTGGATCCCCCCCTAAAGTATGAAAAACATGAAAATAGTGGGGTATTAATCTCACATTGATTTTGCGTGGTAGGAAGAAGAAGAAAGAAGTTGTTGAGCCTAGCCTTGTGTAACTTGAAGACCACTTGAAAATGGGTGATGTTCTAAGGATCATGCACATGAAATGGGTGTGTAAATGGATTGATCTTAACACTAACATGTATAAAAATACTTGGGTTACATAAGGAACTTACCAAAATGTTCATGGACCACTTGAAGAAGTATCCTCCTTTGAAAGTAGTTTATGAAAACTTGAGAGAAAAGGGAGAGGTTTTTTTGGAAGAAAAATGAGTGAACTGAATTTGTGAGGTAGGTGTGTGTGTGTGTGTGTGTGTGTGTGTTTGGCCGCAACTATAAAAAGGGAGGAGGGAATTGAGGGCTTTGATGCATGGTGGTCTATAACGTGTAGTTCATGGGTGCATGGAAGTTAATGGCATGTGAGGTGTTGATGTATGGTGGGTAACTCAAGGTAAAGTTATGAGGTGGCAAGATTTTTGTTTTTTTTGTCTCATCCCCAACCGATTTTATCAATATAGAATAGGGGTTTTCAGTTTTTAGGGTGGCCGAAAACACCCTATGTGCTTGATGGGTTCTCGGTTTGAAGTGTGTATGGGCTTTGGCTTAGTTGGGCCCAATAAAAAGGGTTTTAGATCTAATAAGGCGCAAAGAAAGGGTTTTCGGCCTAATAAGGTATTTGGGCCGAGAACTCTAAGCAAAGGCCCACAATTCAATTTTTTTAACTATTGGGTCAAACTTGGGGTTATAAGAGGCTATTTTGATTTGATTCTAAATGTATGCTCATATGAATTCATATAACATTGTAGTTTGAATTTCACTATTTTGATGCAACAAGTTTACATTGAGGAGTTTGTTTTGTACAAGCTTCACAATCTCAACCCTAAATTGCTAGCTGTGACCAAAAACATGTATGAGGTTTGATTCCGTGAAGAATAACATGGATCAAGACTCCAATGGCATTTATGAGAAAGCTAACTCAGGCTTTAAAAGGGTTAAATGGGAGCACAATCTGAGTTCCTTAGTCACCAATATCTGCTAGAGTTTGAAGTGAGATTCAGGTTGAATACGAATGAGCGTCTTGTACCCATATTAATTTCAGTTTTGTTTCAATTGTTTGTGTTAAAACCCTCAACCCTTTCTATGGAATGACGTAATCTCCAAATCAAAAGACATCTGTCCTAAAATATATGAAACCTTATTAGATTTATTACACTGAATAACCCAAAACAAACTTATTAAGTCAATCTTATTGTTGATTTTAAATTATTTGACAACCAATTAAACCAAATTGAATAAACTGATAGGGGGGATTTTAATAAAAACCATTATTAATCATGGCATAAAGGAATCAATTTTTTTTTAACTTATTTTTATCAAATAAAAAAAAATACAGAAATTCATAACCGTTTATTTTTTTTCCATTGATCTCGTCAAATTCATAGTGTAAATATTATTTCACATGGTGAATCTGAATAATATATATTTTTTAACAATCATAATGTAAACTTATAAATTTAAAGATTTTAAATTTCTTTTGCTATAAAATATAAACTCTAAAACTTGAAGAAAAAAATATTGATTTCTTAAAAAATCATTAATAATTCTTTATTAAAATTTTCCTTAAAATTAATTCAAAGGTATTTGAAGCATCTAGTGGGCCCCAAAGGGTTATCACTTGTCTTTTATGACACTTATGTTAAGTTATCAAATCCTTATTATGTTAGGGATGCTCTTAATAAGATATTTTTAGATATCTTATTGACATTTTTATAAAAATCAATCTATAATTAATTATTTATAACAAGTTTTCTAAAAACAATACAATTTCAACTATTAAAAATATTTCAAATTTTAATTAGGTATCGTATAAGATAAAATAAAATATTTTTTTAACCAACCCCTTAAATCATTGCAAAGTTTGTTATCAAATAAAAACAAAATAGTAATCTCTTTTGTGGTAAGCAAAGAACAATTACGTTTGTGGGTGGCGTCTAGATGCCAAGGAAAATAAATTATGTTTCAAGAGGTAAAATTACTCGAAGGATTCGTGTATAATGTCAAAAATGACATTTGAAAAGATAAAATTAATTCTACAAACTATAATCATGGGTTTAAATATCTCATCGTCCTTCAACTTGCAAAATATTTTCAGAATACACCCCTAATGTTTTATAGTATTTACTTTAAACTTTGCTGAATAGATTTTTTTATATGTTTGTTTTATTTTAGAGTAAATTGTACAAATGGTCCTTATAGTTTGGGATAATTTGCATGTTTGGTATTTAATTTTTTTTTTTAACTTGGATGGTCTCTAGAACTTGATTTTATTGCATGGTTGGTCCCTGTCTCACATGAAATGACAAAAATACCCTTATATGTTTCTTTTTTATTTTACCTTTATTATTGATATATTATTTTTAATATTTATATTTAAAAAACCTGAAAAAGGTATTACCCCTTATCCCTTACCTAACTACCATTAAACCTGGTAGTCTCTCTTTCTTCCGCATCTCTTCAAATCAAAGACCTAATTTAAGAATTGTTATAGCCACCATTCACCTTACCTGACCTCAACTAACCAATCTCACCAGCACATCGACACCGAAAAAAGTAAGTATCATATCTCCTTCTTTAGTTTTAAAATCTCCACCGGAAAAAAAAAAGGTATGAGGTCTCGCGAATCTCTTCGACGATGGGTGGAACATAAAGAAGAAAGTCACAAGAGAAAATGATGCAAATTTCCTTTGTCGGAACTTAGAGGAGTAGGTCACCGGAGAAGACACCTATACTTTTTTCTCATAAAATATCATGAGTTCACCTACTTAGAACTTTTTTCTTTTTGGAATCTCATTAGAAATTAGGTGTAACGCTTCAAGTTTCAAAACAAAATATTCAATTTAAATTCTCAAAATATTACTCATAAATTCGAGTCATCACATATTATTTAAGTTATTATCAAAACAATATAAGAGTATCCCAAAATCCTCTAATCTCCGTAAATCGATGGATGTGTACAATCATGCATCCGCCTTCCTGCGATCTGGAGATGTACCTGAAACACATTTTAAACAAACAATGTAAACACGGAGCTTAGTGAGTTACACAAATACCACATACAGAAATAATAAGCCTCTCATGGCTATGTCTCGATATGGAGCCTCCGGTCATGCGTCTCAGTGAAGACCCTCCGGTCTCACGGCTCGGTATGGACCCTCCAGTCATATATCTCTGTACAGACCCTCCGGTCTCACTGCTCGGTATGGACCCTCAGGTTATAACTTAATATATATATATATATATATATATATATATATATATATATATATATATATATATATATATATATATATAATTGTAACAACGCAAATTTTCAAATAAAATTTTCATTTAAAATAAAGTGATTTCATTCAACCAATAGTATTTATTTCATGTTCCATATCAAATACATATATAAAATCCCCAAGATCTCAAGTAGCAGCAGTGTGTATGCATCATGCCGGCGCCTTCCCACGGTCCTCGCTAGTACCTGAAACACATACATAACAACTTGTAAGCATAAATGCTTAGTGAGTTCCCCAGTATACGACTTACACACATACGCCCTTCCAGGCCCTGACCTTCCGGTCCACAACACTTCGCCTTCCGGCCCGTAAAATAATCGCCTTCCGGCCCATAACATATTGCCTTCCGGCCCGTAACATATTGCCTTCCGGCCCGTAACATATCGCCTTCCGGCCCATAACGTATTGCCTTCCGGCCCATAAACATATACAGCACATAATACATTTACTCTAACACATATAACACATGTATCATATATCATACCTGACTTTTCTGTCACATAACATATTGCCTTCCGGCCCATAAATACACATAGCATGCATAGCAACTACCTTTCTATTTATAGCATAAATAACACATATCATATCCGACCTTCCGGTCTCACAGTCAAACCCTTCCGGGTGTAGTATAGTGAGAAGACTCACCTCATGGTAATGAAAACTATCAACTCTTGAAATCACTCGCACTCGATCCGCCGATCTGCAGACTCCCTATAATACCATATACCCTTATTAATACTCTTATCATTCAAGACAAGTGACCCTAAGAAATTATATGCAGGTCAACTCTGGTCAACGGTCAACTGGACCAGACTCGTCGAGTGCAAAGGTGACTCGACGAGTCGAGACGTCCTCTCCAACTTTCCCTGATGTTCCCTTTCTACTCGTCGAGTATCCCCCTTGACTCGACGAGATCCACGTGGAAGAATCGCGGGGCCACCCCGACTCCACTCGCCGAGTCTAAAGAACAACTTGGCGAGTCCCAGTGAATCTTCAAGCTACTCGCCGAGTCTGTTCATTGGACTCGGCGAGTCCATGCCATGCAGTCGATCAACTTCTTCCTGGGGTATAAACGTTTGGGTAACAACATAACAATCCATCTAATCACCAAATGGGTTTCATAAACCCTAAATCCGTGTACACATCAAAATAACAGGAATGATCCGAAGTATTACCTGAAAAACGTACTCTCTGTGTCCCCAAACCTCAGAACTCGATCCCCTTGATCTTCCTTTGGCCAAAACCCTTCCTCTTCTTGCCTAACAAATTCTTCAAGGTTCCAATAGCCTTCACTCCTGCTCTATATGTCCACATACGCTTAGGTTCTTCTCAATCGGCCAAAAGACGGACAATGGCGGCCTAAAAGGCGTTATATACGATCCAAAACCAAACGGCTAGGGTTTCTGCTGAACAGCATCGACTCGTCGAGTCCATATCTGGACTCGTCGAGTCCAGTCGCGAACCCGCGACCAAGTCTGTGGTCCTACTCGGCGAGTCTGGCTCCAACTCTCCGAGTCCCTTCCAAAAATGCCCCAAAAATGGTTTTAAAGCAATACCTGAAATTCCGGGCTGTTACAACTCTCCCCCACTAGAACTAGACTTCGCACTCGAAGTCTCACTCTGCGAATAACTCCGGATGTTGCTCCCGCATCTCACGCTCCGGCTCCCGAGTCATCTCCGATCCTTTCCGATGTTGCCACTGAACCAACACCAGAGGTACTTCCTTGTTCCGCAGAACCTTGCTCTTCCGATCCCTGATAGCTACCGGTCTCTCGGCGTAATTCAGGCTCGCATCCACCTGAATATCCTCTAACGGAACCACTGCCGATTCATCGGCTATACACTTCCTCAACTGTGATACGTGAAAGGTATTGTGAATCTGTCCCAACTCTGCTGGCAACTCCAACTGATAAGCTACCCGACCTACCCTTGCAATTACACGAAATGGACCTATGAACCGGGGCCCCAACTTGCCCCTCTTTCTGAACCGGATCACTCCTTTCCAAGGAGAAACCTTCAGGAGAACGAAGTCGCCAACCTGGAATTCTAGCTCGGACCAGCGTCTGTCCGCATAACTCTTCTGTCGGCTCTGGGCGGTCAATAACCTCTGCCTAACCTGCTGAATCTGCTCTGTCGTCTGGAGTACGATCTCTGTACTGCCCATCACTCTCTGTCCCACCTCTCCCCAACAAATGGGAGTCCGACACCTCCTACCATACAACAACTCAAAAGGTGGCATACCAATGCTCGAATGATGGCTGTTGTTGTAGGAAAACTCAGCCAAAGGCAAATGCGCATCCCAGCTACCCCCAAAGTCTAACACACACGCTCTAAGCATGTCTTCCAATGTCTGAATCGTCCGCTCGCTCTGACCGTGTGTTTGGGGATGGTATGCGGTACTAAAATGCAGTTTAGTACCCAGCTCCTCATGGAATTTCTTCCAGAACCTGGAAGTGAAGCGTACATCACGGTCTGAAACAATCGAGATCGGCACTCCATGCCGAGATACTACCTCTCTCACGTATAACTCCGCCAGCTTCTCCGCTGATGAAATCTCGCTAATGGCAAGGAAGTGTGCACACTTCGTCAATCTATCCACAATCACCCAAATTGCATCGACTCCCCTGGCAGTTCTCGGCAATTTGGTGATGAAATCCATAGTAATCTTTTCCCACTTCCACTCAGGAATCTCCAAGGGCTGCAACTTACCATGCGGTCTCTGGTGCTCGGCCTTAACCCTACGGCAGGTCAAACACCTCTCAACGAACCACGCGACGTCTCTCTTCATACAAGGCCACCAATATTCCTTCCTCAAGTCTAAATACATCTTCGTAGCACCGGGATGGATCGAGAATTTTGATCTATGAGCCTCCTCCATCAAAGTAGCACGCGTACCGCCCACGAATGGTACCCAAATCCGACCCTGAAACATCAGAAGTCCTCGTCCCTCCTTAACGAACTCTGAAATTAACCCAACGACCCGCTCTTTCTTCTGCATCTCGGATCTCACAACCTCGGCCTGTGCCCCACGAATAGCATCTAATACTGGAGACATCACCGTCAGTCTCAGACATACGTCTCGCAATGGAGTGCTCTCCGCCCTACGACTCAATGCATCGGCTACCACGTTAGCCTTGCCTGGGTGGTATAGGATCTCACAGTCATAATCCTTAACCACATCCAACCATCTCCTCTGACGCATATTTAGGTTGGCTTGATCCATCAAATACTTCAAACTCTTATGGTCCGTGTATATAGTACAACGAATCCCGTACATGTAGTGACGCCAAATCTTGAGAGCGAACACTACTGCCCCCAACTCTAAATCATGCGTGGGATATCTCACCTCGTGAGGCTTTAATTGCCTCGATGCATAAGCTATCACATGGCCTCTCTGCATCAACATTGCACCCAGTCCCGAAATCGATGCGTCGCAATATACGACAAAATCCTCCATCCCCTCCGGGAGGGCTAATACCGGGGCTTCGCACAGTCTCTGACGTAGTGTCTCGAAGGAAGTCTGTTGCTCGGGTCCCCATGAGAATGTAACACCCTTCCGGGTCAATCTGGTGAGCGGTACCGCGATCTTGGAGAAGTCCCTAATAAACCTCCGATAGTACCCCGCCAACCCAAGGAAACTCCTGATCTCGGAAGGTGACTTCGATGCCTCCCAACTCATCACTGCTTTCCACCTTGGCCGGATCGACCAATATCCCTGCCTGATTAACAACATGTCCAAGAAATTGGACCTCCCGCAACCAGAAGTCACATTTGGAGAATTTTGCATATAGCTTCTCCGACCTCAATACCTCAAGGACCTCCCTCAAATGTCCCTCATGCTGCTCTCTAGTTCGCGAATACACTAGGATGTCGTCGATAAACACAATCACAGACCGATCCAGCATCGGCCTGCATACCCTGTTCATGAGGTCCATGAACACTGCCGGGGCATTGGTGAGCCCGAAAGGCATCACCACGAACTCGTAATGCCCATACCGCGTCCTGAATGCTGTCTTCTGGACGTCCTCATCCCGCACTCTTACCTGATGGTACCCTGATCTCAAATCGATCTTGGAAAACCAAGATGCCCCTTGCAACTGATCGAATAGATCATCGATCCTAGGTAACGAACAACGGTTCTTGACCGTTACCTTGTTCAACTCCCGGTAATCAATGCACATCCGGTGTGAACCATCCTTCTTCTTGACGAACAGAATCGGTGCTCCCCACGGCGAGCTACTCGGCCGAATAAATCCCTTCCCCAGCAACTCCTGGAGTTGCGAGGACAACTCTTGCATCTCTGGAGGTGCAAGACGGTAAGGCACCTTCGCAATAGGCGCAGCCCCCGAAATCAGATCGATACCAAACTCTACTTGCCTCGCAGGAGGTACTCCCAGCAACTCCTCAGGAAAAACATCTGGAAACTCGCGCACCACTGGAACCTCCTCTACTGTCCTCGGTCTCTCGAAAGCCTCCCGCGTATCCATCACATACGCCACAAAACCTCTACATCCCTGCTGTAGGCATTCCCTCGCCCTAGCGGCCGAACAAAAAGCTGATCCCGAACGGGTACCCTCGCCGTATACTGTAAGAACTCCCCCACTAGGGTCTCGTATAGTCACCAGCTGGCGCTCACAGTCGATGACAGCGCTGAATCGGCTCAACCAGTCCATGCCCACGATGACACAAACATCCCCCATCGCAATAGGAATTATGTCAATCGGAAATGCAACCCCGAAAATCTCTAGTACGCATCCCCGAAGAACCTCCGTGGCACAAACCACCCTCTCGGCCGCTATAGAAACGCTCAGAGGCCGACTTAACGGCTCACGACTAATGCTGATATGCTGACTAAAAGCTAAAGATACAAAGGATCTACTCGCACCCGAATCAAATAACACTAGAGCAGGCATAGAGTTCACAAGAAAACTACCTGCCACAACATCGGGCGCAGCGTGGACCTCCTCCGCAGTCAGCTGAAAGGCTCTCCCGCGAGCCCTCGGGGCCTCGACCTTCGCCGGTCGGGTTTCAGTAGTCCTGGTAATAGGTGTAGATCCCTGACGAAGCTGCGGGCACTCGGCCTTCCGATGGCCTATCTGGTTGCAGTGAAAGCAAACCATGAACCCCTTAGGACAATCCCTGGCAATGTGTCCTTCCTTGCCACACTTGTAGCAACCACCAGCTCGACACGCCCCCTCATGACCCTTGCCGCACTTTCCACAAGTGCGGCCCTTCGGACCTCCCATCCTCGAATCAGCGGACTTGATCCGCTTGGCTGCCGGCTGAGACTGAGCCGGTCGTCGGTCCACCTGCCGAGACTCGGCCTCCTCCCTGGCCTGAGTCTCCAACTCGATCTCGCGCTTCCTGGCGTTCGCCTGAAGCTCAGTGAAAGTACGATAGGTGGAGTTTGACACAAACTCCCGGATATCCCTCCTCAAAACGCCTAAATACTGGCTCATCCGTGACTGCTCTGTAGACACCAGCTCTGGGCAGAACATCGCCCTCTCGTGAAACTTCCGTGTGACCACCGCAACGGAATCAGTACCCTGCTTAAGGGTCAAGAACTCCTGAATCAATCGTTCCCTCTCTACTTGGGGAACGTACTCGTCCCTGAACATCTCAGAAACCTCTCCCATGTCACCGATGTAATCTCCGCCGGAGTGAAGTTCGCCGTCACGAACTTCCACCAATCCTTCGCTCCCAGACGGAGCTGGTTCAAGGCGAACCGTACCCTCAGGTGCTCCGGGCATGAGCAAGTGTAGAAGCACCCCTCAATGTCGGCGATCCACCTCATCGCAGCAATCGGATCCTGCGTCCCATCGAACTCAGGGGGTTTCGTGTTGCTGAATTCCCGGAACAGCAACGAATCGCCCCCTTGCGGCCTGGCAGTGGCCACAGCTGCGGCTGCAGCCTCAGTCAGTGCGGCGTACCGCTCCTCAAACGTCTCCATCAGTGTGGTCTTAATAGACCCAAACATCTCCGGGATCTCAGCCCGGATCGCTGCAGCTACCTCCTCCTGAATCATCTGACGAATATCCTCGTCGTTCACACTGCTAGAACTCGCCCCATGACGTGTGGTAACCATGATGTCTCTGAAATACAACATAAATTTATCAGAGACTCCATCAAGTACAATTGTACTCGATAACGCCACCCTACTCAGTCTCCGATATCCAGGGATTCTTACTGGGGTCTTCCACCGACCCGGTGTCTTCGGTAGTACGGGCCCAATACTACCGACCACACCGTGTCAGTATTCGTCCCAAATCTTCCTCCCCAAACCCCGAATAGTGAGTACTCTACCTCTAGTATGCACTATCTACCTGCACGCTATCGAATATCTCATATAAGCAAACTCCCTAGACTAAGGCATCACAAAACAGGCCATTCTAGTCCTATCATGAATACCTAGTCTTCTAGCATGCATAACAATTCATAATTCAGTGCATAACATAACACTGTAAGGTATTCTGGGGATCTTTACCGTTCGGGCGCTGGCTGATCGTACACACTGCTCCGTTCTTGTTTACCACTTTACCATTTATAAAAATTTATGTCTTTATTATTTTTAAAAGATTTTTCCTCAAATCCTCGGTTTGAGTTCAGTTACACCCGAAGGTACACCCGAATCCCTCAAACCAAGGCTCTGATACCAATTGTAACAACGCAAATTTTCAAATAAATTTTTCATTTAAAATAAAGTGATTTCATTCAACCAATAGTATTTATTCCATGTTCCATATCAAATACATATATAAAATCCCCAAGATCTCAAGTAGTAGCAGTGTGTATGCATCATGCCGGCGCCTTCCCACGGTCCTCGCTAGTACCTGAAACACATACATAACAACTTGTAAGCATAAATGCTTAGTGAGTTCCCCAGTATACGACATACACACATACGCCCTTCCAGGCCCTGACCTTCCGGTCCACAACACTTCGCCTTCCGGCCCGTAAAATAATCGCCTTCCGGCCCATAACATATTGCCTTCCGACCCGTAACATATCGCCTTCCGGCCCATAACGTATTTCCTTCCGGCCCATAAACATATACAGCACATAATACATTTACTCTAACACATATAACACATGTATCATATATCATACCTGACTTTTCTGTCACATAACATATTGCCTTCCGGCCCATAAATACATATAGCATGCATAGCAACTACCTTTCTATTTATAGCATAAATAACACATATCATATCCGACCTTCCGGTCTCACAGTCAAACCCTTCCGGGTGTAGTATAGTGAGAAGACTCACCTCGTGGTAATGAAAACTATCAACTCTTGAAATCACTCGCACTCGATCCGCCGATCTGCAGACTCCCTATAATACCATATACCCTTATTAATACTCTTATCATTCAAGACAACTGACCCTAAGAAATTATATGCAGGTCAACTCTGGTCAACGGTCAACTGGACCGGACTCGTCGAGTGCAAAGGTGACTCGATGAGTCGAGACGTCCTCTCTAACTTTCCCTGATGTTCCCTTTCTACTCGTCGAGTATCCCCCTTGACTCGACGAGATCCACGTGGAAGAATCGCGGGGCCACCCCGACTCCACTCGCCGAGTCTGAAGAATAACTCGGCGAGTCCCAGTGAATCTTCAAGCTACTCGCCGAGTCTGTTCATTGGACTCGGCGAGTCCATGCCATGCAGTCGATCAACTACTTCCTGAAATACGTATGGTCCCGAAATACACAATCATGGGACTTTCTGGCCCTCTAAACATCCTATTACTGGGGTATAAACGTTTGGGTAACAACATAACAATCCATCTAATCACCAAATGGGTTTCATAAACCCTAAATCCGTGTACACATCAAAATAACATGAATGATCCGAAGTATTACCTGAAAAACGTACTCTCTGTGTCCCCAAACCTCAGAACTCGATCCCCTTGATCTTCCTTTGGCCAAAACCCTTCCTCTTCTTGCCTAACAAATTCTTCAAGGTTCCAATAGCCTTCACTCCTGCTCTATATGTCCACATACGCTTAGGTTCTTCTCAATCGGCCAAAAGACGGACAATGGCGGCCTAAAAGGCGTTATATATGATCCAAAACCAAACGGCTAGGGTTTCTGCTGAACAGCGTCGACTCGTCGAGTCCATATCTGGACTCGTCGAGTCCAGTCGCGAACCCGCGACCAAGTCTGTGGTCCTACTCGGCGATTCTGGCTCCAACTCGCCGAGTCCCTTCCAAAAATGCCCCAAAAATAGTTTTAAAGCAATACCTGAAATTCCGGGCTGTTACAATATATATATATATATATATATATATATATATATATATATACAGAATAAGGCAACAACATAAGTCACAAAGAAAGAATGCACAATAACACATAAAGCAGATAAGACCCTCCGGTCAGTAATACAAGCAAGACCCAACGGTTAATAATCTAAATAAGATCCTCCGGTCAACAACATAAATAAGACCCTCTGGTAAATAACACAATAAGACCCTCTGGTCACTCATGCATTATTACATAGGTAAGTATAGTGAGAAGACTCAACTCAACCGCGACACGCTAAATCCTACACTACCGTTGCCGTTGCGCGTTGGTTCCTAAATTAGCCAAAGCAATCCAACACATAATGAAATACTATGCAAGGCTATACCTCATCATTAAGCCCTAAGGGTGACTCATCTAACCAGGCTTACTATCGACCTAACTCATTGGGCCCACCATGGCCCAAGTCCATAAAGGTTCACATAGGCCCACTAACAACCCAATTTTCCAAATTGAGCCCAACCCCCATATGGCCTTGTCCTAAGCCCAACGCTTCTCTTAGTCCAACAATACTCCAAGATGGCCTAGAGGCCCAACAACAAGTCTAACAAACGGCCCAATGATGTGAATCCCAAAATCAAAAAGCCCACATCGGGACTATACGGGGTGTACCTCCTCTGGTACGCTCAACGTACACACAAATCCTGATCGGGGCAACTAGACCAGTATGCGGGGTATACTGGGACTTACGTTGCGCGTAATATTCAGAATCAAAAACTCCATTTGCAATTTAACCACTTCATCCAAAAGCATCCAACCCCCAGGGAAGCTTCATTACAAGCTCCTAATGGGTCAAGTTGGCGACTTTATCAGTTTGCATGTCTTAATGGGACCCAACATCCAAAAATAACCCCTAAGACTCTCTTTACTCAACTTAACAAATGCATGGAGAAGTCTAGACGACCAAGTTCTCATTTTTGTGAATCTAGACCACCAAATACTCATGAAAGGACAAGTATTATGCTCTGGAGTTCATCAAACTCATAAAGCTTCAAGCTTGGGGATATAAAACCCTAGAAAATGGACCCAAAACCAAAACTATCACAACAATGAGCAAGTTTCGAACTTGATACCTCTTGAGGATGCACTAACTAGATTAGAACTCATATCCACCAGCTAGAAGCACAAGCTTTCCGTCCTTCAAGACTCCTTCTTGATCACAATCTCAATAAGAACACTCAAATGAGCCATAAACCCTCACACAAGCAAGAGAAACGGGATTAGATTTTGAGAGGGCTTGGATACTGGAAATGGTGGCTAGAAATGAGGCCATCATGTTCCTTAAATAAGGACACTCTAAGACATTAGAGTTTTCAGTATGGACCTAGTACGACCAGGGTACTAGGTGGCGTTACCGATCATACAAGGCGCATAAGTGCGCTACGCATACTTAAGTGTACACCCAGCATACCCAATTGCCACCCCTTATTCAACAAGGACTAATCTTACCAAAACTTCAAACTATCATATTTTCTTCGTTATGAGTCAGTTTATAACGACCTTATATTCAAGAAAAGGTGGTGAGAAGCCCTATGCTTCGAGCAAGTCATCACAACCTCAAAACTCCACGAACCAAAACCCAAAGTTCATAAAAATTGAGACAACACCTTCTCTGATACTCTTGGACTCTAAATTCCAACCCGAACCCTTTTATCACACAAGCTACCTTATCCATATCCAAAGTGTCACACCCCAAAACCAGGAACAGCGGAAACGTTCTGGGGCGGAGGACGTCATGTATAATATCAATAACAATGTAAAGTAGTAAACAAGCAACAACATCATCCATTGCATTAATAATATAATTATCATACAAATATGTTCTATCAAATTTTGATAAACACTAAAGCATAAATCAAAATGAAAGATAAGTCTTGAACAAGCTCCATCTTCCTTTCTCCTTGCATCGGTACCTGTCTATAATGACCTGAGGATACAAGTAATTTTGAAAGCGAGTATCAGCTTTGAAGCTGGTGAGATCATAAGTATTTAGTGTCTTAATTTGTATGTAAGAATTTGTAAGTCTATGTATTGTAAGAATTTGTAAGTGTATATGGATTGTAAGTGTTTGAAAAACCCTAGAATCCCTATGATTCCTTCTAGTATATGAAGGTGTCTTCTACCAAGACCTAACTGTTCTGTGTGTGTGTGTGTCTCTTGTAAGAGGATGTATTTTCCAATGTATAACTATCATTATCCAAAAATATAGTTTGTACATTAATGTTTAAGTGAGGTTATCACTAAAAATAAGTAATGGAAAAAATCAATGTAGTACTATGGTGTAGTGCCGAACTACAACCGTACCTATTACCTTAAATCTAGGGTAATACTTCCAAGTACTGTAGTATTTGATATAAATAACTACATCGATACTCAACTACCTTATTTGAGGGATAAGGTATAATGTGATGTCTAGATCCCAGACTATACGCTCCCCTATCAAAGGGATTTTGGGACCTAACCACGACCCCTGCATGAATGCAAGCCGTGACATCCACATTACTAATGATCATGTATACTCGATATAACTATCACAATTGCGGTGTGATTCATCAGTATAGTTAGATCCTGAACTGGTTCCGTGCTATAGCCCCTAATGACGTCTATTCTATGTATATGTAAGTGTACTCATGTAAGTGTGATCATGTAATTGTACTCATGTAAGTGTGATCATGTAATAGTACAGTAGTGTGCTATAATGTTCTACGTGTGCTAGCTGTAATGTGTGTTCTCTTTATCTAGCAATTATAGTAATGTAGTCATTCTAGTACAGCTATATATGTTCTCGTCCTAGTATAGTTGTATATGTTCTCGTCCTAGTATAGTTGTATATGTAATGTACTGAAAAGTTCTAGAAAGTATTGACTCATGAATGAACTAACTCATTGTATGATATCGCGTTCTAGTAATTATTCTAGTATCTTCCTAAACTACCCATATGGTAGTTTACTAGTAATCTATCTAGTAAGTATGGACATGGATGTATACCCTCGCTACGCAAGGGCATATGTTAAACTGGAAGGACCTTTTATGACTATATATGTACACATGATATATAACTAATATTTAAATGACTTTCGGACGAATACCCGATATCCCACCAGACCACATCTCAAGGCGCGAAAAGAAAATAGGGTGGATAGCCTTCCTAAGTCTTTTAAACATTTCTTATATAACTATACATATAGAGGCATGCAATTTATAGTATAAAAGCATAAATAAGTTTTGTAATACATTTGAAATATAAGTATTATTTTAAGAAAAGATCGACTTGATGTCAATCTATAAAACACTTTGAAGGCATAAGTTTAATAAAACAGTTTAAGTATAAGGAAACATTTGTTTGAAACACAGTTGTAAATAAGTTTGAAAGGTAATGTACGAAGTAAGTTGTACAGTGTAAAAAGGAGTTTAAAACATATAAAATGTTTATAAAAAGTCATTTGAAGGAAACTGTTCGGTAAAACGGCTAATGAGTAGCCAAATAATTTGAATGTTGTATATTAATCACATGTGATTGATGTAATAAGTAATATAATCTTACTTACTAATCACATGTGATTGACATAATAAGTAGCATGATTCTACTTGTATCCCCCCCCCATAAGACATTTAAAAAGAGTTTAAAACATTAGTTAAGGGGTACGAACTCACCTGCAGTATGTGACTGGAATTGAACGGACTGTTATCGGAAGGAAGGATCGGGCAAGTGCTTGGTGTCAAGTGAAGACTTAGACACACACAATGATCCTAATTACATATGAAAACATATGTATATAAATAATTAGTGATTATAACACTAATTATACAAGTAATAACATTTAAACTCGAGGATAACACCTTTGGTCAAGTGCTAGCAGGCTAAAGGGTTGCAACAAAGGAGTGCAATGCCCCTATTTGGAGTTTAAGGTCAAAAGACCATATTCATTGGAGTTTATGGCCCAGGGGAGTAAGCTCCTGGCCAAAAACTCCCAACCAAGGCTTGAAATGGTGCTTACAATCACTACAACTCTAGTGGGAATTTATTCAAGGCTTATACAAGTGTTTGGGCACCATATTGACTCCTTTGGAGAGTTAACGGCCCAAAGACCCTTTTCCCTTGGATTTTATGACCGTAAACTCCCTTGGGAGGGTGATTATGGTGCTTTCAAGTCTCTATAATAACTAGGAACAATTCTATGCTTTTGTACTTGGCTTTGGAAGAGTTTATGGCACATTTTAGCACCATTTTATGGAGTTTACGGCCATGGAACCTTTTGGGCTGTAAACTCCCTCTCCATTTGTGTTCTAAGTATTTTAACTAGTCCAAAACTCATCTAGGTACTTGCCCAAATTGTCTCATGGCCTAAGGAAGTGTTTAGGGTGTCCTTTGACCCCTTTAAAGGAGTTTACGGCCCAAGAATTACTCTTGGCCATAAACTCTTCAACACTTGTGCTTTCCTTATGTTTTCTAGGTCCTAAACATATTAAGGTATTTTCCAAAAATAGAGTACAAGCCTTTGGGGGTGATTAGGGCACTTTTAGCCCTTAAAAAAGGGGTTTACGGCCCAAGAGCATATCCTTGGCCGTAAACTCCTAAAACTCTATGGTTTTGATTGATTTCTAGCCTCCAATGTTCATACATAAAGTCCTTAACTAGTTGCCTAACAAGGAATTGGGACTAGATGGCCTTTAGGCCTTGTTTTGGAGTTTACACCCCAAGAACGTTCTTGGGCTGTAAGCTCCCGGATCTTGTGTTTTATACATGTAAATAATGTTATTAAGTATATAAAAAGTATTAAAACACATCTAGGGAAGTAGACTCACAATCTGGGATGAAAACCTGAAGATCCGTGAGAGAGAAATTGGCTTTTCTCTAAATGGAATTCAACTAATGAACCAATTTGGTTCAGGATTCTATTTATAGTCCTGAGATTTTTGGCAGAAAATATTTCTATTCTTGAAATGGATTCCAATGATCTAGGGTAATGGAATTTCAGTGTTGCACAAAATCCTAGTGCAACCACTCTCCTAATATCTCTTTAGGTGTAAAACCCTGAAACTGCCAAACTTATATTCTAAGTCTGAATTTTTACTGTAACCGCTCTACTTCTATTGGATTGAAATGGTTTGATTAGAATGGAAAATTTCAGGTTGTCACATCATCCCCCTGTTAAAGGGAATTTCGTCCCGAAATTAGAATTTAGGCAAGGAAGTATGCACGAATGACCGAGTCGTGAGGAGAAAACTTCCTAATCGATTGGTTCTAGCGCACTTAAGTAAAATCGGGCTCTCGGTTGGAATTCCAACGAACCTTCACTAACTGGCGACAGCGTTGCTTCGTCCGCTTGACCTCTCGATCGAGGGTCATTACGGTTCTAATACGAAGGTGAGGATCTCAACGAGTGGACTTGCAAGAGTCCTTACGGAAGGTATGATTTAACGATCGAGATGTGAAGGGTAGAATGTATGTTACTGAGTTCGCGGGGTAGGTCTAGTTTGTGTAAGGCACAGGACCAATTCTGATAAGAATCTCGGAGGTCCTATCTAAATTGGATTTAGCTTTCCACGCTTTACGAATCGTATTAAGCCATTCCCAGAGTGAGTTATGCTACAGAACTTGGTCACTCACTTGGAATCTCAGAGGTTCCTTTTCTTGCGTAACTTCCCAGTCAAAGGCCATCCCTTGCTGGGTCAAAGTCGTACGAGTTTCTGTAGCTTGCAAGGAGTTCTGAATGAACTAAGGCGGTAGGTCGGTAAGACCTAGAATTTGGTGAAAGACTGTCGGCATCTCTGGTGTTGATAAATGCTCAACGGTTCTGGCAAACTGAAGATGTGCTCAAAATTTCTCACATTACAAACAGTGTGTCTTAGAAATTTGACTCTTCAATTTCAAAACTCGTGCATAGAGAACTTCACAAGAAGTTCCTCTGGAGGTAATGTTCCCATGGTTTCCTTCTTACTACAAGGGTAGATAAGTAAGTCATTACATGCAGAAATGACGAACTGATCCAAGTACGAAAGACGTACCCTATTCATCTAGTTCATGAAAACTATGGGAGTACTGGTCCTATCCGAAGAGTATCACTAAGGACTCGAAGTGTCCGCATCGAATTCGGTAGATAGTCTTCCAGACATCCTTCCCTAACACATTGAACTGGTGATATTCGGATCTCAGGTCCATTCCTGGAAGTAATTCTTTCCTTGTGTTTGCTCAACCATTTTGTCTACGCGCGGCAGAGATAACGATTTCTAATGAAAAATCTCGATGGAGTTTTCGATAACCGAGGTACATGCAATGCGATCCGTCGATCTCTGGAAGAATATGACCGAGGTTCTCTAGGGTGAGAAACCTAGTCTTATAATTCTATTTATGTGTAGTTCGCTAAGTTGTCCAAACTGTTCTTGTATCTCCGTGGGTGTTTAAACTATAAGGTGATCTGTTTACGGGAGTCGTACTGGGTTCTATGCTTGTTCTCATGACGATGTGATTACTCGTACTTAGGCAGTTCTCCGTCCTGAAGTTCATATTAGAATTCATACCTAGTTTCACAATCACCCTTTCATGTATACGAGTCATATATAATTAAGGTTGAAAAGGTAGTCGAATAATTGGTTCTTCTTTAAGTTCACATCCCATCGAGGAAAAAGAATTTAAAGTGGAATCATCAATTCTAAACCTGTAGAACCTTGATTATATATCACTCTTATGCATACATTCTTCAGTGATAGATCAACCGCATGAATCCCTGGATTAAACTTCACGTACTACACGAGTGGTACTTCGGGGATTTCTTCGGAAATAAAATAACTATGAGGTACTCCTGGAATGAGTACTTCGGCGTTCTGATGTGACGGTTTCGCTGGAAAAGTGATCTAGAAGAAAGAGATGTACGTATGAAGCTGTTTTCGTGAGGATCAAACTGAATCAATTTGTATGATACTGTCGAAATCATACTGAAACTTAAAGACATTGGATTTGAACATAAGACGTTTACAGACAAAGCACAACCGTGCAACCATGAACAGAGTTACAGTACTTTAGATTTACCATAAGACTATTGCTGCGAATAAGATATACTACAAAAGACAAGTATACGCAGCACGAGAATTCCTATACAGACAGGATCTCGCAAAAGGTAAGACTCTAGTTGCACTAGTTTTAGATAGTTTATAAGCCTGTTACAACGAAACGCCTAAATTACATTTAACATGGTTCCGGAGCAGGCTCTCCTGCGGCTGTGATCCTAAGAATCTTCCCGTCTGCGCCAGAGTTTTGTGTTATCGGGCAATCCTTCTGGAGGTGTCCAACTTCACCGCATTGGTAACATATATGGACAGCACCCACATTGGTGGTGGAAGTGAAACGTTGAGTAGGAGTTATGGGGACGCGGGTTCTTTCCTTTTTCGGGCAATCTCTCTTATAGTGCCCAAACTCTCCACAATGATAGCAAGTCTGGTTCCCATCGGCGTTGGGCGAATTGTTGATCGGTTTTGATAGGCTCTTGCAGTTACGTTTGATGTGCCCCTTTTTGTTGCAATTTTTGCATTGCAAGGCTCGGCAAATTCCCTCGTGGTGGTCATTGCATCGGTCACACTTCGGGAGTGTTCCTTTGTATGGTCTGCTCGGTACTGGGATGGCAGAGGTTTCCGCTTGCTGTTGTTGCATGGAAAGTGTTCGGGGTTTCTTGCGTTCTTTCTGAGTTTGACACTTCCGTTTCTTGTTCTTTGGTTTTTGGCTTTGCGGGCATGAGGTCGTTACCGTTTGGTGACTTCCTGGATGGATACCACGATTGGAAACTTCATTCCCATCAGTAGCATTGAATGTGCTGTTAGCGCTATGGTGTGCAAGAACCGCAGTTACAGCAGCCACTACGGCAGCTATAACTACCGTTTGAAAGGTAGCGGTGTCCATAGGAAAAGTAGAGGTCTCGTTGCTTGGCTGGTTGTTTCCGGATGACGACATGATTCTGTTAACATGAAAGAATAAAGATTTTGTAAGCGATTCTGGTTGACCCTTGATGTACTTAGATTGTTCTTGAAAAGAGTAAGAGTATGATCTCGAAAGTTTGACCTACATCCCTATGATGCAGTCCTAGTAAAGAATGAAAGTATGTTCGCGAAGGTTTGACCTACATCCCTATGATGCAGTCCTAGTACGGAATGGGAGTATCTTCGTAGAATGGTCTCAAGACGTTTGTCGTTCGACCTGAGGTATCATGGGTTGGTGAATAACAAGATCCAACCTAAAAGAGACTTGGAAATGTCCCCGGATCTAACTTGCTATAGTCCAATGACTTGAATAAAGCATGATTCAGATAGACTCTTATGAATGAATGACAAGAGTACTTGAATGAAGAATGACACAAAAGATAGTCGGCTGTCAATATCTTTGATATTCACGATGTAGAGATTCTGGAAAAATGGCCTTGTAAAGGTCTTACATCATATCTACAGAAGATAGTTCCTGGCAGCATAAAGGCATATCTAAAGTACTTACAGAACAAGATAATTTTATAGAAAATGCCACATCACGCATAGACAGAAAAATACGATTCCTCTTTATAAGGAAATAAAGTAAAGCGTCTACTACTGGCGACGGTCATCCCTCTGGTGAACTCTTAGTTTAGCCAATTGACGTTCCATGTCAAGTAGGTGTCTTTCTCACACCATCTGGCGTACCCAGAGCTCTATGACTTCGGCTCGTGATTCGGCCAGTGCTTGCAGCAGGGTTTCATGGCTTCTCTCTGATCTCTCATGTGCATCTCCTAGATGAATGGTGTGGAGGGTATGCATTCTAGCATAGGCGACTATTTCTGAAATCTGATGTAGGGCTGTCCTGCCTTGAATCTCATTTCGGGCCTCTCTACGGACCAAGATTGGCAAGACTATATCTGTTAAGCCCTCATTGCTCAAGTCGTAAAAGCTTTGGTCGCCATCAAATAGCATAGGCTGATCTTGTCCTAGGCTCCATATTTCCAAGCATTCCACTCACTCAGGGTCGGGCCATGAAAAGCCGGATGAGGGTTAGGAATTGGAAAGGGAGCTGCTCGGGGTAAGTTCTCAACCTCTGCTTCGGAGTTAGTATTGTAGGAAAAGTCTTCATGAAGGTGATCATTCAAGAGGAAAAGGATGATCATTCTCTGGTTATTCTCCAAACCAACCAGCTATGACTTCATTTGGAAGGTACTGGTTGTCGAGGGGATGGAGTCCAGTTATGTTTTCTATGCGAGAATTTAAGGGTAAGAGAATAATTATTAGACGAGCTATCTAGATAATTATTTAGAAAACCTTCATTAGTTACATCGCTATTTGTGAAGTGCATACCAGCTATGTGTAATCTAAACAGGATAGACCTTCGAATAAGTGACCTTAATTTCCAAATTCACACAGAATAGGGGTAAGGCAAACTTATCACAGATTCTAAGTCTATAACATCCTAATTACATATAGCCTTAGTGTATCCACTTAGCAACTATCAACTTAGAAATGAAGATCCCGTTTTAGTTCTCAAGTATAAAGTACTTCTAGTAACACCAAATACTCCTATAGTATTTTAAAATTTAATGTTATGTTCTATTGTTCTCATTGTGGTAGGGTTGGTAAGATTTTAGCAATGTTGCAACCATACACTTAAGCTTAGGCACATGCTAGTCAACCCTCGGATAATATAGGTGATCAGGCTATATCTTCCCAGTTTTGACCATATGTCTCTAAGCCCACTTGTGTTGTCCAACAATCGTAATTCTTTTGTACTGTCCTAGTGACACTGATTTTAGTATGAATGCAACATGTATACTTACTTAAATATTTTACTATTTAAAGTATAAACTCTTGGTCAGAGTATTTTTAATCCCTTATGTATTTATAGTTAGTATATCTTTTATGGGTTGATATACTTAATTCACTATAAACAATGCTCTGATACCAATCTGTCACACCCCAAAACCAGGAACGGCGGAAACGTTCTAGGGCGGAGGACATCATGTATAATATCAATAACAATG
The DNA here is from genome assembly GCF_052625555.1 of Lactuca saligna. Lineage (NCBI taxonomy): Eukaryota > Viridiplantae > Streptophyta > Magnoliopsida > Asterales > Asteraceae > Lactuca > Lactuca saligna. Next base: position 141,193,262 of record NC_136419.1, on the reverse strand, counting down.
TAAAGTAGTAAACAAGCAACAACATCATCCATTGCATTAATAATATAATTATTATACAAATATGTTCTGTCAAACTTTGAAAAACACTAAAGCATAAATCAAAATGAAAGATAAGTCTTGAACAAGCTCCATCTTCTTTTCTCCTTGCATCGGTACCTGTCTATAATGACCTGAGGATACAAGTAATTTTGAAAGCGAGTATCAGCTTTGAAGCTGGTGAGATCATAAGTATTTAGTGTCTTAATTTGTATGTAAGAATTTGTAAGTCTATGTATTGTAAGAATTTGTAAGTGTATATGGATTGTAAGTGTTTGAAAAACCCTAGAATCCCTATGATTCCTTCTAGTATATGAAGGTGTCTTCTACAAAGACCAAACTGTTATGTGTGTGTGTGTGTCTCTTGTAAGAGGATGTATTTTCCAATGTATAACTATCATTATCCAAAAATATAGTTTGTACATTAATGTTTAAGTGAGGTTATCACTAAATATAAGTAATGGAAAAAATCAATGTAGTACTATGGTGTAGTGCCGAACTACAACCGTACCTATTACCTTAAATCTAGGGTAATACTTCCAAGTACTGTAGTATTTGATATAAATAAATACATCGATACTCAACTGCCTTATTTGAGGGATAAGGTATAATGTGATGTCTAGATCCCAGACTATACGCTCCCCTATCAAAGGGATTTTGGGACCTACCCACGACCCCTGGATGAATGCAAGCCGTGAGCATCCACATTACTAATGATCATGTATACTCGATATAACTATCACAATTGCGGTGTGATTCATCAGTATAGTTAGATCCTGAACTGGTTCCGTGCTATAGCCCCTAGTGACGTCTATTCTATGTATATGTAAGTGTGATCATGTAATTGTACTCATGTAAGTGTGATCATGTAATAGTACAGTAGTGTACTGTAATGTTCTACGTGTGCTAGCTGTAATGTGTGTTCTCTTTATCTAGCAAGTATAGTAATGTAGTCATTCTAGTATAGCTATATATGTTCTCGTCCTAGTATAGTTGTATATGTTCTCGTCCTAGTATAGTTGTATATGTAATGTACTGAAAAGTTCTAGAAAGTATTGACTCATGAATGAACTAACTCATTGTATGATATCGCGTTCTAGTAATTATTCTAGTATCTTCCTAAACTACCCATATGGTAGTTTACTAGTAATCTATCTAGTAAGTATGGACATGGATGTATACCCTCGCTACGCAAGGGCATATGTTAAACTGGAAGGACCTTTTATGACTATATATGTACACATGATATATAACTAATATTTAAACGACTTTCGGACGAATACCCGATATCCCACCAGACCACATCTCAAGGCGCGAAAAGAAAATAGGGTGGATAGCCTTCCTAAGTCTTTTAAACATTTCTTATATAACTATACATATAGAGGCATGAAATTTATAGTATAAAAGCATAAATAAGTTTTGTAAGACATTTGAAATATAAGTATTATTTTAAGAAAAGATCGACTTGATGTCAATCTATAAAACAATTTGAAGGCATAAGTTTAATAAAACAGTTTAAGTATAAGGAAACATTTGTTTGAAACACAGTTGTAAATAAGTTTGAAAGGTAATGTATGAAGTAAGCTGTACAGTGTAAAAAGGAGTTTAAAACATATAAAATGTTTATAAAAAGTCATTTGAAGGAAACTGTTCGGTAAAACGGCTAATGAGTAGCCAAATAATTTGAATGCTGTATATTAATCACATGTGATTGATGTAATAAGTAATATAATCTTACTTACTAATCACATGTGATTGACATAATAAGTAGCATGATTCTACTTGTATCCCCCCCATAAGACATTTAAAAAGAGTTTAAAACATTATTTAAGGGGTATGAACTCACCTGCAGTATGTGACTGGAATTGAACGGACTGTTATCGGAAGGAAGGATCGGGCAAGTGCTTGGTGTCAAGTGAAGACTTAGACACACACACAATGATCCTAATTACATATGAAAACATATGTATATAAATAATTAGTGATTATAACACTAATTATACAAGTAATAACATTTAAGCTCGAGGATAACACCTTTGGTCAAGTGCTAGGAGGCTAAAGGGTTGCAACAAAGGAATGCAATGCCCCTATTTGGAGTTTAAGGTCAAAAGACCATATTCATTGGAGTTTATGGCCCAGGGGAGTAAGCTCCTGGCCAAAAACTCCCAACCAAGGCTTGAAATGGTGCTTACAATCACTACAACTCTAGTGGGAATTTATTCAAGGCTTATACAAGTGTTTGGGCACCATATTGACTCCTTTGGAGAGTTAACGGCCCAAAGACCCTTTCCCTTGGATTTTACGGCCGTAAACTCCCTTGGGAGGGTGATTATGGTTCTTTCAAGTCTCTATAATAATTAGGAACAATTCTATGCTTTTGTACTTGGCTTCGGAAGTGTTTATGGCACATTTTAGCACCATTTTATGGAGTTTACGGCCATGGAACCTTTTGGGCCGTAAACTCCCTCTCCATTTGTGTTCTAAGTATTTTAACTAGTCCAAAACTCATCTAGGTACTTGCCCAAATTGTCTCATGGCCTAAGGAAGTGTTTAGGGTGGCCTTTGACCCCTTTAAAGGAGTTTACGGCCCAAGAATTACTCTTGGCCATAAACTCTTCAACACTTGTGCTTTCCTTATGTTTTCTAGGTCCTAAACATATTATGGTATTTGCCAAAAATAGAGTCCAAGCCTTTGGGGGTGATTAGGGCACTTTTAGCCCTTGAAAAAGGGGTTTACGGCCCAAGAGCATATCCTTGGCCGTAAACTCCTAAAACTCTATGGTTTTGATTGATTTCTAGCCTCCAATGTTCATACATAAAGTCCTTAACTAGTTGCCTAACAAGGAATTGGGACTAGATGGCCTTTAGGCCTTGTTTTGGAGTTTACACACCAAGAACGTTCTTGGGCTGTAAGCTCCCGGATCTTGTGTTTTATACATGTAAATAATGTTATTAAATATATAAAAAGTATTAAAACACATCTAGGGAAGTAGACTCACAATCTGGGATGAAAACCTGAAGATCCGTGAGAGAGAAATTGGCTTTTCTCTAAATGGAATTCAACTAATGAACCAATTTGGTTCAGGATTCTATTTATAGTCCTGAGATTTTTGGCAGAAAATATTTCTATTCTTGAAATGGATTCCAATGATCTAGGGTAATGGAATTTCAGTGTTGCACAAAATCCTAGTGCAACCACTCTCCTAATATCTCTTTAGGTGTAAAACCCTGAAACTGCCAAACTTATATTCTAAGTCTGAATTTTTACTGTAACCGCTCTACTTCTATTGGATTGAAATGGTTTGATAAGAATGGAAAATTTCAGGTTGTCACATCATCCCCCTGTTAAAGGGAATTTCGTCCCGAAATTAGAATTTAGGCAAGGAAGTATGCACGAATGACCGAGTCGTGAGGAGAAAACTTCCTAATCGATTGGTTCTAGCGCACTTAAGTAAAATCGGGCTCTCGGTTGGAATTCCAACGAACCTTCACTAACTGGCGACAGCGTTGCTTCGTCCGCTTGACCTCTCGATCGAGGGTCATTACGGTTCTAATACGAAGGTGAGGATCTCAACGAGTGGACTTGCAAGAGTCCTTACGGAAGGTATGATTTAACGATCGAGATGTGAAGGGTAGAATGTATGTTACTGAGTTCGCGGGGTAGGTCTAGTTTGTGTGAGGCACAGGACCAATTCTGATAAGAATCTCGGAGGTCCTATCTAAATTGGATTTAGCTTTCCACGCTTTACGAATCGTATTAAGCCATTCCCAGAGTGAGTTATGCTACAGAACTTGGTCACTCACTTGGAATCTCAGAGGTTCCTTTTCTTGCGTAACTTCCCAGTCAAAGGCCATCCCTTGCTGGGTCAAAGTCGTACGAGTTTCTGTAGCTTGCAAGGAGTTCTGAATGAACTAAGGCGGTAGGTCGGTAAGACCTAGAATTTGGTGAAAGACTGTCGGCATCTCTGGTGTTGATAAATGCTCAACGGTTCTGGCAAACTGAAGATGTGCTCAAAATTTCTCACATTACAAACAGTGTGTCTTAGAAATTTGACTCTTCAATTTCAAAACTCGTGCATAGAGAACTTCACAAGAAGTTCCTCTGGAGGTAATGTTCCCATGGTTTCCTTCTTACTACAAGGGTAGATAAGTAAGTCATTACATGCAGAAATGACGAACTGATCCAAGTACGAAAGACGTACCCTATTCATCTAGTTCATGAAAACTATGGGAGTACTGGTCCTATCCGAAGAGTATCACTACGGACTCGAAGTGTCCGCATCGAATTCGGTAGATAGTCTTCCAGACATCCTTCCCTAACACATTGAACTGGTGATATTCGGATCTCAGGTCCATTCCTGGAAGTAATTCTTTCCTTGTGTTTGCTCAACCATTTTGTCTACGCACGGCAGAGATAACGATTTCTAATGAAAAATCTCGATGGAGTTTTCGATAACCGAGGTACATGCAATGCGATCCGTCGATCTCTGGAAGAATATGACCGAGGTTCTCTAGGGTGAGAAACCTAGTCTTATAATTCTATTTATGTGTAGTTCGCTAAGTTGTCCAAACTGTTCTTGTATCTCCGTGGGTGTTTAAACTATAAGGTGATCTGTTTACGGGAGTCGTACTGGGTTCTATGCTTGTTCTCATGACGATGTGATTACTCGTACTTAGGCAGTTCTCCGTCCTGAAGTTCATATTAGAATTCATACCTAGTTTCACAATCACCCTTTCATGTATACGAGTCATATATAATTAAGGTTGAAAAGGTAGTCGAATAATTGGTTCTTCTTTAAGTTCACATCCCATCGGGGAAAAAGAATTTAAAGTGGAATCATCAATTCTAAACCTGTAGAACCTTGATTATATATCACTCTTATGCATACATTCTTCAGTGATAGATCAACCGCATGAATCCCTGGATTAAACTTCACGTACTACACGAGTGGTACTTCGGGGATTTCTTCGGAAATAAAATAACTATGAGGTACTCCTGGAATGAGTACTTCGGCGTTCTGATGTGACGGTTTCGCTGGAAAAGTGATCTAGAAGAAAGAGATGTACGTATGAAGCTGTTTTCGTGAGGATCAAACTGAATCAATTTGTATGATACTGTCGAAATCATACTGAAACTTAAAGACATTGGATTTGAACATAAGACGTTTACAGACAAAGCACAACCGTGCAACCATGAACAGAGTTACAGTACTTTAGATTTACCATAAGACTATTGCTGCGAATAAGATATACTACAAAAGACAAGTATACGCAGCACGAGAATTCCTATACAGACAGGATCTCGCAAAAGGTAAGACTCTAGTTGCACTAGTTTTAGATAGTTTATAAGCCTGTTACAACGAAACGCATAAATTACATTTAACATGGTTCCGGAGCAGGCTCTCCTGCGGCTGTGATCCTAAGAATCTTCCCGTCTGCGCCAGAGTTTTGTGTTATCGGGCAATCCTTCTGGAGGTGTCCAACTTCACCGCATTGGTAACATATATGGACAGCACCCACATTGGTGGTGGAAGTGAAACGTTGAGTAGGAGTTATGGGGACGCGGGTTCTTTCCTTTTTCGGGCAATCTCTCTTATAGTGCCCAAACTCTCCACAATGATAGCAAGTCTGGTTCCCATCGGCGTTGGGCGAATTGTTGATCGGTTTTGATAGGCTCTTGCAGTTACGTTTGATGTGCCCCTTTTTGTTGCAATTTTTGCATTGCAAGGCTCGGCAAATTCCCTCGTGGTGGTCATTGCATCGGTCACACTTCGGGAGTGTTCCTTTGTATGGTCTGCTCGGTACTGGGATGGCAGAGGTTTCCGCTTGCTGTTGTTGCATGGAAAGTGTTCGGGGTTTCTTGCGTTCTTTCTGAGTTTGACACTTCCGTTTCTTGTTCTTTGGTTTTTGGCTTTGCGGGCATGAGGTCGTTACCGTTTGGTGACTTCCTGGATGGATACCACGATTGGAAACTTCATTCCCATCAGTAGCATTGAATGTGCTGTTAGCGCTATGGTGTGCAAGAACCGCAGTTACAGCAGCCACTACGGCAGCTATAACTACCGTTTGAAAGGTAGCGGTGTCCATAGGAAAAGTAGAGGTCTCGTTGCTTGGCTGGTTGTTTCCGGATGACGACATGATTCTGTTAACATGAAAGAATAAAGATTTTGTAAGCGATTCTGGTTGACCCTTGATGTACTTAGATTGTTCTTGAAAAGAGTAAGAGTATGATCTCGAAAGTTTGACCTACATCCCTATGATGCAGTCCTAGTAAAGAATGAAAGTATGTTCGCGAAGGTTTGACCTACATCCCTATGATGCAGTCCTAGTACGGAATGGGAGTATCTTCGTAGAATGGTCTCAAGACGTTTGTCGTTCGACCTGAGGTATCATGGGTTGGTGAATAACAAGATCCAACCTAAAAGAGACTTGGAAATGTCCCCGGATCTAACTTGCTATAGTCCAATGACTTGAATAAAGCATGATTCAGATAGACTCTTATGAATGAATGACAAGAGTACTTGAATGAAGAATGACACAAAAGATAGTCGGCTGTCAATATCTTTGATATTCACGATGTAGAGATTCTGGAAAAATGGCCTTGTAAAGGTCTTACATCATATCTACAGAAGATAGTTCCTGGCAGCATAAAGGCCTATCTAAAGTACTTACAGAACAAGATAATTTTATAGAAAATGCCACATCACGCATAGACAGAAAAATACGATTCCTCTTTATAAGGAAATAAAGTAAAGCGTCTACTACTGGCGACGGTCATCCCTCTGGTGAACTCTTAGTTTAGCCAATTGACGTTCCATGTCAAGTAGGTGTCTTTCTCACACCATCTGGCGTACCCAGAGCTCTATGACTTCGGCTCGTGATTCGGCCAGTGCTTGCAGCAGGGTTTCATGGCTTCTCTCTGATCTCTCATGTGCATCTCCTAGATGAATGGTGTGGAGGGTATGCATTCTAGCATAGGCGACTATTTCTGAAATCTGATGTAGGGCTGTCCTGCCTTGAATCTCATTTCGGGCCTCTCTACGGACCAAGATTGGCAAGACTATATCTGTTAAGCCCTCATTGCTCAAGTCGTAAAAGCTTTGGTCGCCATCAAATAGCATAGGCTGATCTTGTCCTTGGCTCCATATTTCCAAGCATTCCACTCACTCAGGGTCGGGCCATGAAAAGCCGGATGAGGGTTAGGAATTGGAAAGGGAGCTGCTCGGGGTAAGTTCTCAACCTCTGCTTCGGAGTTAGTATTGTAGGAAAAGTCTTCATGAAGGTGATCATTCAAGAGGAAAAGGATGATCATTCTCTGGTTATTCTCCAAACCAACCAGCTATGACTTCATTTGGAAGGTACTGGTTGTCGAGGGGATGGAGTCCAGTTATGTTTTCTATGCGAGAATTTAAGGGTAAGAGAATAATTATTAGACGAGCTATCTAGATAATTATTTAGAAAACCTTCATTAGTTACATCGCTATTTGTGAAGTGCATACCAGCTATGTGTAATCTAAACAGGATAGACCTTCGAATAAGTGACCTTAATTTCCAAATTCACACAGAATAGGGGTAAGGCAAACTTATCACAGATTCTAAGTCTATAACATCCTAATTACATATAGCCTTAGTGTATCCACTTAGCAACTATCAACTTAGAAATGAAGATCCCGTTTTAGTTCTCAAGTATAAAGTACTTCTAGTAACACCAAATACTCCTATAGTATTTTAAAATTTAATGTTATGTTCTATTGTTCTCATTGTGGTAGGGTTGGTAAGATTTTAGCAATGTTGCAACCATACACTTAAGCTTAGGCACATGCTAGTCAACCCTCGGATAATATAGGTGATCAGGCTATATCTTCCCAGTTTTGACCATATGTCTCTAAGCCCACTTGTGTTGTCCAACAATCGTAATTCTTTTGTACTGTCCTAGTGACACTGATTTTAGTATGAATGCAACATGTATACTTACTTAAATATTTTACTATTTAAAGTATAAACTCTTGGTCAGAGTATTTTTAATCCCTTATGTATTTATAGTTAGTATATCTTTTATGGGTTGATATACTTAATTCACTATAAACAATGCTCTGATACCAATCTGTCACACCCCAAAACCAGGAACGGCGGAAACGTTCTAGGGCGGAGGACGTCATGTATAATATCAATAACAATGTAAAGTAGTAAACAAGCAACAACATCATCCATTGCATTAATAATATAATTATTATACAAATATGTTCTGTCAAACTTTGATAAACACTAAAGCATAAATCAAAATGAAAGATAAGTCTTGAACAAGCTCCATCTTCTTTTCTCCTTGCATCGGTACCTGTCTATAATGACCTGAGGATACAAGTAATTTTGAAAGCGAGTATCAGCTTTGAAGCTGGTGAGATCATAAGTATTTAGTGTCTTAATTTGTATGTAAGAATTTGTAAGTCTATGTATTGTAAGAATTTGTAAGTGTATATGGATTGTAAGTGTTTGAAAAACCCTAGAATCCCTATGATTCCTTCTAGTATATGAAGGTGTCTTCTACAAAGACCAAACTGTTATGTGTGTGTGTGTGTCTCTTGTAAGAGGATGTATTTTCCAATGTATAACTATCATTATCCAAAAATATAGTTTGTACATTAATGTTTAAGTGAGGTTATCACTAAAAATAAGTAATGGAAAAAATCAATGTAGTACTATGGTGTAGTGCCGAACTACAACCGTACCTATTACCTTAAATCTAGGGTAATACTTCCAAGTACTGTAGTATTTGATATAAATAAATACATCGATACTCAACTGCCTTATTTGAGGGATAAGGTATAATGTGATGTCTAGATCCCAGACTATACGCTCCCCTATCAAAGGGATTTTGGGACCTACCCACGACCCCTGCATCAATGCAAGCCGTGAGCATCCACATTACTAATGATCATGTATACTCGATATAACTATCACAATTGCGGTGTGATTCATCAGTATAGTTAGATCCTGAACTGGTTCCGTGCTATAGCCCCTAGTGACGTCTATTCTATGTATATGTAAGTGTGATCATGTAATTGTACTCATGTAAGTGTGATCATGTAATAGTACAGTAGTGTACTGTAATGTTCTACGTGTGCTAGCTGTAATGTGTGTTCTCTTTATCTAGCAAGTATAGTAATGTAGTCATTCTAGTATAGCTATATATGTTCTCGTCCTAGTATAGTTGTATATGTTCTCGTCCTAGTATACTTGTATATGTAATGTACTGAAAAGTTCTAGAAAGTATTGACTCATGAATGAACTAACTCATTGTATGATATCGCGTTCTAGTAATTATTCTAGTATCTTCCTAAACTACCCATATGGTAGTTTACTAGTAATCTATCTAGTAAGTATGGACATGGATGTATACCCTCGCTACGCAAGGGCATATGTTAAACTGGAAGGACCTTTTATGACTATATATGTACACATGATATATAACTAATATTTAAACGACTTTCGGACGAATACCCGATATCCCACCAGACCACATCTCAAGGCGCGAAAAGAAAATAGGGTGGATAGCCTTCCTAAGTCTTTTAAACATTTCTTATATAACTATACATATAGAGGCATGAAATTTATAGTATAAAAGCATAAATAAGTTTTGTAAGACATTTGAAATATAAGTATTATTTTAAGAAAAGATCGACTTGATGTCAATCTATAAAACAATTTGAAGGCATAAGTTTAATAAAACAGTTTAAGTATAAGGAAACATTTGTTTGAAACACAGTTGTAAATAAGTTTGAAAGGTAATGTATGAAGTAAGCTGTACAATGTAAAAAGGAGTTTAAAACATATAAAATGTTTATAAAAAGTCATTTGAAGGAAACTGTTCGGTAAAACGGCTAATGAGTAGCCAAATAATTTGAATGCTGTATATTAATCACATGTGATTGATGTAATAAGTAATATAATCTTACTTACTAATCACATGTGATTGACATAATAAGTAGCATGATTCTACTTGTATCCCCCCCATAAGACATTTAAAAAGAGTTTAAAACATTAGTTAAGGGGTATGAACTCACCTGCAGTATGTGACTGGAATTGAACGGGCTGTTATCGGAAGGAAGGATCGGGCAAGTGCTTGGTGTCAAGTGAAGACTTAGACACACACACAATGATCCTAATTACATATGAAAACATATGTATATAAATAATTAGTGATTATAACACTAATTATACAAGTAATAACATTTAAGCTCGAGGATAACACCTTTGGTCAAGTGCTAGGAGGCTAAAGGGTTGCAACAAAGGAGTGCAATGCCCCTATTTGGAGTTTAAGGTCAAAAGACCATATTCATTGGAGTTTATGGCCCAGGGGAGTAAGCTCCTGGCCAAAAACTCCCAACCAAGGCTTGAAATGGTGCTTACAATCACTACAACTCTAGTGGGAATTTATTCAAGGCTTATACAAGTGTTTGGGCACCATATTGACTCCTTTGGAGAGTTAACGGCCCAAAGACCCTTTCCCTTGGATTTTACGGCCGTAAACTCCCTTGGGAGGGTGATTATGGTTCTTTCAAGTCTCTATAATAATTAGGAACAATTCTATGCTTTTGTACTTGGCTTCGGAAGTGTTTATGGCACATTTTAGCACCATTTTATGGAGTTTACGGCCATGGAACCTTTTGGGCCGTAAACTCCCTCTCCATTTGTGTTCTAAGTATTTTAACTAGTCCAAAACTCATCTAGGTACTTGCCCAAATTGTCTCATGGCCTAAGGAAGTGTTTAGGGTGTCCTTTGACCCCTTTAAAGGAGTTTACGGCCCAAGAATTACTCTTGGCCATAAACTCTTCAACACTTGTGCTTTCCTTATGTTTTCTAGGTCCTAAACATATTATGGTATTTGCCAAAAATAGAGTCCAAGCCTTTGGGGGTGATTAGGGCACTTTTAGCCCTTGAAAAAGGGGTTTACGGCCCAAGAGCATATCCTTGGCCGTAAACTCCTAAAATTATATGGTTTTGATTGATTTCTAGCCTCCAATGTTCATACATAAAGTCCTTAACTAGTTGCCTAACAAGGAATTGGGACTAGATGGCCTTTAGGCCTTGTTTTGGAGTTTACACCCCAAGAACGTTCTTGGGCTGTAAGCTCCCGGATCTTGTGTTTTGGACATGTAAATAATGTTATTAAGTATATAACAAGTATTAAAACACAGCTAGGGAAGTAGACTCACAATCTGGGATGAAAACCCGAAGATCCGTGAGAGAGAAATTGGCTTTTCTCTAAATGGAATTCAACTAATGAGCCAATTTGGTTCAGGATTCTATTTATAGTCCTGAGATTTTTGGTAGAAAATATTTCTATTCTCGGAATGGATTCCAATGATCTAGGGTAATGGAATTTCAGTGTTGCACAAAATCCTAGTACAACCACTCTCCTAATATCTCTTTAGGTGTAAAACCCTGAAACTGCCAAACTTATATTCTAAGTCTGAATTTTTACTGTAACCGCTCTACTTCTATTGGATTGAAATGGTTTGATTAGAATGGAAAATTTCAGGTTGTCACATAATCCCCCTGTTAAAGGGAATTCATCCCGAAATTAGAATTTAGGCAAGGAAGTATGCACGAATGATCGAGTCGTGAGGAGAAAACTTCCTAATCGATTGGTTCTAGCGCACTTAAGTAAAATCGGGCTCTCGGTTGGCATTCCAACGAACCTTCACTAACTGGCGACGGCGTTGCTTCGTCCGCTTGACCTCTCGGTCGAGGGTCATTACAGTTCTAATACGAAGGTGAGGATCTCGACGAGTGGACTTGCAAGAGTCCAAACGGAAGGTATGATTTCACGATCAAGATGTGAAGGGTAGAATGTATGTTACTGAGTTCGCGGGGTAGGTCTAGTTTGTGCGAGGCACAAGACCGATTCTGATAACAATCTCGGAGGTCCTGTCTAAATTGGATTTAGCTTTCCACGCTTTACGAATCGTATTAAGCCATTCCCAGAGTGAGTTATGCTACAGAACTTGGTCACTCACTTGGAATCTCAGAGGTTCCTTTTCTTGCGTAACTTCCCAGTCAAAGGCCATCCCTTGCTGGGTCAAAGTCGTACGAGTTTCTGTAGCTTGCAAGGAGTTCTGAATGAACTAAGGCGGTAGGTCGGTAAGACCTAGAATTTGGTGAAAGACTGTCGGCATCTCTGGTGTTGATAAATGCTCAACGGTTCTGGCAAACTGAAGATGTGCTCAAAATTTCTCACATTACTAACAGTGTGTCTTAGAAATTTGACTCTTCAATTTCAAAACTCGTGCATAGAGAACTTCACAAGAAGTTCCTCTGGAGGTAATGTTCCCATGGGTACCTTCTTACTACAAGGGGAGATAAGTAAGTCATGACATGGAGAAATGACGAACTGATCCAAGTACGAAAGACGTACCCTATTCGTCTAGTTCATGAAAACTATGGGCGTACTGGTCCTATCCGAAGAGTATCACTACGGACTCGAAGTGTCCGCATTGAATTCGGAAGATAGTCTTCCAGATATCCTTCCCTAACACATCGAACTGGTGATATTCAGATCTCAGGTCCATTCCTGGAAGACATTCTTTCCTTGTGTTTGCTCAACCATTTTGTCTACGCGCGGCAGAGATAACGATTTCTAATGAAAAATCTCGACGGAGTCTTCGATAACCGAGGTACATGCAATGCGATCCGTCGATCTCTAGAAGAATATGACCGAGGTTCTCTAGGGTGAGAAACCTAGTCTTCTAATTCTATTTATGTGTAGTTCGCTAAGTTGTCCAAACTGTTCTTGTATCTCCGTGGGTGTTTAAACTATAAGGTGATCTGTTTACGGGGGTCGTACTGGGTTCTATGCTTGTTCTCATGACGATGTGATTACTCGTACTTAGGCAGTTCTCCGTCCTGAAGTTCATATTAGAATTCATACCTAGTTTCACAATCACCCTTTCATGTATACGAGTCATATATAATTAAGGTTGAAAAGGTAGTCGAATAATTGGTTCTTCTTTAAGTTCACATCCCATCGGGGAAAAAGAATTTAAAGTGGAATCATCAATTCTAAACCTGTAGAACCTTGATTATATATCACTCTTATGCATACATTCTTCAGTGATAGATCAACCGCATGAATCCCTGGATTAAACTTGACGTACTACACGAGTGGTACTTCGGGGATTTCTTCGGAAATAAAATAACTATGAGGTACTCCTGGAATGAGTACTTCGGCGTTCTGATGTGACGGTTTCGCTGGAAAAGTGATCTAGAAGAAAGAGATGTACGTATGAAGCTGTTTTCGTGAGGATCAAACTGAATCAATTTGTATGATACTGTCGAAATCATACTGAAACTTAAAGACATTGGATTTGAACATAAGACGTTTACAGACAAAGCACAACCGTGCAACCATGAACAGATTTACAGTACTTTAGATTTACCATAAGACTATTGCTGCGAATAAGATATACTACAAAAGACAAGTATACGCAGCACGAGAATTCCTATACAGACAGGATCTCGCAAAAGGTAAGACTCTAGTTGCACTAGTTTTAGATAGTTTATAAGTCTGTTACAACAAAACGCCTAAATTACATTTAACGTGGTTCCGGAGCAGGATCTCCTGCGGCTGTGATCCTGAGAATCTTCCCGTCTGCGCCAGAGTTTTGCGTTATCGGGCAATCCTTCTGGAGGTGTCCAACTTCACCGTATTGGTAACATATATGGACAACACCCACATTGGTGGTGGAAGTGAAACGTTGAGTAGGAGTTATGGGGACGCGGGTTCTTTCCTTTTTCGGGCAATCTCTCTTATAGTGCCCAAACTCTCCACAATGATAGCAAGTCTGGTTCCCATCGACGTTGGGCGAATTGTTGATCGGTTTTGATAGGCTCTTGCAGTAACGTTTGGTGTGCCCCTTTTTGTTGCAATTTTTTCATTGCAAGGCTCGGCAAATTCCCTCGTGGTGGTAATTGCATCGGTCGCACTTCGGGAGTGTTCCTTTGTATGGTCTGCTCGGTACTAGGATGGTAGAGGTTTCCGCTTGCTGTTGTTGCATGGAAAGTTTTTGGGGTTTCTCGCGTTCTTTCTGAGTTTGACGCTTCCGTTTCTTGTTCTTTGGTTTTTGGCTTTGCGGGCCTGAGGCCGTTACCATTTGGTGACTTCCTGGATGGATACCATGATTGGAAACTTCATTCCCATCAGTAGCATTGACTATGTTGTTAGCGCTATGGTGCGCAAGAACCGCGGTTACGGCAGCCACTACGGCAGCTGTAACTACCGTTTGAAAGGTAGCGGCGTCCATAGGAAAAGTAGAGGTCTCGTTGCTTGGTTGGTTGTTTCCGGATGACGACATGATTCTGTTAACACGAAAGAATAAAGATTCTGTGAGCGATTCTGGTTGACCCTTGATGTACTTAGATTGTTCTTGAAAAGAGTAAGAGTATGATCTCGAAAGTTTGACCTACATCCCTATGATGCAGTCCTAGTAAAGAATGAAAGTATGTTCGCAAAGGTTTGACCTACATCCCTATGAAGCAGTCCTAGTACGGAATGGGAGTATGTTCGTAGAATGGTCTCAAGACGTTTGTCATTCGAGCTTACTGTTGGATTAATGTCTAAGTCCATAACTATAATTGGTAAGACTTGACCCGACCCGGCATGGTCCATTTGGGTTGCATACCATCATGCACTTGGATAGACTATAATGAGAGAAATAAGACACTTATGGTTATTAATATATTATAAGTTCTAGTATATTAATAATAAGAATAATAAGATTATTTAATTAGTATTGATCAAGAATTAATCTAGGATTAATTAAGTGATCAAAAGAAGACTAATTAAATATATGGGTTGATTGTGTAAATCATCCATACTTATATAGTGGGCTAATGCTCCATGGATAATCAAGTTGGGCTAAAACCCATAGGATGGTCCATGGATGCTCCATGGTGTATTTAAACCCATGGATCCAAGGAAATGGAAAGCCATTACAATTAAGGATTTACCCTAATTGTAACACTATATAAAGATCTTATTCTTGACAAAAATCGGCCACTAGAATCACATTAGAAAGTGAAGAAGAGGGCTAGCCGATTTCATGAAGTGTAGAACTCTCTCAAGTTATTCTAAGTGTTTTGATGATTGTGATTCCATTTGAGGCTTACACACTATTGGGGCTAGGCACTCAAGCTTATTGAAGACTTTCTACATCAAAGAGGTATGTATTCTATCTTGTTACACTCATCGTTTTGTATGCTAGATTAGGATAATACCTTGGATGTTCTTATTTGCATGTATAATAGAGAAAACATAGATCCAAGGTATTTAGGGTTGCATGTACACTTAGGAAGTGTTAGAATGCTCAAAACCCAACAGTGGTATCAGAGCCTAGGCTTACCTGCAATAGAAGCTGAAAAAACGAATTTGTTGTTGTTTGATCAAGGGACTCGGCGAGTCCATGCCTAAAAATTGATCAATTCGATCCAACTCGCCGAGTCGGTTCATGCACTTGACGAGTTGGACCCCCAGACAACATATTTTCGAGGTTTTTGGCTAGAAATGGACTAGGAACATTACCCTAAGTTGTTTTGAACTTATAAACTTGTTTTTAATGTGGTAATGTTCATGCTAATCCATTTTCAAAGATAATTGTCAATAGATTCATGTTTTGTATTAGTTTAAGGTTTAGACTAATTACATGAGAAAGTTTGATTTGAATTATCTTGTTCTTATGAGTTGCTTAGATTAATAGAAAAGTTAATTGAAATAGTTGTTTTCAATCCATTTTAATCTAAGAGTTGAGTATAAAATGTGTTTGTGTAACTTGTCCTCAAGTTACATGAAGAGTCTTGTGTCATTGAATTTTTTTTATGACTCCATAACTTGTTCTCAAGTTATGGAAGTTCAAGAGTCACTTCATTAATAAATAAATAAATAAAGTATAACCTTAATTAATTCCATAAGTTATAAAAATAAAGAAAAGTTAATTCTCTTATTAGTTTAAAGTCTTCCATAATTTATGGAACTTGAAGAGTTTTTTGGATTAAAACTACTTTAAACACATAAGTTATGGAATTAATTAGTTTTGAATAGTTTCAAAACTTGCCCTCAAGTTTTGGAATTTGAAAAGTTTTCTCTTATGAATACTTTAATTCCAAGTTAGCCCTTAGAATTCTAAAGAGTTAAAATTCAACACTTATACTATTTATAACGTTAATGGTTAATTATATATATATATATATATATATATATATATATATATATATATATATATATATATATATATATATATATAAGAACAAGTCGTTTTACCGTTAGTAGGCCTCATTCACGAAACCTGTCTATAAGATGGGTATAAGGTTGTTGCCTATAAAATGGCGACTTAATGGGTGTCCACTCTCACCCACCGCTTGCTTGATCGGTGGAGGGTCGTTAGCCGAACGGGTAGGACAATGACTTTAAATTCTCATTAAAAGTATAATGAATATTATAAAGTAACTAAATGTTTTATTTAATTCCCAATCTTAGTTACTTTAGGAAACATGTGAATTTGGTGCTAGCCCATGGAATTCACACTTTGTACCTTACCAAGTCGTTGGTGGAGCGTGTGTGGTTAACCGGCACACTAACTTAGACTAGTAAGGACCACGAAGGGTGACTTAATGTTTGTCATAGATCAATGGAGCGTGTGTGGTTAACCGGCACATTGATTAGGTGATAATATTAAGGGTACCAAGTGAATTGGTATGGTTATTCACACCTTTTTTTGGTGATCCTCGGCATCCCAGTCACAAAATTTGAGAGGGCACACTCGAGATTGAAACATGCCATTGAAAAGTTCAATGAATCTCAAAAGATCTAGGAATTTCAAATCGAATTAAAACCTAATAAATTATTTCGTTTTTCATGGTGGAAATTGGTGAATCGTCATTCGCCTACCTTCAAATATTTTATAGCTTGGATTACGGCATACCTCTTCTAAGTTATAAAATAGTTTGTTGGGTCCTAGCCTTAATATTTCATATTGGGTGTCATATTAAGGACTTTAAATCAACTATCTTGAATATCTCCCAAAAAATGTTTGGTTTAGACATTTATGATCTTCCCAAATCTCTTGAAGATGATCTTCCTCAACATCATGCTTCACTTCCTCTATCTCCTCCAATTATTCTCTCTACCCCACAAGTTCTTGAAAAGTTTAAGGTCACTCGAGCCCTATTGGCAAGTAAAGGTCTTGGTGTGGTCACATCTTGGAGATGTAGTCACATATTGACAAGCCGGGAGAGTTGGGTGTCAAAGTCTTGAGAAAGTTGGTGGTTCAATCACTTTCTAAGTCACATAGTGAGTTCTTTTGGAACACCTATGAAAAAGACTATGATAAGACCCTTAATGGTTTTATCTATTTGTTAAGATCACATTCCTCAAAACTTGATGGACATTGACAATAGTGACACAGGAAATCCAGAAAAGCATTCTCTTCCCAATGGAAAGGGATCGGCCATAGTCAACTCGGTTGACCAAATGGTAAAGAGAAAAACTAAGTATGTGATAGTCCCGTGTACCATTATCAAAGGGTCCATATGTTTATATTGCCAAAGAAAGGGGCATTGGTTGCAAAGCTGCCATAATTTACCTAAGGATGTTAAAGTCGATAAGTTTGACTCTACTTCAGGTAAAGTCCACTATCTAACTCTGCTAAGTTTCTATTATGAGATTCTTGATACATGATGTGACTGGGTCACATGGTGATGTTTTAAGAATCAAAGAAAAAGTAAAGAAACTTAAAGAAAGAATATGTTGAATCTGATCGCGTAGATGGATTTCTATCGCGTAGTTTGAAGATCGGATTCTTGAGCTACTTCTTAGGAGTTATAATATATTACTTGTGAATAGATAACAACAAGGTTTTCATGTGGATTGTAAGGATAAGTTTTCCGCAAAGTTTTAAAATAAAAGGAAAAAAAAAAGGTTTTTAATTTTATTTATTTTAAAGAAATATCCTTACAATGGCATCTGTGGAAAATTGTTGCTTATATGTTTCCAGTAATAGCAATATTGGAAAGTGGATTTGATTCTTTCATTTGTGGTAGTGTCTGAATTTACCAAATGAAGAAAGTTTTTCATCACCCAAGTTTCAATTGGACAGAAACTTGGAATCATACAAGTTGTATTGTATGATGAATGAGAATTTTCATCTTTGAAAAATTAAGACTAATTTTGATCACATGTATATGTGAGTCAATTAAAGGACTAAGGAATTAGGTACACTGGGTGTGCACTGGTCAAGGTCCACCACAAAGATTGATTTTTCATGATTTACTAAAGATTAGTAAGTATGATTATACTTATAAGGTTGAGTATAATTCTGTAACATTGGAAAGGTTACAATGTATGACAAAACAAATGAGAAGAATCAAATTAGGCAGAAAGATAAAAGTTTCTCAAATCTGAAAGGATGGGAGAGTACTTTAGTATCATATTTCATGATCATCTTAATGATTATGAAACCATATCACAAATTCATACTCTAAGGACGTCTTAGTGCATTGTTATGGCTAAGAAGAGAGGTCATGAATTGTTGGATTGGTTAAAATCAAGAAGATGAGTCATACTTCGTTCCAAAACAATTCTTAGAGTCTTACTCCAAGATTGTAAGTTGTGATGTCTTGGATGAGACAAAGACCAACTAAGACCAATTGTGTGAAGTATTAGTCTTGATAAGAATCCGCACTATCCCTTCAATATTTGTTTTGTAAAGGAATGGTTATTGACTGGGGAAACTTATATGTCAAGGGGACAGTGGGAGCCTTAAAGATCCTGAAAGAGTTTCAAGATTTAATCAAGAGTGAAACCTGTAGTTTATCACTAGCACATGACTTAAGGTTTGCAACCTATAATTCTTGTTTATGTACCTACTTCAAATAAGTTGAATTTGCATGTGAGTTATCAGAGTTCAACTTAGAAGCATTGGTGGGCCTTGTGCTACCAAGGTGACAAGAAATTAAGATTGAACAAGTTCAATCCATATGAGTTTGGATTTGTCACTAACCTTGTCTTGTGATTATGGTTTTGACAAATTCACATGGATAGGAACTCATACACTATAAAATCTAAGTGTCATAAGGTTTCTCTCCGATTCATGAAAAAGATGGTGAGGAAACGCTTTCACTAAGTAGATTTTACGTAGATATCAATTGTGTTATTTGCATTTTCAAAAGTCGTTAGTGGAGCGCGTGTGGTTAACCGACACACTAACATGGACTTGTGAGAAATGGAAAATGCCTAAGCAATTGAGACTATGATTACGGCATCCCTTTTCATAGTTCTGAAAATTGTTTAGACACACAGCTGAGCTATCTACGGAAAGGTGTATGAATCTAAATTTCAGAAGTCCAACAGATTTCTGGAAATATGTCAGAGCTAGTGGAAGCATAAGTGTTATGCTGTTAATCATCATGTTAGTGGGAGCATATTATAGAAAACAAAGTTTCAATCCGTGAAGTTGCTGTTGGATTAATGTCTAAGTCCATAACTATAATTGGTAAGACTTGACCCGACACGGCATGGTCCATTTGGGTTGCATACCATCATGCACTTGGATAGACTAAATGAGAGAAATAAGACACTTATGGTTATTAATATATTATAAGTTCTAGTATATTAATAATAAGAATAATGAGATTATTTAATTAGTATTGATCAAGAATTAATCTAGGATTAATTGAGTGATCAAAAGAAGACTAATTAAATATGTGGGTTGATTGTGTAAATCATCCATACTTGTATAGTGGGCTAATGCTCAATGGATTATCTAGTTGGGCCAAAACCCATATGATGCTCCATGGATGCTCCATGGTGTATTTGAACCCATGGATCCAAGGAAATGGAAAGTCATGACAAGTAGGGTTTACCCTAATTGTATAACTATATAAGCATCTTATTCTTGAGGAAAATCGGCCACTAGAGAGACTAGTATTATTCTTGAAGAGGGCTAGCCGATTTCATGAAGTGTAGAATTCTCTCTAAGTTATTCTAAGTGTTTTGATGATTGTGAACCATTTGAGGTGTCACACTTGGGGCACTAGGCACTCAAGCTTCATGAAGACAAGAACCATCAAAGAGGTATGTCTTCTATCTTCTTATATTGATAGTTTTGTATGCTAGTTTAGGATAATACCTTGGATATTCATATTTGCATGTATAATAGAGAAAACATAGATCCAAGGTATTTAGGGTTGCATGTACACTTAGGAGTGTTAGAATGCTCATAACCCAACAGTGGTATCAGAGCCTAGGCTTGTTTTCTTGTTATACTTGCAAATGGAGCTGAAAAATCGAGTTTTGATGCTGTCAGCCCAGCAGACTCGCCGAGTCCATGAAGGGACTCGACGAGTCCAAGGCAAAATGCATCCAACTCGCCGAGTTTTGTTCATGCACTCGACGAGTTGGACCCCATACAGCATATTTTCGAGGTTTTTGGCTAGAAATGGACTAGGAACGTTACCCTAAGTTGTTTTTGAACTTATAAACTTGTTTTTTGATGTGGTAATGTTCATGCTAATCCAATTTCAAAGATACTTGTCAATAGATTCATGTTTTGTATTAGTTTAAAGGTTAGACTAATTACATGAAAAAGTTTGATTTGAATTATCTTGTTCTTATGAGTTTCTTAGATTAATAGAAAAGTTGAATGAAATATTTGTTTTCAATCCATTTTAATCTAAGAGTTGAGTATAAAATGTGTTTGTGTAATTTGTCCTCAAGTTACATGAAGAGTCACATTAAAGACTCATAAAACTCATAAAATTGGCAAAGGTTACAAAAAAAATGAAGAGTCTAGTTCTAATTAATTGGAGTTATGATTCCATAATTTGTCCTCAAGTTATGGAGGACCAAGAGTCTCTTCATTAAATAAATATAAAAAAAAAATAATGTAACCTTAATTAATTCCATAAGTTATAAAATAAAGAAAAGTTAATTCTTTTATTAGTTTAAAGTCTTCCATAACTTGTCCTCAAGTTATGGAACTTGAAGAGTTTTTGGATTAAAACTACTTTAAACACATAAGTTATGGAATTAATTAGTTTTGAATAGTTTCAAAACTTACCCTCAAGTTTTGGAATTTGTAAAGTTTTCTCTTATGAATACTTTAATTCCAAGTTAGCCCTTAGAATTTTAAAAGTTAAAATTCAACCCTTATACTTTATAATATTATAAGTTAATAATATATATATATATATATATATATATATATATATATATATATATATATATATATATATATGTATAAGAGTAAAGTCAGTCTTACCGCTAGTACACCTCATTCACGAAGCCGGTCTATAAGGTGGGTATAAGGTTGTTGCCTATAAAATGGCAACTTAATGGGTGTCCACTCTCACCCACCGCTTGCTTGACTGGTGGAGGGTTGTTAGCCGAACGGGTTTGACAGGACTATAATTCTCCCTTCATTAAAAGTATTAATGATAAATACTAAGTAACTAAACTCTTAATAATACCCAATCTTAGTTACTTAGAAAAATGTGAATAAGGTGCTAATCCATGAAATTACACTTTACACTTTGTCTAAGTCGTTAGTGGAGCGTGTGTGGTTAACCGGCACACTAACTTGGACATAACAAGGTAGGTAAAGGATGACTTAATATTTATCATAGTATCGATGGAGCGTGTGTGGTTAACCGGCACATCGATTGAGGGGTAATTTATTAAGGGTACCAAGTAATTTGCATGGTTACTTCACACCTTGTTTTGTGATCCTCGGCATCCCAGTCACAAAACTTGAAGGGCACACTCGAGATTGAAACATGCCATTGAACAGTTCAATGAATCTCAAAAGATCTAGGAGTTTCAAAACCAATTAAAACCTAATAATACATTTCGTTTATCTTGGTGGAAATTGGTGAATCGTCATTCACCTACCTTCAAATTGTTTTATAGCTTGGATTACGGCATACCTCTTCTAAGTTATAAAATAATTTGATGGGTCCTAGCCTTAATATTTCATATTGGGTGTTATATTAAGGACTTTAAGATCAACTATCTTGAATATCTCCCAAAACATGTCCGGTTTAGACATTTATGATCTTCCCAAATCTCTTGAAACAAGCCTTCCTAAATGAAGATGATGTTCCAATGGAAATAATACTTCTTTCACCTCCTCCAATTATTCTCCCTACCCCACAAGTTCTTGAAAAGTTTAAGGTCACTCAAGCCCTATTGGCAAGGCAAGGTCTAGGTGTGATCACATCTTGTAGATGTAGTCACATATTGACAAGCCGGGAGAGTTGGGTGTCAAAGTCTTGAGAAAGTTGGTGGTTCAACTACTTTCTAAGTCACATAGTGAGTTCTTTTTGGAACACCTATGAAACAGACTATGACAAGACCCTTAATGATCTTATTTATTTGTTAAGATCAACTTCCTCAAAAACTTGATGGACATTGACAATAGTGACACAGGAAATCCAGAAAAACATTCTCTTCCCAATGGAAAGGGATCGGCCATAGTCAACTCGGTTGAACAAATGGTAAAGAGAAAAGCTAAGTCTGTGATAGTCCCGTGTACCATTATCAAAGGGTCCATATGTTTATATTGCCAAAGAAAGGGTCATTAGTTGCGAAGCTGCCAAATTTACCTAAGGATGTGAAAGTCAATAAGTTTGACTCTACTTCAGGTAAAGTCCACTAATCTAACTCTGTTAAGTTTCTATTCTGAGATTCCTGATACATGATGTGACTGGGTCACATGGTAATGTTTTAAGAATCAAAGAAAAGTAAAGGAACTCAAGAAAGAATATGCTGAATCTGATCGCGTAGATGGATTTCTAACACGTACTTTGAAAATCGGATTCTTGAGCTACTTCTTAGGAGTTATGAGATATTGCTTAGGAATAGATAACAACAAAGTTTTCATGCTTTTTTGCATTGTAAGGATGGTTTTTCCGCATAGTTTTAAAAATAAAAGAAAATTTTTGATTTTATTTATTTTAAAATATCCTTACAATGGCATTTGAGGAAAAATTGTTGCTTATATGATTCCAGTAATAGCAAGAGTGGAAATATGAAATTGATTCCTTCATTTGTGGTAATGTCTAAATTTACCAAATAAGGAAAGATTCTCATCACCAAGTCTCAATTGGTCCGAAACTTGGAATCATGCAAGTTGTATAGCATGATGAATGAGAACTTTCAAGTATTGGAAAAATTAAGACTAATTACTTTTTCACATGGATGTGTGAGTCAAGTAATGGACTAAGGGATCGAGTACATAGTCATGTGCACTGATTAAGTCCACCACAAAAGATATAAGGCTATTCGTCATAGTTTACTAAAGCTCAGTAAATATGATTATACTTACAAGCTTAATTGTAACTCTGAGACATTGGAAAAGGTTCCAATGTAAGGCAGAGCGAATAAGAAGAATCAAATTAGGCAGAAGGATAAAAGTTTCTCAAATCTGAAAAGATGGGAGAGTACTTTAGTATCAACTTGGTGATCATCTTAATGATTAAGAAACCATATCAAAATTAGTTCTCTAAGGAAAATCTTAGTGCATTCTTATGACTAAGAAGAAAAGGATCTTGAAATTGTTGAAATGGTTAAATCAAGAAGATGAGTCATACTTCGTTCCAATACAAGTCTTAGAGTCATACTCCAAGATTGTAATTTGAGTGACATGTCTTTAAGAAGGTTTAAAACACGTGTCAAATGTAAGAGTAAAAGTGTCCTACTCTTGTTCATTTGAAGTTGGTAAGTTGTGATGTTTTGGATAAAACAAAGACCAACTTAGGCCAACTGTGTGAAGTGTTTGTCTTGGTTAGAATCCACACTATCTCTTGGATGTTTGACAAGGAAGTCTTATAGGTCAAGAGGACAGTGGGAGTCCTAAAGGTCTTGAAAGTCTCAAGAACTAATCAAGAATAGAACCTAAGGTTCTTCACTAGCACACGACTCGAGGTTTATAACCTATCGTGTTGACATATTCTATGCCCATTCCAGTTAAAGTTGGCTTTGCATATGAGTTCTTAGAGTTCTCAATGTGTTGCACAACAACTTGGAAGCAATGGCAGGCCCTTGAGCTGCCAGGTGGCAAGAAGTTAAGATTGAGTTCAGTCCATATGAGTTTGGATTTGTCATTACCCTTGTCTTGTGACTATGGTTTTGACAATTCACATGGATAAGAACACATACACCATTAAATCTAAGTGTCATAAGGTTTCTCTCCGATTCATGAAAATGATGGTGAGGAAACACTTTCACTAAGTAGATTTTAGTTAGATAGAAATTGTGATATTTGCATTCTCAAAGTCGTTAGTCGAGCATGTGTGGTTTACCGGCACACTAACCTGGACTTGTGAGAAGTGGCAAAAAGGTCTAACCATTATGATTACGACATCCCTCTTCATAATTTTTTAGACACACAAGTGTGCTATCTAAGGGAAGGTGTATGTTTTTGATAAAGTCTTACCAAAACAATCTAGTATCATAAATCGGAACTTTGGTAAGAAAGTCAATAAAGTATTGATTTCTAGAAGTTGAGCTTTCTGAGTACATGTCAAAGCTAGTGGGAGCATAAGTGTTATGCTAATAATCATCATGTTAGTGGGAGCATGATAATTATGATAAGTATTGCAAGTTAGCAATGTTAATTATAGAAAACAAAAGTTTCAACTGGGAAAGAGTTGTTTTGCTATAATTAAGGGAGAAGAAATTATACTTCATCTCAAATCTATAAGCTTAGATCATGAGGTTTTAATCATTTAGTCAAGGATATATATGAATTTCATGTTGGAATGGCTCAACATAAGGAAATTCTGTATATGGGTCCATTATTTGCATTCTAAAAATCGATTATGATTACGGCATCCCTTTTCATAATCTAAATTATGAGAACTTGGCAAATAGAAATGGAAATGTTATAGCAAAAGACTGGTTTAGTCTTTATATGAGACATCATGAATCGTGCCCCATATGCTTCGGATATAGGATCAATTACATGTGCTATATTCATCCTTTTTAAAAGTTTCCAAATGCCTGGGGCATTAAGAAGGGAAAAGGTTTAGAACTGGATATGACTAAAAGGATTAAACAATTGTCGAGGACAATCTAAGGTTTACCAAAGATTGGTTGCTCAAGGACAGTTGGAAGTATAGTGATAATTCTGGAAGGACCATATTGACATAATCTGGAAGGAGGCAACTCTTGTTCAGAAGTGATAGTCAAAATGGAATCTAGAAATGTTTCAAAGTTAGGATTTTTCAATCTGTTTAAGATTAGGAAACTTAAAGCAAGAAGGATGTTTCCAAGGAATTGATCTCCTTTGGAATACTCTGTAATGATTGTTGCCAAGTCTTTTTGAATTTGTGCATAATCGTTACAAGAGGATCAATGCATATAAGTTTAGAATCTAACAGATTTCAGTAAATGGCATGAATTTGGAATTCTTGCATTTGCAGTAAGGATTTGGGAGTGTGAAAAGAGAATCATTGAAGTTATGTTCAATTGATCTAGTTCACAAAGTAAAGATGCTAGACAAACATAGTATGCATACTTGGTGTATGGCATGACTAGTGTTTAGAAAACATAGTGTACATGCTTGGAGCATGGGACAACTATTGTTTTAAATTCAAGAATAATGTTGATAGCTGAAACAGTATACAATGAATAATGTGTAATCATATGGTGATAAATAAAAAGTGTTTTATTTATATTCATAAGTTCTGAGACCATATTGGATTCAATTATTATTGTGTTTCACTTTGCATGTTTTGACTTCCCGAATAAACTAGGTTATTCTTCCGGAATGACTAAGTTATTCAAACCATCCACAGTCGGTCATATGTTGGAAGTAGATATGAATTAAGACTGTCATGGGTTGTCTTGTAGAGGTCTAAGGTGTTGGACAAATGGCTACGACACTCATGAGTGCTCATAAGTTCTGAGTATTGGATTCAACCCGCGCTCATTGGAATCACTTCATGGATTTTATCACGAGTGATCATGAGACGATAATATCTTATATTCTTCAAACCTAGAGATATGAGTTGTTACTATGAGTTGGTTGTACATTGATTGCACGAAACTGCATTTGGTAACTCGGTGCTATAAAACGTGCCTTTGTGTATGATTCAACAAGTAGTAGAACAAGCCATATGAGTCGAAGTTTATCCATTCCTTTTACCTTCGGGATAAAAGTGATATCTGTGGGCCCCTCGATGATTTGATGATGACAAATGGAAGTGCTCGGCCGGGCCAGGACTGATTTGATTTGTTCAATTAGTCAGTCGTCATAAATCGGAAATCGGGAAACAACAAATGGACAGAGAGAATGATTATAATCCATGTCTCAGTCCATACGATATCTACAATGGAGGAATATATGATCCCTTATCTAATGGACAAGTCATTGACAAGATCAGAGTTCATCTACAAGGTCAGAGTTCGACAGAAGCTTTTGAGAGCTACGATTGCCAGTTGGTTCCTGAAGTCATACGCAATAATAGTTTTAGACTTATCCAAGTGGGAGGCTGTTGGATTAATGTCTAAGTCCATAACTATAATTGGTAAGACTTGACCCGACACGGCATGGTCCATTTGGGTTGCATACCATCATGCACTTGGATAGACTAAATGAGAGAAATAAGACACTTATGGTTATTAATATATTATAAGTTCTAGTATATTAATAATAAGAATAATGAGATTATTTAATTAGTATTGATCAAGAATTAATCTAGGATTAATTGAGTGATCAAAAGAAGACTAATTAAATATGTGGGTTGATTGTGTAAATCATCCATACTTGTATAGTGGGCTAATGCTCCATGGATTATCTAGTTGGGCCAAAACCCATATGATGCTCCATGGATGCTCCATGGTGTATTTGAACCCATGGATCCAAGGAAATGGAAAGTCATGACAATTAGGGTTTACCCTAATTGTATAACTATATAAGCATCTTATTCTTGAGGAAAATCGGCCACTAGAGAGACTAGTATTATTCTTGAAGAGGGCTAGCCGATTTCATGAAGTGTAGAATTCTCTCTAAGTTATTCTAAGTGTTTTGATGATTGTGAACCATTTGAGGTGTCACACTTGGGGCACTAGGCACTCAAGCTTCATGAAGACAAGAACCATCAAAGAGGTATGTATTCTATCTTCTTATATTGATAGTTTTGTATGCTAGTTTAGGATAATACCTTGGATATTCATATTTGCATGTATAATAGAGAAAACATAGATCCAAGGTATTTAGGGTTGCATGTACACTTAGGAGTGTTAGAATGCTCATAACCCAATAGTTGCAGGGGTTGAAAAGTTGTTTTGCTATAATTAAGGGAGAGGAAATTATACTTCATTTCAATTCTAAAGCTTAGATTGAGATTTTAATCATCTTTAGTCAAGAATATATATGAATTTTGTGTTGGAATGGTTCAACTTGAAGAAATTCTATATATATTGCATTTTCAAATTCGATTATGATTACGGCATCCCTCTTCATAGTTAAATTTTGAAAAACATGGCAAATAAAAATATTGTAGCAAAAGACTGGTCTAGTATCATGTCTTTATGTCAAACATCATGAATCGTGTCCCATATGCTTCGGATATAGGATCGATTTCACGTGCTATAATATTCATCCTTTCTAAATTTTCCAAATGCTTAAGGCATTTATAAGGGAAAAGTCTAGAACTGGATATGACTAAAGTGATTAAGCAATTGTCGAGGAAAATCTGAGGTTAGCCAAAGATTGGTTGCTCAAGGACATTTGGAAGTATAGTGTTAATTTTAGCAGGACCATATTGACATTTTCTGAAAAGAAGTAACTCTTGTTCGGAAGTGATATTCAAAATGGGACTATGGAAATGTCTCCAAAGGTGGAAGTTATTCAATCTATGTAAAATTAGAAAACCTTAATGCAAGAAGGATGTTCAAAGCAATGTACTTTGAATATGAGACTTTCGTTCCATAGAAGTTGACCTTCTTTGGAATACTCTGTAATGACTAGTGACAAGGTTTTGGTGACTTTGTGAATAATCATTACAAGAGGAACATTGCATAAAAGTTTAAATTTTAACAGTTTTTTTGGTAAATGATAGGAATCGGGGATTCTCACATTTACAATAAGGATTTGGGATTGTGAAATGAGTATCATTGGAATCATGTTCAGTTGATCTACATCACAATGTAAGGATCATAGAAAAACATAGTGTGCATACTTGGGGTATGGCATAACTATTGTTTAGAAAAACAAAGTGTACATGCTAGGAGCATGGGACGACTGTTGTTTTTATTCAAGTCTTAAGTTGATTATTTGAAACATTGAATAATGTGGAATCAATATGGTGATAAATAAAAAGTGGTTTTATTTATATTCAAAAGGGTTCTGAGACCATATTAGATTCGATTATTATTGTGTTTCACTTTGCATGTTTTGACTTCCAAAATAGCTAGGTTATTATTTCTGAATGACTAAGTTATTTAAACACTCCACAGTCGTTCATATGTTGGAAGTAGGTATGAATCAAGACTGTCATGAATCGGGTTTGTAGATGGCTAAATGGGTTTAGTGATGGCAATGGTTGCTACAACATTCATGAGTGCTCATAAGTTATGAGTATTGGAATAAACCCACGCTCACTTGTATCACTTCATGGAATTTATCTCGAGTGATCGTGAGACGGTAATATTATATAAATTTTCAAACCTAGAGATATGAGTTGTTACCTATGAGTTGGTTGTGCATTGATTGCACGTAAACGCATCAGTAACTTGATGTTATAAAACGTGCCTTTGTGTACAATTCAACAAGTAGTAGAACAAGTATATGAGTCGAAGTTTATCTGTTCCTTCTAGAAATAGAAGCGATATCTGGGCCCCTCGATGATTTTGTTGTGACCTATGTACCGGCCGGTCAAAACTTAATTAATGTGTTCGATTAAGTTCTTTGTCAAACAAATCGAAAATCGGGAAACAAACTGTTGGACAATAAGTACGACGTTGTTCCATGTATTTGTCCGGCTGATATCATGAGAACAGAGGATTATATGATCCCTTATCTAATGGACAAGTCATTGACAAGATCAGAGTTCATCTACAAGGTCAGAGTTCGACAAAAGCTTTTGAGAGCTACGATTGCCAGTTGGTTCCTGAAGTCATACGCAATAATAGTTTTAGACTTATCCAAGTAGGAGACTGTTGGATTAATGTGTAAGTCCATAACTATAATTGGTAAGACTTGACCCGACCCGACATCGTCCATTTGGGTTGCATACCATCATGCACTTGGATAGACTATAATGAGAGAAATAAGACACTTATGGTTATTAATATATTATAAGTTCTAGTATATTAATAATAAGAATAATAAGATTATTTAATTAGTATTGATCAAGAATTAATCTAGGATTAATTAAGTGATCAAAAGAAGACTAATTAAATATATGGGTTGATTGTGTAAATCATCCATACTTATATAGTGGGCTAATGCTCCATGGATAATCAAGTTGGGCTAAAACCCATAGGATGGTCCATGGATGCTCCATGGTGTATTTGAACCCATGGATCCAAGGAAATGGAAAGCCATGACAATTAAGGATTTACCCTAATTGTAACACTATATAAAGATCTTATTCTTGACAAAAATCGGCCACTAGAATCACATTAGAAAGTGAAGAAGAGGGCTAGCCGATTTCATGAAGTGTAGAACTCTCTCAAGTTATTCTAAGTGTTTTGATGATTGTGATTCCATTTGAGGCTTCCACACTATTGGGGCTAGGCACTCAAGCTTCATGAAGACTTCCTACATCAAAGAGGTATGTATTCTATCTTGTTACACTCATCGTTTTGTATGCTAGATTAGGATAATACCTTGGATGTTCTTATTTGCATGTATAATAGAGAAAACATAGATCCAAGGTATTTAGGGTTGCATGTACACTTAGGAAGTGTTAGAATGCTCAAAACCCAACAGTATCATGGGTTGGTGAATAACAAGATCCAACCTGAAAGAGACTTGGAAATGTCCCCGGATCTAACTTGCTATAGTCCAACGACTTGACTAAAGCATGATTCAGATAGACTCTTATGAATGAATGACAAGAGTTCTTGAATGAAGAATGACACAAAAGATAGCCGGCTGTCAATATCTTTGATATTCACGATGTAGAGATTCTGGAAAAATGACCTTGTAAAGGTCTTACATCATATCTACAGAAGATAGTTCCTGGCAGCATAAAGGCCTACCTAAGTACTTATGGAACAAGATAATTTTATAGAAAATGCCACATCAGGTATAGACAGAAAAATACGATTCCTCCTTATAAGGAAATAAAGTAAAGCGTCTACTACTGGCGACGGTCATCCCTCTGGTGAACTCTTAGTTCACCCAATTGACATTCCATGTCAAGTAGGTGTCTTTCGCACACCATCTGGCGTACCCGGAGCTCTATGACTTTGGCTCGTGATTCGGCCAGTGCTTGCAGCAGGGTTTCATGGCTTCTCTCTGATCTCTCATGTCCATCTCCTAGATGAATGGTGTGGAGGGTATGCATTCTAGCATAGACGACTATTTCTGAAATCTAATGTAGGGCTGTCCTGCCTTGAATCTCATTTCGGGCCTCTCTACGGACCATGATTGGCAAGACTATATCTGTTAAGCCCTCATTGCTCAAGTCGTAAAAGCTTCGGTCGCCATCAAATAGCATAGGCTGATCTTGTCCTTGACTCCATATTTCCAAGCATTCCACTCACTCAGGGTCGGGCCATGAAAAGTCGGACGAGAGTTAGGAATTGGAAAGGGAGATGCTTGGGGTAGGTTCTCAACCTCTGCTTCAGAGTTAGTATTGTACGAAAAGTCTTCATCAAGGTGATCATTCAAGAGGAAAAGGATGATCGTTCTCTAGTTATTCTCCAAACCAACCAGCTATGACTTCATTTGGAAGGTACTGGTTGTCGAGGGGATGGAGTCCAGTTATGTTTTCTATGCGAGAATTTAAGGGTAAGAGAATAATTATTAGATGAGCTATCTAGATAATTATTTAGAAAACCTTCATTAGTTACATCGCTATTTGTGAAGTGCATACTAGCTATGTGTAATCTAAACAGGATAGACCTTCGAATAAGTGACCTTAATTTCCAAATTCACACAGAATAGGGGTAAGGCAAACTTATCACAGATTCTATGTCTATAACATCCTAATTACATATAGCCTTAGTGTATCCACTTAGCAACTATCAACTTAGAAATGAAGATCCCGTTTTAGTTCTCAAGTATAAAGTACTTCTAGTAACACCAAATACTCCTATAGTATTTTAAAATTTAATGTTATGTTCTATTGTTCTCATTGTGGTAGGGTTGGTAAGATTTTAGCATTGTTGCAACCACACACTTAAGCTTAGGCACATGCTAGTCAACCCTTGGATAATATAGGTGATCAGGCTATATCTTCTCAGTTTTGACCATATGTCTCTAAGCCCACTTGTGTTGTCCAACAATCGTAACTCTTTTGTATTGTCCTAGTGACACTGATTTTAGTATGAATGTAGCATGTATACTTACTTAAATATTTTACTATTTAAAGTATAAACTCTTGGTCAGAGTATTTTTTATCCCTTATGTATTTATAGTTAGTATATCTTTTATGAGTTGATATATTTAATTCACTATAAACAATGCTCTGATACCAATCTATCACACCCGAAAACCAGGAACGGCGGAAACGTTCTAGGGCGGAGGACGTCATGTATAATATCAATAACAATGTAAAGTAGTAAACAAGCAACAACATCATCCATTGCATTAATAATATAATTATTATACAAATATGTTCTGTCAAATTTTGATAAACACTAAAGCATAAATCAAAATGAAAGATAAGTCTTGAACAAGCTCCATCTTCCTTTCACCTTGCATCGGTACCTGTCTATGATGACCTGAGGATACAAGTAATTTTGAAAGCGAGTATCAGCTTTGAAGCTGGTGAGATCATAAGTATTTAGTGTCTTAATTTGTATGTAAGAATTTGTAAGTCTATGTATTGTAAGAATTTGTAAGTGTATATGGATTGTAAGTGTTTGAAAAACCCTAGAATCCCTATGATTCCTTCAAGTATATAAAGGTGTCTTCTACCAAGACCTAATTGTTCTGTGTGTGTGTGTGTCTCTTGTAAGAGGATGTATTTTCCAAAGTATAACTATCATTATCCAAAAATATAGTTTGTACATTAATGTTTAAGTGAGGTTATCACTAAAAATATGTAATGGAAAAAATCAATGTAGTACTATGGTGTAGTGCCGAACAACAACCGTACCTATTACCTTAAATCTAGGGTAATACTTCCAAGTACTGTAGTATTTGATATAAATAACTACATCGATACTCAACTGCCTTATTTGAGGGATAAGGTATAATGTGATGTCTAGATCCCAGACTATACGCTCCCCTATCAAAGGGATTTTGGGACCTACCCACGACCCCTGCATGAATGCAAACTGTGAGCATCCACATTACTAATGATCATGTATACTCGATATAACTATCACAATTGCGGTCTGATTCATCAGTATAGTTAGATCCTAAACTGGTTCCGTGCTATAGCCCCTAGTGACGTCTATTCTATGTATATGTAAGTGTACTCGTGTAAGTGTGATCATGTGATTGTACTCATGTAAGTGTGATCATGTAATAGTACAGTAGTGTACTGTAATGTTCTACGTGTGCTAGCTGTAATGTGTGTTCTCTCTATCTAGCAAGTATAGTAATGTAGTCATTCTAGTATAGCTATATATGTTCTCGTCCTAGTATAGCTGTATATGTTCTCGTCCTAGTATAGTTGTATATGTAATGTACTGAAAAGTTCTAGAAAGTATTGACTTATGAATGAACTGACTCATTGTATGATATCGCGTTCTAGTAATTATTCTAGTATCATCCTAAACTACCCATATGGTAGTTTACTAGTAATCTATCTAGTAAGTATGGACATGGATGTATACCCTCGCTACCCAACGACTTTCGCACGAATACCCGATATCCCACCAGACCACATCTCAAGGCGCGAAAAGGAAATACGGTGGATAGCCTTCCTAAGTCTTTTAAACATTTCTTATATAACTATACATATAGAGGCATGCAATTTTTGATATAAAAGCATAAATAAGTGTTGTAAGACATTTGAAATATAAGTATTATTTTAAGAAAAGATCGACTTGATGACAATCTATAAAACCCTTTGAAGGCATAAGTTTAATAAAACAGTTTAAGTATAAGGAAACATTTGTTTGAAACACAATTGTAAATAATTTTGAAAGGTAATGTACGGAGTAAGCTGTACAGTGTAAAAAGGAGTTTAAAACATATAAAATGTTTATAAAAAGTCATTTGAAGGAAACTGTTCGTTAAAACGGCTAATGAGTCGCCAAATCATTTGAATGCTGTATATTAATCACATGTGATTTATGTAATAAGTAATATAATCCTACTTACTAATCGCATGTGATTGACATAATAAGTAGCATGATTCTAATTGTATTCCCCCCCCCCCCCCATAAGACATTTAAAAAGAGTTTAAAACATTAGTTAAGGGGTATGAACTCACTTGCAGTATGTGACTGGAATTGAACGGACTGTTATCGGAAGGAACGATCAGGCAAGTGCTTGGTGTCAAGTGAAGACTTAGACACACACAATGATCCTAATTACATATGAAAACATATGTATATAAATAATTAGTGATTATAACACTAATTATACAAGTAATAACATTTAAGCTCGAGGATAACACCTTTGGTCAAGTGCTAGGAGGCTAAAGGGTTGCAACAAAGGAGTGCAATGCCCCTATTTGGAGTTTAAGGTCAAAAGACCATATTCATTGGAGTTTATGGCCCAGGGGAGTAAGCTCCTGGCCGTAAACTCCCAACCAAGGCTTGAAATGGTGCTTACAATCACTACAACTCTAGTGGGAATTTATTCAAGGCTTATACAAGTGTTTGGGCACCATATTGACTCCTTTGGGGAGTTTACAGCCCAAAGAACCTTTTCCGTTGGAGTTTACGGCCGTAAACTCCCTTGGGAGGGCGATTATGGTGCTTTCAAGTCTCTATAATAACTAGGAACAATTCTATGCTTTTGTACTTGGCTTTGGAAGAGTTTATGGCACATTTTAGCACCATTTTATGGAGTTTACGGCCATGGAACCTTTTGGGCTATAAACTCCCTCTCCATTTGTGTTCTAAGTATTTTAACTAGTCCAAAACTCATCTAGGTACTTGCCCAAATTGTCTCATGGCCTAAGGAAGTGTTTAAGGTGTCCTTTGACCCCTTTAAAGGAGTTTACGGCCCAAGAATTACTCTTGGCCATAAACTCTTCAACACTTGTGCTTTCCTTATGTTTTCTAGGTCCTAAACATATTAAGGTATTTGCCAAAAATAGAGTCCAAGCCTTTGGGGGTGATGAGGGCATTTTTAGCCCTTGAAAAAGGGGTTTACGGCCCAAGAGCATATCCTTGGCCATAAACTCCTAAAACTATATGGTTTTGATTGATTTCTAGCCTCCAATGTTCATACATAAAGTCCTTAACTAGTTGCCTAACAAGGAATTGGGACTAGATGGCCTTTAGGCCTTGTTTTGGAGTTTACACCCCAAGAACGTTCTTGGGCCGTAAGCTCCCGGATCTTGTGTTTTGGACATGTAAATAATGTTATTAAATATATAACAAGTATTAAAACACATCTAGGGAAGTGTACTCACAATCTGGGATGAAAACCCGAAGATCCGTGAGAGAGAAATTTGCTTTTCTCTAAATGGAATTCAACTAATGAACCAATTTGGTTCATGATTCTATTTATAGTCCTGAGATTTTTGGCAAAAAATATTTCAATTCTCGGAATGGATTCCAATGATCTAGGGTAATGGAATTTCAGTGTTGCACGAAATCCTAGTGCAACCACTCTCCTAATATCTCTTTAGGTGTAAAACCCTGAAACTGCCAAACTTATATTCTAAGTCTGAATTTTTACTGTAACCGCTCTACTTCTATTGGATTGAAATGGTTTGATTAGAATGGAAAATTTCAGGTTGTCACATCATCCCCCTGTTAAAGGGAATTTCATCCCGAAATTAGAATTTAGGCAAGGAAGTATGCACGAATGATCGAGTCGTGAGGAGAAAACTTCCTAATCGATTGGTTCTGGCGACCTTAAGTAAAATGGGGCTCTCGGTTGGCATTCCAATGAACCTTCACTAACTGGCGACGGCGTTGCTTCGTCCGCTTGACCTCTCGGTCGAGGGTCATTATGGTTCTAATATGAAGGTGAGGATCTCGACGAGTGGACTTGCAAGAGTCCTAACGGAAGGTATGATTTCACGATCGAGATGTGAAGGGTAGAATGTATGTTACTGAGTTCGCGGGGTAGGTCTAGTTTGTGCAAGGCACAGGACCGATTCTGATAAGAATCTCGGGGGTCCTGTCTAAATTGGATTTAGCTTTCCACGCTTTACGAATCGTATTAAGCCATTCCCAGAGTGAGTTATCCTATAGAACTTGGTCACTCACTTGGAATCTCAAAGGTTCCATTTCTTGCGTAACTTCCCAGTCAAAGGCCATCCCTTGCTGGGTCAAAGTCGTACGAGTTTCTGTAGCTTGCGAGGAGTTCTAAATGAACTAAAGCGGTAGGTCGGTAAGACCTAAAATTTGGCGAAAGACTGTCGGCGTCTCTGGTGTTGATAAATGCTCAACGGTTCTGGCAAACTGAAGATGTGCTCAAAATTTCTCACATTACTAACAGTGTGTCTTAGAAATTTGACTCTTCAATTTCAAAACTCGTGCATAGAGAACTTCACAAGAAGTTCCTCTAGAGGTAATGTTCCCGTGGGTTCCTTCTTACTACAATGGTAGATAAGTAAGTCATTACATGGAGAACTGACGAACTGATCCAAGTACGAAAGACGTACCCTATTCATCTAGTTCATGAAAAATATGGGCATACTGGTCCTATCCGAAGAGTATCACTACGTACTCGAAGTGTCCGCATCGAATTCGGAAGATAGTCTTCCAGACATCCTTCCCTAACACATCGAACTGGTGATATTCGGATCTCAGGTCCATTCCTGGAAGTAATTCTTTCCTTGTGTTTGCTCAACCATTTTGTCTACGCGCGGCAGAGATAACGATTTCTAATGAAAAATCTCGACGGAGTCTTCAATAACCGAGGTACATGCAATGCGATCCGTCGATCTCTGGAAGAATATGATCGAGGTTCTCTAGGGTGAGAAACCTAGTCTTCTAATTCTATTTATGTGTAGTTCTCTAAGTTGTCCAAACTGTTCTTGTATCTCCGTGGGTGTTTAAACTATAAGGTGATCTATTTATGGGAGTCGTACTGGGTTCTATGCTTGTTCTCATGACGATGTGATTACTCGTACTTAGGCAATTCTCCGTCCTGAAGTTCATATAGAATTCATACCTAGTTTCACAATCACCCTTTCGTGTATACGAGTCATATATAATTAAGGTTGAAAAGGTAGTCGAATAACTGGTTCTTCTTTAAGTTCACATCCCATCGGGGAAAAAGAATTTAAAGTGGAATCATCAATTCTAAACCTGTAGAACCTCTATTATATATCACTCTTATGCATACATTCTTCAGTGATAGATCAACCGCATGAATCCCCTGGATTAAACTTGATGTACTGCACGAGTGGTACTTCGGGGATTTCTTCGGAAATAAAATAACTAAGAGGTACTCCTGGAATGAGTACTTCGGCGTTCTGATGTGACGGTTTTGCTGGAAAAGTGATCTAGAAGAAAGAGATGTACGTATGAAGCTGTTTTCGTGAGGATCAAACTGAGTCAATTCGTATGATACTGTCGAAATCATACTGAAACTTAAAGACATTGGATTTGAACATAAGACGTTTACAGACAAAGCACAACCGTGCAACCATGAACAGAGTTACAGTACTTTAGATTTACCATAAGACTATTGCTGCGAATAAGATATACTACAAAAGACAAGTATACGCAGCACGAGAATTCCTATACAGATAGGATCTCGCAAAAGGTAAGACTCTAGTTGCACTAGTTTTAGATAGTTTATAAGTCTGTTACAACAAAACGCCTAAATTACATTTAGCGTGGTTCCGGAGCAGGATCTCCTGCGGCTGTGATCCTGAGAATCTTCCCGTCTGCGCCAGAGTTTTGTGTTATCGGGCAATCCTTCTGGAGGTGTCCAACTTCACCGCATTGGTAACATATATGGACAACACCCACATTGGTGGTGGAAGTGAAACGTTGAGTAGGAGTTATGGGGACGCGGGTTCTTTCCTTTTTTGGGCAATCTCTCTTATAGTTCCCAAACTCTCCACAATGATAGCAAGTCTGGTTCCCATCAACGTTGGGCGAATTGTTGATCGGTTTTGATAGGCTCTTGCAGTAACGTTTGGTGTGCCCCTTTTTGTTGCAATTTTTTCATTGCAAGGCTCGGCAAATTCCCTTGTGGTGGTAATTGCATCGGTCGCACTTCGGGAGTGTTCCTTTGTATGGTCTGCTCGGTACTGGGATGGCAGAGGTTTCCGCTTGCTGTTGTTGCATGGATAGTTTTCGGGGTTTCTCGCATTCTTTCTGAGTTTGACGCTTCCGTTTCTTGTTCTTTGGTTTTTGGCTTTGCGGGCCTGAGGCCGTTACCATTTGGTGACTTCCTGGATGGATACCACGATTGGAAACTTCATTCCCATCAGTAGCATTGACTGTGCTGTTAGCGCTATGGTGCGTAAGAATCGCGGTTACAGCAGCCACTACGGCAGCTGTAACTACCGTTTGAAAGGTAGCGGCGTCCATAGGAAAAGTAGAGGTCTCGTTGCTTGGCTGGTTGTTTCCGGATGACGACATGATTCTGTTAACACGAAAGAATAAAGATTCTGTGAGCGATTCTGGTTGACCCTTGATGTACTTAGATTGTTCTTGAAAAGAGTAAGACTGTGATCTCGAAAGTTTGACCTACATCCCTATGATGCAGTCCTAGTAAAGAATGAAAGTATGTTCGCGAAGGTTTGACCTACATCCCTATGAAGCAGTCCTAGTACGGAATGGGAGTATGTTCGTAGAATGGTCTCAAGACGTTTGTCGTTCGAGCTGAGGTATCATGGGTTGGTGAATAACAAGATCCAACCTGAAAGAGACTTGGAAATGTCCCCGGATCTAACTTGCTATAGTCCAACAACTTGACTAAAGCATGATTCAGATAGACTCTTATGAATGAATGACAAGAGTACTTGAATGAAGAATGACACAAAAGATAGTCGGCTGTCAATATCTTTGATATTCACGATGTAGAGATTCTGGAAAAATGACCTTGTAATGGTCTTACATCATATCTACAGAAGATAGTTCCTGGCAGCATAAAGGCCTATCTAAAGTACTTACGGAACAAGATAATTTCATAGAAAATGCTACATCAGGCATAGACAGAAAAATACGATTCCTCTTTATAAGGAAATAAAGTAAAGCGTCTACTACTGGCGACGGTCATCCCTCTGGTGAACTCTTAGTTCACCCAATTGACATTCCATGTCAAGTAGGTGTCTTTCGCACACCATCTGGCGTACCCGGAGCTCTATGACTTTGGCTCGTGATTCGGCCAGTGCTTGCAGCAGGGTTTCATGGCTTCTCTCTGATCTCTCATGTCCATCTCCTAGATGAATGGTGTGGAGGGTATGCATTCTAGCATAGACGACTATTTCTGAAATCTGATGTAGGGCTGTCCTGCCTTGAATCTCATTTCGGGCCTCTCTACGGACCATGATTGGCAAGACTATATCTGTTAAGCCCTCATTGCTCAAGTCGTAAAAGCTTCGGTCGCCATCAAATAGCATAGGCTGATCTTGTCCTTGACTCCATATTTCCAAGCATTCCACTCACTCAGGGTCGGGCCATGAAAAGTCGGACGAGAGTTAGGAATTGGAAAGGGAGCTGCTCGGGGTAAGTTCTCAACCTCTGCTTCGGAGTTAGTATTGTAGGAAAAGTCTTCATCAAGATGATCGTTCAAGAGGAAAAGGATGATCATTCTCTAGTTATTCTCCAAACCAACCAGCTATGACTTCATTTGGAAGGTACTGGTTGTCGAGGGGATGGAGTCCAGTTATGTTTTCTATGCGAGAATTTAAGGGTAAGAGAATAATTATTAGACGAGCTATCTAGATAATTATTTAGAAAACCTTCATTAGTTACATCGCTATTTGTGAAGTGCATACCAGCTATGCGTAATCTAAACAGGATAGACCTTTGAATAAGTGACCTTAATTTCCAAATTCACACAGAATAGGGGTAAGGCAAACTTATCACAGATTCTAAGTCTATAACATCCTAATTACATATAGCCTTAGTGTATCCACTTAGCAACTATCAACTTAGAAATGAAGATCCCGTTTTAGTTCTCAAGTATAAAGTACTTCTAGTAACACCAAATACTCCTATAGTATTTTAAAATTTAATGTTATGTTCTATTGTTCTCATTGTGGTAGGGTTGGTAAGATTTTAGCATTGTTGCAACCACACACTTAAGCTTAGGCACATGCTAGTCAACCCTTGGATAATATAGGTGATCAGGCTATATCTTCCCAGTTTTGCCCATATGTCTCTAAGCCCACTTGTGTTGTCCAACAATCGTAATTCTTTTGTACTGTCCTAGTGGCACTGATTTTAGTATGAATGCAGCACGTATACTTACTTAAATATTTTACTATTTAAAGTATAAACTCTTGGTCAGAGTATTTTTAATCCCTTATGTATTTATAGTTAGTATATATTTTATGGGTTGATATACTTAATTCACTATAAACAATGCTCTGATACCAATCTATCACACCCCAAAACCAGGAACGGTGGAAACGTTCTGGGGCGGAGGACGTCATGTATAATATCAATAACAATGTAAAGTAGTAAACAAGCAACAACATCATCCTTTGCATTAATAATATAATTATTATACAAATATGTTCTGTTAAATTTTGATAAACACTAAAGCATAAATCAAAATGAAAGATAAGTCTTGAACAAGTTCCATCTTCCTTTCTCCTTGCATCGGTACCTATCTATGATGACCTGATGATACAAGTAATATTGAAAGAGAATATCAGCTTTGAAGTTGGTGAGATGATAAGTATTTAGTGTCTTAATTTGTATGTAAGAATTTGTAAGTCTATGTATTGTAAGAATTTGTAACTGTATATGGATTGTAATTGTTCGAAAAACCCTAGAATCCCTATGATTCCTTCTAGTATATGAAGGTGTCTTCTACCAAGACCTAACTGTTCTATGTGTGTGTGTGTCTCTTGTAAGATGATGTATTTTCCAAAGTATAACTATCATTATCCAAAAATATAGTTTGTACATTAATGTATAAGTGAGGTTACCACTAAAAATATGTAATGGAAAAAATCAATGTAGTACTATGGTGTAGTGCCGAACTACAACTTTACGTATTACCTTAAATCTTGGGTAATACTTCCAAGTACTGTAGTATTTGAGATAAATAACTACATCGATACTCAACTGCCTTATTTGAGGGATAAGGTATAATGTGATGTCTAGATCCCAGACTATATGCTCCCCTATCAAAGGGATTTTGGGACCTACCCACGACCCCTGCATGAATGCAAGCCGTGAGTATCCACATTACTAATGATCATGTATACTCGATATAACTATCACAATTGCGGTGTGATTCATCAGTATAGTTAGATCCTGAACTGGTTCCGTGCTATAGCCCCTAGTGACGTCTATTCTATGTATATGTAAGTGTACTCATGTAAGTGTGATCATGTAATTGTACTCATGTAAGTGTGATCATGTAATAGTATAGTAGTGTACTGTAATGTTCTACGTGTGCTAGCTGTAATGTGTGTTCTCTCTATCCAGCAAGTATAGTAATGTAGTCATTCTAGTATAGCTATATATGTTCTCGTCCTAGTATAGTTGTATATGTTCTCGTCCTAGTATAGCTGTATATGTAATGTACTGAAAAGTTCTAGAAAGTATTGACTCATGAATGAACTGACTCATTGTATGATATCGCGTTCTAGTAATTATTCTAGTATCTTCCTAAACTACCCATATGGTAGTTTACTAGTAATCTATCTAGTAAGTATGGAGATGGATGTATACCCTCGCTACCCAAGGGCATATGTTAAATTGGAAGGACCTTTTATGACTATATATGTACACATGATATATAACTAATATTTAAACGACTTTCGGACAAATACCCGATATCCCACCAGACCACACCTCAAGGCGCGAAAAGGAAATAGGGTGGATGGCCTTGCTAAG
Organism: Lactuca saligna; assembly: GCF_052625555.1. NCBI lineage: Eukaryota > Viridiplantae > Streptophyta > Magnoliopsida > Asterales > Asteraceae > Lactuca > Lactuca saligna. The sequence continues at coordinate 141,151,884 of NC_136419.1, read as the reverse complement.
TGTTTTAAACATTTCTTATATAGCTATACATATAGAGGCATGCAATTTATAATATAAAAGCATAAATAAGTTTTGTAAGACATTTGAAATATAAGTATTATTTTAAGAAAAGATCGACTTGATGTCAATCTATAAAACAATTTGAAGGCATAAGTTTAACAAAACAGTTTAAGTATAAGGAAACATTTGTTTGAAACACAGTTGTAAATAAGTTTGAAAGGTAATGTACGGAGTAAGCTGTACAGTGTAAAAAGGAGTTTAAAACATATAAAATGTTTATAAAAAGTCATTTGAAGGAAACTGTTTGGTAAAACCGCTAATGAGTAGCCAAATCATTTGAATGCTGTATATTAATCACATGTGATTGATGTAATAAGTAATATAATCCTACTTACTAATCACATGTGATTGACATAATAAGTAGCATGATTCTACTTGTATCCCCCCCCCCCCATAAAACATTTAAAAAGAGTTTAAAACATTAGTTAAGGGGTATGTACTCACCTGCAGTATGTGACTGGAATTGAACGGACTGTTATCGGAAGGAAGGATCGGGCAAGTGCTTGGTGTCAAGTGAAGACTTAGACACACATAATGATCCTAATTACATATGAAAACATATGTATATAAATAATTAGTGATTATAACACTAATTATACAAGTAATAACATTTAAGCTCGAGGATAACACCTTTGGTCAAGTGCTAGTAGGCTAAAGGGCTGCAACAAAGGAGTGCAATGCCCCTATTTGGAGTTTAAGGTCAAAAGACCATATTCATTGGAGTTTACGGCCCAGGGGAGTAAGCTCCTGGCCGTAAACTCCCAACCAAGTCTTGAAATGGTGCTTACAATCACTACAACTCTAGTGGGAATTTATTCAAGGCTTATACAAGTGTTTGGGCACCATATTGACTCCTTTGGGGAGTTTACGGCCCAAAGACCCTTTTCCCTTGGAGTTTACGGCCGTAAACTCCCTTGGGAGGGTGATTATGGTGCTTTCAAGTCTCTATAATAACTAGGAACAATTCTATGCTTTTGTACTTGGCTTTGGAAGAGTTTATGGCACATTTTAGCACCATTTTATGGAGTTTACGGCCATGGAACCTTTTGGGCTGTAAACTCCCTCTCCATTTGTGTTCTAAGTATTTTAACTAGTCCAAAACTCATCTAGGTACTTGCCCAAATTGTCTCATGGCCTAAGGAAGTGTTTAAGGTGTCCTTTGACCCCTTTAAAGGAGTTTACGGCCCAAGAATTACTCTTGGCCATAAACTCTTCAACACTTGTGCTTTCCTTATGTTTTCTAGGTCCTAAACATATTAAGGTATTTGCCAAAAATAGAGTCCAAGCCTTTGGGGGTGATGAGGGCATTTTTAGCCCTTGAAAAAGGGGTTTACGGCCCAAGAGCATATCCTTGGCCGTAAACTCCTAAAACTATATGGTTTTGATTGATTTCTAGCCTCCAATGTTCATACATAAAGTCCTTAACTAGTTGCCTAACAAGGAATTGGGACTAGATGGCCTTTAGGCCTTGTTTTGGAGTTTACACCCCAAGAACGTTCTTGGGCCGTAAGCTCCCGGATCTTGTGTTTTGGACATGTAAATAATGTTACTAAGTATATAACAAGTATTAAAACATATCTAGGGAAGTAGACTCACAATCTGGGATGAAAACCCGAAGATCCGTGAGAGAGAAATTGGCTTTTCTCTATATGGAATTCAACTAATGAACCAATTTGGTTCAGGATTCTATTTATAGTCCTGAGATTTTTGGCAGAAAATATTTCTATTCTCAGAATGGATTCCAATGATCTAGGGTAATGGAATTTCAGTGTTGCACAAAATCCTAGTGCAACCGAGAAACTTTGAACATACAACGTTCTCTTAAAGACAACCGAAACAAATCAGGAACTTCCAACTCGAAGAAGGACGAACCCTTTTTCCGATGCAGAACCACTTTCGTCTCTCCGAAACCTGGAATCCACATTGGTCTGTCTCCCCGACAGACCACCCATGCAGAACATCATCATAACAATCCCTCATCGAATATCAAACCCAACAAAACACTTCCAACCCTGGATATCTCAATGAGACTAATGGAATCAAGTCATTGACCATAATAAGCTGCTAATCACTTATGCCCAACATACCAGTTAACTGTGACCGAAAACCAATGAAACAGAGGGGTCTCCTTGCACTGTAGGCCAACCACCGACAAGTAAGCCAAACCCGCACACCCTCTACTAATCAAAACAACAGACACAACAGTGAAGATCCGTTAGAACGCTAAGCAAGGATCTGAATTCACTTGGGAACGAGAAGATCAAATGGAACCGAAGTACCCGCCTCTTTTCCTAGTCCCTAAGTAACCACTCTAGGATAAATTGTGGGACGAAATTCCCTTTAACGGGGGGATACTGTAACAACCCGTTGTTTTCTAGTCAATAAAAGTCAAACCATCCTAAATAAAATTTCAAATTTTATTTATTTCGTTAAGTTCAGAAGAGTTAGGACACGTTTAATTATATATAAATAATGTCTATATAAGTGTTTTTATTCTAGTATAAAAATACACTTAAAAATCAAAAACTTGTCTTTTGGAACCAAGAACCCTCGGACCGCAAACTCTTCTTCGGCCGAAAACCCCTTTTCCGACCGAAAAATCTACCAGTATATATATTTCCACTCAAAAAACTTAGTCATTTCTCACTTCTTCACTCGAAAACACTCCTAATTCACTCTTAATTATCATACAAGGATCTTTATATCTTCAAGAAAAATCCATCAAATCTTCATAATTTCCACCAAGAACACCAAGAACAATCTTAAATCTTCGAGCTGACCGAAAGCCCACCTAAACTGAAAACTCATCCAGATTGAGAACCCTTTAGACCGTGAACTTGGTTCTCGATTGAGGTTTTAAGACCGAAATGAAGAGATTTCGGTGAAGGATAGACCGAAAACATTTACCACCACTCCAAAATAATTCTTAGTAATTTTGTAAGTAATCCTTACATAAATTAAGTGTTGTATAATACATTAATTAAATATTTCCCTAATTTAAATACGATTACGTGTTTAAATAATATTAGGATACCGTTCTTTCCACGTACTCTAACCTGAGGATCATCTTTTCAGTTTCACTATATAAATTGAATACGCACTAGAGGTGAGTTCATACCCCTACGTTTTCAATATTTTTCAATGTTTTTAGGGGGGGAGTACAAGTAAAACACAAGTACTCTTGTGTTTAAACAATTTCAAAACAGTTTCAAACCATTCACAATTATTTCAACTGATTTATTATCTACATTTTATTCACTATATATATATATATATATATATATATATATATATATATATATATATATATATATATATATATATATATATATATATATATGTAATTAAGGTTCAACAGACATATAATTGGCAATTCCATCCTAAATCTTGTTCCTTGTCTGCTTGTGTGTTTAGGATAGAATTATTTATTCGAGTATCTTTTCATTCTTAAATATATATGTTGTGAATATAAGTGAATATAAATGAATGTACATTAAATTAATAACTCTTTTGTAACATGTCGAGCAAAAGGGTATTTTTCACAAATCTCTTACTACTGTTTTATTCACACTGTTAAATTGCAAGGGTTTCCAATTCATTACAAGCATACATTTAAACTATAATAGGTATAATTTGTGTGTCACTACACTATTTTACAAAGTTCAAGAAATGATACAGGAACACTATTGTATCTTACTAAGATCAAGGTTATACAACTAAATAATTAAGTATGATTATTTTATATTACAAAGTACACTACTACAAGGTAATACATCCAGTTTCAAATATAAGAGAACACTATAACATTACACGTAAACTAGTTAATACATGGTTGTCATGCATTACTTCATTGTACCCACCAAGGTACAGGTTCAAGTCCTACAATTTATAACCAGAGTCGACTGGAGGGAGAGCGTGAGCTTGTGTATAGATCTATACGAGATTGACAACTCCACACCTAAACTGTTAGCTACAATTAGGTCGATCGGCCTAGGGTGACAAACATCATAACATCCCGACGCCTAAAGAGCATCGTAGACGCCACTGGTCATGTTGCATGGTTATATGAGACTCACAATAGTATCAACTAAACGATGTTTGCGGGTTTAACACTACTTCATAGGTTTTATTTAAATATTAAGACCACACAGCCTTACGAGTAAAAAGAAAGTACAATTCAGAAGGGACCTATTGTAAGTCCTTAATTTGCCCGTGTATCAGTCAGATCCGTTTGATGGTGCGGAATCCCAATCAAACGGATGATGTCAGATCAAGTAGAAGAGAAGGAGAAGAAGAAGAATATGAATCTTGAATGTATTGATAATATGAATTAAGTTCCTTACACAAGATTCACCCACACAAACGTTCCTTTCTCTCTGGCCGTAAACTCCTTAGGGTTCATCACTCTATACTCACACCCTAATACCTATATTTATACTAGGGGAACATGGGCCGGATAACACATGGGCCGTAAATGAGTTTACGGCCGTAAGGTGTTTACGGTCGTAAACTCAGCCGTAAACTAGACCATAAATTCATAAATATTACAAAAAAAATACAATTGCCCAGAAAAGTAAAGTATAAACCATATTTTGACCCAACAATCTCCCCCTTGTTTTATAGCTTTCTTTTCTTAATGACCCAAAAAGCTCCCCCTAAAAGGTAGCTAGCTCTTCTTGTCAATCTTTAATGGGAGCTTGGCTTCAGCTTTAACCTTCGATTTCTTCACAGCATGAGGATGAACATATGAATCTTCATTGAATGACTTCATCTTAAGCACTTGAGGTTTTCTTCAGAATTTGGCATTGAACGCACATTGGGTGAGGAGGCTTGACGTTCTGATTCTTGAAAGATGGCGCTTTCAGCTTGAGAATCTTCAGAGAGAACAAATCTTTTGGATCACTTCAACAGGTACAATGACAGCAGCAGACTGATTGAGGAGGCTTCAATGCAATCCGTTACATAATCTTCAATTGCAGCTTCCCCTTGCTTCTGGGGTTGAAGGATAGAATGTCGAAAGAATAATCTTCATTTCTTGGTCCTTCGAATGTGAATTCTTTGATGCTCACGGACGAAGCATTGGCTTAGAAATCTTCAACACAAACTCCATGAGTCTTATCTACACCTGAAATCACTTTTCAAGACAAAACAAAACTAAAAGAAAACTTAGCACACAAATTAAAACAGAAACAAAAATATTTTTGGATTTTTGATTTTTCTGAACAAGAAATAAAACAGAAATAACACTATTTTTGTATTTTTTTTTTTAATTTTTCTGATTTTTTTCTTTGATTTTTGAATTTTTCTGATTTTTGTTTAATTTTTAATTCTCCCCTAATATTTAAATTAGAAGAAACTATGACAAATCTAACAAAATTAAAAATGATATCTAACTTTAATAGTGATTTGGGATCAAAGTTTTTAGACAACCTTTATCCACTTGTCGGTACCTTCTATCTTGACATCTTCGTCTGGTCGATCGTCGGTATTGTTGTCCACTTAAACACAAAAATTTGTGACAAATTTAGGACATACTATTTGTTACAAGACAAGATGAACTTAAGTTCCTAAATATTATATATGATCCTAATTTCTTAGATACTATATCTTAAGGACCATTCAGCTAACGACAACCATGGATATTGTTGTCCAGCTAAATTGAGTAGCGAGATCTATAGACAATTTGTATGTGTTAAATTTAAGTGTACTAGAACGTGGTTCCCGCTTCCTGATATGCCCCAACCATCAAGAACTTCCAGAGTACTCCTTACGTCGAGTGAACAGACAACCATTCAGAGAGAGGATAGATTTAGAATTCTATTACTTATTACTGTAGAGGGGTTAAGAAGAAGAAAGTTGCATATGCTATGTACCAGGTCGGATTTGAGGTTACGCAAAGGAGACAGCATATGGCTAACAGATAGGAGGCATTTCATAGATATAACATGTAGAGAAATATAGTTGCATATGTTTCAATCCAAGTCGGATCTCTTCCAATCACGCAAAGGGTGCAACATATGACTAACAAATAGAAAAAAGGAAAACAATTTTCTATAGACCTAATTTATCGGAATTTACTAGTCGCCCCATCCAACCGGAATTAAGTACAAAATCCGCACATCGAGGAAAAGTTAAACCACGGTTCCAAGTACGGGTTCAATTAATGTGATGAGTAGATTCCCATATATATCACCCTACTCAACCTATCCGAGCGTCGTATTGTCAGGCTGAAGGGATCTAACTAGGTCAAGATTTGTCAAGTATATAAATTTCCTATGTTCAACTCTGCCTAGTCATGTCCATTTTAAAAAAATCCGTGCCTACCGACGCATCAAACCAGAGCATAGACCCTTCAACTTTAGGTACGTTACGCAGACTCAGATTTCCTGTTATCACTTGATAATATCACTTCCCAAAACATCTCTCTCAAGCAGCACATTTCATAACCAACATTTTTGTTTTTTTTTAATTTTCTAATGTTTTTGGATTTTTTTAAAATTTTCTAATTTTTGTTTTGTTTTTATTTCTCCACCTAAATTTGTGCATAGGAGAGAAACGAAAGTAAATCTACAAATTTAAACTATCCTAAAACAAAAATTTGTCTTTGAAGCGAATCAGAATAAGATAAAAATCAGGAGTATAGAGAAGAAAACACAAACGGCAATTCACCAATTGAATCTGCATTCAGAAGGTCTGAGAACAGCACGCGTAATCTCATAACAGATCCGAAAATTCTTCATATTATTAAGCACTAACCCCATGAGTGATCCCTTCCTTTCTTCCCTTCCCGCAAAGGACACATACTCTCAAATAATGTTCTGAGTGTTGTACAATTGAGAGATGTCCCCAATCATATGCCAGGAGCAGCCACTACCAACAAACCGAAGTCTGATGATATGCCTGCATAGCTGCTCCGACACTGAGCGGCATCAGTTAGTCTTTGGAACCCAGTCCATTTTGAAACTGGGTCGACCTTTGTCATCAACGCACGATACTCTCTCCCATGACATATCCTACTTATCACAAACAGAAGATGTAGAAACGTTAGAAGCATTAGGAGATTTGGGAGTTTTCACCTTTGGTACCCATCTATATTCGGGTTTAACCCATTTCTTGTTCGATCCGATGGGTGCCTCGGCACTTGCTTTGGAATTTGAAGCCGATCTTCGAGATGACTTTGACCTAGCCAGTCTTGGCTTCACTGGAGCATCTCTTGGATTGGGCTTCTTGGCAGGCATTTCCTTCTTTCCACTGGGATTCAGATCTTTGCCTTGTGGTTTTGATTCTTGGCCTTGGGAGTTGAATTCTTGGCCTTCATGGCATTCCAGTCGGTATTGTCTGAACGTGACCTTGAGGGATTTCTTTTGGAGTATCTCCCTCTTGGCGCGGTATGCCAGCCTTGTGCATAGTAGGGAACGTATGCATGATTTGGACAGTTTCTGGCAATGTGTCCAGGTGTTCCACAGTGAAAACAAGTCCTCTTCTTCACTGGGAAATTGTTTCTTCCTGCCCCTGGTGGCGTATCTTTGCCTTGTTTCTTATTGTTCCCACATGCACACTTGCGACAGTCACTCTGTTGCGTTGGAATTGGAGGCTTGTATTTCTCAACGACATGTTTATCAGAAGCAGCTGAATTCGAAGCAACAGACTCAGAGCTCAAAGATACATTTGTTTGTTCAGTAGTGCTCTCCTTGTTCTCATCTTCTACTACTTTACCTGCACATGAAGTAGCAACATTAGTATCTTCAATATTAATAACTCCTCCTGACACAAATCTAGCTTGTTTGCCATATTGAAGATGTGGCTCCCTGTCAGTTTCGTCATGTGTCAAAGGGATGGATGTGTAGTTATGATTATAAGGAGGAGGTACACTATCATACCCTAGACCCTTGTTTTGATTTTCTTTGAATTTTAATTGGGTTTCATATAAGGACTCGACTGTCTGACTTGATGCAGTATAATTTTTGAAACTGACATAAGTTTTTCCACACTTAATTTTTAAAGCGTCAAGTTCTTCAGTTACAGCAGCAAGTTGTCTTTTAACATAATCATAATTTTCACACTTGTTGTTGTACTCTTCCTGAAGTTTCCTAAAGTCCTTGGTTTTTGCTTCCAACTCAGCCTTCAGGGGTTTCTGTCCTTTCCTGAGTTGATATCCTTCATATCTCGGGTCCTCAACTACTCTTTTAAATAAATCAATTTGATCCCGAAGAAATTTAATCGTATCTTCACATGATTGAGAACATGAAACATCACATGAATGAGAACATGAAATTCATTGACCGGAAGGTTTACAGAACTCTTTAAAGCGTCAAGCTCTTCAATTACTTCAGCAATACTAAGACGATTGAGATCTTTTGTCTTCTTGATGATAGCTACATTCATATCCCACGATTTTGGAAGTGAATTCAATAGCCTTTCGTTTTCTCAGATTTGGTCAAAAAGATCCCACCAATATTCATCTCAATAGTGAGTGTGGTAAATCGCTGCAACTGAGCTTCCAGGGTTTCTCAAGGGATATAATCGAACTTGTTGAAATTTTGTCTTAAGATATCCTGACGACTCTCTTTCATGTTTTCAACTCCCTCATAGACCTTAAAATCAATTAAAAAGCACAACTAGAAGCTAAGATAAAAATTAAACGTCAAATTTAAAATGGTTTTTTTTAACCTTAAAAAATTTACTGTTTATTGTAAATTCCAAAAATTAATTAATTAAACTTCAAGACAAGTTTACTGCCGAGAGATGTTTACGGCCGTAAACTCCTTGTTTACGGCCCGTGAATTTTTTCGGATTCTGGAACAAAAAATTAAAGACGCAATTTATCTAAAATCGATTATCAGATAATCGATTTACGGCTAATGATTTTCTGTTAAAAGTTTATTTTATTTTTTAAGAATCAAATGCAGTGAAATATGATTATTAAAGCCTTAAATCAGGAACTCGATTTACTGGAGAAGAAAATCGTTTGCGGTGTTTGAGCCTTGAATAGCTTGCGGCTGTGAACTTGGTGTTTACGGCCGTAAGCTAGGACCGTGAACTTCTGAACACACGAAATTCGACTGGAATAAAACCCTTCTTTCGCTGTGAATATCGTTTTGAGCAAAATCGCAACTGTAGGACGTCTTTGACACTGGTCTTTCTTTGATACCAATTGTAAGTCCCTAATTTGCCCGTGTATCAGTCAGATCCGTTTGATGGTGCGGAATCCCAATCAAACAGATGATGTCAGATCAAATAGAAGAGAAGGAGAAGAAGAATAATATGAATCTTGAATGTATTGATAATATGAATTAAGTTCCTTACACAAGATTAACCCACACAAACGTTCCTTTTTCTCTAGCCGTAAACTCCTTAGGGTTCATCACTCTATACTCACACCCTAATACCTATATTTATACTAGGGGAACATGGGCCAGATAACACATGGGCCGTAAATGAGTTTACGGCCGTAAACTAGACCATAAATTCATAAATATTACAGAAAAATACAATTGCCCAGAAAAGTAAAGTATAAACCATATTTTGACCCAACACCTATAATGTTAAATTGATGATTCCTTAGTTTATACGTTAAGGGTTATTTATATATAGGGTCCGGTAGGTAGTAGAGTGGTTGATTTCCGCTTCATTTCCTATTCCGTGTTTGGTTGTGGGCTTAGAGCAGATTCACACAGTCTACTATCTATTCAATATTGGTTATAAATGACATGTATACACTAACTAATCATAGGGGAAACAGGTATGGGCAGGTCACTATTTACAAGTACAGTATGCTATTTTCTAGTACAAAACATACTTTCTAAAAGAGCGTATAACACATGACATGCATATAAGAAGGGTTGCATTACAAACACAACCGTATTACATTACTTTTCCAAGTACGGGTAAACTGAAGTTAGATTTCATTATATCAGAAATATAGCTTTTTCTAGAAGGATATACTTACATTTCAAAAAGGACCATTTACAGTTAACTCTATAAGTACTTAGTGAATGTGTTAGGGTTATATACAATTAAGATCTGACAGGCAGTGGAATGTGTGATTTCCGCCTCATTTCCTGTTTCTTGTTTGGTTGTGGGCTTAGGGAAGAACAACACAGTCGATTTTCTGTTCGATCCGGATAGTATATAACTTGTATACACTAACTATTTGTAGAAGGAACCAGTATGGGTCACATTTCTCACATTATATTACATTAGAAAATATAGGATTTTCTGAAAGAACATACTAAGGATTTCAAGGAACAAAGATCATGCTTTCTAAAACAAAATGCTTATGAACTCACCAACTTTAATGTTGACACTTTCAAAGTCACTTGTATTCTCAGGACACTAGTAGACAGGTACACATGCATGTTCTAGAAGACAGAGCATAGCAGCTTCAAGTCTTATTTTTCTATTTACTTTCGGAGTCAAATATACAATGATTCTAATGAAATGTAAACACTATATTGTTAATACAATGGTTTTTATTGCTTTGATTACTATTATACAATTATTTTGATACTATACATGACGTCCTCCGCCCCTGAACGTTTCCGTCGTTCTGGTTTGGGGTGTGACAGACAAGACAATTACAATACCAAATCCGGGATGATTCAGCTTTGACCCAGAACTAAATGACCATGGCTGACCGGAACTATCCACTGATATCCGCTAATATAAGCCCTATCTACCTTCCAATGCTTAACACCGAAGCCATATGCAGGATTGACTCCCGACCCAACAGTTGGACCGCCCAGGATACCCTAGCACATCCAGCAAAACGACTCCACAGTCGATCAATCCAACCGAGTTATCTCAACCAATCACACTGTATACACAATCACTAAGTTCGCTTTACCCCAAGAGAATATTACAACTGATATGGAACCATCTCATCTCCGACCACCACCATCTACTGCTTGCTAATTCCATGCATGTCATGGTCCTCCTCAAGCTAAACGAACCGATCAACCCAGGTCTAAAACATCAGATGGAAATCATAACCACTTATAATGGAACCCATTGAAAATCCAAAATTCCAACCTGACTATCCTTTACATAGATAGAGTCAAACACAAATACAAGATCCTGGACTGACAAAAAAATTTGGAACCAATCGTATCCAACCTGATACTCAACTCATGATCCGAGATCTGCGAATCTACACGTGCATTACTCTCTAATACTTTCAATTCGCGACACCCTCCCTAAACCAAGATATAACGGTTCCACACCATCGCTGAGACCCCAGTCTTGCCCTTGGTCATGCCACCAGGTTCCCAAGGAATCAAATGGCAAGTCTACCCAAGCCTAAGAACCCCTTCTGCGTCACACACTGACTAGTGAAGGCTACGGCTCCCCGCAGCTTACAACACTCTCTCACTGTCTAGTGAATGCTACGGCTCCCCACAATATTACAACACTCTCTCACTGACTAGTGAATGCTACGGCTCCCCGCAGTATTATGACACTCTCTCCCTTGCCTTGGGATCACCCCATGGTTTTCCCCGACAGTCCCAAGTGATTACTCCCACCTGGATCCATCCACTCTCTTATCACCTCACATCCGCTAGATCATCGAACAATCTCATAATCTCATCATCAAACCATCACCATATCGAGTTCGCTAAACTCATGCGCCGCGATCCAACATAGATAATGCACACACCCATACAGATTAAGTATCACTACTCTTGGCGACAATCCAAAACCCCATCCTCTACTGATCAAAACCCATGCAAAACTAGAACACGCCTTACAATGCTCATTTGAGGTGCATCCTTGTCCTTGCCTGTCACAATTTCCACTTATGACTCCTTCCTGAAATACGAATAACTCAAAGCACTTATACCGTATAAATCCCTTTGGTGCTAGTATCGCAGCTATCTGGTACCCCACAGAGTCTTCCTATAATCTCTAAAATCAAAAGGTCACTCACCCTTCCTTCCAAAATGGAAATCGGGAATAATATAATCCTCGTAATAGAAATTTCCATCACAATCCATCAGCGAATCACTCAACTCAGACTACAATCCTCCACAACGCATCATCCCCACTTCCTTTTTGAGTCATGCGAATCCAACTGGCACCTCACCAGTCAAACTCGTCGAGATCTAAACCCAATTTTCCTTGTAAGGTATACTCCATTTAATCTCGACCGACATGGCCCTCTGCCCTCACAATTTACCATATCCACTCTCAGTTTGAAAAACCACCGCTAGATAACCGGTAAAGATGGTACATAATCTGCTACGAATCATGGTACCCAAACAATGTTATCTTCCCTCAACCTGCTACTTAGAACCTCTTAAATTCTCCTTGTTTCGAGTATAGGTCCTATGATTTTAGTAGTACGGGCTAAATACTACCTACCACATCTACCCATACTTTCCGCAAGGATCGTCCTAGATTTCCTAAGTAGCTGCTCAACATTCCCGATTGACCTATCCCATTCTACATGCTCGCTGCCCAGCGAATACTCACCTCTAAGCAACGTACTCCTAGGACTGCAATTACTTCCAAAGCTCTCCTAGGTTCTCACACTTCTTTGCCATCAGCTGTCGAGGAACTCCCCGCAATGTCAATTAGTTATTCTAGCTAACTCACATCACTCATGAGTTCCACCAAGCACAAAGCAAGCAACATTTGGGCATCGAGCAACCTCCACCATCTCATAGGTCCACTCTAGCATACAACTCCAATTTCTCTATCCTCAGCACAGAAGGCATTACCGAACTCAGGTAATCCTACCTCTCAATTCCTTGGACATCTCTAATCATATATATGTGACACTACCAGCTTACATAACAAGCATAAAGACATCTCTCCTAAGTATGCACACTAGCATGCAATTCTGAGCAGATCTCTAGCCCTAAACTAGCATGCAGTTCTATCATCTCATAATAACAACACATAATCAAGTAAGGGTATTTTGGGAAATCAACGATCGGGCTATGGCTAATTGTACACACCTCTTTGGAACTGCTTTCAAAACTCTTTAATCACATTGAAAAATCGTGTGATGAAAAAATATTCTCTTTTGAAAAGTTATCAACTCCACATTTTGAGTCCAGACATACCCGAGGGTATGCCCGAATCCCTCAAACCAAGGCTCTGATACCAATTTATAACGCCTCAAATTTCAAGAAAAAATTTTCAATTTTAATTCTTAAAATATTTCTCATAAATTCAAGCCATCACATATTATTTAAGTTATTATCAAAACAATATCAAAGTATCTCAAAATCCTCAAATCTCCATAAATCGACGGATGTGTACAATCATGCCTCCACCTTCCTACCATCCTGGGATGTACCTAAAACACATTTTACACAAACATTGTAAGAACGAAGCTTGGTGAGTTCCTCAAATACCTCATACACAAATAATAAGACTCTCATGGCTATGTCTCGATATGGACCCTTCGATCATGTGTCTCAGTGAAGACCCTCCGGTCTCACGGCTCAATATGGACGCTTCGGTCATATGTCTATGTACAGACCCTCCGGTCTCACTGCTCGGTATGGACCCTCAAGTCATAACTTAATATATATACAGAATAAGGCAACAACATAAGTCACAAACACATAAAGCAGATAAGACCTTCCAGTCAGTAATACAAGCAAGACCCGACGGTCAATAATACAAATAAGACACTCCGGTCAACAACATAAATAAGACCATCCGGTCAATAAGACAATAAGATCCTCTAGTCACTCATGCATTACCACACATGTAAGTATAGTGAGAAGACTCACCTCAACCGCTACGTGCGAAATCCTAAACTCCCGCTACCACTGCACATTGGTTCGTAAATTAGCCAAAACAACCCAACACATAATCAAATATTGTGCAAGGCTATACCTCATCACTAAGCCCCAAGGGTGACCTGACTAACCAGGCATACTACCAACCCAACTCATTGGGCCCACCATGGCCCAAGTCTATAAAGGTTCACATAGGCCCACTAACAGCCCAACTTTCCAAATTAGGCCCAACCACCATATGGCCTTGTCCTAAGCCCAATGCTTCTCTTAGTCCAAAAATACTCCAAGATGGTCCAAAGGCCCAACAATAAGTCCAACAAACGGACCAAGGATGCGAAACCAAAATGCCAAAAGCCCACAACGGGACTACGCGGGGCGTACCTCCCCTGGTACGCTCAGCGTACACGCAAGTCCTGATCGGGGAAACTAGACCAGTACGCCGGGCGTATTGGGACTTACGCAGGGCGTAATATTCAGAATAAAAAACTCCATTTGCGACTTAACCACTTCATCCAAAAACATCCAAACCTCAAGGAAGCTTCATTACAAGCTCCTAACGGGTAAAGTTGGCGACTTTATCAGTTTGCATGTCTTAATGGGACCTAACTTCCAAAAATAACCATTATGACTCTCTTTACTCAACTTAACACATGCATGTAAGGTCTAGACGACCAAGATCTCATTTTTTTGAATCTATACCACCAAATACTCATGAATGGACATGTATTATGCTCTGGAGTTCATCAAACTCATAAAGCTTCAAGCTTGGGACATAAAATCCTAGAAATGGACCCAAAACCAAAACTATCACAACAATGAGCAAGTTTCGAACTTTATACCTCTGGAGGATGCACCAACTAGATTAGAACTCATATCCACCAACTAGAAGCACAAGCCTTCCTTCCTTCAAGACTCCTTCTTCACCATAAGCTCCATAAGAACACTCAAATGAGCCATAAACCCTCACACAAGCAAGAGAAATGGGATTAGGGTTTGAGATGGCTTAGATACTGGAAATGGTGGCTAGAAATAAGGCTATCATGTTCCTTAAATAGGGACACTCCAAGACATTAGGGTTTTCGTTCTGGACCTAGTAAGCCCAACATACCCTCTGGTATGCCCGACGTACTAGGCGGTGTTCCCGATCATACAAGGTGTATAAGTACGATGCGCGTACTCAAATGTGCGCCCAGTGTACCCAATTGCTACCCATTTCTCAACAAGGACTAATCTTGCCAAAACTTCAAACTACCATATCTTCTCCGTTATGAGTCTGTTTCCAACGAATCTTATATTTACAGAAAGGTAGCGAGAAGAACTAAGCTTCAAGTAACTCATGACAACCTCAAAAATCCACGAACCAAAACCCAAAATTCATAAAAATCGAGCCAAAGCCTTCTCTGATACTCTTGGACTCTAAAGCACAACCCGAACCCTTTTATCACTCAAGCTACCTTATCCATATCCAAAGTTGGCCTAGACTTTCTCTCTTAAAGCCTCAAAACCTTCTCATACCTGGATTACGGTCCACGAGCCTTAAATCACAAAACGATCCGGAACAAGATGTTACATCATGGCTATTAAACCCACTAACAATCTGATGCAAAGTCAAGATATAGTTCAAATGTAAATTGAAACCCCAATCTATGAGTTCCTGATTCGATTAATCAAACCCAAAAACAATATGGGGAGAAAGAATAAGAGAGGTGGTGTCGGTTTTCTTCTGGTAAACTTCACTTTCTATGACTACTTCCTAGATTGCATTTTTCTGGTGACGAGGAGTGACGGTAGTCTGGTGATGGTTAGTGGAGGTTGTAGAGAAAAGTGTGTATTTTTGCAGCAAAATCATCATTCATGCTTGGTTTTTGTAGAAGATTGAGCTTTAAAGATCAACATTCCTAATTGGTTTTTGTAGCAAAGTCGTCGTAGTTGAAGGCAACCGTTGGAGTTAGGGGCAATTTCACTTAGGCTTGGAAGAATACGATGGTCGATGGTCATGTGATGGTGGTAGGCAGAGGTTTGGTGAGGGTGGATGGGTGGCGACGATCCGTTAGAGAAACAGTTGACAATAGAGATTCATCATTTAGTGTTTTATGTGAGATAAGAAAGAGGAAAATAGTTAACAGGTTTAATGGGTTGGGAGGTTTAGTGGGGTAGGGTAAGGATAAAGGGAGGGTGGTATATCTTTTAATTTTTTAATTAAAAATAGTATATCAATATAAAAGGAATATCAAAAAAGAAATAAACAAGAGTATTGTTGTCATTTCAAGTTTAATAGGGACCAACTACGCAACAAAACCATGTATTAGGGATCGTTCGAAATAAGAAAATAAAGTTGGGACAAAACACGCAAATTACCCCAAACCACAAGGACATTCGTGTAATTTAGTCTTTATTTTATTTTATAACTCTTTGATATTTGTTTTCTATCAACCTTCTATATATTATATTAGAAAACATATATTTGTTTTTGTTTTTCTCATGGTTGTAAAAATCGTTCGGCGGTAGCTCGGCAGTTGACTGGGGTCAAGCGATTAATCGATTTGGCGGTGATTAATCAGGGATTAATCGGAGACCCTAAATTACTAATAAAAATATTTTAAAATTTAATATATCCTAAGAAAATTAGTATTTGAATATTTAAAATTTTGAAATTTTGAAACTTTTAAATATTTGGTATAATATTTGAAATTTTGAATATTTAAAAATTTAAAATTTTCAAATTTTGTTAATTTTTGTGTAATATTTGAAATCTTGAAAATTTGAAAATTTGAAAATTTGAAAATTTGAAAATTTTCCCGCCTAGGAACGCCAAGGACCGCAAAGGACCGCCGAAGACCGTCGAGACCGAGTATAACCAATTTCCACCAAACACCCCTAATCGTAATCAGTTCCAGACCATCAAGCGCCTGGGCGGCCACCTAGACCGATATTTACAACACTGGTTTTTCTAAACCATTTAATAAATATTAGTCAATATAGTTTTATGCTTTATAACTCCAACTTTTTCCGATTAATTCTATTTTAGTTCGTTATATTATTAATTTTAATTGTTTCTTACAATTTACTTATATCTATTAAAATAATTAATGACATTTTATGTAAGAAATATAAATTTTAATAACATAGTATAGGTTGGTCATTGAAGATCCTTTTACGATGAATGAAGTCGCAAATTTGGTGTAGTATCTAGGGGCAATATTGTCTGCGTATTGATTCCATCCGGTGCATGGTACTATCGACGTATTGATTCCGAGAAACATGTATCTTAACCTATTTGTACTCTCTCTCTCTCTCACACACACACATTAACAATCCAAAATACAATCTTTTTTTTACCAATATAAATAGCAAATACCCATCTCCACCTTTAAAAATCATATATTTTCCCATTCTATTTCATCATTCTTCAATTTAATTCATTTTCTCTCTAATTTCATTTGTTTTAAGATTTTCAATTATCGTGTTTGAATTTTATTTGTTGTCTTTTCCATTGTAATAATTTTTGATTTAATAAAAAATATTATGTTTAATTTAATTTTAGTTTTTTTAATTTCAAATTAATAAAAGTTTAATTGAAAAAAGATAAAAATAAAAAATTGAATCAAAGCATGAAAAAAATATTTATATATATTGTAAAATAGGACCGGCAAAATTCAAAAGAAAAGAAAAATAATAATATGACTGTGATATGAGAAATTGATTAGAAGAGATGAAAAAAATATGTTCTTAAAATTATGAAATTTAAAAGCCTAATTTATAGATGTAAACGAAATCTATGTTAAATGTTACTGAAGTTTATTTTATCATTAAAATATATTTATTTCATAATTTATTAATATGAAAATTAATAAAATTATATATTTAAAAAAACGATCATCTAATGATCAAAATTATAGAAATATCGAGGACCGATGGTTGTTTATTTTCGTTTTTTATTTCAAGATTTTCTTCTAGCTATCTCTATAGTTGGGATTGGCCAACATATGTTTCCGGTGGAGTATCGTACCATCCTCAAATATCGACTCATAATTCTAATATTCTTAGCCGATGGGATATGTCCAGTGTGCCGCAAGGCATGTTTGGACTCTTTCGGCTAGCATGCAGTTCATTGCAAAGAACTCTCGGGGTTCAAATACAGGCACGATATGGTTAGAGATATTTTAGTCGACATATGTAAGTGTGTCGGGGTTTCCGCCAAGAAAGAGGCTCTTGTGAATTTCCTGACTGACAAGATAGAAGGAAAGTCAACTCTTAGACCGGTTGACATTTTGATTTTTGGATGGGTTGGAGGGAAACACACATGTGTGGACCTAATAGGGATATCCCCTCTCGTAAGCTTGAAAGTTGGGGGTTTCACGACGGGACAGACTGCATTAAAAGCTGCTACATGCAAGGTTACCAAACATGAGAAACTGTGCATGGAAAATCAACACGTGTTCATACCATTTGCATTTGATACATGGTTGAGCTTCTTAGTAAACTAAACTGGATCATACATAACAATGTTATATCTCCTAGATCTATGAATGTAGTCTTCAAAAGAATTGACTTTACCATATGAAAGGACTTAACGGCACAACTTGTTGCCCGTTTGCCTTCTCATTCGTTGTATGATGATAACTAAATACATCTTATATTAGTGTTTATTCACAAGGTCGTGTATTTTACTAAAAAATAATTCAATAAGGTACTTTTAAATATGCAATTACGACATATATACATAAATAAAAAATGTATTCATTTTAATTTTAAAAGTACATTTGTTTAATAAAATCTCATTATTTATTATTATAAATACATTAGAATGTATTTTTTTTAATAAACATTTATTATTTAGTGTTGAACACTTTAAAATTCTGAATTAATAAAACATAGAAACCGTTGAAAATATAATAATTACCATGTGTTTTATTTTATATATACAAAAAATAAGCTTAGTTAATAAAACAAATAAATAAACAAAACAATAAAATAAAGACTATAAAAGTGGAAAGTGAAATGTAGATTTTGGGAATATATATATATATATATATATATATATATATATATATATATATATATTAAAGATGAGCATTATTTTGAATAGTAAACATTCTCTTTTTTTTTGGGCAAAATGACCCGTAGCTTTTCATATTTTTTGTGGATAGGATTTTTTGCACTAAAGTTTGGTATATTGGCATTTTGGTCCCTTAAATTATTAATAGAAGTGTAAAAATAAGGATGGGCCTTGATACGTGTCATTCACATGTCTCCTCCATCGGTTCTGCCTTATCTTCCCCCATTGAATTTTTAACACCGGATCTCCAATTCTTCTGTTTCAATGTGCCATCCATACCCTTCATGGCCTCTCTCTTCTCCCTGCTTCACACCCCCGGTCACGTTATCTTCCCTCTTGCTCCAACGTTTCTACTGACGCTCATCCCCGACACTTCGCCACCGTCTCCATCGAGCCAACTCGGAGACTGCTCCATAGTTATCAACCCCGGCTTCCAGGTATGTTCACTTTACTCTACTTTATCTCCTCATCCATGTCTCATCTCTTGCTTCCCATCTGTTTCCACCGCTTTCCCTCAATCGATTATATATGGCGACGGGGATCGGCAGCCCAGCGGCGGCGAAGATAGTATGGAACAAGAGACAGAAAATGTTTGAAATAGAGGACAAGCAAGCATACTTGCAGTACGAGTTCAGAAATGGTGGAAAATTGATGAATATAGATCATACCTTCGGTCCATCAAGCAAGAGAGGCTTAGGTTTAGCTTCACATCTCGATGTTGCCGCCTTCAATCACACTCAATCCAACTCCTTATCCGTTATCCCTACCTGCTCTTACATCTCCGTAAGCTTATCTAGCTCCATCCTTCTTCAATTTTGTAGATCAATTTTTCAGGTTTTTTCGATTGTATGAACATTTACCCCCGCGTTTTATCATCATGAGTGTCTTTCCTCTGCGATTATATCAATTTCACTCGAATGAGAAGTTGTGACAATCCGATATTTCGAGACAATGAAATGTAACACCAGTCAAATATAGGTAAAAATTTAACTTTCCTAAAATCTTATTTGGGTTAAATAAAGTGGTAGGAATCGTATCAGGGTTTTCGTGCATATAAAGAAAACTAAATTCCGAGTTATAACGAAGAAGTTATGACCAATCTAAGATTCGCAGCAAAAATCGGCAACACCGATAGACGTAAAACGCGAAGTTTCAATACAATAATTTTTAGCCTTAGGTATCTAAATGAAAGTTTTAGATATCCTAAAACCGTAAGCATATATAAAAAGAATGCCCAAATCTAACTTCATATGAGGAAGTTATGATTTTTTGAAGTTTCAGACATAGTAGTATATACCTAAAAACTCGAAATCGAGATCGAGCGGCTTTTTGCCAACATGACCTAAACGAGAATCGAAGATCTCATCAATGGTATTACAACGGTAAAAAGTCTGGCGAAAACAGATATCGGATGAAGGAGTTATGGAATTTTAACGTACTTTTCTTGTCTCAACCTATTAAAAATACAATATTAAAAATAAAATCAAAATTAGCCGACGGAGTCTTAACAAAAGTTGTAGATCGTAGTCTCACCTACGTGTGGATATAAAGAATATCGAAAACGGAGTTCGTATGAGGAAGATATGATTTTTTGAAGTTTATTAAATAATTAAAATATTTAATTTAATTATAAATACCCGATATTATCCGTAGGAGGAGGAGTCACCGGTCTGATCCGGATTACGCCCAACGTAATACCTTGGTACGCCCAGCGTAATCCGAGGATTCAGACCCTATATAAAGGGTGCGAGGGTTCCGGGGTTATTTGCTCATTTCCTCTATTTCTCGTGTCGAAGCTCTGCGTTTAAACCCTCGGAGCCATCCCGAAGTCCCGGTTGTCATATCTAAGTTTGGAAGGAAGTTTTATGCTCCCGAGATTCCCGAGAATCCCGAGAAATCCGCTTTCTCGAGTAGAAGTTCTGCTCGGTTTTCGTCTCGCTTTCTTCAATCTATCAAGTGAGTTCATACCCTTACAATTATATTTTTCAAATACTTTATAAATGCTTTTATACACTTTTAAGGGGGGGGGGGGGGGGAATACAAGTAAACATACGATTAACCTCGTACGAAAACATCAATCTTTTGCTATACTTGCTGTTAATTAATCAATCATATGGGATTTATAAGTAGTATATAAATGGATTTACTACACGTTTAGCAGTTTTACCAAACATATTACTTTAAATGACCTTCTTAAACGTTTCTAAATGTTTAAAACTCTTTATCAAACTGTCTTACACACTGCAAGTTCCTTTCAAACTCTGTTACAAAGGTGTTTTCAAACAAAGGTTTTCCTTATACTTAAACTGTCTTATCAAACAAAATACTTTCAATCATTTTATAAACTGACATCAAGTCGATCTTTTCTTAGATATTAATCTTTTTCAAAGGTTTTACAAAACTTCTTTTATGCTTTTATATTTTCAAATGCATGCCCATATATGTATAGTTATATAAGTAATGTTTAAAGGACTTAGGGAGGCTAACTCACTCTATTTCCTTTTCCTCGTTGGGATGTGTCTATGGGATATCGGTTATCCATCCGAATGTCGTCTAAATATTAGTTATCTGTCACACCCCAAAACCGGAACGGTGGAAACGTTCTGGGGTGGATGACGTCATGTCAAGTATCACAACATATGCAGTATAGTCATCAAAGTACAACAACCATTGCATTAATAGTAATAGTTTTACATGGTTTACATTACATTACATCATCAAAGTAATACAAGTAATAATATAGGTGCAGCTTGGTACTAAACTGTCTTCGCCAAAAGCTTCTGGGATGTACCTGTCTATTTCTGACCTGAGAATACAAGTTATTTGAAAGCGAGTATCAGTATTTTTACAAATTTTGGTGAGTTCATAAGTATTTAGTGTTGTTTTAATTCAAATAACTTTATACAAGTAGTAGTTTTAGAGTACACAGTGAATTAGAGTCATTTCCAGAAAATCCTATATTTTCTAATTTAAAAGCAGTCTTCTACCAAGACTGCACGGAGTGATGATGTAAATTTGATTTTTCCATTAACACTATCATTATCAAAATAGGGTATTAAGTGTAAAGAAAGTAGTAGAATATCAGGCAAAATAACATATGCCTCAGCAGTGAAGACTGCTGACTAAGACAAAAGAAATCATAGACTCCAGGAGATTATCGAATGAATGACACGCCTGGCTCAGTCTAACGAGAGAAAACACAGACCCCAGCCAATATCAAATGAATGATATGTCTAGCAACGTCTAAAAAAACAGTGAACACAGACCCCAGACAGTATCAAATGAATGAAAAGTCTAGCAAGGTCTAAAACAAAGAGTGAATGTGAACTTGTGTATAACCATGCTGATCGACAATAGAGTATCCGATGACCCTCCAAGTCACACGTAGTGGTAGTGGCAATAGTAGTGGCAGTAGTAGTAGTGGCTTCATGTCACCCATGGGCCTTACCGGTGCAGACTGTAGCTAGTAGTCAGGGCGTGGGAGTGTCAGTCCCGTATAGATCTATACACATGATGTTCGCTCTCCTTCCCGGAGACTCTGGTTACACGAAATTAGCGCAATGAAGTGACGTAGTGAGTAATAGTGTGTCACATTCTAAAGTAAGAGAGAGATAGAGAGAGTGATAGTATAAGAGATAGGGTGAGAGATAGAGTCCCATAATTATTCCTATAATAGTTACTAGTGTCTCTGATCTTATGAATGACGAGTGGGAGGATGCCCTTGCTACCCAAGGGAAGTGAACTGATCGATGTAATCTTATATATCTATACTTGTATACATAATATATAATTAATGATCAAACGACCTTCGGACGGATATCCGATCCCACCAGACCACATCTCAACGAAGAAAAGGAAATAGGGAGAAAAAACCTTCCTAAGTCCTTTAAGCATTATTTATATAACTATACAAGCACAGGCATACATTTAACTAAGTAGAACCATTTCTCAAGTAGAAGTGATAATAAGGTATAATCGTTTACGAAGTAGTAGCATCAATAAAGCAGGAGTGGTTCGTGAAGTAGTAGTATTAATGAAGTATGAGTGTTAATGAGTAGAAACGTATCGTGAAGTAAAGGCGTTAACAAGTAGAAAAGTATCGTGAAGTAGAAGCGTATCGTGAGGTAAAAGCGTACCATGAAGTATAAGTGAATCGTGAAGTAAAAGCGTATCACTAAGTAAAAGTGTTAACAAAGTAGTAGCATTAACTACGAGGAAGTATAACGAAGCGCTAGTATCTAACAAAGTGGGAGTATAAAACGTGGAAGAAAAGTTTGATGAAGTCTTTGGAAAACCTTTATACTTTTAAGAAAATCATTCATAAACAAGTTTTGATTGTAACCTTGATAAAATAGAGAAAACCTTTGTTTAAAATTTTGTTGTAGCAGAGTTTGAAATAAAACATACAGCACGAGTGGTAATTTGAGAAAAGCTTTGGACACATAAAGACGTTTTAAGAAACCATTTACAGTATTATACTTAGTAAAACAGTTAACAGTGTAATGAATCCTTGTGCATGTGGGTTATCAATCACATGTGATTGATATGATAACTGGCATGTTTAACTTGTATGCCCCCCCCCCCCCCCCGCCCATAAAAGCATGTAAAAACATTTAAAAGGTTCATTCAGGGGTATGAACTCACCTGATGTAAGCGGATCCGACGAAGGTGCCGGTTGGGTGCTCGGTGTCAAGTAAGGACGTGGACACACTTAGTGACCTATTAACATATGATAACATACGTTTACATACAATTAGTACATATAATACTAATTAAACAAGTATACGCATCCTAAAGTGCGGAAAACACTTTGATTAAGTGTTTGGAGTGTCCCGGGTAACATCTAAGGGTGTGTATGGCTTAGATAGGGAGTTTACTCTTCAAGAGTAAACTATATATAGAGTTCACGGCACTGGGACTAACTCCCCATGAGTTTACGGCCGTAAACTCATGGTGAGGGTGTTCTAGGATGCCTAAATGTCTCATATCATTTGTAGATTTATGCTAGGTCCAAATATAAGGCACATGAGTGGATTTAAGGCATCTAAATGGACCAAATAGGAGTTTACGGCCGTAAGCTCCTATGTACATATTCCTTTGGTGTTTTAAGGGCTTAAATGATAGAGAATAAAATCCTATGAATTTTTCTAAGTCAAATGGGGAGTTTAGGGCACCATTTGGGCATTTTCTAGGAGTTTACGGCCCATAGAGCTTTCCTAGGGGGGTTTACGGCCATAAACTCCCATGTCCTTGGATTTATTGAAGTTTAATGCCTTTACATCAATGGGATTGCTTCTAGAAATTTTTCCAAGGCCATAGGAAGTGTTTGTGGGCATTTCTAACACATAAAATTAAGTTTACTCCCCATGAAGAGGAGTTTATGGCCCAAGCATGTTCTTGGGCAGTAAACTCATGTTTACTCTCCAAAAACTCGTTTCAAGGTGTTCTAAGTCCGAGTGTGTAAGCCTACAAGTCATATCTAAGCCTTAGGGGCAATTTGGAGGGGTTTTGGGGCATAAAAACCCCATTTAGGGGTGTTCACGGTCCAAGAGAGTTTTTGGGGCGTAAACACATGTATTGGCCCCTAATTCATGTTTTAAACACAAATTTGCATGTTAGTTAAGCTATACAACAAGTTAGGGTAGATTGCTTACTCGTTTGGGGCTCAAAACGGACGATTTTTGGCTCGAAATTAAGTTGTAGAGACAGAGTGTAGAGAGAGAGTAAAAAGGGTGGAAATGAAGTTTAATCTCCCTTATATAAGGGCTTGAGTTGAGGCTCAGTTGAAATCTACCCGATACTGCTGTTAAACAGGGCTTTTGGTCGCACCCGATTTAGTGGTCGTATTTCGACTTGGTTGAAACTAGAACTTTTCAAGGGATTAGTGAGGGTGGTTCTAATTTGTTTTCAACCTTAACAAGTCATTATAAAAGTCTCTCATTAATTAACCAGTCCAAAAGTTAACGGACATTTAAATAAAACGAGGCTTATTAACGGAAAATGCGGTTAAAAATGACGGAATAAATTTCGGGTTGTCACATCATCCCCCCGTTAGAGGGAATTTTGTCCCGAAATTCAGTTTTAGGCAAGGAAGTAGGTATGAATGACCGATTAGAGGCAGGAGGGTACTTCTTATTCGGTTTGTCCTCGCACTCCTAAGTGATCTTTGACATGTGTCTGTCATTCCAACAAACCTTCAACTATGGGATGCGGATTCCGTCTCGTGTAGTTAGCGATTTCCTACAGGTATGTCTACGAAGTTAGGATTCTCAATGGTTTCTATCAAGATGTGTGGGATACGAAGAGTGACATCGGGCAAGCACTTATCAAGTCTAAGAAGTGGATCGATCTAGGATGAAGCTTGTGGAATATCCGAAAGTAGTAGTGGTCTGATGAGGGTTGCACCAATCTCCGTAAAGGATCTTGGATGGTCCAAAGCTCTCGGAAAGGTAGAGCTTTTTAGTACTTTAGAACATAGTGTACTTCTATGGCAAGATCATCACTAGTGTGATCGCCATTCCGAAGTTCCTAACATTCTCTCTCATACTGGAAGTGTAGTCCTTTAGGTTGTTTCTAGATCATCGGATGGATTGCGTGTCTATGGGTACTTGTTTGTTGCAGAGTGTCTATCTCAATCTTGTGCAAAATGAACCTGCACTTCCGATTCTTGAGATATTTCCAATGGAAACCCTCAGGGTCGGGGATATAGGGTTTCACTAAACGAGTGTTGGACTATTCCAGGAGGTGGTTCTACTATTTCTGCGCAAGATAGTATTCGTGGAACACTTAGTAGTCCAATGAATCTCTAATACATTTGTTTATTTCAGTGCGGAAAGCGGTTGCTCTTGTATAACCCATTGACTAACACCTAGACAGGTGTCAAGTCTATAATCTCTTCGGGATCTGGATTATGAGGCTTAACGTGACTACTTTCGCACTTTGATCAAGTATTCTTGGCTATGAAGGTTATCATGTGGTTCTCGGTATTCTAGTGTTTGCTTCGGAGAATGCAGGCTATCGCCTACAAGGCGGCGGTGACTTCCTCCATGCGAGGGGGCGGAGGATCCTAGGCACTACTCGTCTGTAATGGGGTGGACGAAGTGCCTGAGTAGTGCGAACACCTTCTGCAACTACTCTTCTGAAGGTTCTGAGTTTTCTCAGTCTAGGTCAAATCTAGTGAGTATAGGTTCCCATCATTCGGAACTTTAATCTCTTCATCCACTCATCTCAGGGTTTAACCTATTTCAGTTTCTGGATTTCCATGATATCCACTGAGATGCTTAATTTGTGGGATTAAGCGTGAATGGATGGTCGTAGTCAATGTCCTTAGCTCTTACGACAGAGATTTCTTTATCAGCTGAGGGTGTTAGCTACTATGTTGGCTTAATAGGGATGACATCAAACTTCGGATTTGTGGTCATTATAGTAGCTCAAACCGCAGGGGTTCTCTTAACTCTAGTTCCTATTCTATGGGATAGGACGAAGGGTCTTTCTGAGGGATCTACGAGGTATGCTTTTGGTGGTTATCGTCTTCTGGAATGCCTGCAATGTCTTTCACTTCGGTTTCTATCTGTCTAAGAAGGGTTGGTTAACAGCGCACTGTAGTCTTCTCCCAAGGTACTTCGGGAGGTTTGAAATAAGAGTGACGACTGACGGAATCGCATTAGTCTTTATAATTTTTATTTTGCTTAGGTTTGGAAGAACCTTTATTTGCCGAAATGGCTACGGTGAAAGTTCTTTTTACACAACACTAGGGAGTTACACACGGTTGCACTAAGTCAAACCATGATCGATAGAGGCGTCGAAGTTGGCATACATCGACATGATATAGAATGAGGGTCAATAGAGTCATGTGCCGAACGGGCACACCAGTTCTTGGCGTCTCAGGTTTCGTCCCGTGTATCACTGTCGTGGATACTTGGACTGATAGAGTTGATGCGAAACTATAGAGAGTCCTGAATGTTTCTGAATAGAGTGCCTTTTCATGAATGGATTCTTACAAGGCATTTCTATAATCGCGTCACATATACTAGTCATGTATAATGAAGGTGGGGGAGGACTGTTGACTGAGCGACTCCGCTTTAAATCCACAACCAAACGAGGAGCAGGAAATGAGGCGGCCTTCACTCACTCTAGGTCTATCCATCTCAATTATACATGGCCGTAATGTATATCTTTAGCCATTATAGTTTTACCTGATGAAAATTTTTAAATTTTATAACAATGTTGCGACTTTCGCTTTAACGGGGAAGTATTTACATTTAGAATTAGCCTTTTTATGTTTTTGGTTAGTTATCTGAGATCGAGAGACGTACCAAAATTTACCAGGTTCCTTGATGCTTTTCCCTAAGCATTAGAGTCAAACTCCTCTTGAGTCTTTGTTGTTTCCTTTAGTTTGGATAGTTCTTCTTGAAGTGTCCATCCTTACCACATAGGCGGTAAACTGGGTTGTCTGCCACATTGGTGGTTGATGTAATAAACTCAACCAGAATTCTGCAGACACGAGCAGTATGGCCCTTCATATTGCACCTAGCACAAAAGAGTTCTCGACAGCTATCACGATGGTGGTAACCGTACTTGCTGCAGTGGGGAAGGTTTCCTAAGTATGGTCTTCTTGAAGTCGGGAGGGAAGGATTGACAGGGGTATTGACTGCCTCAGCTCGTTCCCCTTCGGGAGGACCTTGAGCCGAGGTACTTCCCTCCCCGTTCTGGAACCTTCTCTTTAGTAAATTTGGCTGAGGTCCTTGGGTGGTTGGGTACGCAGTTGAGGGTTGTTGCTGTCTGTGGCTAGGATCGGGATTCCCGATAGGGCTCTTGCTAACATTGGCGTTGTTAGCATTCAGCTAAGCCCTGACAGCTGCAACGGCTGCCAAGACTGCAGTCTGGAACGTAGCTTCATCGAGTAGGAGCGTAGGTTTCTTGCTATTGGATTGGTTACGTTTGCTCGGATGCATGGTTTTTACTTATACAGAAAGGAACTCAAGCAGATGAGAGACGATGATTAACCCTGGACATATTTGTCCTTATTGTATTAGGCATAAAATTTTCCCGTGCCTCGGGTATTGGTTGTTTGAGTGTCGACCTACATCCCTATGATGTAGTCCTGGTGTACAAGGTAGGAGTGTGAGTATCGGAAAAGCTATAAGATGGGAATCGTTCCTACTACGTTACCTTTATACTGGGAAAGGTTTCACTCTCTGGCATGGAAAGATTCGAGAACAGTTCGGAACGAAGAACGCGTGAAGAAAGGCCCATGAAGACTTATGACCAAACAACCTCAACAGAGGTGTGGGGATCCGCTCTAAGCATGTTACTGGCATCGGGAAATGGCGATTTACCTAACACATAGTTTGAGTAGTGTAACCACTAACTCACTAAATTGTATTATTTTATAGGTGTATTAGCCTGTCGAACATGAGGAAAAGACACTTCACGGGTTCAATGTACTGGCTCCCTCTGTCTACCTCATATTTTTTTTGACCGAGACTGGCGTTGGCTTCCTTCGGGTAGTTACCTAGGGTTCTCTTCTCGTATGGACATATTGAATCTCTACTCCGCCTTCCTTCTGATTCCGACTCCGAGTGTCATCGCTTCATGATGGATGACTAGAAATCTCTGAAGTTTAGGCGAATTTCTCACCATGTCCCTAAAAAGATATAGACACTTGGTGATTTTCAATAGTCTCGTATTGGTTCATTTATTTCCTGACTGGAAATCCTCTCAATGAACCTCTTCTGGGTCTGCATCACCTCTTATGCCGAGTACTGAAGTGGATAGGGTTTTCTACAGGGTTCGTGCGAGAATTGAAATGTCTAAAGAATCCTAAGAGATCATTAACATTTCACTTGAAGATCCATATCGAGTCCTGCTATGATTACACAGGGTATACAAATCATATATATCTTAGATCCGATAGGCCTTCGAATATGTGATCCTACTTTATATCCACATCCAAACAAGGAAAAGGAAGTAGAGCGAAACCACACATTCTCAGCCTATGGGATCCTTATTATATATAACCTTGGGAGTATACCCTCTGTAATTGTAGGTATATCAATAAGGATCTTTTTAGTTCTTCACACAAGGTTAGTTATGGATTCTAAAATACCCCTATGGTATTTTTAATTTCTTGTTTGTTTCTTATCCTTTGAATATGATTCTGGGATTAGTGTGAGTCTTTTAGCATTCCAAAATACTCCTATAGTATTTTTAAACTTTATGTTTGGCTCTAACATTCCTAGTTGGTAAGTTTCAGACCTGTTGCAACACCACTATCACTCCCAAGCACACGTTCATCGCATCTCGAATAAATATAGTTGATCTGGTTACATTTATTACAGCTTACGATTACATAGTTGCCCAGGTTTGACGGTAATGCTCAACATCCGAAAACTTTTATTCTTGTTCTTCTTGTGATACTTGTGTTCGAGTGTTTAGATTCTGGATGTTCTTATACTTTGGTAAAATATGGTTATATTTTAAAGTATAATTCTTGGTCAGAGTGTTTTATCCCTTTGTATTTATAGGTTGTATAACTTTCAGGAATTGATATACTTAGCTCACTATAAATAATGCTCTGATATCAATCTGTCACACCCCAAAACCGGAACGACGGAAACGTTCTGGGGTGGATGACGTCATGTCAAGTATCACAACATATGCAGTATAGTAATCAAAGTACAACAACCATTGCATTAATAGTAATAGTTTTACATGGTTTACATTACATTACATCATCAAAGTAATATAAGTAATAATATAGGTGCAGCTTGGTACTAAACTGTCTTCGCCAAAAGCTCCTAGGATGTACCTGTGTATTTCTGACCTGAGAATACAAGTTATTTGAAAGCGAGTATCAACATTTCTACAAATGCTGGTGAGTTCATAAGTATTCAATGTCGTTTTAATTCAAATAACTTTATACAAGTAGTAGTTTTAGAGTACATAGTGAATTAGAGTCCTAAGTGCTTTAAACATTATTTATATAACTATACAAGCACACGCATACATTTAACTAAGTAGAAGTGCTAATAAGGTATAAGCATTTACGAAGTAGTAGCATCAATAAAGTAGGAGTGGTTCGTGAAGTAGTAGTATTAATGAAGTAGGAGTGTTAATGAGTAGAAACGTATCGTGAAGTAAAAGCGTTAACAAGTAGAAAAGTATCGTGAAGTAGAAGCGTATCGTGAAGTAAAAGCGTACCTTGAAGTATAAGTGAGTCGTGAAGTATAAGTGAATCGTGAAGTAAAAGTGTATCGTGAAGTAAAAGCGTATCACTAAGTAAAAGTGTTAACAAAGTAGTAGCATTAACTACGATGAAGTATAACGAAGCGGTAGTATCTAACAAAGTGGGAGTATAAAACATGGAAGAAAAGTTTGATGAAGTCTTTGGAAAACCTTTATACTTTTAAGAAACTCATTCATAAACAAGTTTTTATTGTAACCTTGATAAAATAGAGAAAACCTTTGTTTAAAATGTTGTTGTAGCAGAGTTTGAAATAAAACATCCAGCACGAGTGGTAATTTGAGAAAAGCTTTGGACACATAAAGACGTCTTAGGAAACCATTTATAGTATCATACTTAGTAAAACAGTTAACAGTGTAATGAATCCTTGTGCATGCGGGTTATCAATCACATGTGATTGATATAATAACTGGCATGTTTAACTTGTATGCCCCCCCCCCCCCCCCCCCCCCATAAAAGCATGTAAAAACATTTAAAAGGTTCATTCAGGGGTATGAACTCACCTGATGTAAGCGGATCCGACGAAGGTGTCGGTTGGGTGCTCGGTGTCAAGTAAGGACTTGGACACACTTAGTGACCTATTAACATATGATGACATATGTTTACATACAATTAGTACATATAATACTAATTAAACAAGTATACAC
Organism: Lactuca saligna; assembly: GCF_052625555.1. NCBI lineage: Eukaryota > Viridiplantae > Streptophyta > Magnoliopsida > Asterales > Asteraceae > Lactuca > Lactuca saligna. The sequence continues at coordinate 141,121,119 of NC_136419.1, read as the reverse complement.
ATCCTAAAGTGCGGAAAACACTTTGATTAAGTGTTTGGAGTGTCCCGGGTAACATCTAAGGGTGTGTATGGCTTAGATAGGGAGTTTACTCTTCAAGAGTAAACTCTATATAGAGTTCACGGCCCTGGGACTAACTCCCGATGATTTTACGATCGTAAACTCATGATGAGGGTGTTCAAGGATGCCTAAATGTCTCATATCATTTGTAGATTTATGCTAGGTCCAAATATAAGGCACATGAGTGGATTTAAGGCATCTAAATGGACCAAATAGGAGTTTACGGCCGTAAGCTCCTATGTACATATTCCTTTGGTGTTTTAAGGGCTTAAATGATAGAGAGTAAAATCCTATGAATTTTTCTAAGTCAAATGGGGAGTTTAGGGCACCATTTGGGCATTTTCTAGGAGTTTACGGCCCATGGACCTTTCCTAGGGGGGTTACGGCCGTAAACTCCCATGTCCTTGGATTTATTGAAGTTTAATGCCTTTACATCAATGGGATTGCTTCTAGACATTTTTCCAAGGCATAGGAAGTGTTTGTGGGCATTTCTAACACATAAAATTGAGTTTACTCCCCATGAAGAGGAGTTTACGGCCCAAGCATGTTCTTGGGCAGTAAACTCATGTTTACTCTCCAAAAACTCGTTTCAAGGTGTTCTAAGTCCGAGTGTGTAAGCCTACAAGTCATATCTAAGCCTTAGGGGCAATTTGGAGGGGTTTTGGGGCTTAAAAACCCCATTTAGGGGTGTTCACGGTCCAAGAGAGTTCTTGGGCCATAAACACATGTATTGGCCCCTAATTCATGTTTTAAACACGAATTTTCATTTAGTTAAGCTATACAACAAGTTAGGGTAGATTGCTTACTCGTTTGGGGTTCGAAACGGATGATTTTTGGCTCGAAATTAAGTTGTAGAGAGAGAGTGTAGAGAGAGAGAGAGTAAAAAGGGTGGAAATGAAGTTTACTCTCCCTTATATAGGGTCTTGAGTTGAGGCTCAGTGGAAATCTACCCGATACTGCTGTTAAACAGGGCTTTTTGTCGCACCCGATTTAGTGGTCGTATTTCGACTTGGTTGAAACTAGAACTTTTCAAGGGATTAGTGAGGGTGTTTCTAATTTTTTTTTCAACCTTACCGAGTCATTATAAAATTCCCTCATTAATTAACCAGTCCAAAAGTTAACGGACAGTTAAATCAAAACGGGGCTTATTAACGGAAAAAGGGGTTAAAAATGACCGAATAAATTTTGGGTTGTTACATTATATATCATGTGTACATATGTAGACATAAAAGTTTTCCTTAGTCAGTTCAGTACCTTAGGGTAGCAAAGGCATACTTCAGGTTATACACGTACATTACTAGTAACTATAATAGGTATAGTTCGGAGATATTATTTACCATTCCAAGTACAAGGAATCACACAAGAGTCAGTTCATTCATGAGTCTATACAATACATTACATGCTACATGAATACGTTTACATAGATGTGCTTACATGAATACGTTTACATAGATACGCTTACATGAATCCTCTTACATGGATACTTTTACCTAGATACTATATGATGAGATACTATTACATATTATACATGTAGATTAGATCTATCTATCCTAGTACAAATGGATACTTTGCATGGCTAACCATTCCTATAACCTCTGTTAGCTACAGAGGTAAATGCACATCTACGGATGTCTACGATTGATACCATTATATTTATACTTTAAGGGACTGACTATTCCTACACCTAGCTGTTAGCAACAGATGTAAATGTACATCTTCGGATGACTACAGTTAATACCATTCGGTAATTCCTATGTCGTGTTTATCCTAGTACCAAAGGATAATATTTAAGTTATTAGTTCATTTCCTTTACTTTGTGATACATTCGCACAAACAACGAGGTAGACTAATACTTATATAATTATATTACTACCATTATTTTGTGACACGTTTACATAATCGATGAGGTAGACTATAGTTTTATAACAATAGTTAAACAGGGAGAGGCCGTCACATTTACAGTGATGCGTACTTTCAAAATAGTTAGGCCTTGGTAGAAGACTACTCTTTATACTAATAGAAATCATAGTGATTTGCTAGGGTGTTCAAACGTTTTCAACTAATTTCAAACAGTTCATACTTATACATACTTTTTCCAAATGTTTACAAGTCTTTACTTTCCATTTTTACAAATCAAAGACACATTAATACTTATGAATTCACCAGCTTTATTGTTGATACTCGCTTTCAAAATACTTGTATTCTCAGGTCACAAATAGACAGGTACGACGAAACCTGTGAAGACGGAGAAATCAAGACTCCTCTTTTATTTTGATTGTTCATTATGTTGTCTTATACTATGAAATAACACACTTGTAATTAAAATTATACTATTAATGCAATGGATGTTGTTGTTGCTTGTTTACTACTTTGCATTGTTGTGATACATTACATGATGTCCTCCGCCCCAGAACGTTTCCGCTATTCTCGGTTTTGGGGTGTGACAGAAGCATACTACATACATGTTACGGATGTTCACCAAGAAGTAGGATGGTTTATGCAGTTTACTTATTTTAAACCCCCTTTGATTGATAAGTAACCAATTTTAGACATCAATAATCAACACAGACTAAGAAGATTGAATAGTTAATTCATCAAATGTTTTGTTTTTCGTTCTTGAACTTGAAGGCACTTGGATTTACCAATTATGGATAACAATCATTGATAAAGATTGTGAAGATTCAATTGCTAATTCATCAAATCTTCTTATTCTTTCTTGAACTTGGATTCAATAGTTAGAGATAGAAATCATGATAGAGATTAAGAAGGTTAAATTGTTAATGGAAGCTAATGTGTTGCTTTGTATATGGCAGGAGACATTTGTTCCTATAAATCCATCTTGGAAGTTTGTATTGTACTCTGAAGATCTCAAACCAAGCATTTAAAGGTTAATGTTGTAGTTAGCTTTGTTGCAGAATAATAAGCCAAATGCTAATGGAATGCCATTGGCCATATATGTCCCTTTGTAGCATACTTAAGAGTATAATTTCATACATGTAATATTCATTTTGGGTATGAGTGAAAAACATTAATTTACCAAGATTATTAAAACACCCACTTCCTACACCGATAATCGTCGTTCTTTTCATTCGTCTAACTTCTGTCTTTCGATTGTGTGTTCACCGCTGATTCCTCTATCTACTAATTGATGTTTCGTTGCAGGAGATTTGTCGATGAATAAACTTCAAGGTACTATACCTTTTTTTATTTGATTTTCAGTGCATTGTTCACTCCATTTTTACGTTTTCCCAATTGGTTTGTCCTTTTGAAGAACAGAGAAACCTGTCATATTTCTATTTGGTATAAGCTCTCATTTCCCTAGCTATTACCACTTTCATTTGATTGATTATTTTTTATTGTCTTCTATTTAGGTGTGAGTATGGGTGTTGTGTATATCGCTACCTATTCTTTTTTTTTCTTTTGATGTATACTCAATTTTTCATATTTTGGACTACACTTGCAACAACTGTTGTTTTGCTTCAGCTTTGAACGGTGATTCCAGAATTTGTTAGTAATTGGTTAAATTTTTACTCCAAACATGTTAGCTGTAATTTTCATATGGTAATCATCATTTTTGATTCATGTGCCTATAAACGATTCGAATTTTTTAATATCCCCATAACCTTCAGTTTTTTTTTCTAACTTTTCAGCTAACAAGTTGCTAATCGGGCTTCATATGTGGATAATACGAAGTTTTAATAGATGGTTATTTGATTTGTGCAAAAGGGATATTTACTCCAGATTACACAAAGGTAAGAGTTCAATATTTTAGTTTGCTGTTACAAAGTAATAAACATCAAATTCTTACACACAATCATTTCAATCAAATATTTAATCATCCAAATAAATTTTATTTTTGTTGGTTTATAATCAAGAAAACATTTTGACCTAATTTGTAGTGTTGGTTTGTGAAATCTGGTACTTTTATGAAATGTTGAACATGATTGAAGATGTTATGTTGCTTTATTTGCTTTCCATTGATATGGATTTTTGAAGAACATTGAGTTTTTATACAAAAAGATTCAGAGTTGTATATTTGTTCTTCGGTATTTCAGAAGAATTATACTATCTTGAAGGAAGATGACATGGCATAAATATATTGTTATCTGACCTTCATAAATTTTGTGCATGTTTATTTTAATCCCACAACTGTAAAGATGCGAAGCAATTTGAAGGTAATTTTGTATGTCTCATTGTTCTTAATATCTTAAGATTTTTAGACCAAACTGCCCCTGCATATTGTTTTTAAACTTTAAAAAAATCGTTTTGAACAGTTTTAGACGAAACTGCCACTGCATACTAATATTATAGTTAAAATTTTATTTACTTTAACAGTTTTGGATGAAAATGCCCTTGCATAATGTTTTTCTGCTTACAAAAATCTAAGTTTAATAATTTTAGATGACACATGACTCTTGCGTATTGTTTGTATGGTAAATCTATTTTTGATTTCAACAGTTTTGAACTCAGATTGATGTTGAATATATTTAAGTAGTAAATTGAGTAAATAGCGATCTACTTTGCATTTTGTTTTCATTCCTTTACCAAAAAACAAAGTACATAGTCATTTTTGGCTTTTCCATCTTTAGGTGTTATATGCAATAGATAGCAACCAACTTTGACTTTACACATTTTTTCCATTTTTTAGTAATTTCTTTTATTTTTTTTTTCAAAAACCAAACTACATTGCTATTAGGTGCATTTTCCATTTTTACGAGTAAAATGACCTAAATGGCAACATACTTTCAGTTTATATGTATTTTTTTTCCATTTTTACAAGTGAAATGCCCCAAGTGGATTCTCATTTAGGAATGAAGAACCATGGATACACCACCTGTCGGATTTAATCTCCGATTTCACAACTTCACTATTCTTTAAGGTAACTTCTATACGGAAAATGCACCTAATAGCAATGTACTTTGTGGAAATGCCTCAGAGAGATAACATCATATTATTTTCTATCTGTTTGTATTTTTCTATTTTTACAGGTGAGACTTCCTTTTTAATTCCTGCTTTGTTGCTAATTGCCATTCTTTTTAGTTGCAAGAAAAGGGCATAGCGTTTACTAGATATTTTAAATTGTTTTCTGGTACTCCACAGGTTGCCAATGTTTGATTGGATTGTAATAAAAATTTGAATAAAAAATAATTTTTGGATGACAAAATGAAAAAAATATAAAGATTTTCATATTCCATTAAATTCCTTGTGCGATGCAATTTACCTTTTGATTACTAAATGGACAAATTTTAGATTATATTTGTAACAGCCCAAAATCCAGGTATTCTTCTTTTGGCCTTGCATCTTGGTTAAGTTGTTAATTTAGGCATTTCATGGTATGCGAGTACGCTGGGCGTACAAGGTGTACGATGCGCGTACTCGCGCCTCATTTTGGACGCGTTCACCCTCAGGTACGCGGGGCGTACCCAAGGTTACGCCCGGCGTAACTTATACAGATCTAAAACCCTAATTTCCTTTGGAGGGCTATAAAAGGAATGTGTGGCTGGACTTCTTAGCCACCATCCCTCAGAGTGAAACCCTAAAAAGTGTGTGCATTCGTTCTTTAGCCTTTGTGTGTCTATTCTAAGCTTGGTGGTGCCATTCCAAGGTTGCAAAGGAGAAGAAGAGCTCATTGGAAAGGCTAGAAGTGGTGCTCAAGTGTAGATCTGAGCTTTGCAAGGGTTAAAGCTTCATTATCAGGTAAAAAGTTCGGATCTTGTCACTTGGTTCATGTTATATGCTTAAGGTATCATTTTCTAGGGTTTAAGTCCCAAAGGTGGAGACTTTTGTGCAAATGGCCTCCACAAGCTTAGATACTTCATATTTCTGATCTATTGGAGTTGTAGACTCATAAAAATGGCATCTTGGACGTGGATATTGCACCATGCATGAGATCTAGGTCCTTGAGTTGGAATAGAATGTTGTTATGTGATGTTGGAGCCTTTACAGCCATGCCAAGGGTTAAAGGTCTCGACTTTATGTGTATAGACACACTAAAAGAGTCGGATCTAGAAGTTGGAGTAATGGCTTAACCGATTAAGACCAGAAATGACGAGTGTTGGATTCTGATGGTTACGCTGGGCGTAACTTCCAGTACGCGCAGCGTACTGGGTGGAGACCCCGATCCAGGGGATTGGCGATGTACGCCCCGCGTACATCTAGCAGTGCGCCCCGCGTACACTCAGGGTTGACTTCTGTTGACTTTTAGGGTTTTGGTCAACATGAGGACTTTAGGTCAAGGAAGGGTAAAATGGTCTTTTACCCTCTGAGGAATGATGACAAGAGGTAAAGTTTTAGTGGTGGAAGTCTTTGAGTATTAAATGATATTTTATGTTTAGGTGAGGTTGAGTCGTCGTTGGGATTCGGTGATAGCGAGGATGCGAGATCTTAGACTTTCCACGAGGTGAGTCTTTTCACTATACTGTACCCGGAAGGGTTTGACTGTGTGACTGGAATGTCGGATATGATATGAGATATGTGTATTATGTGTGATAAGTTAATCGTTATATGTGCCATGTATGGTATGCTTGATATGGGCCGGAAGGCGTTGTGATGTGGACCAGAAGGTTGATGTGGGTAGGACCGGAAGGTTTACCTAGTCGGGACGGAAGTCTCCTGAGACACATGGATCGGAAGGTCAGGGCCTGGAAAGGCGTATGTGCGTAAGTTGTATTTTGGGGAACTCACTAAGCATTTATGCTTACAGTTGTTGTGTTATGTGTTTCAAGTACTAGCGAGGACCGTGGGAAGGCGCCGGCGTGATCGTACACATTGTCGGGGAAAAACTATTTTATGATCATTGGGATGTATTCTATTTTGATAATATTGTTCATGTTTGAATTTGAAATATTAATCGATGTTTTTGGATGTTTACAAAAATGAAAATTTGATTTTAATATTTACGTCGTTACAATATTTTAGACAAAAATATTCACTACCTTAATTTTTATTTCGTTGATTTCAGTCAAGGATGTCCCGTTTTGCAAACACATGGTGAATAAAACAAAAGAAAAAGATCAAAGAGTTCATCAACCAGAAGGTTAATTCCAAACCTTCAACCCAGCCTTAAGAGTTGAAAAAAAATGGTTTTTAGTAGTTGATGCTACAGCATAATCAAGAAACATGGGTTTGTTACTTGTAAAGAAACTCAGAAAAATCCCTTCTTGCAAATAGTAAATTACATAGAAATTAATATGGATTCATTGTATTTCGAGTTTATAGTTTATGGTGTAGTAATTTGTGACATTTGGTTCTATAAACAGGTCCTAATTGCAAAGTTTTTTTTTGGTTAAAATCAAATGCAAAAATTTTTCGATAAAAAGTTCTATAAACTGCCCCTACATATTGTTCTTATAATTAGAAAATTTTTATTCTAACATTTTTGGACCAAAATGACCCTGCATATTTTTTCTATACGTAAAAAAAAATTTGATTTTAAGTTTTTTGAACCAAACTGCCCCTATATATTAGTTTTTTAAAAATTTGTTGCATCCGACCCCCACAACGCGGAAGCTCCCCACCTAGTTTTAGAAAATAAAGAGCACTAAATGAAAATTGATAAAATGTATTAAAAACCAAATTGAAGGTCTTGACTCTTGACAAATGAAGTAACGTTCGTGTGAATGAAGTAACGTTTCGTTATATAGAATTTTAATAAGGTAATTCTAACCACACGACTTGAATTCCAAATGCACAAATTTTTTATTGAATCGATATATATCACTGGAAATTTTGACAATTTTTAATATATTAAACTAAAAAAATGTTACTTTTCAATTTTCATTAAATGCCCTTATATTTATATTTGATTTTAAAATCATTTGAGGTTTATTTATTTATTTTTATTTTATTATTATTATTATTTTTAACAAATAGGTATCACGTTCAAAAACATAAAATAAATAAATAAATAAAGGTATCATATATTCAATGTTTTTCTTTTTGTAACTACCGCCAAAAAAAAAAGTCCATGTATGACTTTTGGGTGATACACATGAAACGTGCTCACATTTTTTCTAGGATACATGGGTGGTCCATATAAAAATAGAGTCGGATAGAGTAACCTACCACAATATTATGTTATTAAACAAATCAAATAATACATGTTAATGCTTTATAAACCCAATCAAATATTTTAAATATTTATTTTATTTTGAGATCTACAAAATTTATTATTAGAATCTCTTAACTTTTTTTTTTCTTTCTGTTTATTAGAAAAGTTGACTACTAATCGGTCTAAGACTCTAAGTGACTAGCAACTAATTTGACGGGCTATCAAACGATGACTTGTCACGTGATATTATCTGAATTATTTAATTTATAAACCATGTATTTTATAGACCCAAATAATTATTTAACATATGCACTTCATTCTATCATATTTTTTATTAAAACTATATTGACAAAACTGTAAAATCGGTGCCTATGGTTTTCAAAAAATATTAGATAAAATCCAAAAAGTTTTCAATTTATATAAAATCTCTAAAATCAAAAACTTTTGGTGGTTTTAATCAGTGTTGCAGAAATCGGCACTGACGGTCGATTAATCGGCGATTAATCGTTTGACGGCTTCGAACTGATTACGATTAGGGTGTTTGGCGGAAATTGCTCAAAATCGGTCAAACTCGGGCTTGACGGTCATTGGCTTCCTTGGCGATCCTCATAGTCATACGCGGGAAATATTTAAAAAATTCAAAAAAAAAAAATTCAAATATTATACCAAAATTTTAAAATTTTTAAGCTTACAAATTTTAAAATATTATACTAAAATTTTAAAATTTTCAAAATTTTAAAATTTAAAATTTCCAAATACGTAATTTATTTAGGAAATATTAATTTTTTTAAATAATTTTATTAATAATTTATGGTCCCCGATTAATCCCCACTGAGTCTGATTAATCGTTTATCGTCACTCAACCGTCGAACAATTTTTACAACATTGGTTTTAATCATTGAAAGACTTGAAATCACTTTTATGCCCTTTTAATTTTTCTTTATTTAATTTAATTGATTTATAAATTTAAAAAAAAAAAAAAGAAATGAAAGAAATACGCCCTACAACACCCAAACTCATCATATATCTCTCTCTCTCTCTAAAAATTCATTAGCGTCAATTACTCTTCATTCTCACCTACCTTTCCCATCGAGAAGCCCTAACGTCGCCGTCTTGATGTCGCTGCCGACTGCCTAGATTTCTTGTCGCCCCTCAACACCGATAAGTATTTTCTCATCACCTCTATTCCCCATCTCCTTCTTGAACCAATGGATTCACGTCTTGAAGATTGAAACCTGCCATCACAAAACCCCGAAGGTAGAACCCCATTGTAACATCCATAAAAATCATGCAAAATTAAAACCTTTTAAATCATTCAAAAACCAACAGTTATTACAAATTTATTTTCAAAATGGTTTTATATCAGAATATCCCAGAAACAAAGTCATAAAATACAAGGAGGTGCACGATCACGCCTTTGCCTTCCTGCAATCATCCGAAGTACCTGAAACAAAATCCAAAACTGTAAGCCCGAAGCTTATTGATTTCCCCCAAAACATCGATACCTATAGCACATATACAAATTAAAGCATGTAATGACTCCACAACTCTACAAACTGGATTATCGGCGAGCCTACAGTTTGAGTCTGACTTGTCTTTCGGGCCCACAACTTACATCTGGCTTGCCCACAACATAAGTCTGGATTGATCTCGAGCCAACAACTTATGATTGGCTTGATCCCTCAGTCCTTGGACTGGAATACGAAAGATTAGCCCATAGTACGAGTCTGGCATGCCCCGCCAGCCTTCGACTCATATCTGGAATGCTCAGGAGTCCTCAGTATGAGTCTAGCTTGCCCTGCCCGACCCTCAGCTCATATCTGGCATACTCCAGGGTTTTTGGCTACCGCACTAAGCAGTACAACCTAAACCCATCCCACACAACATGTCGACATATAATAGCTAAATGCACATACAGATAATCAGACAGTAACGCATGTAATCCTATTAATCTACCAAACTGGCATAGCAAACTAGCATGCATAACTAAATCTTACTCAACATATCACCAACTACTAGGATATCAGATCCAATGGGCCGACCTTGGTGCCTTCAACCCCTAAGTATAGTAAGGACAACTCACCTCGTAAGTCGCTCGAGTTGATAAATGTCAAACTCCCCAAATACAACTCCAAACTCAACTACCTATATCCACCAATGATTCACTTTCATAAATTCCCAAATCACTAAAATACCACTAGAAGTCAAACTGGTCAACCCTTGGTCAAAGTCAAAGTCAACAGTGTTACAACCAGGAAATTCGATTCCTTGTAAACATTTAACAATGATAACAAATGTGAACCAACAATGTGAAAGCATGTAGGATGCTTATTCAATAACAATAGAATTTCAATCAAACACTTCATACTGCAAAAAGTCAACAAATAATTGAAAACCCTAGAAATCCCGGTTTAAGTCCATCCTGGACTAGGATTTCCTTATTGGGCCCAATAGGCCAATAAGCTTCCAATTTGACTATCTTTGGCTTAGAACTCTTAAATGGGCTCTAATTGGACCCACTTTCATTTATTTTAACATTTTGGGTCATATTGGGCCTAGAATGAAATAAAATACTTTAATGGGCCTTAATGGACCATAACAAATCCAATTAACCTAAATGGGCCATAAAATTTATTCTCTTTGACAAATTGGGCTGTGAGGCACCCTAGGAGCCTAATGGGCCGAAAAAAAAACAATCAATATGGTCACATGATTTGGATTTAAGCACCAAAGGCTCAACAATTCTTTTTTTTTCTTCCTTTCTCTCAGCCCATATATATATATATATATATATATATATATATATATATATATATATATATATATATATATACATATATATATATATATATATATATATATATATATATATATATATATATATACTAGCAGCGTACCCGCGCAAAGCGGCGAGGTGTGTAAATTTTTTCGGTGATATGTTTCCTTTACAAAAATGTTATGTTACAAAAGAAAGTACATGTCGAAGACAAAATAATCAAACTATGGTGTTATTTGGGAGATGAAGTCATTTTTTATTTCTAGACGGTGGGCTTTATAGCTGACGAGGGAACAAAGAGGTATCTGCGATTGGAGGGATATTTAAATTAACATGCTAAATTTAAGGATATCGAAAAGGGTTCAAAATTTGAATGAATCCGGGATTTGAGGGAACCATATCAAATTGCTGAGAAATATAAGGAGATTTGATGATAAATATTTGAATTCAAAATGTGGTTAAAATTTAATATTATTTTATTAATGGCTAGTTGTACTATCAGCTTCATCATTTGGACGTCTTAAAAAAATATTATTATTATAATCAATCTATTTTTAGAAATAGTTAGATTTCTTTTATAAGATAGTAAAGATATATATATATATATATATATATATATATATATATATATATATATATATATATATATATATATATATATATATAAAGAGAAAAGAAATGGAAGTTGAATTTTGCTATGCCACCTCATTATTTTCTCTTGGATTTCTATGCATGTAACCCATATTTCCATGTAACCATCACTTCATTTAATCTCTCTTCCCCTCTCTCTTCTTCTCTCGGTCGAAACAAGACAAACACACACACACATCTCACTTGAACACTCTCAAAGAAACTCTCTCTTTTCTTCACCAAGTTTTCGAGATTAGGAAGCTTTTCAAGGAGATTACCCCACAAATTCATCATCTAAGGTAAGATCATGCTTAAATCTATGATCTAACTCACTTCTTTTCATCAAAAATCACCTCTTAATCCATTCAAATTCATGATCTTGCATCTTAGAACCCTCTAAGTTCGAGGTCCATCCAAGAAACTTGCTAGGGCCGAAAATAGCAACAAACTCTTCTCTTTTCTTCTTCAAATCGAAAACAACAAGCAAAGGTGAGTTTCATACCCCTTTCTTTTCGGTTTTTATAAGTTTTATAGGGGATAATACAAGAAAATGTGCAGATCTATGTGTATATGTATGGTATGTGTGATTTGATGCATGTATGTGTGTGATTTCATGTGTTTTGTGATGAATATGTTACCAAAAAGGGTGTAAACCCGAGATCTATGACGTGAGAAAGGAAACAAACATAATCTAAGCTATCATTCACTAAACAAGTCAAGAATAATAACTTATAAGGTCATGATGAACATGTTCTAACATAAAACCCATTTTTGGGTTTAAATTGTCAAAAATACAAAACTAAGGGTACAAATCAACAAGTCACGGTTTCTTGAAGGTTAAAAGGGTCAAAACAGTTCCTATAAATATTTTTCTAAACATTAGAAATTACAAGGGACTTAAAATGTAAATTTTTAGCTTAATGGGCTAATTTTGGGCTTTTCGGCCCAATAAGCCTCAAAATGCAAGAAATGATAAATTTTAGGGGCTGAAATGTGACTTTCTGTAAAACAAGGGGTAATTAGCATGACAAAATCATTTTATGGGTCAAAAATGCTTTTCACTATCAAAAGGGACCAAAAATGTAAAGTTTTTAGATTTTGGGCCAAAAGTGTAAAAGTTGCAAAAAAATGAGTTCCTAACCGTGAAACACTATTTTAAAGGGGCTGAAGCTGTCAACAAAATAAGTTTTGTGTTAAAATCGTGTTTTCATCAAATTAATAATACAAAAGTGTCAAGAAAAGGGTTTTAAGGACTAAAAATGAAATTATTTTATATAAAAAGGACCAAAAGTGTTATTTTTATAAAAGAAGGGTAGTGAAAAAGGTCAAATTCCACTTTCAAACAATTTAATTCATTAATACAAAATACAAGATCCATGACTACCGACGAAACGGAAAACAAATACACTCTCAATAACAAATATCGTTACAAAACGAATTGATTCAGTCTCGAATTAATAACAGAACAAAATCGTTAAACCAAAGCGATTCAATAAACACACGATAACTATGATGAGCTAACATACAAACTTTGGGCTTGGAAGTTTCAAATCATGTTTGTTGGGCCTTGCTAGCCCATTAACATGATCTTTGGACCCAAAGGGAATATGCTTACGTGTTATTGGGCCTCCTATGACCCAATTCCATGTAAAAGGACTTTCAATAGCTCTAATGTGCTATTGGGACCTAGTGGCCCATTAGTACTACTAGTGAGGTCGAGAAGTCAAATGCGAGTTGGGCCAAGTGTCTTTCGCATTCCCAATAGCCTTAAATAACTCACGGAAATAACGGGACTTCGTACTCCCCTTTCTCCTCGGTTGTTGGGCTTATGAGAAATCCAGTAAACAGATTCAGGGCGTTAAGCAAGAGTAATCATGGTGGTTGGATTAAGTGATTAGTAACGGGCGACGCCTTTAAGGATTGTTTGTAACCTGTAGTTATAAACTAGTCATCTTTATGCGAGATTATAACGACTCACAAACCCTAATTAATCCAACGCTACCCGAGAAATCAAAATCATTCGTCGTAACTGTTGGATTAGTGTCTAAGCCCGTAACCATATTTGGTAAATAATTAACCCGGTTATGCATGATCCTTTTGGGTTGCCTTCACTAAAGCAACTTGAATGGAGAAATAAATAGAGAAAGAGGTTATTATGATTTATTAATATGTTATAAGAATAATATATTAAAGGAGAAATCATATTTGTTTAATTAATATTAGTCAATAATTAATTATGAATTAATTTTGTCATCAAGTGTAATTAATTAAACTAGAGGAGCTGAATTGTAATTATGTGATAGTTGCAAAATAAGGCAATGGTTATCCTTGGAGAAGGGTGGACGAATTCAAGGGATTGGATATCCTTGAAATCGTCCATATGGTCCAAGAGATAAGGGTTATCAAGGCTTATCTTATGGTTGCGTGGTGGGCAAATAACTAGATAAGGATAAGGACTGAAACCCTAATCCTAACCCTATATAAAGACCCCTAGGCCTTGAGAAATCGGACCACCTATTCCTAAGAGATCCCTAGGCCGATTTCTACATCTCCTCTTCTCTCTCTCTATAGCCTCTCCAATTGCTTGTGGTGTTTGTGAGCCATTAGAGGCACTACACTTGTGGTGCTTGCTTTCAAGACTTAGGGTTTGAAGATTTGAGTCGTTATTACAATATAACAACAAGAGGTATGTAATCTAACCTTATATGTGAATTTCAAAAATAGCAACGTACTTTAGGGTTTTATTGATGTGTTCATAAAGTTGTATATCTAATAGTGAAAACATAGATCCAAATCTAGGGTTGCATGCACACATAGGATTGTTTGTATAAAACCCATTAGTGGTATCAGAGCCTTTGGTTAACTTGTTTTCAATTAGTATTATTCAATTGTATGAACTTGACAAATTAGGGTTTATTGCCTATAAACCCTAGGAGGCTAAAGATATCGAGATTAGGGTTTCCTAACCCTAATTTGCGAAAATCTTGATGGGTTTTTTTTTTTTTTTTTGAATCCTTTCCTTTTATCTCAAGATTTCGAGTTCTAGGGTTTGCAAACCCTTAGATTTCGAGATTTGCCTCCTTCCCCAAGATAAGATCCTAAATTTGAGGGATTTGGATAATCTCATATCTTGTAATTATCTCTTAATTGTTAAATATGGTAATTAAAGATTTTGAATTATCCCCTCCCATTATTTTTGAAATTTAGAGGGATAAAAGGGATTAGGATAATTTGATTTATTAATTGGTAATTATCCTTTAAGATTTAATAATCCCTTAATAATTTGAATTAATAATCTAATTGGAAATAATTATTAAATCAAGAGTTTTAATGTTTAAAATTTTAATTTGAATTGTATTAAATTTCGAAAATTTTAAATTGAAGATTAAAAGCCTAGTATTTTGAAATGTTTAAAATACAACCTATACTATTATATTATTACAAGCTTAATATATATATATATATATATATATATATATATATATATATATATATATATATATATATATATATATATATATATTGAAGGGCCATGAAATGGTTTGGGCTAGGCTTTGTGTGTAAATTGTTTTGATTATGTGTCTGTATCTTAATTTCTAATGTTTATGATGTTTAGGGCGTTTACGGCCGTAAACTTGTTTACGGCCGTAAACATGTTTACGGCAGTAAACCCTGTTTGCGGTCTAGTTTAGTATAAATAGTATCAGTGTTAGTCTTTTGGGGGTGTTGCCACTCTGTTTACGGTCTCTATTGATTTGTATCTGACGATTTTGATATTCAATCGTGTGCAAGCTCTTTTGGTTTATCTTTTTGTGTTATTTCAGTCATATGTTTGTTTGATTACTAGTTTTAGATCCTTATTTGGACCTAACAATTGGTATCAGAGCAGTAAACTGGTATCAAACTCATCTGATCGAGATTTTGGACGTTCAAGGAGTTTACTGTTGACCGTAAACACCATTCGAGAAACCATAATCAGTTAAAACACCATCACCGTAAACATTTTCAAAGAACAATAAACTATAAATACTCAAACACCATAAATTGGTTTGACCGTAAACTCCAAAACAACAAACACTCACCGTAAACTCAGTTTACGGCCGCAAACATAGTTTACGGCCGCAAACTCTTGATTTGCCATACCAACCGTAAACTCTTTTGGAACTGTTAAAACACTTTAATTTTAAAATGGATTCTCAAGCTCACTTTCATGAACTTGATGTTGTTATGGAAACTACTACTCGCATTCTGATGTTGATGTCTGCTGAAGGATTTCCCGAATGGAAATATAGAATTGAGAAGTACATCAAGATGAAAGATTTCAAGATCTGGAGAAGCATACTTAGAGGTCCAGTTAGGGTGACCATGACTGTTGGAGGTCAGTTGATTGACAAGGCCATTGAAAACTACACTGATGAAGAATTTGAACTGGTCGAAGAACAGGAAAGAGCTTTAGCTACATTAACCATGGCACTATCTCCTGACATTGCTCAAGACTTTCGCGAATACACTTCAGCCAAGGCTCTTTGGGAAGCTCTTATTGAGGTCTATGAAGGGAATGAAGATATGAAAGAAAGTAGGCAGGACATGCTAAGACAAAAGTTTAACATGTTCAACTACATTCCAGGAGAAACTCTTGAGGCTCAACTGCAAAGATTCACTGCTCTCACAACTGACATTAACATTTCTGGGATTTTCTTAACCAAGTCAAAAATCAACAAGAAACTGTTGAATGCACTTCCTCGATCATGGGACATGAATGTGGCTGTGATTAAGAAAACCAAGGATTTGAATCGTCTCACTCTTGCATAAATTATGGCTGTCATCAAAGCCTGTGACATTGATGACAAACAGAGAGAAATCAATCATATGAATTCATATTCTACTTCAAACCTTGGTACTACATCCAACAATGCTGCTCTGTCATCCTTCATGACTCACTCAAGTCACGCTTTCCTAATTCAACAACCTCAGAGTCAAACCCTCAATGCCACAACATTGATTCCACCACATCAAGTTCCAAGTGTATCAGTTCAACAAACCGTACCGGTTTCCAATGTGTCAACCAAAGCCTCATCTTCCAACACCAAAGAATCCGATGAAAATCTGGCTCTAGTCACTAGGCTAGTCAACTGTTACAATGCCTTTGTAGCTGGAGATCTTCCACCGCAACTATCTTTTGCTGACCTGGACCAGATACATCCTGAAGACGTGGAGGAAATGGACATCAATTGGCAAATTGCTATGGCTGTCTTCAGAGCCAAACAGTTCGCCAAGAAAACAGGGAAAACAACTGGGCTATGAATGCTGACAAAAAGATGGGTTTCAACAAAAGCATGCTGAGATGTTTCAACTGTCACGAGCCAGGTCACTTTGCTCGTGATTGTCCAAAGCTAGATCGTAGAGTCAACAACAACCGACAGGTGGTTGCAATGGGAAATAACCGTATGGGAGCTACAACTAATGGAGAGACAGCTATGGCTGCTCAATCATTTGACTGGGAGGATCAGATTCAAGCTTTAAACATCTCAGGGCCAGAGAATGCTCACTTGGTTCAAATTTTTGATGCTGCTTCAAAGAACAACGATGCTGATCCAGAAGCTGAAATGATGGAGTTGCAGCTTGCCCTGATGGTTTCCACCTCCTCCGAATCCAAGAAAAATGAGGTAATCCTACCTTCTTGTTCTTTTGCTTGCAAGGAATATGTTACACTTCATCAAAATGAAGTTCAAACCTTACGTAGGCAAGTAGAAGATCTTAAATATGAGGGTTATCAACTTAGGAAGGGACAGAAACCACTTAAAGCTCAACTAGAGGTCAAAATAAAAGACTTTAGAAAAATACAAACAGAATTCAGTGAAAAATTTGAAATTTATGATTATACTAAGAGACAACTAGATAGTGTGACCAAAGAACTTGATGAATTGAAAATTAAAACTGGAAAAAATAATGTTAGTTTCAAAAATTACTCTGCTTCCAGTAAAACAGTTGAGTCTTTATGCGAAACACAAATGAAATTCAAAGAAAATGAAAGTAAAAGCCTAGGGTATGATTGTGTTCCACCACCTTTTAATCATAATTACACATCATTCCCTTTGACACAAAACGAAACTGACAGGGAGTCACATCTTCGATATGGCAAACCAACCAGTTTTGTTTCAAGAGGTTTTATTAACATTGAAAGTACTAATGTTTCTACTTCCTCTGCAGATCCACTCTTAGATCAGGTCAAGTGTGAAGCTGGAGAATCTATCTCTGTTATTAATTCTAATTTTTCTAGTGTGAACAAATTTGAGTGTGTTAAGATTGAAAAAGTTCCTTGTGTTAGCACATTGTCTGATACTGTTGAATTTAACTTTTTTGATATGTTTGATGAACTGTTTGGTAATTCTGATGATTGTGAATTTCATGAAGAATCATCAACTCCACAAATCAAAACGACTGAGACACCTTCACTTATCTCACAATCTTCCTCTCATGCATGTTCTCCTGAGAAAAGTAAGAGTGTCTGTAAAGAAAATAAACTTGAAAAATGCAATATCAATTCAAACAATAAACAGATTTGCTTTAATTGTGATGTTGGTGGACATATAGCTCGGAATTGTCAAAACAGAATGTTTATGCATTATTTGTCATTAATAAGTGAAAATGAGTCTCGAGGAAGGTCTTTAACTAGAAAATCCTCAAGGTCTCATTCTCAAAATAATAATGGGAAGGGAGATAAAAACAAAACAAGGGCTAGTTTACACAAGAATAAGAATGTTGTCAAAAATAATAAGCATTTTCAAAAATCGAACAAGGCTGCTTCAAAATCGGTTTCTTCAAAAGGTAGCACTGGATCCTCTAACATCACTGGTAGAAAATCCAAATGCTCATACCAATCTGTTAAGAAACCCATTTCAAATCCAGCTGACTTTTTGACAAAACCTAATTTTCAATGGAAGCCCAAATCTCTTTCCAGTTCATCCCTGATGTTTTCTGAAGAAAATACAAATAAAGATCAGAATTTGAAAAAGATTAAAAGGGATTCAAAGAAACCATGTAGGAAACCCAGGTTTGTGATGACCTGGGTTCCTAAATCTAAATAATTCCGCTCATTTTGCAGGGGAAGTTGCGGAGGAATATCGTCCGTCCATGGTACGTCGATAGCGGCTGCTCCCGGCATATAATTGGAGACATCTCCCAGTTGAGAGAAATTCAAACTTTTAATGGGGGTTATGTTTCCTTTGCGGCCGGAGATGGTGGAAAAATCACACAGCGTGGAATTGTTTCAAATGGAGTGCTGAGCTTCGAAAATGTCAACTTTGCACACGAGTTAAAGCACAGTTTGTTGAGTGTCTCTCATATATGTGACAAAGGCTATTCAACCCATTTTACTGATAAGGAGTGTTTGATTCTCAAGCCTGGCATCGTCATTCCAGAGGAATGGATTCTAGTTAAATCGAAAAGGGACGGAAATGCATACATCATTGACATGAACAATAACCTACCTGATCAAGTCACTTGTCTATTCTCAAAGGTTTCCGAACACAATGCTATGCTATGGCATCGAAGACTTGGTCATGCTAATACGAAAAACCTGAATCGTCTTGCGAAAAACGAAATGGTCCGAGGCCTTCGTGTCAGAGACTTTATTACTTTTGAAAAATATGTTTCATGTGCCCAAGGCAAACATCATCGGAAACCACATTTTCCCAAGCAAACCAACTCAATTAGTCATGTTCTCCAATTATTGCATATGGACTTGTTTGGTCCGGTCAACGTCCTGAGCATCAACACAAGCTCATACTGTCTTGTTGTGATTGATGACTACTCTAGATTTACTTGGGTCTTCTTCTTATCCAACAAAGCAGGGGTTGCTGATCTGATAAAAAGGTTTGTTGTGATGATTGAGAAGCAAACCAGCAATCAAGTGAAGACGCTTCGAACTGATAACAGAACTGAATTCAAGAATGCTACTCTTGATCATTTTTGCGCGGAAAAGGGGATTGTGCGGCAATATAGCTCTGCTCACACACCACAACAAAATGGTGTTGTTGAAAGAAGGAATAGAACATTGAAAGACGCCGCAAGGACAATGCTTTGTGATTCCAAACTTCCTGTCTTCTTTTGGGCCGAGGCGATCAACACTGCTTGCTACGTGCAAAATCGTGTCTTAATCAACAAAGCTCAGATGAAGACACCATACGAAATTCTTTATGGACACAAACCATCTGTAGGCCATTTCCGTGTATTTGGATGCCCTTGCACCCTTCTTCACTTAGATTCCAACCCTAAATTTAATGCCAAAGCTGATGACTGTTACTTTGTGGGATATGTTGCGCACACTACATACAGGGTTTACAACAAAAGAACAAAGCAGATTGTTGAATCTTATGATGTCCGCTGGCTGGAGGAGAATGAAACTGATGCTTGAGTGGGTCCCGATTGGTTGTTTGATTACACATCCTTATTCAGATCTCTCAACGTGTTCTCAAATAATTCAAGTGGATCTTCCTCTGGTCTGAAGAATGTTCCTGTAATTGAAGATGAAGATAAAGAAGTTGTCTACAGACCCCCAACGGTTGAAAGGGAATCCTCTGCATCACTTGAGGGGGAGTTCTCTGTTCACTTTGAGGGGGAGTTCTCTGAACAACCAATTAGTCCTGTGTCTGAAATTCCATCGGAAACTCCTAATGCTGATGCTACACCTCTAATACCCATTGAGAGAGAGTTCATGACTACAGATGCTTCCGCTGACAATCCAACATTTATGGAACTCCTCTTTCCTGAAGAAATAGCAAACAAGTTTGTAGCAGATTCTTCTAATCGGACTCAACCAGCAGATGATGGAGGTTTCAATATTCACACTCTTCCTGTTTCTATCAATGAGATCAACCAAGATATACCCTCCCGGATTCAACGCGATCATCCGATCGAAAATGTCATTGGCCGGCTGGATGATGGAGACAAGACTAGGAGTCAGAGTGGGGATGTGAATGAATGTCTTTACTCTTGCTTTATCTCTCAAATAGAACCCAAAAACATTGAATTGGCTCTAAATGATTCCAGCTGGGTAGACGTAATGCATGAAGAGCTAAATCAGTTTAAAAAGCATGGGGTTTGGAAACTGGTTGAGTTACCGAAGGGCAAACGGTCTCTCGATACACGTTGGGTATATCGGAATAAGCAAGATGATTCTGGTGTAATCATTCGTAATAAAGCACGATTAGTAGTTCGTGGGTTCCGTCAGATCGAGGGTCTTGATTATACTGAGGTGTATGCTCCCGTGGCTCGTCTAGAGGCTATTCGAATTTTCCTCGCGTATGCCTCTTACAAGAATTTCACGGTCTACCAGATGGATGTCGAGACTACCTTCTTGTACGGCAAGGTCAAGGAAGAAATTTATGTTGATCAACCCCCGGGGTTTGTTGAATCAAAGTTTCCTAATCGTGTCTACAAGTTGGACAAGGCATTGTATGGGTTACATCAAGCTCCTCGAGCGTGGTATGCAACTCTAACGAAGCACTTGCTCGAACATGGCTACTCTCACGGTACCATTGATCAAACTTTATTCATTAAGCATATGGGTGATGATCAAATATTGGTTCAAATCTATGTTGACGACATCATCTTCGGGTCCACATGTCCAAAGCTGTGCAAAGAGTTTGAAAGCGTGATGAAGAAGAAGTTTGAGATGAGTTCACTAGGTGAAATGACAATGTTTCTGGGGCTTCAAGTCAATTAGGATTCAACCAGAATCCTGCAGCATCAAGCAAAGTATGTTGACGATATTCTTTAGAAGTTTGGATTTTCAGACATGAAGCCTGCTTCAACTCCCATGGCTGAAAGACCCCTGCTGACTCTAGATACTGATGGTGAATCCGTAGATCAAACACACTACAGATCGATGATTGGTTCCTTGATGTATCTCACTGCAAGTCATCCTGAAATCATGTTTGCAGTGTGTCAATGCGCTCGCTATCAGGCTAATCCTAAACTTTCACATCTTATTACTGTCAAAAGGATTTTTCGGTATATGAAAGGCAGTCCACAACTGGGTCTTTGGTATCCGAAAAAACATGAATTTGATTTATATGCTTTTGCTGACAGTAATTATGGAGGCTGCGAGCTTGATAGGAAATCAACATCAGAAGGGTGTTAGTTCCTTGGTGATAGACTGGTATCGTGGCAATGCAAGAAACAGCATACAATATCTACTTCTACAGCAGAAGCGGAATATGTTGCTGCATCGGCGTGTTGCTCTCAAGTTATCTGGATCCAACATCAGCTGTTGGGTTACGGTTTGAATTATCTAGAAACCCCAATTCATTGTGATAATGAGGCAGCTATTTAAATAACTAAAAATCCAGTCCAACATTCCAAGACCAAGCACATTGACATCAAAATTCATTTCATTAGAGATTGTTATGAGCGCTCGCTCATTCGGCTAGAACAGGTTCCCACTGCTAATAATGTGGCGGATCTATTCACCAAGCCGTTTAACAAAGCTCAATTCGATGTGCTTGTGGAATTTTTGAAAATGATTCGTTTTGAGGATTAATTTTTGTTTTAGGATAGTTTAAATTTGCGCATTTCCTTTTGTTTCTTTCCTATGCACAAATTTAGGGGGAGAAATAAAACCAAAACAAAAAAAAAATCCAAAAACATTAGAAAAACAGAAAATCCAAAAACATAAAAAATTCAGAAAAATACAAAAATATGAACTGTGTTTGAGGGAACTGGTTTGGGAAGTGATATGACAATGTGATAACAGGCAACCTGAGTCTGCATAACGTACCCGAAGTTGAAGGGTCTATGCTCTGTTTTGATGCGTCGGTAGGCATGAAATTTTTTAAAATAGACTTGACTAGGCAGAGTTGAACTTAGGAAATTTATAGACTCGACAAATCTAGACCTAGTTAGATCCGTTCAGCCTGACAATATGATGCTCGGATAGGTTGATCAGGGAGATATATATGGGAATCCAATCGTCACATTAAATGAAACCGTACTTGGAACCGTGGGTTAACATTTCCTTGATGTGCGGATTCTGTCCTTAATTCCGGTTTTGATGGAGCGACTGGTAAATTCCGATAAATTAGGTCTGTAGAATATCATTTTCTTTCTTTCCGTCTGTTAGTCATATGTTGCACCCTTTACGTGATTGGAAGAGATCCGACCTAGATTGAAACATATGCAACTCTATTTCTCTGCATGTTATATCTATGAAATACCTCTTATTTGTTAGCCATATGCTGTCTCCTTTGCGTGACTAACAATCCGACCTGGTACACAGCATCTGCAACCTTCTTTTTCTCAACTCCTCTGAAGTAATAAGTAGTAATATTCTGAATCTATCTTCTCTCCTAATGATAGTCTGCTCATCCGATGTAAGGAGTACTCTGGAAGTTCTTGATGGCTGGAGCATATCAGGAAGCGGGAAACACATTCCAGTACACTTAAAATTGAACACATACAGATTGTCTATAGATCTCGCTGCTCAATTTAGGTGGACAATAATATCCCTGGTCGTCGTCAGCTGAATGGTCCTTAAGATATAGTATCTAAGTAATTAGGATCAGATATAAATTTTAGGATCTTAAGTTCACCTGTCTTGTAACAAATAGTATGTCCTAAATAAGTCACAATTTTTCGTGTTTAAGTGGGCAACAATACCGGCGATCGACCAGACAAAGATGTGAATATGGAAGGTACTGATAAGTGGATAATGATTGTCTAAAAACTATGATCCCAACACGTTTTTATTTACTCGTATTATTTTGTTAGATTTTATTTTATTTTATTTTTTTATTTTTTTTATTGAAGTCAAATAGTATTGATTTTTTCTTTAAATTTTATTTTTATTGTTATTTTCTATTTTTATTTTTTTGTTATTTTTTTATTTTTTATTTTTATCTCATTTTTATTTTAAATCCTCAAAAGGTTTTATTTTTGAAAATTCCGAATGAATTTGGATTTGCGTAAAAACCATGTTTGCGGCAGCTGAAAAGTCAAAGGCATATATATATATATATATATATATATATATATATATATATATATTGATCTTTACCGTAGTAAACTACTTTTATTGCCCTTTCACTATACCGTAAACTGCCCATTCTCTCTTTAGTCTTCGAAAATCAAGTGCATTTTTCTCAAAAAGGATTTAGTCCACGTCAAAGGTATTCACAGGGAGTAAACTCTTAGACCGTAAACTCGGGGAGTAAACTCATACACCGTAAACCTGTAAGGAGTAAATCCTTAGACCGTAAACCCATAGACCGTAAACTCATAGGAGTAAACTCATAGGCAGTAAACTCGATCATGAACATGATACCGTAAACCTGGTTTTTGGACTTACGACCGTAAACTCGGTTTATGGTCCCTTCATCAACTTTGACCATAAACCATGTTTACGATTCATTGACCTAATTTGAGAATAATCTTTGTAAATTGTCCATTGACTATTCACTGATTTCTTTTACTTGGTTTGTTTAATACAGGAAAAATGGCATATCTCAAAACTGCCGAGATGCACAACATTGCAATTGTTTTGGATTATCCACCAGCAGCTCACAGAGATTTCATGTCTATGATGTATCGTCTCCACGAGTGCTGCCTAGCCTATGCAATTTCTGTGAATCCAGTCATTTATGAAAGCCGCATTCAAGAGTTCTGGAAAACTGCCAAATTGACTGAAAAGAATAAGGAAATGATTATTGAGGCAACTATGCAAAACTGCAAGGTCAAAATCTCAGAGCAATACATCAGAAGCACTTTGATGATCCTTGATGAGTCAGACTATCCAACCGAGGCTGCAGCTGAAGAAGTATCCTGGATTCTTGAGAGAATGGGATACGAGGGATCTTATCCCCCCACTGTGAAGAAGCTCCTACCTCCTTACTGGCGCTTTTTGGCTCACGTGTTCATTAGCTGTGTGTTAGGAAGGAGATCGGGAGCTAATGAAATTTCTATCAGGAACACTGGAGCCTTTGTCTCTCTTGCAGCTGGAAACAAATACAATTTTTCAAAGTATATCTTTGATGAATTTCTTGTGAACATTGGGGCACTGACTCGAGGATATAGAGATGCCTTCCTGATGTATCCTCGATTTATTCAGACTTTTATTGATGATCAGTTTCCTGATATCATTAAACCAGGTGATAAGCTGGACACAAAGTCCTTGGGTCCTCATACCGTTGGGCTTATTAAACACAACCGGAAGGGCAAAGTAGTGTTTCAAGGTCTGCATCCCTTGGTGAAATTTGGTGCCTTTGCTGAAATCAATGAGTCTTCTAATTCTCTAGAATCTTTTGAGAAGACTGCATCTGAGCCAACCTCTTCCGGGAAAGTGTCCTCTGAATTTATAATCAATGTTTCAGATCACGAGGACGATGAGACTCCAGCCACTGAAACTCAAGTAAATGTTGAACATGATCTACAGACTGCTAGGCTCCAAATGATCAAAATGAAGAGTCAAGAAAAGATGACAAAGCAGAAAAGAATGTTGTTCTCACGGGATTTGATCAAGATGATATCCCGATGAATTTTGATAGCAATGACACGTTGGCTGATGTAGACCTTGACAAACTGCTTGACAATGTTGATGATGTAGTTCCTGTAACTACTGAGGCAAGCGTAGAAGAAGACGTTTCCGTATCTGCTCCTTTATCTTCCAATCCAGAGGCAGAAATAGCAACTCCTATGGTGACAGTGTCAGGGATTCCTCCCCTTGACACTGGATTACCTACATCATCGCCAATGGAAAGAGATATCTCCACCACCCATGCAACCTCTCCTCCAATACGTCGAGGACTTGTTTTGAGACTCGCATCCAGAAGCTCTACAGCACAAAGTGCTACAGCTCCCCCAACAATCACACCTGCCCTAGTTTCAACTGAACCTATAAGTGAAGGTCCCAACACAGTATTTGTTGCTGGTGGTTCTTCAAGTCATGCAATTCTTTCTTCCCCAAGAGTAAGCAAAGAAGATGCCTCAGTCAGAATAGCTCATCTGTTGGCTGAGGAACAATTCTCGACACCACCTTCCCGTGGCAAGGGAATTCACATTGGAGATGAAAGTCAAAGAGATTTTTCTCCTTCACTCCAAAGCCAGATTGATGCTATCAAACAAAAGAACATTAAACTAGACCAGAGGAACATTGAGCTGGTAATCAAAGTCGCTGATCTTCAATCAGAGAACACCAAGCTCAGCATCCAATTATCTGAACTTAAATAAGAAAATGATCTGAAAACAAAGCAAATCTCTAATCTTCAAACTCAATATGGAAGTTTAGCTGCAAATTTTCTTGAATTGCAAAAGAAACTTGAGGACAGGTTTGGTGATGATTTCAAATCAACTGTTGATGCATCTCACATCGATTCCCCAGCTCCAGGTTCTCCAATAATTGATATCACCACAGATGATGCTCCCGTAGATGATGTTGCTGCCTCTTCTCAACCAATCCGATCTTCCATCATTGTTGATCGCTTTGATGTGGATCCTGAACTGGCGTCACGGGCGGCAAAGGCCAAAGGTACCAAAAGAAAGAAATCTGCTGCTCCTGAGTCAACTGAGAAAAATAAATGGTTGTTGAAAAGAAACGTAGACTTCAAGTCTCCATGGGATAGACCTCATGTCACGTTCACTGACCTAAGCACTCAAACCTTCAGAGACGTTTATGGTGATTGGTCAGGGATCGTGTCATGGGGTTTTCACGATATTTAGAAGATGTTCATTGTGAGAAGGAAGATTGGAAACAAAGAACTATACAAGGATGCTCATGACTTCAACTCTTTCACTAAGGTTGACCTCATTGAGCTATCCAAAGCTCCCTTTTCAAATCCTTCAGAAAATCCAACTGCCAGCCAATTCAAATCATTTCTGGAAGATCAAGTAGCCAAAGGCTTTCCTTCAATGAAGACTGCTGAATCCTTCGTTGAAGTGCATAAACGTGTTTTTGATCCATCCACAAGTGAACCTATTCGTGCAGTGATGTGGCCTGCCACCGCTCAAGTCAAACACATTCTGGTCCCTCAAAACTATCCTGATGGAACTCTACATTTGATGCTTTATTGGGTGTATGATGATTCATTAGATGCTGTTGTTATCAAGCTGAAAGAAGACTGTATTCGCTTGTATGACAAGAGGGACCTTCTTCAGTTCGGTGAAAGGGATATTCATCAGCTCTCAACACATCAAATTGTTGTTGCTGATGATCTTTTTGAGCCTGCGGCAAAAGAATACACAAAGATGGTGGCCACTATTATCGATAAAAGAATATGGAACGGAGCGATGGGGAAATGTGATGTGATGATGGTTGACAAGGATTGATCCCAAGCCTGCTCCAAACCAACGGGGAGATTGAAGGGCCATGAAATGGTTTGGGCTAGGCTTTGTGTGTAAATTGTTTTGATTATGTGTTTGTATATTAATTTCTAATGTTTATGATGTTTAGGGCGTTTACGGCCGTAAACATGTTTATGGCAGTAAACCCTGTTTGCGGTCCAGTTTAGTATAAATAGTGTCAGTGTTAGTCTTTTGGGGGTGTTGCTACTCTGTTTACGGTCTCTATTGAGTTGCACCTGACGATTTTGATATTCAATCGTGTGCAAGCTCTTTTGGTTTATCTTTTTGTGTTATTTCAGTCATATGTTTGTTTGATTACTAGTTTTAGATCCTTATTTGGACCTAACATATATATATATATATATATATATATATATATATATATATATATATATATGTATAATTAAAATGCTAGTCTTACCTTTAGTAGGCCTCATTCACGAAGCCGGTCTGTAACAACGCAAATTTTCAAATAAAATTTTCATTTTAAATAAAATGAATTCATTCAACCAATAATATTTATTTCATGTTTCAAAACAAATACATATGTAAAATCCCCAAGATCTCAAATAGCAGCAGTGTGTATGCATCATGCCGGCGCCTTCCCACGGTCCTCGCTAGTACCTGAAACACATACATAACAACTTGTAAGCATAAATGCTTAGTGAGTTCCCCAGTATACCACTGACACATATACGCCTTTCCAGGCCCGGACCTTCCGGTCCACAGTACAATGCCTTCCGGCCCTTATGATAATCGCCTTCCGGCCCATAAAATAATTGCCTTCCGGCCCATAAGATAATTGCCTTCCGGCCCATAAGATAATTGCCTTCCGGCCCATAAGATAATTGCCTTCCGGCCCATAAACATATATAACACATAATGCATTTACTCTAACACATATATCACATATATCATAAATCATAACTGACCTTCCTGTCACATAATACATTGCCTTCCGGCCCATAGAAACATACATAGCATGCATAGCAACTATTCCTTTCAATTATAGCACATATAAAAGACATAACATATCCGACCTTCCGGTCACACAGTCAAACCCTTCCGGGTACAGTATAGTGAGAAGACTCACCTCGTGGTAATGTAAGCTATCAACTCTTGAAACTACTCGCGCTCGATCCGCCGATCTGCAGACTCCCTATAATACCATATACCCTTATTAATACTCTTATCATTCAAGACAACTGACCCTAAGAATTACATGCATGTCAACTCTGGTCAACGGTCAACTTGACCGGACTCGTCGAGTGCAAAGGCGACTCGGCGAGTCTAGACGTCCTCCCCAATTTTCCCTGTTGTTCTCCTTTCTACTCGTCGAGTATCCCTCTTGACTCAACGAGGTCCTCGTGGAAGAATCGCGGGGCCACCCCGACTCCACTCGCCGAGTCTGAAGAACAACTCGGTGAGTCCCAGTGAATCTTCAAGCTACTCGCCGAGTCTGCTCATCCGACTCGGCGAGTCCATGCCATGCAGTCGATCAACTGCTTCCTGAAATACGTATGATCCCGAAATACACACTCATGGGACTATCTGGACCTCTAAACATCCTATTACTGGGGTATAAACACTTGGGTAACAACATAATAATCCCTCTAATCATCAAATGGGTTCTATGAACCCTAACTTCATATACACATCAATCACAGAAGAACGAAATCCGAGATATTACCTGATTGATGCACTTTCTGTGTCCCCAATCCTCAGAACATGATTCTCTTGCTGTTCATTTAGCTAAACCTTCCTCTTCCTTGCACACAACTCTTCCAAACCCAACAATGGTCTTCAATCCTTGTTCCAGATGCACACAATCGTCCTAGGGTTCTTCTCAATAAGCAAAAACGAACAATGACGGCCTAAGAGGCGTTATAAACGATCCCAAAACCAAACGACTAGGGTTTCTGCTGAACAGCGTCGACTCGTCGAGTCCAGTCGCAAATCTGCGACCAAGTATGTGGTCCTACTCGGCGAGTCAGGCACCAACTCGCCGAGTCCCTTCCTAAAATGTCCCCCAAAAATAATTTTAAAACAATACCTGAAATTCCGGGCTGTTACAACTCTCCCCCACTAGAACTAGACTTCGCCCTCGAAGTCTCACTCTGCGAATAACTCCGGATGTTGCTTCCGCATTTCACGCTCCGGCTCCCAAGTCATCTCCGATCGCTTCCGGTGTTGCCACTGAACCAACACCAGAGGTACTTCCTTGTTCCGCAGAACCTTGATCTTTCGATCCCTAATAGCTACTAGTCTCTCGGCGTAATTCAGGCTCGCATCCACCTGAATATCCTCTAACGGAACCACCGCCGATTCATCGGCTATACACTTCCTCAACTCTGATACGTGAAAGGTATTGTGAATATGTCCCAACTCTGCTGGCAACTCCAATCGATAAGCTACCCGACCTACCCTTGCAATTACCCGAAATGGACCTATGAACCGGGGCCCCAACTTGCCCCTTTTTCTGAACCGGATCACTCCCTTCCAAGGAGAAACCTTCAGGAGAACGAAGTCGCCGACCTGGAATTCCAGCTCGGACCAGCGCCTGTCTGCATAACTCTTCTGTCGGCTTTGGGCGGTCAATAATCTCTGCCTAACCTGCTGAATCTGCTCTGTCGTCTGGAGTACGATCTCTGTACTGCCCATCACCCTCTGACCCACCTCTCCCTAGCAAATGGGGGTCCGACACCTCCTACCATACAACAACTCAAAAGGTGGCATACCAATGCTCGAATGATGGCTGTTGTTGTAGGAAAACTCTGCCAAGGATAAATACGCATCCCAGCTACCCCCGAAGTCCAACACACACGCTCGAAGCATGTCCTCCAATGTCTGAATCGTCCGCTCGCTCTGACCGTCGGTCTGGGGATGGTATGCGGTACTAAAATGCAGTTTAGTACCCAACTCCTCATGAAATTTCTTCCAGAACCTGGAAGTGAAACGTACATCACGGTCTGAAACAATCGAGATCAGCACTCCATGCCGAGATACTACCTCTCTCACGTATAACTCCGCCAACTTCTCCGCTGATGAACTCTCACTAATGGCAAGGAAGTGTGCACTCTTCGTCAATCTATCCACAATCACCCAAATTGCATCGACTCCCCTAGCAGTTCTTGGCAATTTGGTGATGAAATCCATAGAAATCTGCTCCCACTTCCACTCAGGAATCTCCAAGGGCTGCAACTTACCATGCGGTCTCTGGTGTTCGGCTTTAACCCTACGGCAAGTCAAACACCTTTCAACGAACCATGCGACGTCTCTCTTCATACAAGGCCACCAATATTCCTTCCTCAAGTCCAAATACATCTTCGTAGCACCGGGATGGATCGAGAATTTCGATCTATGAGCCTCCTCCATCAAAATAGTACGCGTACCGCCCACGAATGGTACCCAAATCCGACCCTGAAACGTCAAAAGTCCTCGTCCATCCTTAACGAACTCTGAAATTAACCCAACGACTCTCTCTTTCTTCTGCATCTCGGATCTCACAGCCTCGGCCTGCGCCCCACGAATAGCATCCAATATCGGGGTCATCACTGTCAGTCTCAAACATACGTCTCGCAATGGAGTGCTTTCCGCTCTACGACTCAATGCATCGGCTACCACATTAGCCTTGCCTGGGTGGTATAGGATCTCACAGTCATAATCCTTAACCACGTCTAACCATCTCCTCTGACGCATATTTAGGTTGGGTTGATCCATCAAATACTTCAAACTCTTATGGTCCGTGTATATAGTACAACGAACTTCGTACAGGTAGTGACGTCATATCTTGAGAGCGAACACCACTGCCCCCAACTCTAAATCATGTGTGGGATATCTCGCCTCATGAGGCTTCAGCTGCCTCGACGCATAAGCTATCACATGACCTCTCTGCATCAACACCGCACCCAGTCCCGAAATCGATGCGTTGCAATATACGACAAAATCCTCCATCCCTTCCGGGAGAGCTAACACCGGGGCTTCGCACAACCTCTGACGAAGTGTCTCGAAGGAAATCTGCTGCTCGGGTCCCCATAAGAATGTAACACCCTTCCGGGTCAACCTGGTGAGCGGTACTGCGATCTTGGAGAAGTCCCTAATAAACCTCCGATAGTACCCCGCCAACCCAAGGAAACTCCTGATCTCGGAAGGTGACTTCGGTGCCTCCCAACTCATCACTGCTTCCACCTTGGCCGGATCGACCAATATCCCTGCCTGATTAACCACATGCCCAAGAAATTGGACCTCCCGCAACCAGAAGTCACATTTGGAGAATTTTGCATATAACTTCTCCGACCTTAGTACCTCAAGAACCTCCCTCAAATGACTCTCATGCTGCTCTCTAGTTCGCGAATATACTAGGATGTCGTCGATAAATACAATCACAGACCGATCCAGCATCGGCCTGCATACCCTGTTCATGAGGTCCATGAACACTGCCGGGGCATTGGTGAGCCCAAAAGGCATCACCACGAACTCGTAATGCCCATACCGCATCCTGAATGCTGTCTTCTGGACGTCCTCATCCCGCACTCTTACCTGATGGTACCCTGATCTCAGATCGATCTTGGAAAACCAAGATGCCCCTTGCAACTGATCGAATAGATCATCGATCCTCGGTAACGGATAGCGGTTCTTGACCGTCACCTTGTTCAACTCCCGGTAATCAATACACATCCGGTGTGAACCATCCTTCTTCTTGACGAATAGAATCGGTGCTCCCCACGGCGAGCTACTCGGCCGAATAAATCCCTTCCCCAGCAACTCCTGGAGTTGCAAGGACAACTCTTGCATCTCTGGAGGTGCAAGACGATAAGGCACCTTCGCAATGGGCGCAGCCCCCAGAATCATATCGATACCAAACTCCACTTACCTCGCAGGAGGTACTCCCGGAAAATCCTCGGGAAAGACATCTGGAAACTCGCGCACCACTGGTACCTCCTCCACTGTCCTCGGTCTCTCGAAAGCCTCCCGCGTATCCATCACATACGCCACAAAACCTTTACATCCCTGCTGTAGGCACTGCCTCGCCCTAGCGGCCGAACAAAAAGCTGATCCCGAACGGGTACCCTCGCCGTACACCGTAAGAACTCCCCCACTAGGGTCTCGTATAGTCACCAGCTGGCGCTCATAGTCGATGACAGCGCTGAATCGGCTCAACCAGTCCATGCCCACGATGACACATACATCACCCATCGCAATAGGAATTAGGTCAATCGGGAACGCAACCCCAAAAATCTCTAGCACGCATCCCCGAAGAACCTCCGTAGCACAAACCACCCTCTCGGCCGCTATAGAAACGCTCAGAGGCCGACTTAACGGCTCACGACTAATGCTGATATGCTGACTAAAAGCTAAAGATACAAAGGATCTACTCGCACCCGAATCAAATAACACAAGAGCAGGCATAGAGTTCACAATAAAAGTACCTACACATTTATTAACATAAGCATAACATTTCAACTTTAAATAAATACGCGAATTACAGTATACCTGCCACAACATCGGGTGCAGCGCGGACCTCCTCCGCAGTCAGCTGAAAGGCTCTCCCGCGAGCCCTCGGAGCCTCGACCTTCGCCGGTCGTGTCTCGGTAGCCCTGGTAGTAGGTGTAGATCCCTGACGAAGCTGCGGGCACTCGGCCTTCCGATGGCCTGTCTGGTTGCAATGAAAGCAAACCATAAACCCCTTAGGACAATCCCTGGCAATGTGTCCTTCCTTGCCACACTTGTAGCAACCACCCGCTCTACACGCCCCCTCATGACTCTTTCCGCACTTTCCGCAAGTGCGGCCCTTCGAACCTCCCGTCCTCGCATCAGTGGATTTGAACCGCTTGGCTGCCGGCTGAGACTGAGCCGGTCGCCGGTCCACCTGCCGAGACTCGGCCTCCTCCCTGGCCTGGGTCTCCAACTCGATCTCGCGCTTCCTGGCATTCGCCTGAAGCTCAGTGAAAGTACGATAGGTGGAGTTTGACACAAACTCCCGGATATCCCTCCTCAACACGCCCAAGTACCGGCTCATCCGTGACTGCTCTGTAGACACCAACTCGGGGCAGAACATCGCCCTCTCATGAAATTTCCGTGTAACCACCGCAACGGAATCAGTACCCTGCTTAAGGGTCAAGAACTCCTGGATCAATCATTCCCTCTCCACTGGGGGAACGTACTCGTCCCTGAACATCTCAGTAAACCTCTCCCATGTCACCGCTGAAATCTCCGCCTGAGTGAAGTTCGCCGTCACGAACTTCCACCAATCCTTCGCTCCCAGACGGAGCTGGTTCAAGGCGAACCGTACCCTCAGGTGCTCCTGGCATGAACAAGTGTAGAAGCACCCCTCAATATCGGCGATCCACCTCATCGCAGCAATCGGATCCTGCGTCCCATCGAACTCAGGGGGTTTCGTGTTGCTGAATTCTTGGAATAGCAACGAATCACCCCCTTGCGGCCTAGCAGCGGCCACAGCTGCGGTAGCGGCAACGACTGCAGCTTCAGTCAGTGCGGCGTACCGCTCCTCAAACTCCTCCATCAGGGTGGTTGTAATGGACCCAAACATCTCCGGGATCTCAGCCCGAACCGCCGCAGCTACCTCCTCCTGAATCATCTGACGAATCTCCTCGTCACTCATATTGCTCGAACTCGCTCCATGGCGTGTCGTAACCATGATGTCTCTGAAATACAACATAAGATTATCAGAGACTCCATGAAGTACAATTGTACTCGATAACGCAACCCTACTCAGTCTCCGATATCCAGGGATTCTTACTTGGGTCTTCCACCGACCCGGTGTCTTCGGTAGTACGGGCCCAATACCACCGACCACACCGTGTCAGTATTCGTCCCAAATCTTCCTCCCCAAACCCCGAATAGTGAGTACTCTACTTCTCGTATGCACTATCTACCTGCACGCTACCGAATATCTCATACAAGCAATCTCCGTAGACTAAGGCATCACAAAACAGGCCATTCTAGTCCTATCATGTATACCTAGTCTTCTAACATGCATAACAATTCATAATTCAGTGCATAACATAACATTGTAAGGTATTCTGGGGATCTTTACCGTTCGGGCGCTGGCTGATCGTACACACTGCGTCTTTCTTATTTACCACTTTACCATTTATAAAAGTTTATGTATTTATTTTTTTTTAAAAGATTTTTCCTCAAATCCTCGGTTTGAGTTCAGTTACACCCGAAGGTACACCCGAATCCCTCAAACCAAGGCTCTGATACCAATTGTAACAACGCAAATTTTCAAATAAAATTTTCATTTTAAATAAAATGAATTCATTCAACCAATAATATTTATTTCATGTTTCAAAACAAATACATATGTAAAATCCCCAAGATCTCAAATAGCAGCAGTGTGTATGCATCATGCCGGCGCCTTCCCACGGTCCTCGCTAGTACCTGAAACACATACATAACAACTTGTAAGCATAAATGCTTAGTGAGTTCCCCAGTATACCACTGACACATATACGCCTTTCCAGGCCCGGACCTTCCGGTCCACAGTACAATGCCTTCCGGCCCTTATGATAATCGCCTTCCGGCCCATAAGATAATTGCCTTCCGGCCCATAAGATAATTGCCTTCCGGCCCATAAACATATATAACACATAATGCATTTACTCTAACACATATATCATAAATCATAACTGACCTTCCTGTCACATAATACATTGCCTTCCGGCCCATAGAAACATACATAGCATGCATAGCAACTATTCCTTTCAATTATAGCACATATAAAAGACATAACATATCCGACCTTCCGGACACACAGTCAAACCCTTCCGGGTACAGTATAGTGAGAAGACTCACCTCGTGGTAATGTAAGCTATCAACTCTTGAAACTACTCGCGCTCGATCCGCCGATCTGCAGACTCCCTATAATACCATATACCCTTATTAATACTCTTATCATTCAAGACAACTGACCCTAAGAATTACATGCATGTCAACTCTGGTCAACGGTCAACTTGACCGGACTCGTCGAGTGCAAAGGCGACTCGGCGAGTCTAGACGTCCTCCCCAATTTTCCCTGTTGTTCTCCTTTCTACTCGTCGAGTATCCCTCTTGACTCGACGAGGTCCTCGTGGAAGAATCGCGGGGCCACCCCGACTCCACTCGCCGAGTCTGAAGAACAACTCAGCGAGTCCCAGTGAATCTTCAAGCTACTCGCCGAGTCTGCTCATCTGACTCGGCGAGTCCATGCCATGCAGTCGATCAACTGCTTCCTGAAATACGTATGATCCCGAAATACACACTCATGGGACTATCTGGACCTCTAAACATCCTATTACTGGGGTATAAACACTTGGGTAACAACATAATAATCCCTCTAATCATCAAATGGGTTCTATGAACCCTAACTTCATATACACATCAATCACAGAAGAACGAAATCCGAGATATTACCTGATTGATGCACTTTCTGTGTCCCCAATCCTCAGAACGTGATTCTCTTGCTGTTCCTGTAGCTAAACCTTCCTCTTCCTTGCACACAACTCTTCCAAACCCAACAATGGTCTTCAATCCTTGTTCCAGATGCACACAATCGTCCTAGGGTTCTTCTCAATAAGCAAAAACGAACAATGACGGCCTAAGAGGCGTTATAAACGATCCCAAAACCAAACGGCTAGGGTTTCTGCTGAACAGCGTCGACTCGCCGAGTCCCTAATGGACTCGTCGAGTCCAGTCGCGAATCTGCGACCAAGTCTGTGGTCCTACTCGGCGAGTCAGGCACCAACTCGCCGAGTCCCTTCCTAAAATGTCCCCCAAAAATAATTTTAAAACAATACCTGAAATTCCGGGCTGTTACAACTCTCCCCCACTAGAACTAGACTTCGCCCTCGAAGTCTCACTCTGCGAATAACTCCGGATGTTGCTCCCGCATTTCACGCTCCGGCTCCCAAGTCATCTCCGATCCCTTCCGGTGTTGCCACTGAACCAACACCAGAGGTACTTCCTTGTTCCGCAGAACCTTGATCTTCCGATCCCTAATAGCTACTAGTCTCTCGGCGTAATTCAGGCTCGCATCCACCTGAATATCCTCTAACGGAACCACCGCCGATTCATCGGCTATACACTTCCTCAACTGTGATACGTGAAAGGTATTGTGAATCTGTCCCAACTCTGCTGGCAACTCCAATCGATAAGCTACCCGACCTACCCTTGCAATTACCCGAAATGGACCTATGAACCGGGGCCCCAACTTGCCCCTCTTTCTGAACCGGATCACTCCCTTCCAAGGAGAAACCTTCAGGAGAACGAAGTCGCCGACCTGGAATTCCAGCTCGGACCGGCGCCTGTCTGCATAACTCTTCTGTCGGCTTTGGGCGGTCAATAATCTCTGCCTAACCTGCTGAATCTGCTCTGTCGTCTGGAGTACGATCTCTGTACTGCCCATCACCCTCTGACCCACCTCTCCCCAGCAAATGGGGGTCCGACACCTCCTACCATACAACAACTCAAAAGGTGGCATACCAATGCTCGAATGATGGCTGTTGTTGTAGGAAAACTCTGCCAAGGATAAATACGCATCCCAGCTACCCCCGAAGTCCAACACACACGCTCGAAGCATGTCCTCCAATGTCTGAATCGTCCGCTCGCTCTGACCGTCGGTCTGGGGATGGTATGCGGTACTAAAATGCAGTTTAGTACCCAACTCCTCATGAAATTTCTTCCAGAACCTGGAAGTGAAACGTACATCACGGTCTGAAACAATCGAGATCAGCACTCCATGCCGAGATACTACCTCTCTCACGTATAACTCCGCCAACTTCTCCGCTGATGAACTCTCACTAATGGCAAGGAAGTGTGCACTCTTCATCAATCTATCCACAATCACCCAAATTGCATCGACTCCCCTAGCAGTTCTTGGCAATTTGGTGATGAAATCCATAGAAATCTGCTCCCACTTCCACTCAGGAATCTCCAAGGGCTGCAACTTACCATGCGGTCTCTGGTGTTCGGCTTTAACCCTACGGCAAGTCAAACACCTTTCAACGAACCATGCGACGTCTCTCTTCATACAAGGCCACCAATATTCCTTCCTCAAGTCCAAATACATCTTCGTAGCACCGGGATGGATCGAGAATTTCGATCTATGAGCCTCCTCCATCAAAATAGTACGTGTACCGCCCACGAATGGTACCCAAATCCGACCCTGAAACGTCAAAAGTCCTCGTCCATCCTTAACGAACTCTGAAATTAACCCAACGACTCTCTCTTTCTTCTGCATCTCGGATCTCACAGCCTCGGCCTGCGCCCCACGAATAGCATCCAATATCGGGGTCATCACTGTTAGTCTCAAACATACGTCTCGCAATGGAGTGCTTTCCGCTCTACGACTCAATGCATCGGCTACCACATTAGCCTTGCCTGGGTGGTATAGGATCTCACAGTCATAATCCTTAACCACGTCTAACCATCTCCTCTGACGCATATTTAGGTTGGGTTGATCCATCAAATACTTCAAACTCTTATGGTCCGTGTATATAGTACAACGAACTCCGTACAGGTAGTGACGCCATATCTTGAGAGCGAACACCACTGCCCCCAACTCTAAATCATGTGTGGGATATCTCGCCTCATGAGGCTTCAGCTGCCTCGACGCATAAGCTATCACATGACCTCTCTGCATCAACACCGCACCCAATCCCGAAATCGATGCGTCGCAATATACGACAAAATCCTCCATCCCTTCCGGGAGAGCTAACACCGGGGCTTCGCACAACCTCTGACGAAGTGTCTCGAAGGAAATCTGCTGCTCGGGTCCCCATGAGAATGTAACACCCTTCCGGGTCAACCTGGTGAGCGGTACTGCGATCTTGGAGAAGTCCCTAATAAACCTCCGATAGTACCCCGCCAACCCAAGGAAACTCCTGATCTCGGAAGGTGACTTCGGTGCCTCCCAACTCATCACTGCTTCCACCTTGGCCGGATCGACCAATATCCCTGCCTGATTAACCACATGCCCAAGAAATTGGACCTCCCGCAACCAGAAGTCACATTTGGAGAATTTTGCATATAACTTCTCCGACCTTAGTACCTCAAGAACCTCCCTCAAATGACTCTCATGCTGCTCTCTAGTTCGCGAATATACTAGGATGTCGTCGATAAATACAATCACAGACCGATCCAGCATCGGCCTGCATACCCTGTTCATGAGGTCCATGAACACTGTCGGGGCATTGGTGAGCCCAAAAGGCATCACCACAAACTCGTAATGCCCATACCGCGTCCTGAATGCTGTCTTCTGGACGTCCTCATCCCGCACTCTTACCTGATGGTACCCTGATCTCAGATCGATCTTGGAAAACCAAGATGCCCCTTGCAACTGATCGAATAGATCATCGATCCTCAGTAACGGATAGCGGTTCTTGACCGTCACCTTGTTCAACTCCCGGTAATCAATACACATCCGGTGTGAACCATCCTTCTTCTTGACGAATAGAATCGGTGCTCCCCACGGCGAGCTACTCGGCCGAATAAATCCCTTCCCCAGCAACTCCTGGAGTTGTGAGGACAACTCTTGCATCTCTGGAGGTGCAAGACGATAAGGCACCTTCGCACTCCCATGAAATTACTCTTTGCACTCTTGCTAAGAAGTTAGTGGAGTGTGTGTGGTTTACCGACACACTAATTGGTTCTAATAAAAGGTGGTAAAGGGTGATTCATTGTGTGTCATAGTTCGATGGAGCGTGTGTGGTTTACCGGCACATTGAATAGGTGATTGTAACAATGAAGGCACCATGTAGATTTGCATGGTTATTCACACCCACTTTGTGATCCTCGGCATCCCAGTCACAAACAAGAGGGGCATATCGAGAGTTAAACATGCCATTGAAAGGTTTAATGAATCTCCAAGAAAATCTAGGAATTCTCAATACATTTAAAACCTAAGCTTATATTTTTCATGGTGAAGAATTAGTGAATCATCATTCACTTACCTTGCGTGTTGGATTACGGCATCCCTTTTCTAATATGAAAATAATGTTGTTGGATCCTAGCCCTAATTTTTCATTTTGGGTGTTTAATCAGGGATTCAATTCTAATCAAACTTTGTCCTTTCTATTTGTAAATGTCTAACACAAACAACGCTACTGCTAGCTTATTCACGCTAATGATCCTTTGTCAAAAAGTGACTTTTGATGGATCGAACTTTAGCGAATGGATAAGATACATTCGCACTATCGTGCGTTACGAGGACAAAGAGTATGTTGTCGATGAGAAGCTCGAGAAGATCGATCCTTAAATTGCTACTCCCAAAGAGATGGTTGTCTTTGAGACCCATGAGCGTGATGCAACTAAAGTCCATTGCATCATGATAGCCACAATGAACTTCGAATTCCAAAAGTCCTATGAGGACATGTATCCCTACGAGATGCATATAGACTTGATGGAGAGATATCACCAAAGCGCGAGGCAATAGCGCTATGAAATTATTACGAATATGATCACTGCTAAAATGGGAAGTGGAGAGTCTCTAACCGTGCACTTGCAAAAGATGCAAAGGTATGTTGATCGTCTTCGCAAGTTGAATGTCAACTTTGGGCAAGATTTGGCTATCGAAATTGTTCTTCACTCCTTGCCCTCGTGCTACAACCAATTTAGGATGACGTACCACATGAACAAGGAAGAGGTCACCTTAAGCAAACTCCAAGGGCTCCTAAGGACTGCTGAGAGCAACCTAAAGGATAAGTCTATTG
The DNA here is from genome assembly GCF_052625555.1 of Lactuca saligna. Lineage (NCBI taxonomy): Eukaryota > Viridiplantae > Streptophyta > Magnoliopsida > Asterales > Asteraceae > Lactuca > Lactuca saligna. Next base: position 141,081,563 of record NC_136419.1, on the reverse strand, counting down.
CACCAACTCCAAATCCACCCGCTGCTACTGTTTTGGCAATTGGGCAAAGAAGGGGCAAGAAGAGGAAGGCTCCATCAAAGAGCCACCATAAGGGAAAGCCCTTCCTTTTCTAGTGGGACCAAGGTTGATCCTGCTAAGCCCAACTCTAACCCAAAGGAGGTAGAGTGCCATCATTGCCACAAAATAGGGCATTGGAAGAGAAGCTACCCAGAATATCGGCAAGCCATCATGGATGGAAAGATCAAGCCATCTTATGCAGGTATATACACTATTAAATCTAATGATTCATCTTATGCTATTTCTTGGGTTCTTGATACAGGATGTGGTTACCACATTTTTTCTGATTTGCAGGGACTAAGAAGAAATAGGGATGTGGAGCATGGAAGGATAAATCTAATCATGGGAAACAGAAGATCGTCGCCTGTCACCAAGATTAGAGTGTATTCTTTAGTGCTTAGTAGTGGATTAGGTTTAGATTTAAATAATTGTTGCCACTCGCCAGATATGGCAAGAAACATCATTTCTTTTCATGGTTTGTTTAGACAAGGATTTAGATATTCATTTAATAATGAGAATGGTTCTATTTATGCTTATCTAAATGGTGTTTTATACTTTGAAGCAATGACTTGTAATGGAATTTATGAAACTGTTATGGTTGTAGATAACCTAGGAAATGATGTGTTGTGTATGGATTCTTCCAATAGTATGGATAACGCATCTTTATGGCATTGTCGTCTTGGACATGTTAACAAGAAGCGCATAACCTAACTCCGAAAGTATGGAGTGTTGGAGTCATTCGGCCTTAAGGAAGATGACACGTGCGAATCTTGTTTACTTGGAAAGATGACCAAGTCACCCTTCAATGGCACTTGTGAGAGGGGTGAGGGTTTATTGGATCTCATACATACCGGTGTATGTAGACCCTTTAGATCCACCACAAAGGATGGAAACCGCTTCTATGTGACTTTTACCGATGACTATAGTAGATATGGGTATATTTACTTAATTAAGCACAAGTCAGAAATGTTTGAAAAGTTCAAAGAATTCAAACAAGAAGTGGAGAATCAATTGGGCAGGAAAATCAAGATGCTTCGATCCGATCGAGGAGGAGAGTACCTAAGTCTTAAATTCCACGACTATCTCAAGGAATGCGGAATAGTTTCGCAATTGATGCCACCTAGGACACCACAATTGAATGGTGTGGTAGAAAGGCGTAATCGAACCCTGTTAGACACGGTTCGTTCTATGATGAGTCGTGCTTCACTACCTATCTCATTTTGGGGGTATGCCTTAGAGACTGCTGCCCATATCCTTAACCGAGTCCCTACAAAGAAGGTTGCCAAAACACCTCACGAGATGTGGACAATGAAAGCTCCCTCGTTGACACATATCAAGGTTTGGGGTTGTGAAGTTTTCGTAAGACGAGATACTCACGACAAGCTCGAACCTCGTAGTAAGCAATGTATTTTCATCGGCAACCCGCATAGATCCTTTGGATATCTTTTATGTAGACCGAGTGACAATGTTGCCTTTGTTGCGAGAAGAGGGGTTTTCCGAGAGCGGGAACTCATAAGCCAAGGAGATATTGGGAGGCAAATCGATCTTGAAGAGATTCAAGAATCGACCGATGAAGGAACCTCTAACCCTGGCGCTCAACCCGAGGAGGAAACTCCGGTTGAACCAATTGACCAATCCTTACCTCTTAGACGTTCCGAAAGAGTTAGAGTTCAACCGCAGTTGTATGGTTTTCATATTACTACCGAAGGGGACATGTATATTAGTGATAGTACCCTAGTAAATCTAGATGAACCTAACAGCTATAAGGAAGCCATGGCAGGCCCGGAGTCTACTAAATGGAAAGAGGCGATGGACAACGAGATTCAGTCCATGTATGACAACCAAGTTTAGAATTTGGTTGACAATGTGCCCGGACATAGGATGGTTGGGTGCAAATGGATCTTCAAGAAGAAGACTGACATGGATAGGAATGTGCATACGTATAAAGCGCGATTGGTGGAAAAGGTCTTTACTCAAACTCCCGGAGTTGACTATGATGAGACCTTTTCACCAGTTGCTAAGATAAAATCAATTAGGGTGATGCTAGCCATTGTTGCATTTCATGATTATGAGATTTGGCAGATGGATATCAAGACTGCTTTCCTTAATGGGAAGTTGGATGAGAATGTTTACATGACTCAGCCAGAGGGTTTTTTCGATACGAAGCATCCCGATAGAGTGTGCAAGCTTGAGAAGTCCATTTATGGACTTAAGCAAGCATCTCGCAGATGGAACCTTTGCTTTGATGAGAAAGTCAAAGAGTTTGGATTTGTATGAAGCGAAGATGAATCATGTGTATATGTCAAGGTCAGTGGGAGTATAGTTAGCTTCCTCATTTTGTATGTTGATGACATACTGCTCATAGGAAACAACATCCCGACTCTGCAGGAGGTTAAGTCCTGGCTCGGGAAGTGCTTCACTATGAAGCACCTCGAAGAGGCTTCCTATATTTTGGGAATAAGGATAGTGAGAGAACGAAGTAAGAGACTAATAGGACTTAGTCAAAACACTTACTTGGATAAAGTGCTAAAACATTTTAGTATGGAGAACTCAAAGAAGGGAGAACTACCTATACAGAGTAATGCCAAGTTGAGTAAGACTCAAAGTCCGAGTACCGAAGCGAAGATAGCAGAGATGAGCCGAGTACCCTACGATTCCGCAAGTGGCTCGATCATGTATGCTATGACTTGTACTCGACCTGATGTGGCCTTTGCCTTTATCATGGTCAGTAGATATCAAGGGAACCCAAGCAAAGCTCATTGGATTGCGGTCAAGAATATCCTTAAGTACCTTCGGAGGACCAAGGAATGGTTTTTAGTACTCGAAGGGAGTGATGACTTAAAGGTGCGAGGATATAGTGACGTAAGTTTCCAGACAGATAGAGACAACTACCATTCGCCGTCAGGCTGGATCTTTACCCTAAATGGAGGAGCAGTGACATGGAAAAGTTCCAAGCAGGAAACTGTAGCTGATTCAATGTGTGAATCAGAGTACATTGCAGCGAGCGAAGCCTCCAAGGAGGCAATATGGTTGAATAACTTTATTGGTGACCTTGGAGTTGTGCCTGCCATAAAAGAGCCTATGGAAATTTTCTGTGATAATGAAGGAGCGGTTGCCTTGACCAAGGAACCGAGGGATCATGGTAGATCTCGGCATATCGATAGAAAGTATCATTTTATTATACATCGAGTAGAAGAAGACACCTCGTGGTTAAGAGGATATCATCAGAAGATAACTCAGCAGATCCGCTTACGAAGGGACTGAGTAGGGTTAAGCACTTGCAGCACGCTAGGAGCATTGGGCTGAATGATGATATTAGTTTAGATTAGATAGTTTTAGAAACATATAATGTATAAATGTAATTGACATTTGATGATTAAATAAAGGAGTATTGTTTATAAGTAAGGTTACTGTCTTATGTTAATTGTTTAACTGTTTTTTCAAATTTGCATATTTTGACTTCCTGAATAATTAAGTTATTAAGAATAATTGAATTATTCGAATGATCCACAATCGTTCATATGTTGGAAGTAGGTATGAGTGAAGATTGTCATGAATTGGTATGTAGAGTGTCTATAAGGTATTATACATAGAAAAGGTTTGCTGCAACATTCATGAGTGCTTATGAACAAGTTTTAAGCATTAGAATAAACCCGCACTTGCTGGAATCATTTTATGGGATATGACAAAAAGTGATCGCAAGACTATAATATCATATGGTCTTAAAACCAAGATATATGGTTTATTGTTTACTAATTAGTTGTACATTGATAATGCAAAACCGCATCAGTAAATTGATGTCATAAAACACATTCTTGTGTATAGTTGGTTAATAAATAGTAAATGCATATAAGTCGAAGTTTATCTGTTACTTCTATCCTAAGAGGGTAAAAGCGATATTACTGCCGCTCGATGATTTGATTTGACTTATGTGTTGGGCCCGGTCAGGACTGAATTGATGTGTTCAAGTAAGTTCTATGTCAAATGAGTTTGAGATTGAGAAACTAACTGCTGGACAATAAGTTCCATGAAATTGTCCGCACAATATCTAAACAGAGGACTGTACGATCTCTTATCTAAATGACAGATTACTGATAAGATCAGAGTATGACAGCGTCTTTGAGAGCTACGATTGCTAATCGAGTTGTATGTTATATTTGTGGTTAGTAGACTTATCCAAGTGGGAGAATGTTGGATTAGTGTCTAAGCTCGTAACCATATTTGGTAAATACTTGACCCGGTTATGCATGGTCCTTTTGGGTTTCCTTCACCAAATCAACTTGAATGGAGAAATAAATACAGAAATAGGTTATTATGATTTATTAATATGTTATAAGAATAATATATTAAAGTAGAAATCATATTTGTTTAATTAATATTGGTCAATAATTAATTATGAATTAATTTTGTGATCAAGTGTAATTAATTAAACTAGAGGGGCTGAATTGTAATTATGTGATAGTTGCAAAATAAGGCAATGGTTATCCTTGGAGAAGGGTGGACGAATTCAAGGGATTGAATATCCTTGAAATCGTCCATATGGTCCAAGAGATAAGGGTTATCAAGACTTATCTTATGGTTGCTTGGTGGGCAAGTAACTGGATAACGATAAGGACTGAAACCCTAATCCTAACCCTATATAAAGACCCCTAGACCTTGAGAAATCAGACCACCTATTCCTAAGAGATACCTAGGCTGATTTCTACCTCTCCTCTTCTCACTCGATAGCCTCTCCAATTGCTTGTGGTGTTTGTGAGCCATTAGAGGCACTACACTTGTGGTGCTTGCTTTCAAGACTTAGGGTTTGAAGATTTGAGTTGTTATTACAATATAACAACAAGAGGTATGTAATCTAACCTTATATGTGAATTTCAAAAATAGAAACATATTTTAGGGATTTATTCATGTGTTCGTAAAGTTGTATATCTAATAGTGAAAACATAGATCCAAATCTAGGGTTGCATGCACACATAGGATTGTTTGTATAAAACCCATCAGTAATGGTAAAACAATAGAGAAATCACTATATTTTATGTATTGGGAAAACATCGGGTTTTCCTGGGATGTTCAACATTTTCACTTGCGTGACTTATACAAAAGGTTCAACAATTATACATGTTTTGAAAATCAACAAGCACATATTCATGGATCTTCACACTTTTTATAAACAATGATCTATTCAGAACATATCAGATTTTCTGGGTTTTACAAACTACACCAAATCATTTTACCACAATGTTACTTATGAACTCACCAACATTTCATATGTTGACGTTTTTCAAAATAACTTGTATTCTCAGGTAACAGGTAAACCGAAGAATAAGTACCAAGTAATGTCATGGTGTTTTGGTTAGATTATCTATCAGACAATTTATGTTATGAAATTGTAATGTCTAAAACAATGCATGGGATGTAAACAATATCAGTTGTAATATTTCAAAGCATGGTGATGAATTATGTTATGATTCATGTATATTGATTGTGATGGTATTCAATTTAAGTCACAAGAGCCCTCAGACGTTTCCGCCGTCTGGTTTGGGGGTGTGACAAACGGTCAAGGTCAACAATCCATGTTAACCCAACTCGTCGAGTGTAGCCCACTGGCTCACCGAGTCCTTCCAAAACTTGAGAAATCATGAAAACCCAAGTTGAATCGCTGAGTTTCCAGACAACTCGTCGAGTCCATGCGGTGTCCAAATGTCGGGAAAAACATAACTGACTCGTTGAGTCGTCTCATTGTCCCGCCGAGTTCATGCAGAAACCAACAATGGCCAATCTTCATCTAACTCGTCGAGTTGACCATGCAAATCATCGAGTCCCTTCAGTCCATTTCTCATTCAGACATTTTTAAGCTTCCCCAAATCTCTAAATTACAGATCTTGCCTCCTAGGGCATGGTTTTGCATGTAAAGTTGCAAACTTTACATGCATGCAAGGTCTTTAATGCCATAACCAAGCTAAGGGAGAGGTTTAAACGAAAAAGGAGGGCCAAAGCTTGATAAATTCAATAACTTTATAACCATAAGGACTTAGAGGAGTCCAGATCTGAAGTTACAACTTCAGATCATGCCTAATACCCGAAATGATCCACAAATATGCTAAAAATGGCCTTAAACACTAGAATAAGGAGATCTAACACTAGAATGATCAAGGTAACAGGTTGTTACCTTCAAACGGAAGCCAAAATGATTTAGATGTTGGATCTACAAGCTCCTTCCCATTCCAAGCTTCTCAACCTTCAAACTTCTTCAACAAATGCACCAAAACACTCTCTTAGCCTCACAAGCACAACAAATTAGTAAATAATGGCTATGGTTTACTTTTCTAGGTAATGAGGTGATAAGGGAGGCCAAAGGATGCAGGTTAAGTCCTTTAAATATGGTGCAAACCCTACAAAATAGGGTTTTCCCATTCAGCTCCTACTCGTCGAGTTGGGGTCTTCCAACTCGTGGAGTAGACCTCATAAATTACGCGGCCTGATTTGCTTCTACATGACGAGTTGGGGCATCCAACTCGTCGAGTAGGTCCAAGAATGGGACTAATAAGCTTTAAATTTTTATACTTGGGAGTCGGGGTGTTACACCCATTGTCGAACATCTACAAGTTTTTTTTCCATTTCCTCTTCAAGAATATACCTCCCAACCCCATTGTTGGTATCCTCACATCATTTGTCTAGCCTCTTGATAATCGAACCCCACTGCAGGTTTCCTAAACACAGCTCTGATGAAACCTCCTTCCTTTCAGGAGGTTAAGTTAAACTTTGAATTATGTATCACCTTTCTGGAGAAGTTGGTCAGGATCAGTGAAACTCTAATTTCTATAGAGAACTGATATGTTCACATTGGATCAAAAGAAAAAGAAAGTCGATGTGTGTAATAGAGAAAAAGATGAGAGTTTGTATTTGAAATCAGATGTAATGTGTTTTCGGTTTTGTAGATTCCAAATTTGGAACTAGATAACAGATTTTAGGTGGGATAGGGTGTAATTTTACTTTTTATTTTTTTCTAATTATTTAAATACTAAAATAAATAAATTTATTGGAAAAAAATGAAAAGGGCAAAGTTGACATTTCAAGTCTTTCAAGGACTAAAAACACAAAAATTTGTGATTTCGGACCTTCCATGCAAATTCAAAACGTTTTGGATGCTATCCAAAGATTTTTGAAAACCACATGGACCAATTTTGCATTTTTGCCCTATATTTAAACTATATTTGGCATGTCAAAACAAATGGCTATTTTATTTTTCAAGTTTTGTTCAGTTTTCATTTTTAATGAGCCAAAAAATAATAATTTATAAGCTGGTGTTTTTATTTTTCTAAAAAATCTATGGGATATCTCCAGAAAAGTCCGATATTTTGGGTAAATTTTTAATAAACTCCTAAATTTTATTTTTTGAATAAAAAAGTCCTGACTTTTTCTTCTTTTGAATAGAAAAGCCCAAGAAACCGGCTAACTTATTCACTTTAGCCCTTTTTGACCTATTCAAAAGGTCATAGGACCAAATTGTTAATTTTTCGAAAATAACAGGACTTTTTTTGTAGATTTCGTCAAAATTCTTATATGATGCATCAACATATATATATATATATATATATATATATATATATATATATATATATATATATATATATATATATATATATATATATATATATATACATATATATATATATATATACATCAATTTTTACATATTTGTGTATTTTTTATGTTTTTATATGTTTACATTTATGTATTTTTATGTTTTTTAAATATATAAATGTATTTTTTTTACTTATTTATATGTATTTTAGACCATTTTAATTTTTTTTATGTATTTTTATGTGTAATTTTTTTTATGTATTATGTATTTTTACGTATTTATGTATTTTTAAGCTTTTTATATATATGTTTATATATTTTAAATGTATCAACGTATTTTTTACGTATTTACATCTATTTTTAAGTATTTTACATATTTTTTATGTATTACGTATTTATGTATTTCTTTAAGTGTTTTATATAGATGTTTTTGTATATTTATGTTTTTTAAATGTATAGATGTATTATTTTAAGTATTTATATGTATTTTTTTTAAACTATTTTACATATTTTTTGTGTTTTTTATGTATTATGTATTTATATGTATTTTTGCGTATTTATGTATTCTTTTATTTTTCTTATATAGATGTTTTTGTAATTTTATGTATATTAAATGTTTAATTGTATTATTTTTACGTGTTTATATATTTTTATATAAAAATAATACACTTTAACATTTAATGTATATAAAAATACTTAAACATCTATATAAGAAAACTAAAAAAATACATGAATACGCAAAAATATATATAAATACATAATGCATAAAAATACACAAAAAATATGTAAAGTACTTAAAAAAAATACATATAAATACGTAAAATAATACGTAAATATGTAAAAATATATAAAAATACATATTAATACATAATATATAAAAAATAACAGATAAAAATACATAAAAAAATATGTAAAATGGTTACAAATACATATAAATAAGTAAAAAAATACGTTTGTACATTTAAAATACATAAAAATACATAAATATATATACTTATAAAAATATAAAAAAATACAAAAATACGTAAAAATAAATATATAGATATGTAAAAAATATGTTTATACAATATATAAAAATTTTGACGAAATCTACAAAAAAAGTCCCTTTATTTTCGAAAAATTAACAATTTGGTCCCATGACCTGCTGAACAGGTAAAAAAGGACTAAAGTGAATAAATTAGCCGGTTTCTTGGGTTTTTCTATTCAAAAGGTGAAAAGGTCAGGACTTTTTTATTTAAAATATAAAATTTAGGACTTTATTAAAAATTTGCCCAAAATATCGGGACTTTTCTGGAGATATCCCAAAAACTATTCATGCCAGTGATTAAAACAAACATATGAAGTTTTTTATTTTATTTTATTTCATTCAAATGAATCCTCTAAAATTATAAAACTTGTTTTTATATATACATATATTATATCTATATCATATATAATTTAAGATATATTTTTCTTGATTTTTTGCAACGAAAATGTTTATAGGCCATATGATGTGCCTTATTCGGCTCAATTCGAGAATAGTGGCTTTAGGGAGACCGTCATTTTTTTATGTTGCGCTTAATTGTGAGAGACTATTTGTTTAACACTCGATTCAAGTACTATTCAGTTTAGACCCTTGGGGAGTAATGTTTTGCAGAATTGGCCCTCAGGGGGCAAAAATTATCAACTTCATGAAAGTTGGATTACGTTGCGCGTACTAGTCAATGGTGGTCGCAGAGCTCATCAGCGTACATGAAGTACACTTAGCATACGTGAGCAAGTTGGAAACCCTAATTTTAGGTCTTGTACCCTACATAAGCCATAAGATAGCCTCATTTGGCCTTGTTTTAACTAGCCTCCATACTTTTGAAAACCCTAATGCATTCCTTAGCCTTTGAGTTGTAGCACCCGGTTTTTGAAAGTGCTCGATTGTGCTTTCAGAGGCAAATGGTATAAGCGTAATATATCAATTTGATATTTTATGAATCTCGGGTTTATTTCGAAAGGTTTTAAGGCTTGGGGTGTAGCTAGGAGCGTAGGGCTTCTTGCCACCTTTTCGTGGATATAAAGTTCGTTCGAAACGAACTTGGAACGAAGAAGTTATAGTACTTTGAAGTGATTGGTAGAGGTCCCTGAATGGAAAAGCTTGCATTTCAGCACATGCATGCAAGGTGACAGTCGGGTGAGTACGCCCAACATAATTTGGGGGTACAACCAACATAGTGCTGGTTAATGAATCGCGGGTGCTGAAGACGTATACCCAGTGTACGATCTCCAAAACCCAAATTTTTAGGGCTGGCTCACTATTTAAGCACCTTAAGTCTGAAGGGGGTGCACCTCCCTTTCATTCTTAGAGTCTTAAACCCTAAATTCGAGTGGTAGCTTCATCCAAGAGTGTTGTGAGCTTGGTGGGTGCATTTTGGGTGGTTTTTGATGCATTTCAAGAAGATGGAACTTGTTGCAAAGATGGGGATCAAGGAGGAGCTTGTGGATCTGGCATTTGGGACTCATTCTCAGCTTAATGAAGGTATAAAGTTTTGATCTTGATCATTTATCTCCCTAGATCTCTTAGTATGGGTTTTAGGACCATTTTGGTCTAAAGGTTGCAGCTTTGTGGTGCAATCCTATTTCTAGGACTTGGACTTGCTAATCTCAGTTCTAAATGAGTCCCTAAGGCAGAAAGTTGCCACCTTTGACATCCTTATGGGTTCACGCATGAGTTAAGACCATTTCCATGGAAGTAGATTGTCGTTTTTGGAGTTTGAGCTTATGTGGGTCATGTAAAGCCATCAAGTAAGCAACTTTATGGTTTAAGACGTCAATAAGGACTTGGATCTGTAATTATAGCTTCTGGAGTAGAGTATTAAGCACTTAATGGGAAAGTGACTTAACAGGGGGATTATGCTGAACGTACATGCAGGTACGCCCATCATACACACCATTTGGCTTGTACGCTTAGCGTACATAGGAGTACGCCTAGCGTACTCATCAAATATTGTGGGTTGTTTTGGGCCTCGGTTTGGGCCATGCAAGGGATTTTGGTTCTTTGGGCCTTAGTGGGCCATCAGAAGTCAGATAATGTGTTCCAAGGAGATGTTTAGGCTTAAGGTAAAGCCAATTAGAGGATTTGGGCCCAATTTCGCAAATTAGGCCATTAATAGGCCACTAGTGGGCTTGGAAAGCCTACCTAGTGTTGGGCTTTTGTTTTGGAATTAGGCCTAAGATTGGATCATACTGGGCTAGGGTAGAATGGTCATTTTAGCCCATGCATGGATTAAGGATTATGGTTTGGGACCCAATTGCTAAATGGGTATATTGTTTGCTAAAGGTAGCTCGGGGAGTTGGCGAGGCAGCAGCAAAGGATTTCTACAGGAAGCTTCTGCGATCGAGGTAGGTCTTCTCACCATACCAATAGGTCTAAGGCACCAAAGTTGGCCCATTTCATGTTATGTGGTACACTAGTTGTAGTAGAGATATGTGGTATGATAGTTAGCTTTAGGCTAAGTGGTATGCTAGTGATTATATGATATTTGTTATGCTAGTTGTCTTTGTGATACTTGCATGGAAGACCCTGGGGGGTGGGGGGAGCCCGTGATATTGGATGTAAGACCATGTTGGATAGCCTATGGCAGTCCTAGGTAAAGACCATGTAGGGTAGCCCATGAAATTGGATGTAAGACCATGTAGGGTAGCCCATGACAATCCTAGGTAAAGACCATGTGGGGTAGCCCATGACATTGGATGTAAGACCATGTGTGGTAGCCCATGACAGTCCTAGGTGAAGACCATGTGGGGTAGCTCATGGCATTCTTACAGGTTTTGTATGCATGCCTTATGTATTATACGTAGCTTTTATAGCTAGTAGGAAAATGTGATACAACTAGCTTTTATAACAACATGATGTGTGATATGTGGTTTGTGTGTATTGTATGCCCTGGGAAATTCACTAAACTTCGTTCTTACAGTTTTTTTTTTATGGTTTCAGGCATGATCATTTTTGGAAAGAAAGGGCTTGGATTGGTCGCACTGCACACACCTATGATTTCCGTAATGATTGATTTGGGGATGAACTCTGATAAATATTCTACTTAATGATGATTTGAATTCTTAGAGTAAATGGTATCAATGTTTTATCTATATTAAAAATGATTTTTTTACCTTTGATTTTCGGGTCGTTACACGTTGGTATCAGAGCCTTGGTTTGAGGGATTCGGACATACTTTCGGGTGTGTCCGGTCTTATACTTAGGATCTATAAAGCTTTTAAAAAGAAAATTGTTTTAAGTAAAGAATTTCTAAGATAAAAAAGGGTGTGGTGCATGCAATCAGCCAAGCTCGAGTAAGTTTCCCCAGAATACCCACATTTGTTATCTGTTATGATTTAACTATGAACCTATAAATCGCATGCTAGTTAGCGTTAGGGGAGATGCCTTTATATGTTGTATGAGTTGATGGATTTGCAAGCTAGTGCTGAGCAGTCAACAATAGGTTGGCCTGATATGTGATGCTTGTAGCCATGAGGATACTGGATGTCATGCTAGAATGAGAATGCTAATTGGTATTTGTAACTGCAATGTGTATGTTTTGAATATTGTATAAAGTTTGGATCTTATAGCTTTAGAATAGTTGATTTAACCTTATTTCCTGCGTTCTTAGGGTAGAGTCTATTATTCGACAGTCTATTAGATCTTGTTATATTTATAATTTGCATGCATAAGGCAGCCGACAGCACGGGTGGATGTGGTCAGCAGAGATTCTGGTATATGGGTCGAATGTTCTATGACAGTTTGCAGGTCAAAAATTACCTTACGGTAAGACTAGGATGAGGTTAGCGACAGGGATTACCTGCTTATGGGATATATGTGTGGATAGACTGATTTGTCTAGTATATATTTGTTAGATTTTCCATTGTCTAACTGCTGCTTGCTTTGTGATTTGAGGGACTCTTAGTAATGTGAGCTAGATATTAAGTGAATATGCTAAGTCACATGTGGCACAGGCTGGATAATCTTAGATTGATAGACTTGACCTGATTGCACAACTCTCGTTGGAGTCTAACCGTTCTAGGGATGAGTCTATTACTCGAAGGATTATCTGATCTCTGTTGCATGTGGCTATATTCATAAGGTAGCTAGTTGACGTTACTGGGAATCGTTCAACAGCTGAGGACTGGGTAAGTGCGGGAACCTAGGATATGCTCCAGTGAGCTTAGTAGGGCAATTTGGTGGAGTTGGGAACCTAGGGGGAGCCTAGGAGGTGCTACAGTAGAGATCATCATGTTGTTTAGAAAATATTTAGTATATTGGTGGAGTAATTGACTTAGAGGATTCGAGAGGACAGTTGAGGAAAGTATGGATAAGTGTGGAAGGTAGTATTGGGCCCATACTACAAAAAGCATAGGATCCATACTCGAATCAGTGAGAGTCTTGGAGAATCTAAGAAGCTTATGGGAAGGAGAATTCTTGGTTATTCCTTGATCATGGGATTAGTTGCTTTGCAGAATGAGGATGAGCATGCAGGGATGAAACAGGGTTTGGTCCTAGCTCCGGTGGTGAGCCAATCATTTGAAGGACTGCCAAGATTTCGAGTTTGCCTCAGATCTTTTGTATCAGGCGGAAAGGGTTGATTGTGCGATCTATTTCACATACGGGTTTGGAGACCAAGTCTTAGGGATAGTTTGTAGCCTGGTTTAGAGCAGAGATTGCTCTAGCTCTTACAGTGTAGTCGTGACGACTGAGTTAGTAAGTGGATCAGGGTATGAGACCCTGAATGATATGGATCTCATATTCGAAGACGGAAGATTGAATAGGAGTACCTCGTGAGTGAGGTTCAGGTTAGGCGAATTTATTGGAGGGTCTCGAGCAGAGACCCAAGAGTTTGCATCAGCTTTTGAGAGGCCAAAAGGGCCGGATCCAGTGCAATGCTTGCAGAAACTGTGCGATGAAGTTTTGTTCGAAGGGTTGGGACTGTCATTGTGATCAGAAGGAGGTGCTACATTATGTTCTCAAGGTGTTCGGGATACCACAGGAGGAGGGGTCATGAACCCTTCAGATGTTCGTGGATATGTTATCTTCGGCTATTTTCGGTGGATACCGGGTATTTGTATCGCTTGGGGAATTGTGATGAGTTGGATATCAGGTTGGTTTTCTGCTATTGTCTGGGATAGCAAGGGTTGTTAGATGCCATTCGGCATGTCGAGGAATCTTTGGGGGATCTTCGGCAGGTGTATCTTGCGAAGCGAATTCCGTGTGTACCGTGATTTTTCCGAGTCATTATCGGAATATGTCCAGTGATCTGGGTTGCTACAGGTGTAGCAGGTTTGGCCACGTCATCAGGGATTTGCCATAGAGAGCAAGCTCGTTACTTTTTCATTGTGTAGACGACAAGGAGGTCGACTGTCTGAAGACCATGGAGGAGCAGTGAGTGTACCTGCTCCAGCCTTTCTCAAGCTTGGTTCAAGGCCTTGGACGAGGGAGTATGGCTAGTTTTCAGTAGCCTTAGTATTTAGGTTTTGGAGGGCCATCGGGATTGTCAGGGAAAGAGAAAGTTGTTGCTGAGTTTTTGATTGGACTATCCGTCCGTTGGACTCCGAGATCTGATGGTGATGTCGCTTCTAAGCGTTTGAAGTCATTGATGTAGTTGGGATACAAGAAGTGTTGGCTAGATTTCAGGAAGTGTGTTGTTTGAGCAATGTTATTCATGTTGTCTAGCTTTGGTAAGCACCGGTCGCCAGCAAGGTGAACATTGGAACGTAATGAGGATTAGGAATCTTTCAATTCTCGTGTGCCGAGCAAACTTAGTTGAATCTAAGTGGGGGAGAACCATCCAAGTATCCAGGTCAGAAATAAGGGTGAAAGTGATGTAAGACTACAGGGGAGCCATATCACTCACTAATTGTCATTTGGAGTATAGTGTAGTAAGACTGCAGGGGAGCCATAACATTCACTAGCAATAGAAAGAGATGTAAGACTACGGGGAAGCCGTAGCATTAACTAATGGTCAGTTGTGGTATAGTGTTGTACGATTGCGGGGAAGCCGTAGCATTCAATAGCAGTAGATAGTGTTGTAAGACTGCGGGGGTGCCGTAGCGTTCACGAATTATTTCGAATGATTTTGACTATGGCAGGCTAGTTCTCAGGGTTGTAGGGGAGCCATAGGGTAGTGAGGATCAAGACCAGAGGTGATTGACCAATTAGATACCCGGGGGGAGAGCTCGGGTGGTTATGGGAATCCAGGTTGGAACCAGTAGATACTGTTGAGCTAGGGTTGGATGATGTGATACAGGATCTTGTAGGCGAGTGGTGTATGTTTCTGTAGGGCTGCGGCTGGGTAGCCCTGATATTGGATCTCATAAGAACCCAGTGGTTGGACCGAGTGCAAGATGAAGACTTTGGGAATCAGCTAAGGGTATTTATTAATCATTTGAGTAAAGGATGATTGGGATTCATGATGCATTATGGAAGTGCCGATTCGAGGATATATGAATAGGAGCAGGGTAACAATTCGAATTTGCGTTGGAACCCGAATCGGAATTCATGCAGGATTTTGTTTCGGTGAGATGGGGTGTGGGGCATTTATATGCAAAGGGCACCAAGGAAAAAGTTCCAGGGTGGTGAATGTATTTGTTTGATGGTAGTTTAAGCCATTATGATGTGTCTCGGGTGGCCCTATCCGTAAAAGAGCCACGACATGTCGGAATCAGGAAACGGTGGGTCGAAGAAGGTCGGGTATGTTGTAAGTCTACATCTATCCTGATAGTATTCACCTGCTTGGTGTTGGGTTCAGTGGCGACAGGTTGTCAGCCTATCTCGATCGGATGGATCTATGGGTTGAAGGAGATAAGGCAATTATGGTTGGATGAGGTATTCCATCGGAGGTCATATGGGATTGCTGAGTGTGTTTTGGGCTCAGCAATTGGGTATGTGTGCGGTGTTCCAAACAGTTGGCAAATAGGTTGGGACTAGGGAGGTCCCTAGGTGTTATCCAGGGAAGCAACCAAGTGGCATCAAGAGGAGTAGGAGCGACTTCAGTGATTTGGGTTCTGTGTGTGGAATTGCTTGTTATTCGGTAGTCGCAGTTGATTGGTGATCTTGTTCTTTAGGAAGCATCAAGGTATTGCGAGTGGGAAGTAGTCTATCTAGAATGGTTTCTTGGGAAATCTGTTCGATGAGGATTCATTGAGGGAAGTCTGTCAGGGAGACAGACCATCTTGAACTTCAAGTTTCAGATGAAGCAAATGTGATCAGGTTGCAAGGAATTTGTTCATCTTCGGATTCTAGAACCCTACGAGGGTTGGTTTCGGTTGCCTTCGAAAGGATATGGTATGTTCAGGCATGTGGCCTTGAGGCCTTAGTTATTTGGCATGAGGGATGGTAAGGAATGATTTTGGGGACAAAATCTAATTTAAGTGGGGGGAGTTGTAACACCCGGTTTTTGAAAGTGTTCGATTATGCTTTCGGAGGACAAGGATATAAGCGTAACCTATCGATTTGATATTTTATGAGTCTCGGGTTTATTTCAAAAGGTTTTAAGGATTGGGGTATAGCTAGGAGCGTAGGGCTTCTGGCTACCTTTTCGTGGATATAAAGTTCGTTGGAAACGGACCTGGAACGAAGAAGTTATAGTACTTTGAAATGGTTGGTAGAATTGGTCCCTAAATGGAAAAGCTTGCATTTCAGCCCATGCATGCAAGGTGGCAGTCGGGTGAGTACACCCAACGTAATATGGGGGTACACCCAACGTAGTGTTGGTTAATGAATCTTGGGTGCTGAAGACGTACGCCCAGCGTACGTCTAGGATCTCCAAAACCCAAATTTTTAGGGTTGGCTCGTTATTTATGCGCCTTAAGTCTGAATGGGGTGCGCCTCCCTTTCATTCTTAGAGTCTTATACCCTAAATTTGAGTGGTAGCTTCATCCAAGAGTTTTGTGAGCTTGGTTGGTGCATTTTTGGTGGCTTTTGGTGCATTTCAAGAAGATGGAACTTGTTGCAAAGATGGGGATCAAGGAGGAGCTTGTGGATCTGGCATTTGGGACTCATTCTCAGCTTGATGAAGGTATAAAGTTTTGATCTTGATCATTTATCCCCCTAGATCTCTTAGTATGGATTTTAGGACCATTTTGGTCCAAAGGTTGAAGCTTTGTGGTTCAATTCGATTTCTAGGACTTGGAGTTGCTAATCTCAGTTCTAAATGAGTCCCTAAGGCAGAAAGTTGCCACCTTTGACGTCCTTATGGGTTCACGCATGAGTTAAGGCCATTTCCATGGAAGTGGATTGTCGTTTTTGGAGTTTGAGCTTATGTGGGTCATGGAAAGCCATCAAGCAAGCAACTTTATGGTTTAAGACGTCAATAAGGACTTGGATATGTAATCGTAGCTTCTGGAGTAGAGTATTAAGCACTTAATGGGAAAGTGACTTAACATGAGTATTACGCTGAGCATACATGCATGTACGCCCAGCGTACTCACTGTTTGGCTTGTATTCTTAGCGTACATGGGAGTACACCCAGCGTACTCATCAAATATGGGTTTGGGCTGTTTTGGGCCACGGTTTGGGCCATGCAATGGATTTTGGTTCTTTGGGCCTTAGTGGGCCATTAGAAGTCAGATAATGTGTGCCAAGGAGATGTTCGGGCTTTGGGTAAAGCCCATTAGAGGATTTGGACCCAATTTGTAAAATTAGGCCATTAATGGGACACTAGTGGGCTTGGAAAGCCTACCTAGGGTTGGGCTTTTGTTTTGGAATTGGTCCTAAGTTTGGAACATACTATGTAACGCCCGTGTTTCAGGCCTAAGCATTTTTAGGCGATGTAATAGTCTAAGTCAACTAGTGTAACTTTTTTACGTAATAAAGATGAAATATTTGAATTCTATGTGAATTATGTGTATTTATGTGCTTATTACTTAATTATAAAGATATAATTAATAAAGAATAAAAACAAGCATCAAAATTAAAATGTGAGATAAGTCCAATATCTTTACATAAAGTTGTAGTGGTTAAAACAAGGATTCTAGGGATATAAAAAACGCCGAAATCCGAGTTATAACGAAGAAGTTATGACCCGTCGAAATTTCGCGATGGAACCAACACGACACTAGGAAGCGTAAAAAGTGAATTTGCGATAGAAGACTTTTTAGACTTAGTAATCTAAACCAAATTCGTAGAGTATGTTAAACCAAGAAAATCCATAAAAAGAACGCCCAAATCTGACTTCGTATGAGGAAGTTATGATTTTTTCAAAGTTTCGGCTTAGCGGTGTACAGCCCAAAGTTTGAATATTAGATCGATTGGTTTTTAGCCAACACAACCTAAATGAGAATCGATGATCTCGTTAAGAGTAGCATAACGATTAAAAGATGGAAGAAAACGGACGTTGGATGAAGAAGTTATGAATTTTTAACGGACCAAACCTGTCCCGGCCTGATAATAATATAACTTTTAAAATAAAGTCAAAATTAGCCAACAGAGCCTAAACGAAAGTTGTAGAGTACGTTCCCGCCTTCACGTGGATATAAAGAACATTGAAAATGGAGATCGTATGCGAAAGTTATGATTTTTAGAAGTCGAGAAGGAAAATTGCGAAACTGAGATGACGTGGCAACATCCGGACCATCCATCGTTGATCAGACCTCGCTTCGGATCACGCCACATAGCCCTTCGCTATGCCCCGCATCCGAGGTTGGTACGCCCATCGTACCTTCACTCCTTATCCACCCGATGCAGTGCGATCCAGCTGGTGCGAGCTGGCAACCCTATCCGAGACTACGCCCAGTGTAGGCCTCTGTACGCCCAGCGTAATCTGAGCTGCTGACGGCTATAAAAGGGGTCCGAACTCTTCCGAAAATTTCACACCTTTGTCTCATCTTTCCCTCGCTACTTTCTCTCTCTAAAGGTTTTAACCCTACCTAAAGCCTAGGTGAACCCCTAGCACCCGAAGGAAGCCCTGAGGCTCCCGGGGTCCCGAGAAAAAGGGTCTTTCGGTTCGGAAACGCTACTCCGAGCAAAGCCCAGTTTTCTTTAAAACCCACTGTAAGTGAGCTACGCATACGCAACTTTTAATATAACTTTTAAATAATTATAGTAACGTTATTAGGAACTTATAATAAGTACTTGGGCTATTATTATGGGTTATATAAGTATTGTTTAACGCTTATATAATAGTAATAATAGCTAGACTATTAATTAGTCTCGTTGAATGATAGACTAAACCCTAGTGGTAATGATACTAGGTTTTGACGAAGGAAATTGTTTCAATAGTAACGAAGCGCTGTCTAAGTTTGGAATCACCACCTTGATAAGTGAGTGCATAGTTACTTTCATCTTACACATAGATATGACGTATTTTATATAAGTTACGTGTTGTGTGTGTACTTTATATCTACAAAATGTGTTGGGTAAAACATAGGTAGATGTAATAGTTACTGTGTGACCAAATAAAATAATGAGAGGCCTCGTTATAGATGTAATTGATGATCCAGTCATCTAGCGGAGTATAGATGACGACCACACCACAGACTATTCTAGACGGTCTAGTGGAACGCTAGCAGGCTCACAACTTGTAGGTGTTTATTTGAACTATGTGTTTATTTGAACTGTGTGCTCAGCAGATGTACTCCATCCCCCACATGGTTTCCTATAGGATATTTATCACTAAGGAATCCCCTTGGCAGTAGTGTCCATCCTGATGTTGATCCGTAGTCTAGGTCCCTTATGATAAGTGTTTAGGAACGTAATGTGAGGATAACGGGAATGGGTAATCGAGTTTGTTTGATTTGGTAAAGTTAATAAACTTATTTATTGTGGGTTGAAAACTCTATGTGCTCACCAGGCTCCCAAGCTTAACCCACTCAGTTTCTTGCATTACAGGTAGTGGCGCATGAGTATAGATGTTTAGATGAGCGATAAGGGATTATAGGCCTGTAAATAGAAATAATGTAGTAAGGCTTCAATTATAATATTTATGCTTTTAATCTGTATTGAACATAAACTCCCGAGTCTTTTAATAAAATACATTTCTTTGGAAATGCTTTTGATAAATCTTTATCATATTTTGTTTTGGGAAAAATTCCGCAACACTTTTATTTAAAATGTTACTCTAATTTTCAAACAAAGCATAAACAAAATCGGTCTTTTCTGGCCGTGAAAACGGGGATGTCACATACTAGGGCAGGGGTAGAATGGTCGTTTTACCCATGCTTGGATTAAGGATTATGGTTAGGGATCCAATTGCTAATTCGGTATATTTTTTGTTAGAGGCAACTCGCGAAGTTGGCGAGGCAGCAAAAAAGGATTTCTTCAGGAAGCTTCTGCATTTGAGGTGAGTCTTCTCACAATACCAATGGGTCTAAGGCACCAAGGCCAGCCCATTTCATGTTATGTGGTACACTAGCTGTAGTATAGATATGTTGTATGATAGTTAGCTTTTGGCTAAGTGGTATACTAGTGATTTATGCTAGTTGTCTTTATGATACTTGCATGGAAGACCCAGGGGGAGCCCATGGCATTGGATGTAAGACCATATGGGATAGCCCATGGCAGTCCTAGGTAAAGACCATGTGGGGTAGCCCATGGCATTGGATGTAAGACCATGTAGGGTAGACCATGGCAGTCCTAGGTAAAGACCATGTGGGGTAGCCCATGGCATTGGATTAAGACCATGTGGGGTAGCCCATGGCAGTCCTAGGTAAATAACATGTGGGGTAGCCCATGACATTCTTACAGGTTTTGTATGCATGGCTTATGTGTTATATGTAGCTTTTATAGCTAGCAGGAAAATGTGATATAGGTAGCTTTTATAGCAACATGATATGTGATATGTGGTTTGAGTGTATGGTATGCTCTGGGAAACTCACTAAGCTTCATGCTTACTAGTTTTGTTTTTGGTTTCAGGTATCATCGTTTTAGGAAAGAAAGGGCTTAGATTGGTCGCAATGCACACACCTATGATTTCTGCAATGAATGATTCTGGGATGAACTTTGATAAATGTTTTACTTAATGATGATTTGAATTGTTAGAGTAAATGGTATCAATGTTTTAGTGATATTAAAAATGAAAATTTTACCTTTGATTTTTAGGTCGTTACATGTGTGGTGCTCTTGAGCTCTTGTGAACCTTTTGTGGTGTATTTTTTGCATCTTGAAAGGGTAGGAGAAGGTTAAAGACTCATTCCTTGAAGGAGAGCTTAGAGATCCAGATTTAGCCCCATCTTTTGGTGACTTTTGAGGTATAAAGTATATACTTCGACTACTCTTTGCTTTGATCTACTCGTTAGCTTGTTTATGGTCATTTTTATCACTTTTGGTTGGTGGCTGTGAGCTAAGGTCGTTTGTGGAGCTTATCCTTGTAGATATGGGCATATTATGGACTTCTTAAACATAAAGGTGCAAGTTGATGGGTTTTTTTATACTGCAACATCCTATGGTGCACATACAACCCTATATACCTTGGATCTATGTTTTCACTAATTATACATGCAAATGGTTTCCAAGGCATTAAACCTATAACTAACATGCAATTTGTCATAAACAATACAAGATACTAGTTAGAGTAACATACTTTTTATGTGGCTTGAAGTCTTGATGTATCTGGTGTTGCTAGAAAGGCGTTGGCCTTTAAGAACGTAGTGACCTAAGTGTTGTACCTCAAATGGAATCACAACTCACCTAGGAAAAAGGTGACTCTTGAGAGAGAATTCCATGCACCAAAAGACCTCCATATTTCTCTAAGAAAAGAAGCACTTCATGTAGGCATTTTAGGTCATGAAGAATGTATTTATATGTTGGATCCCACGGGTCATGGGTATAACCAAAATTCATATCATGGGTCTTATGATCCATGGTTCTTGTGGCCCAACTCTTTATGTATCCATACATAAACTTGATCCAACATGGATCACAACCCCAACACATATAAATATAACTAATTACCATAATTAGTCCCATAGATTTAATTAGTCTCACTTGATCACTAAATTAATTCCAAATTAATTCTTGATCAATACTAATTAAAACATATGATTTTATAATATATTAGAACTTATAATATATTAATTAATCATATAGAACCTTTATCTCAAGAGTCCATCCTAACAAATTTTCCTGGTGTTATGCAACCCAAATGGACCATGCTACTCTCGGTTTGAGTACATAACAATAATAGTTATGGGCATAGACATCTAATCCAACAGTCTCCCACTTGGATAAGTCTAAAACTATTATTGTGTATGACTCCAAGATCCCGACTAGCAATCGTAGCTCTTAAAAGTTTTTTTCGAACTCTTACCTAGTCAATGTCGTGTTCATTAGATAAGAGATCATATATTCCTCCATTCTAGATATCATATGGACTGATACATGGATTATAATCATTCTCTCTATCCATTTGTTGTTTCCCGATTTCCGATTTATGACGACTGACTAATTGAACAAATCAAATCAGTCCAGGCCAGGCCGAGCACTTACGTTTGTCATCACTAAATCATCGAGGGGCCCATAGATATCACTTTTATCCCTCCAAGTGTAAAATGAATGGATAAACTTTGACTTGTATGCTTTCTCTATATAGTTATCAAATCATACACAACAATGCATTTGATAACACCATGTTACTGGTGCATTTTCACATTATCAATGTGCAATTGAATTGTAGACTACAACTCATATCTCTCCGTTTGAAGAATATAAGATATTATCATCTCATGATCACTTGAGATAAAATCCATGAAGTAAGTCAAATGAGTGTAGGTTTAATCCAATACTCGAATCTTATTCCATGAGCACTCGTGAATACTGCAGCTATGTATAGGCCACCTAGACAAACTATATACCCATTCATGACAATCTTGATTCATACCTACTTCCAAAGTATGATTGACTGTGGAGAGTTTGAATAACCTAGTTATTCTAAAAGTCAAAACATGCAAAGTGAAACACAAGGATAATATTGATCCTATAGGGCCCCAATCACTTTTGAGAGTAAATAAAACACCTTTTATTTAAACACCATATTGATTACTCATTATTCAGTGTATAATGTTTCAAATAATCAACTTTATACTTGAATTAAAACAATAGTCATGCCATACGCCAAGCATGCACACTATGTTTGACCAAACAATCGTTATGCCATACTCCAAGTATGCACACTATGTTTGTCTATGATCCTTACTTTGTGAAATAGATCAATTGAACATGATTCCAATGATGCTCATTTCACAATCCCAAATCCTTATCGTAAATGTAAGAATTCCAAATTCCTGTCATTACCAAAATATGTTAGATTCTAAACTTATATGCATTGATCCTCTTGTAATGACTATGCACAAAGTCACAAAGACTTGGCAACAGACATTTACAAAGTATTCCAATGGTGAGAAATTCCATGGAAATGAAATCTCAAATTCAAAGTACATTCCTTTTAACATCCTTCTTGCATTAAGTTTTCTAATCTTACACAAATTTAATGAATAACTTCCACCTATGGAACATTTCCATTTTCCCATTTTGACTATCACTCCTGAACAAGAGTTTCCTCTTTTCAGAATATGTCAATATGGTCCTTCCAAAATTTACACCATACTTCCAACAGTCCATGAGCAACCAATATTTGGTAAACCTCAAATCGTCCTTGATAATTGCTTAATCATTTTAGTCATATCCAGTTCTAATACTTTTTCCTTCTTAATGACATAGGAATTTGGAAAAATTTAGAACAAATGAATATTACAGCACATGTAATCGATCCTATATCCAAAGAATATGGGACACGATTCATGATGTCTCACATAAATACATGATACTAGACCACTCTTTTACTATAATATTTCAATTTCTATTTGCCATGTTCTCATAATTTGTATTATGAAAAGGGATGCCATAATCATAATCAAATTTTAGAACGCAAATAATGTAATTATGACTAAATTTGATTAAAAACTCATAATCTAAGCTTTTAGAATTGGAATGAAGTAAAATTTCCTCTCCCTTAATTATAGAAAAACAACTTTTCAACCCCCACAACTTCACGAATTGAAACCTTTTTGTTTTCTATAATTAACATTACTAACTTGCAATACTAAACATAATAATCATGCTCCTGCTAACCTGATAATTATTAGCATAAGAACTATGCTCCCATTAGCTTTGACATGTATCCTGAAATCAACTGGACTTCTAAATCAATACTTTATTGACTTTCTTACCAAAGTTCAGATTTCTGATACGAGATTCTTTGATAAGACTTTATTAAAATTATACGCCTTTCCTTAGATAGCTCACATGTGTGTCTAAACAATTTTTAGAACTATGAAAAGCGGTGCCGTAATCATAGTCTCAATTGTTTAGACCTTTTTCGTTTCTCACAAGTCCATGTTAGTGTGTCGGTTAACCACACACGCTCCACTAACGACTTTGAGAATGCAAAGATCATAATTGCTATCTACTTAAAATCTACTTAGTGAAAGCATTTCCTCACCATCATTGTTGATGAATCAAAGAGAAACCTTATCACACTTAGATTTTATGGTGTATGTGTTCCTATCCACGTGAAATCTACTTAGTGAAAGCATTTCCTTACACAAGACAAGGTTAGTGACAAATCCAAACTCATATGGACTAAACTTGTTCAATCTTAATTTCTTGCCACCTGGAAGCACAAGGGCCTACCATTTCTTCGAGGTTGTTATGCAAACAACTGAGATCTCATAGTACTCACAAGCATATTCAACTTTAACTGGAATGGGCACAAAGACAAGAATATGTCAAAACGATAGGTTATAAACCTCAAATCGTGTGCTAGTGATAAACAACGGGTTTTATTCTTGATTAGTTCATGAAAATTTTCAAGATCTTTAAGACTCCCACTGATCTCTTGACATATAAGATTCTCTTGTGAAGAACCATTCCTTGATAAAGCAAATATTCAAGAGTTAGTGCGGATTCTTATCAAGAAAACCACTTCACAGTATTGGTCTTAGTTGGTCTTTATTTTATCCAAAACATCACAGCTTACCCATTTCAAATGTACAAGAGTAGAAAACATTTTACTCTACATTAGACAAGTGTTATAAACCTTCTTAAGATTATGTCACTCAAGTTACAATCTTGGAGTATTACTCTAAAAATCAATTTTGGAACGAAGTATGATTCATCTTCTGATTTATCCATTTCAACATTTCACGATTCCTCTTCTTAGTTATACACATGCACTAAGATGTCCTTAGAGGATTAATTGTGATATGCTTAATCACTAAGATAATCACAAAACATGATACTAAAGTACTCTCCCATCTTTTCAGACTGGAGAAACTTTTATCTTTCTGCCTATCTTGTTTCTTCTCATTCGTCCTGCCATACATTGAAACTTTTCCAACGTTTCAGAATTATACTTAAACTTGTAAGCACAACCATATTTACTAAACTTTAGTAAATCATGACGAATAGTCTTATCTATCTTTGTGGTGGACCTGATCAGCACACAACCAAGTGTACCTAATCTCCTAGTCCTTCACTTGACTCACATATACCTGTGAACAGTGAATTAGTCTTAATTTCCTAAAGATGAAAATTCTCATTCATCATGCAATACATGTAACGCCCTGATTCTCAGGTATTGTTTAAGTATGAATTTCTTTGATTTTGAGGTCTACTCGATGAGAGGGTTGTCCTACTCGCCGAGTAGCAACGAGTTAGGGATGCATATTTACTGACCTACTCGCCGAGTCTATGAAGGGACTTGATGAGTAGGAGCTGGAAGATGAAACCCTAAATCCCGGGATTTTGCACCCTATTTAAGGAAGCATAAGCCTCCTTTGGCCTCTTTGCAATCGATTGAGAGCTAAAAAAAACCCCTAATTCATTTGGTGCTTCATCCTTGTGTGTCTAAAGCTTTGGAGAGATGATCTTTTGAGAAGAAGAGCTTGGAGGACAAAAGGCTAAGGGCAAGGAGGTGTGGAAAACAAGGAATCCACCTCAGATAGCATCATTTGGAGGTATCAAGTCGTCACCTTTAATCTATTCTTATTCTAGACCTATTTTGGTTGAGATCTAGGGTTTTTATGGTTTGGTTGAGATGATAATGTGGGATATGAGCTAGACCTGAAGTTGTAACTTCAGATCTGGACCCTTCTTGGGTTCTAGAGTCATAAAGCCCCGAATGTGGTCATGTATGAAGCCTCTTTAAAGTACGAAACCCCATTGTGAGCTGGGATTTGACATTTGGAGACTCTATAGCTATGCATGCATGTAAAGTTTGCAACTTTACGTGAAAAGCATGCCTTAGAAACTTGGATCTGTAATTTGGAGCCACTGCATGGCTTAAAAGAGTTTGTATGGATTAAGGACTGAAGGAACTCGCTGAGTCGCAAGAATGACTTGGCAACTCTCACGAAGATGAGCCTGGACCCGATGAGTTGGATGAACAAATCGGTGAGTCCGATGAAGATTGTTGTAGACTCGACGAGTTGGATGAACACCTCGGCGAGTCGGTTGCGGTTTCCCCAATTTATGTATGCGTGCGTAACCATCATGTTGCAAGAAGGAACCCGACGAGTGGACTTAGGGTTTCGATCAAAAACCGAAGGAACTCGACGAGTCACTCTGGTGACTTGGCGAGTAGGCAAGTACTTTAAGGAACTCGGCGAGTAGCCGATGGTACTTGGTGATTTAGGGTCAACATGGACAGTTTACCTTAACTAATGACTTTGACTTTGATCAGGGTTCGATTATTTGGCTTATGAGATACCTTGAAAGGTTTGGAACTTATGAGTATGATTATGCTATGGTATCAGGTGGTGGAGTTTGGGGCGGTGATCCGAGGGTTGAAGTTTATCTACCAAGTCGACATCTGCAAGGTGAGTTATCGTCACTATATCAATAGGGTCTAAGGCACCAAGGCCGGACCTTTATTTGTTATTATTATTGTTGGATTAGTGTCTAAGGCTATAACTATATTTGGTAATTACTTGACCCGGTTGTGCATGATCCTTTTGGATTACCTTCACCATAGCAACTTGACAAGGTGATTTATATAGAGAGAAGAAATATTATTATTAATATGCTATAAGAATAATATATTAAAGGAATAATAATATTGTTTGATTAATATAAGTCATAAATTCATTAGGAATTAATTTGGTGACTTAAAGAGATTACTTAAATAAAGGGGCATAAACTATCAAATGTGTGATAGTTGTGTTTTAGGCTATGAATCCTTATGGATATGGGAATGGACGATTTTAGGATATGGATATCCTAGAAATCTTCCAAGGCCCTATCTAGAAGGATATTTGGATTGCTTTGAGGCTAAGTTATCCAATTAGGGTTCAAGGTAAATCCCTAGGAGCTCATAGTATGAATAGACCCTTAGGGAAGGAGAAATCGGCCACTCTACGCTTTGAGGTAACCCTAGAGCCGATTTCTCACCTCTCCCTCTCTCTCATATCATCTTCTTGCTAGTAAGTGTTTGTAAGCCATTAGAGGAGTGAAAATTGTGACTCTAAGCTTCAAGGAAAAGAAGTTTTTCAAGCAAGTAACTCAAGGTATTATTCTAGATATGATTTCATATGTTGTAAATTGTTTGTTTACACTAGATCTATGATTCAACATCTTGGATACAAAGCATGTTCAATTAGAGAAACCTAGATCCAAGCAATAGGGTTTTCATGTGCACATAGGAAAGTTCTTATGGCTTAAACCCATCAATGGTATCAGAGCCTTGATTGGTTTCAATTGAATATGATGCTTAACTTTTTTGCTTGCTGAAAAATCATTTTTCTCGGCCTCTGTCCGACCCAACTCGGCGAGTTGGCCCTACTCGGCGAGTCCAAGCGTCAGACAGATGATATTTCAGGATTTTGTTGTTATTTTGTCTTGGATATGATACCTAAATCGTTTTGCTATGTTAAAATCCGAATTTTGACTTAATTTTATGATTATCCTTGACATAACAATAAATAATTTCAAATCTTTTGAATATCGGTTATTTATATGATAAATATTAGCTATTTAAAATTATTTGGTAATTATCTAATGACTAAAATTGGATTAGGTCAAATATAGATAATTATGAAATTAGTTATTTGAATTATTTTTTATTTGATCCCTCTAGTTATGAAAAGTTCAAAGTTGTCCCGAGGTTTTGAGATTTACATTTTGTGATTAAAAGTTTAATTAAGAAGAATATAAATTTCAATCCCCTAGAGTTTTACAAGTTTAAAATTCAACCCTATACCATTATATTATTAAAGCTTAATGAATATATATTAGTATAATTAAAATACTAGTCTTACCGTTAGTAGGCCTCATTCACGAAGTTGGTAATAAGGTGGGTATAAGGTTGCTGTCTATAAAATGGCGCTTAATGGGTGTACACTCACACCCACCGCTTGCTTGACTGGTGGAGGGTCGTTAGCCGAACGGGTAGGATAGGGAAACTCTCTCTTCTCATTAAAAGTATAATGCTAAAAATATAAAGTAACTACATGTTTTTCCAAATTCCCAATCCTAGTTACTTTAGGCAGAAGTGAATTGATGCAATCCCATGAAATTACACTTTGCACCCTTGCTAAGAAGTTAGTGGAGCGTGTGTGGTTCACCGGCACACTAATTGGTTCTAAGCAAAGGTGGTAAAGGGTGATTCATTGTTTATCATAGTTCGATGGAGCGTGTGTGGTTTACCGGCACATCGAATAGGTGATTGTAACCATGAAGGCACCATGTAGATTAGCATGGTTATTCACACCCATTTTGTGATCCTCGGTATCTCAGTCACAAATGAGAGGGGCATATCGAGATTTAAACATGCCATTGAAAAGTTCAATGAATCTCCAAGAAAATCTAGGAATTCTCAATACATTTAAAACTTAAGGTTATGTTTTTCATGGCAAAGAATTAGTTAATCGTCATTCACTTACCTCCAAATTGTTTGCATGTTGGATCACGGCATCCCTTTTCTAATATGTAAATAATGTTGTTGGGTCCTAGCCCTAATTTTTCATTTTGGGTGTTTAATTAGGGACTCAATACTAAAAAAACTTTGTCCTTTCTGTTTGTAGATGTCAAACGCAAACAACGCTGCTGCCAACTCATTCACGTTAATGAGTCTTTGTCAAAAAGTCACTTTCGATGGATCGAACTTTAGCGAATGGATAAGATACATTTGTATGATTGCGCGTTACGAGGACAAGCAGTGTGTTCTCGATGAGAAGCTCGAGAAGATCAATCCAGAAACTACTACTCCCAAAGAGATGGCTGTCTTTGAGACACATGAACGTGATGCAATGAAAGCCCATGGCATCATGATAGCCACAATGAACTCCGAATTCCAAAAGTCCTATGTGGACATGTATCCTTATGAGATGCATCTAGACTTGATGGAGAGATATCACCAAAGCGCGAGGCAAGAGTGCTATGAGATCATAACGAATATGATCACTGCTAAAATGGGAAGTGGAGAGTCTCTAATCGTGCACTTACAAAAGATGCAAAGGTATGTTGATCGTCTTCGCAAGTTGAATGTCAACTTTGGGGAAGATTTGGCTATCGACATTGTTCTTCACTCGTTACCATCATGCTACAACCAATTTAGGATGACCTACCACATGAACAAGGAAGGGGTCACCCTAAGCAAACTCCAAGGGCTCTTAAGGACTGCTGAGAGCAACCTCAAAGACAAGTTTGTTGCACCAACTCCCAATCCACCCGTTGCTCCTGTTTTGGCTATTGGGCAGGGAAGAGAAAGAAGAGGAAGGCTCTGTCAAAGAACCACCGCAAGGGAAAGTCCCAAGATGGTTCCTCTTCTAGTGGGACCAAGGTTGATCCTGCTAAGCCCAACTCAAACCCAAAAGGAGGCAGAGTGCCGTCATTGCCACAAAATAAGGCTTTGGAAGAGAAGCTGCCTGGAATATCTGCAAGCCATCAAGGATGGGAAGATTAAGCCATCTTTTGCAGGTATATACAAAATTAAATCTAATAACTCATCTCATGCTATTTCTTGGGTTCTTGATACAGGGTGTGGTTACCATATTTGTTCTGATTTGCAGGGACTAGGAAGAAATAAGGATGTGGAGCTTGGAAGAATAACTCTAATCATGTGGAAAAGAATATCGTCGCCTGTCACCAAGATTGAAGTGTATTCTTTAGTGCTTAGTAATGGATTGAATTTAGATTTAAATAATTGTTGCTACTCGCCAGATATGGCAAGAAACATCATTTCTTTTCATGGTTTATTTAGACAAGGATTTAGATATTCATTTAATAATGAGAATGGTTCGATTTATGCTTATCTAAATGGTGTTTTATATTTTGAAGCAATGCCTTGTAATGGAATTTATGAAACTGTTATCGTTGTAGATAACCTAGGAAATGATGTGTTTTGTATAGATTCTTCCAATAGTATGGATAAAGCATCTTTGTGGAATTATCGTCTTGGACATGTCAACAAGAAGCGCATAGCCCAACTCCAAAAGGATGGAGTGTTGGAATCATTCGACCTTAGGGAAGATGACATATGCGAATCTTGTTTACACGAAAAGATAACCAATTCACCCTTCACTGGAACTTGTGAAAGGAGTGAGGGTTTATTGGATCTTATACATACCGATGTATGTGGGCCCTTTAGATCCAACACAAAGGATGGTAACCGCTTCTATGTGACTTTCACCGATGATTATAGTAGATATGGGTATATTTACTTAATCAAGCACAAGTCAAAAATGTTTGAAAAGCTCAAAGAATTCAAGCATGAAGTGGAGAATCAATTGGGCAGGAAAATCAAGATGCTTCGATCCGATCAAGGAGGAGAGTACCTAAGTCTTGAATTCCACGACTATCTCAAGGAATGTGGAATAGGTTTGCAATTGACACCACCTAGGACACAATAATTGAATGGTGTGGCAAAAAGGTGTAATCGAACCTTATTAGACATGGTCCGTTCTATGATGAGTTGTGCTTCGCTACCTATCTCATTCCGGGGGTATGCCTTAGAGACTGTTGCCCATATCCTTAGAGTCCCTACAAAGAAGGTTGCCAAAACACCTCACGAGATGTGGACAAGGAAAGCTCTCTCGTTGGCACATATCAAGGTTTGGGGTTGTGAGGTTTTCGTTAGATGAGATACTCATGACAAGCTTGAACCTCGTAGTTAGCGATGTATTTTCATCGGTTACCCGCAGAAATCCTTTGGATATCTCTTCTATAGACCGAATGACAATGTCGTCTTTGTTGTGAGGAGAGGGGTTTTCCGAGAGCGAGAACTCATAAGCCAAGGAGACAATGGGAGGCAAATCGATCTTGATGAGATTCAAGAGTTGAGTGATGAAAGAACTTCAACCGCTGGCGCTCGACCCGAGGAGGAAACTCCGGTTGGACCGATTGACCAATCCTTACCTCTTAGACGTTTCGAAAGAGTTAGAGTTCAACCCCAATTGTATGATTTTCATATTACTAACGAAGTGGACTCGTATATTAGTGATAGTACACTAGTAAATCTAGATGAACCTAACAGCTATAAGGAAGCCATGGCAGGCCCACAGTCTGCTAAATGGAAAGAGGCGATGGACAGCGAGATTCAGTCCATGTATGACAACCGAGTTTGGATTTTGGTTGACAATGTGCCCAGACGTAAGACGGTTGGGTGCAAATGGATCTTCAAGAAGAAGACCAATGTGGATGGGAATGTACACACGTATAAGGCATGACTGGTGGCGAAGGGCTTTACTTAAACTCCCGAAGTTGACTATGATAAGACCTTCTCACCAGTTGCCAAGATAAAATCTATTAGGGTGATGCTAGCCATTGCTGCATTTCATGGTTATGAGATATGGCAAATGGATGTCAAGACCGATTTCCTCAATGGGAAGCTAGCTGAGGATGTTTACATGGCTCAGCCAGAAGGTTTTGTCGATAAGAAGCATCCCAATAGAGTGTGCAGGCTTGAGAAGTCCATTTATGGACTTAAGCAAGCATCTCACAGAGGGAATCTTTGCTTTGATGAGAAAGTTAAAGAGTTTAGATTTGTACGAAGTGAAGATGAATCATGTGTATATGTCAAAGCTAGTGGGAGTATAGTTAGCTTTCTTGTTTTTTATGTCGATGACATACTGCTCATGGAAAACGACATCCTGACTCAGTAAGATGTTAAGTCCTGGCTCTGGAAGTGTTTCGCTATGAAGGACCTCGGAGAGGATTCCTATATTTTGGGAATAAGGATAGTGAGAGAACGAAGTAAGAGACTAATAGGACTTAGTCAGAATACTTACTTAGATAAAGTACTAAACTGTTTTAGTATGGAAAACTCAAAGAAGGTAGAACTACCGATACAAAGTAATGCCAAGTTAAGTAAGACTCAAAGTCCGAGTACTGAAGCCGAGATAGCTGAGATGAGCCGAGTACCTTACGCTTCCGCAGTTGGCTCAATTATGTACGCTATGACTTGTACTCGCCCTGATGTGGCCTTTGCTTTAAGCATGGTCAATAGATATCAAGGGAACCCTGACAGAGCTCATTGGATTATGGTTAAGAATATCCTTAAGTACCTTTGGAGAACCAAGGAATGGTTTCTATTCCTCAGAGGGAGTGATGACTTAAAGGTGTGAGGGTATAGTGATGCCAGTTTCCCGACCGACAGGGACAACTACCGTTCGCAGTTGGGCTGGGTCTTCACCCTAAATGGAGGAGCAGTGACTTGTAAAAGTTCCAAGCAGGAAACTGTAGCTGATTCAACATGTGAATCAGAGTATATTGCAGCGAGCGAAGTGTCAAAGGAGGTGATATGGTTGAAGAACTTCATTGTTGACCTTGGATTTGTGCCTTCCATAAAGGAGCCTATGGATATTCTCGGTGATAATGAAGGAGCGGTTGCCTTGACCAAGTAACCAAGGGATCATGGTAGATCTCGGCATATCGACAGAAAATGTCACTTTATTAGACATCAAGTAGAAGAAGGACACCTCATGGTTAAGAGGATATCATTAGAAGATAACCCAGAAGATCTGCTTACGAAGGGACTGAGTAGGGTTAAGCACTTGCAGCACGCTAGGAGCATTGGGCTGAAGGATGATATTAGTTTAGATTAGATAGTTTTGGAAACATATAATAGATAAATGTATTTGACATTTGATGATTAAATAAAGAAGTATTATTTATAAGTAAACTTACTATCTTATGTTAATTGTTTAACTATTGTTTTAATTTGCATGTTTTGACTTCTAGAATAATTGAGTTTGTTAAGAATAATCGAATTATTCAAATAGTCCACAATCATTCATGTGTTGGAAGTAGACATGAATGAAGATTGTCATGAATTGGTGTGTAGATTGTCTAAATGGTATTAGACATAGCAAAAGTTTGCTACAACGTTCATGAGTGCTTATAAACAAGTTTTGAGCATTGGAATAAACCCGTGCTTGCTGGAATCACTTTATGGAATGTGACAAAAGTGATCGACGATAATATCACATGGTCTTAAAACCTAGATATATGGTTTATTATTTGCTAATTGGTTGTGCATTGATAATGCGAAACCGCATCAGTAAATTGATGTTATAAAATGCATTGTTGTGTATATTTGATTGGTGGATAAGTAAATGCATATAAGTCGAAGTTTATCTGTTACTTTTATCCTAAGAGGGTAAAAGCGATATCACGTCCGCCCGATGATTTGATTTGACTTATGTGTCGGGCCCGGTCAGGACTGAATTGATGTGTTCAATTAAGTTCTATGTCAAATAAATCTGAGATCGAGAAATCAACTGTAGGACAATTAGTTCCATTAGATTGTCCGCATAATATCTAAATAGAGGACTGTACAATCCCTTATCTAAAGGACAGGTTACTGATAAGATCAGAGTTGACAGCGTCTTTGAGACCTACGATTGCTAATCAGATTCTGTTTACATTTATAGTTACTAGACTTATCCAAGTGGGAGACTGTTTGATTAGTGTCTAAGGCTGTAACTATATTTGTTAATTACTTGACCCAGTTGTGCATGGTCCTTTTGGGTTGCCTTCACCATAGCAACTTGACAAGGTGATTTATATAGAGAGAAGAAATATTATTATTAATATGTTATAAGAATAATATATTAAAGGAATAATAATATTGTTTGATTAATTTAAGTCATAAATTAATTAGGAATTAATTTGGTGACTTAAAGAGATTAATTAAATAAAGGGGCATAAACTGTCAAATGTGTGATAGTTGTGTTTTAGGCTATGAATCCTTATGGATATGGGAAGGGATGATTTTAGGATATGGATATCCTATAAATCGTCCAAGGCCTTATCTAGAAGGATATTTGGATTGCTTTAAGGCTAAGTTATCCAATTAGGGTTTAAGGTAAATCCCTAGGAGCTCATAGTATAAATAGACCCTTAGGGAAGGAGAAATGGGCACTCTATGCTTTGAGGAAACCCTAGAGTTGAATTCTCACCTCTCCCTTTCTATCACATAATCTTCTTGCTAGTAGGTGTTTGTAAGTCATTAGAGGAGTGATTGTGACTCTAAGCTTCAAGGAAAAGAAGTTTATCAAGCAAGTGACTCAAGGTATTATTCTAGATCCAATTTCATATGTTGTAAATTGTTTGTTTACACTAGATCTATGATTCAAAGTCTTGGATACAAAGAATGTTAAATTAGAGAAACCTAGATCCAAGCAATAGGGTTTTCATGTGCACATAGGAAAGTTCTTTTGGCTTAAGCCCATCAGTTATGGTATGCTACCTATTGTTATGATCTGTTAGATCAGAATCAGGATAGACAGTATTTTATGCTCTTATGATCCGTAAGGATTGGTATGATATTGACCTGTCAGGTCGATGCTCTAGTTATGAGAGATTGCTATGATTGATGATCAATGAGATAAATATGTTTGTTTTTATATATGCCAGTATATGCTAGTTATGCACACATGCTTATTTGCTTGTTGTTTGGGTTGAGGCGGTCCTGCTTTGTGCTGAAGGCCAACACACCCTATGAGCGGTCCGAGGAGACTGTAGGCCCACCTGGCGGTCCAATTATGCTGAAGGCTCGGGAAAGATTCAATTAGACTGTAGGCCCTTCAGGGTGGTACAGTCAGGCCGATGGCCCAGTATGCATGTTATTGATTGCCTATTATTGATATGGTATTATTAGTGTGGTATTGGTATTTTCAGGGTAGCTTACTAAGTCCTCAGGCTTACAGTTTCATTTTATTGTTTCAGGTACTTCAGGAGACCATGACAAGGTGAAGGCGTGAGAGTACCGCTCCTCATCCTTTTGATCTAGTTATTGGGACACTCTGATGAACAATGATTTGAAAACATTTTGTAAACGAATACTATTTGGTTTTAATTATGATTGAAAAATTTTAAATTTGGCGCAAAATTTATGGATATGACAATAGAGTTGCATGATTCTAAGTTTCTATCAAACTGGAACTTGGGTGATGAGAATCTTTCCTTATTTGGTTAATTATGACACTACCACAACTAAAAGAATCAAATCCATTTTCCAACATTGCTATCAATGGAATCATATAAACAACAATTTTTGTTCACAAATGCCATTGTAAGAATATTTAAAATAAATAAAATTAAAACTTTTCTTTTATTTTAAAACTTGCGGAAAAACTTATCCTTACAATGCAAATGCATATGAAAACAATGTTGTTATTTATTCCTTGGCAATCTATCCCAACTCTTAAGCAACAGCTCAAAATTATGATCACCAAACCATGCGATCGAAATCCGTCTTCGCGATCAGATCAACATATTCTTTCTTTAATCTTCCTCTCTTTTCTTTGATTCTTAAAACATCAAAATGCGACATAGTCACATCATGTAATAAGAATATCAAAATAGGAACATAATAGAGTTAGATAGTGGACTTTACTCGAAGTACAGTCAAACTTTTTGACTTTACCAACCTTATGATCTTTCAGGTAAATAGGGCAACTTCGCAACTAATGCCCCTTCCTTTAGTAATAGAAACATATGGACTCTTTGGTAATGGTACACAAGACTATCTCAGACTTAGCCTTTCTCTTTACCATTTGGTCAACTGAGTTGACTATGGCAGATCCCTTTCCATTGGGAAGAGAAACCTTTTCTAGATTTCCAGTGTTACCATTATTAATGTCCATTGAAGTTTGGGAAGTCGATCTTCCAATAAAATTTGCTTTACCAGTGATCCAAATCATTGTTGATTCAGCAACATCAAGCAAATAGGTAAGACCATTAAGGATTATGTCATGGTATTTCATATAGTACTGCTAAAGGAACTCACTATGTGACTTAGAAAGTGATTGAAGAACCTAGTCAACAACCAACTTCCTAAAGATTTTGACACCTAACTCTCCTGGCTTGTTAATATGTGACTTCATCTCCAAAATGTGAGCACACATAGACTTTGCTTGCCAATAGGGCTTGAGGGACCTTGAACTTTTCAAGAACTTGTGGGTTAGGGAGAATAAATGGAGGGGGTGGAGGAAGTGAAGTATGATTTCCATGATCCAACCACCTGAAATCTTGTTTCAAGAGATTTGGGAAGATCATAGTTGTCTAAACCAAACAACTACAGAGGGAGAATTCAAGTTAGTTGAATTAAGTCCTTAATATAACACCTAATATGAAATATTAAGGCTAGGACCTAACACAATATTTTATAACTTGGAAGAGGGATATCGTAATCCAAGCTATAAAATATTTGAAGGTAGGTGAATAAGGATTCACCAATTTCCACTATGACAAACCTAACAGAGCATTAGGGTTCAATTGGATTGAAACTTCTAGATCCTTTGAGATTCATTGAACTATTCAATGGCATGTTTAAATCTCGATTGTGCCCTCTCATGTTTGTGACTGGGATGCCGAGTATCACAAACAAGGTGTGAATAATCATGCAAATTAACTTGGTACCCTTAATCTTTTATCACCTAATCGATGTGCCAGATACCCACACGTGCTCCACCGATCTATGATACACATTAAGTTACCCTTTTCCACTCTTACTAGTCCAAGTTAGTGTGTCAGTTACCCACACACGCTCCACCAACAACTTGGTAAGGTACAAAGTTTAATTTCATGGGTTAGTTCCAAATTCACATTTTCCTAAGTAACTAAGATTGGGAATTTATAAGAGTTTTGTTACTTAGTATTTATCATTATACTTTTAATGAAAGGAGAATTAATGTCCTGTCAAACCCGTTCGGCTAACGACCCTCCACCAATCAAGGAAGCGGTGGGTGACAGTAGACACCCATTAAACTATCATTTTATAGGAAGTAACCTTATACCCCCTTATAGACCGGCTTCGTGAATGAGGCCTACTAATGGTAAGATTGACTTTGTTCTTATATATATATATATATATATATATATATATATATATATATATATATATATATTAGCTATTAATATTATAATAGTATAAGGGTTGAATTTTAACTTTTAAAATTCTAAGGGTTTAACTTGGAATTAAAGTATTCATGAGGGGGGGGGGGTTTACAAATTCAAAAACTTGAGGGAAAGTTTTGAACAATTCAAAAACTTTTGGTTTCCATAACTTATGAGTTTAAAGTAGTTTTAATGAAAAACTCTTCAAGTTCCATAACTTGAGGACAAGTTATGAAAGACTTTAAAGCATTTAAAACAATGAGACTGTTCATTTTCATAACATATGGAAATCTTATGAGTTTTAAAAAATCATAAATGTGACTTTTCACATAACTTGAGGACAAGTTACAAAATTCACATATTATGAACAACTTGTAGATCAATTTGGATCGAAAACAAATTATCACATAATTCTTCTATTTATCTAAACTAACTCATAAGAACTGGATAATTCAAATCATGAATCTTCAAGAATTTATCATGAACATATAAACTAATACAAATCTTGAAATTATGACAATTATCTTTGAAATTGGATTAGCATGATCATTACCACATCAAAAACAGGTTTATAAGCTCAACAACAACTTAGGGTAATGATTCTAGTCTAGTTCCAGCCAAAAACATTGAAAATATGTTGCTAGGGGCTCCAACTCGTTGAGTGCAGGAACAAACTCGGCGAGTTGGATGAGTTTGTACATGGACTCGTCGAGTCCCCAGTCCAGACAGCAAAAAACTTCAATTTTCAGCAATTTGCATCAAATATAATTGAAAATAAGCGTTGGCTGTGATACCACTAATGTGTTTTAGTATAATGCAACATCCTATGGTGCACATACAACCCTAAATACCTTCGATCTATGTTTTCACGAATTATACATGCAAATGGTTTCCAAGGCATTAAACCTATAACTAGCATCCAATTTGTCATAAACAATACAAAATACTAGTTAGACTAACATATCTTTTATGTGGCTGAAGTCTTGATGTATTTGGTGTTGCTAGAAAAACTTTGGCATTTAAGAACTTATTGCCCCAAGTGTTGTACCTCAAATGGAATCACAAATCACCTAGGACAAAGGTGACTCTTGAGAGAGAATTCCATGCACCAAAACACCTCCATATTTATCTACAAAAAGAAGCACTTCATGTAGGCATTTTTAGGTCATGAAGAGTGTATTTATATGTTGGATCCCAAGGGTCATTGGTATAACCCAAATCCATATCCATGGGTTTTATGATCCTTGGTTCATGTGGCCCAACTCTTTATGTATCCATACATAAACTTGGTCCAAGATGGATCATAAGCCCAACATATATAAATATGACTAATTACCATAATTAGTCCCCATAGATTTAATTAGTCTCTTTTGATCACTAAATTAATTCCAAATTAATTCTTGATCAATACTAATTAAAACATATGATTTTATTATATATTAGAACTTATAATATATTATAAATGATATAGAACCTTTCTCTTAAGAGTCTATCCTAACAAATTGTCCTTGTATTATGCAACCCAAATGGACCACGCTACTCTCGTGATGAGTACATACCAATAACAGTTATAGGCTTAGACATCTAATCCAACACAAACTTTATGGTGGTTTTGGTCTCATGCATGTGTAAAGTCATTTATTAAGATCTTTTGAGCTCTGGAGCCCCATTAAGCCATGCATGCACGTAAAGTTGGAAACTTTATGTGATAAACCACCTTAATGTAGTCATATATGAGTTGGGTTGAAGTCTTAATCGGTTAAGACCTAAATTTCGGAAGTTGGCCAAGTTGGTGGAGTACGTTGGGCGTACAAGCGTGTACATTGTATGTACAACCCCAAAAGCGAGTACACTAAGTGTATGATCTGAGTACTCCTCGTGTACTCAACAGATTGGGATTTGGATGTTTGGGCTCTCGGTTTTGGTCCATGTTGGACTTTAGTTGTCTTGGGCCTTGTTGGGCCATCAGAATTCTATTGTTGGACTGTCGATATTATTGGACTCTCTTGGTTGAAGGCCCATGAAAGGGATTGGGCCCAATTTGGAAATTAGGCCATATTTATTATCTTAGAATTTGGACTTTTTGGACAATTAGATTGGGGCTTTGGCCTTGGGCCAAGTTGGGAAAAGGGTAAAAATGTCTTTTACCCTAGTTTGAACTCTTAGTGTGTGTCAGAATCCAATTATTAATTGGATGTTATTTTGTGATTGATAGCGCCAAGATTTTAGCGAGACAGTAGCCAAATATATATCTGTGACTCTTGCATGTGTATGTGCTTGTACGCTTACTAGGTGGGGCATGGTGATTATTCTGAATATTATTATCATGTTATGCTTGTATGATTTGTATGTTGGGTGGGGATCGTTATATGAGCTTGGGTGGGGCCTGTTATACTTAGTAGGTGGGCCTCGTTATACTCAAAAGACGGGGCTCGTTATATATATTCAGTAGGCGGGGCCTATTACATGAGTTTGGGTGGGGCTATTTATACTAAGTGGGCGGGGCCTGTTATATTTATGATATGTATGGTATTTGGTATTTTGGGGAACTCACTAAGCTTTGTGCTTATGGTTTTCAGCTTATGTTTCTGGTACTTCTGGTTTCAAAGGGAAGAGTTCAGGATGATTGCAGTGCACACACCACTCGATTCCGCGTTTTTTGATTTACTCTGATAATGATGATGTATTGATAAAATTTAATTACCTTGGTTTTATTACAATGATCTGGTTTACTGTTTTATAAATGTAAAAATGAAAATTTTCCGGGTCTTATTTTTCGGATGTTACAATTTTGGTCACGGGTAGTATTTAGGTGTTCAATGACGAAAAAAGTTATATGTCGTGTTGTTAAATTTCTTTATAAGAGTTTCATTTGTGCTTATAAATGAGGAATCATAAACCTTTTTTTCATCATTCGAGTCATTGTTATATTTATCTTGGTTTATGATTTTGAGTTTAATATGCATTATTTTTATCATTAAAAAACAATATTTATTTTTGTTATGATCCACACAATTTTAAGCATATCATCTTTTGTTTGTTGTTGAATATTAACAAAGAAGATAAATGTTGGATAATGTTTGATAAAGAAGATGACGAGGAGATCATGCATCTAGAAGTGTTTGTGTGATACAAGTGGTCTGATGAAGAAATCATAAAATGTTTGTTTTTTTGGACCAACTTCAATAAAAAGTCTGGAATGAATCAGAATCATAAAATTTGTGTATCTTACATGCATATAATGTTTTTGGTGTTTACTTTCAAATGAAAAAATTGGAAAGTCATTTGGAATTCTCTGGAGGAAGTTCTGACGTTTTTGCCAAACATTGTCTAGTGGATAGAAAATATCGGACTTGACCAAGCTTTGGGTATCCCAAGTCTCATGAGATCTTTTATGTATATAATAAATTATTTGATGTTATAAGTTATTTATGAAATATTTTATTATTTTAGGTCCTAAAAACAGTTGAGGTTTTATTTCGAATCATCAATTCTAACTAAGTTCATTTTTCTTTCCAAACTATGTGTGTGTATCTTTTGACGAAGTTCAACAAGAATTCTGGTATAATCCAGAAGTCACAAAACCATGTATCTTATATGCTTGGAAATCTACATATCTAATTTGCAATGAAAAAATAGCAAGGCTTATGGTGTAACACCGTAAAATTTAAGACAATTTTTCGCATTTTAAAACACATTTCCAAACACATTCATTAATAAAATCTCATTGTATCATATCATTGTTCACAAAACATTTCCCAAGATCAAATCATAATAAACTTTGCGGATGTGTGTACAGATCATGTCGACGCCTTCCCGCAATCATCACTCGTACCTGAAACACATAACACTGTAAGCATAAAGCTTAGTGATTTCCCCAGAATACCATACATAACACATACTAGCCACTCGAGGCTATAACTCTATGGGCCCTAACTCTGTGGACCCTCTGGTCCTAGCTCTGTGAACCTTCCGGTTCTAACTCTGATATACTCTGATATAAACATGGCATAAGTCACATAGAAATAATGCAGTGCAACACATCACATAAATAGCATACAATAACTCTGTCACATAACTCTAATTACCACTCAAGGTAAAGTATAGTGAGAAGACTCACCTCAGATGTCTCGGTAGAAATACGATCTAGCCTCCGCCTAATCACATAAAGTAAATACTCTCATAAATATAACTCTCGGGACTAGACTCAACCCTCTCTTGGCACCCTCAGAAGGGTAAAAGACCATATTACCCCTCTTTTGGCTCAAAGGCCCTCATTGTTGACCGAACCCTAAAAGTCAACAAAATTCAACAGTCAAACTTTGACCCGACTCATCGAGTGCATTTGGGCGACTCGGCGAGTCTACACGTGTCCACTAACTCTCTACTCTCGCTTGGTACATCGAGTCCCTCCCCTTGCTTGACGAGTCACACCTGGCATGAATCGTGGGGCCACCCCGACTCAACTCGCCGAGTCTCAAGATAACTCGGTGAGTTCCGCCTCGAACTCCAGTCCTCTAATCCCTCTCTGACTCACTTAGTTACTCCCCCAACTCGGCAAGTCTACTCACTGAGTGATTTACGGGAAACCCTAACCCTAATCGGCGAGTTCGCCCTTGGACTCGGAGAGTTCATGCCATGCACAAACTCAGTTGACCTCCTGAGGTCAGATCTATTCCTTTGATCCATAGATCTGACCTTCCCAAGCCTGATAAACACATAAAGCTCGAATCTTGACACTCATGGAACGTCTAGGAGGTTTCACTTGGTGATTTAGCCCCAAAAACAACATCCTTAGCTCAACATAAAGCAAGCTGAGATAAGCTCTTTAGACCACTATGGGTCCAGATCCGAAGTCTCAAAGAGAATAAGGGACATATTCTCACAATTTCTTTCATTAAAGGACATGAAAACTCTACATCTATGGATTCCTTCAACAAAACAAATAAAGGGGCGATATAGTCCCTCAAAGATGAAGTCTTTTGCTCAGAATCCATAGATGCACCACCTCCTTGGTCTCCTCTAAGCTAGAAACACCTCCTTCTTGCAAGAATCAACCACAAAGATCAAGAAATAGCTCCTTTCCTCTCACAATCGCTCTAGCTCTTTTAGGGTTTCTCTCTGGGGTTTGGTAACCGCAAATAACGGCCCTAAGAGCCTTTAAATAGGTCCCAAAACCAGGGAATTAGGGTTTCATTAAACAGCGTGTACTCGCCGAGTCCACTCATGAACCCGGATGAGAATCCACAACCCTACTCGGAGAGTCTAAGCACCAACTCGCCAAGTCCCTCCACAAACTCCAAAATAAATGAATAAAATAATATGCATGGGAATCGGGATGTTACATATGGAATGATATATATGACATTATGATGTTTTTTTTCACACGTTGTCCAGTAGATAAAATATAGTTGAATTTGACCATGCTTTTGGTTTCCCAAGTCTCTTAAGATAATCTGTGAAATTACTAAAGAATCTTACATTTTTAAGTTATTCATAAATTCTTTTAGTGTTTTAGATACTATAAATAGTTATGGTTTTGTTTAGCATCTTCGATTTTAAGAAAGTTCATTTTTTTCTCCAAATTTTGTTTGTTTTTTGGATCAAATTCAAGTACAAGTCTATAATAATAAAGAAGTTGAAATTTCATGTATCTTATATTCTTGGAAAGCTCTAGATGTTTAGTTTACAATGAAAAAAACGACAAGTCTTTTGGAGTTTTTTACAAGATGTTATGATGTGTTGTCATACAATGTCCAATGTAAAAAAAATGTTCGGAGGCTTGAATAAACATTTTTGGACCACTTCAACAAGAAGCCTGGAACAATTCAAAAGCCTAAAAAAATCTTATATGATTAGAAAGCTCAAGATGTGTAGGTTACAATTAAAAAAAACAACAATTCTTTTGAAGTTTTATAGCGGAAGGTATGCCATTTTTTTTCATAGGATGTCCAGTGTGCAAAACAATGTTCAGTGGTATGATAAATTAGTTTTGGACAAAATTATATGAGAGATCTTGGACGATCCATAAGTCGAAAAAACATTTATATTATATATTTGGAAAGCTGTGGATGTGTAGTTTCTAATGAAAAACAAAAATCTTTTGGAGTTTTGTAGATTAGGTTATGATGTTTTTTCCACAAGATGTCTAGCGCATAAAAATAAGTTTAGATCAACTTTAACAAGATGTCATAACGATCCATAACTCAAAAAATCATGTATTGCATATTCATGGAAAGCTCTGGATCTGTAGTTTCCAATGAAAAAAATGGAAAGTATTTTGGAGTTTTGTAGATGAAGTTATGTCATTTTTGTCATAATATGTCTAGTGTAAAAAAACTAATATCTAAATGGAATTAAGGTATAAAACAAAGGTTTATTAAATATAAGGATCAAATGTAACAAACCCTAAAAGAAAATTAAAAGGTTAGTGTAGGATCCCATGGAAATGACGTTGCGGAATTAAGAACAATCAAGCATAATGATTAGGAAATAACTCAAGGTGTAAATAATTATGTTTAAGCTCAATTAGTCTTGAAAGTAATCTCAAGTGTAAAAATATGGAAATGTAAGAACTTTCTCTATTTAACACTCAAGACTACAATACTATATATAGTAGTGTAATCACATACTCCAAAATGTATAGGATGACTAAGGCATAAAGTATAGTCTCAATGTGCACACTAAAATAGATAGATATATCAATTGTTGTCCACCTTCGATATATACAATTCAACTTCTCAATCTATTTCTCCATCACCTTCTCGATCAGGAATGTCGCATCATCATATTCAATATTTCTTGACTC
The DNA here is from genome assembly GCF_052625555.1 of Lactuca saligna. Taxonomy (NCBI): domain Eukaryota; kingdom Viridiplantae; phylum Streptophyta; class Magnoliopsida; order Asterales; family Asteraceae; genus Lactuca; species Lactuca saligna. Next base: position 141,037,773 of record NC_136419.1, on the reverse strand, counting down.
AATAGTTAGAGAAAAATAAATGTTTGGTGTGACCTCTCTAAAAAGTCTTCTTCTTTAATGGTGAAAAGATTATCAATTTTTTCAAATGGTAAAAAGCTTTATTAAAAGTTATCATTAGAGCTCATTTGAGAGGCATGCATTCATGGATAAACCACATAGTAGAATCCTACTTCTCATGGGTAAACCAGATAGTAGAGTCTTACTTCTCTAGAAATGTTGACAATTAGTAGAGTAAATAAAAAATTGTTGAATCTATATACCCAAGAATCATTATAGAGTGATATTGCTAATAATATATGATCCTATAGGGTCACACCTTTATCAAGTTGGCACATTTTTTATATTTATTATTAATATAATTATTAATAAATAATATCAATTCTTGTATTTAATTACGGAAAAATTATTATTTTGTGAAAATAATAATTATATGAGATATAACTAGTTATTATTTCATATGATATTAATTAATAAGTCATGCAAAAATTTTGGACTACTTGGATTCTTTTGTCTTTTACCTATAGACAAAGTTTATATTTTATAAACTTAGATTTTATAAAATTTAAAGAATCAACCTCTTTTTAAGAGGTATGGCCAAAAATAATATAATATGGGGGTTGCTTGTCAACCTCCATGCTTTGTTTCCCATGATCCTAAAGGCTAGAAATACTTTAGAGTATTTTAATCCAAAGGCCTTACTTTGCATGGATTATATAAGAGATGCATGAGGCTTGCATTTTTGTGTGTGTGAATCACTCTCTTCTTCCTCTTATTCATTACCAAAAACCATAAGTAGCATGGAGCTACTTCTTTTACTTTCTTTTGAAGATCATTCAAGTCTTTGTTTGATTAAAATGCTTCTCATTTAGTGCTTATTTGAGTTAAGCACTTAAAGGCTTAAGAAACTCAAGAATACAAGAAGGAACTAGCATTCCAAGTGCCTTACTGTTGATAGTGGATACTTGTAGAGAAGATCATATTCTTTGATCTTTCTATCTTCATCAAAGCGCCAGAATCAAGTGGGTTCAAAGGCTTCAAAAGTTGTCATTATAAACACTATTTGGTTGTGTTTTTATTTCATTCTAACCGCTATAAATGGATCATTGATGGTTTGGTTTTGTTATAAACTAAAAATAAACTTGTTATTTTTAAAGTCTTTCGTTGCCGATTTTTGTGAAAAACAAACTTTTATTTTGTATTAAAATCGATCAGTGGTATCAGAGCCATCTTTTATATGTTAGATAGATTTTTTATGTTTGATAATCTTTGATTTTTGGAAACAAACATGAATATATTTTGGTTAATAAAAATCCATATTTGTCTTCTTTGGCAACTTCTTGGTTAAAAATGTTTATTTTTATATATAACCATTTTTCATGCATTTTGGTTATATTAAAGTTTCCTTAGAAAAAACGAAGAGTTGTTTGTTAGTATATTTGATATGTTGTTGTGTATAAACAAGCAATTTTAACATTTGTATTGTATTTGGTTGATATTTATTTATTCATAAGATGTAATAGATAAATAAGTATTTTTTTTATTTGTTGATTTGTTGTAATAAATTAGTTAGACTAGTTGTATTTCTTTTTAAATGTAACAAGATAAAGAAATTGCCTCCTTGAAGATGAATTAACCATTTAAGACCATAATCCCAACCATAAGATTCTACTTTTGGTTTTGGGCTTAATTATAGTCTTAATGGTTTAAGTGTTGCAACTTTCATAACATGAAGATTTTAAATCATTTTGCAAGTAAAAGTTGACATGATAAGGGGGATCTTCAAGACCTTTTGAAGTGTCCCTTAAGTCCTTTAGGAAAGACTTAATAATTCTTTTGATGGTTTACAAAAATTATTACTAGATATGGCTTGGTTTATACATATTAAAATGCATACATGTAATGTTTAACTTTATGTTATATTTTGTGGATGAAAATGAGTTTTACATGTCAAACAACATTTTAACATAAGATAATATCACTTGGAGTTTGAGTAAAAAATATTTAAAATTTATCATAATATGTTTATAAATGAATATTTATAAAACCGTTTTTACCGGTTACCGGTTTACCGGTTAAAGAGCGATTTTTCGTTGAAAATTGTTTTAGTGTAAAACTTATAAATAACCAACTTTAAAATATTTGAAATTGTTTAAAAGGTATTTAAACATTATATAAACTCCATGTCTTTATAATAAATAAGAGCTTTATTAAAATGACTAAAATCGGTTTATAGTGTTGTAACGACAAATAATAAAACTAGTGATTATTTTTTGGATCGAAACTTAATATATGATATTGGTGTTTTAAACATAACACAACATGTTGACATTATGTTTTATGAATGCCAAATGAAATTTAAATCATAAGTATCATCATCCAAGTTTTGGTTTATCAAAATATGACTTTTATTATAAGATGATTAAAATTGAGTTTATAAAATAAAATGAGTTTATTCTATAAATTCATTAAATCATAAGTTTTTTATTGTTAAAAGGAGATTTAAAATAGTAACTTTATAATTCATCCAAAACTTCAAGCCTTAAGTATAAAATAAAGTTTTATTAAGACTATTACCGGTTCTTAAAACCGACCTACGACTAAACTTTAAAATATTGGATTGTAGTTTATAATTGATCGCAGTGAATGACAAATAAAATGAAGTTTTATTTGGCACCTTAAAAACCACATAACAAGTGATATGAATTTTACAAAATGGTACATAAATTGTTGGATGCATGCAATGTTCATACGACCATGTTTTCATAAACTATAAGTGTAAAACATATATAAAACTTTTTTCCAAAAATGCAAGTCATTGTCATCCTTTTGAAGAACGCTCGTTATTATTTGTATGGTCTTAGTGTCACAGGATCACTTGGTCATTAGGATTCGATTATGATGTTCAGGGTAGTTTTGTAGTTTCTAGTTTCTAAAGGGTTACCTTGTCACTTGTTAGTTACAATACGACAAGTTGTTTCAAATAGGATGACTTGATCAAAATCTCGTGTGATAAAGGTCACCTAAGCATGAGAGGTCCGAGGCATAGATGGGATAAACATGCCAAGCTAAGCAATATTTATTTAGGCTCCCATAATCTAGGAGTTACATGTCATATGCAATTGGTAATTGCTACCTACCGAGTTTGATTAAGTTTATGGGATAAAGGTCACCTAACCATTTACTTGTTTTGTTACATGGATCCTAGACTTTAATAAATTAATGTTTTAAGAAGCACTAAAAGGTATTAATTTTTAAAGACTAAATATTGAAAATACTAAATGAAACTTTGTTAAACTCTTTTAATAACTGTTAATACTCTTAAGCCCTGCAAAATCTCTCTCTTGTTAAATTTCAAGAGACAGTAACATTTGATTATTATAATTTCTATAACTGGTATAATATCTTGAGGTTCTATCTTAAGGATAAATAGAAATTATATATACTTAAAGATCCCATACTTGAACAACCTTTGCTAACCAGTTAGTTTAATCATGATACTTTGATGGAAGTATTATTGTGATGATATTGATGTGTCTCACATCATACTGGAGTAGTTAACCTTGACATGAAGAAATTCTTGGATAATTATGAAACATATCAGATGTCTCATCAAGTAAACCAGAATTTCAATCAGAACACTAGAAATTGCTTCAAGTCCGTTTAAGCATAGAATAAAGGAAATATAAGAGATTGTGTACTCAAATAGAATTATAGTTCAATTAAGGGAGATACAACATAAACCCAGAAATCAAGAAATGACCAAACAATTAGTGTTGTTTCTATTGTGGAAGAAACTGGACACTAAAAGAGAAATTGCTTCTCTAATCTCATTGAGCTGAAGAAGTCTGACTTGGAAAACACTTTCGATATCTATATGATAGAACTATTTATTTTTCCATCATTTAATTGAATATGTTATACTTAAAGTGACACTAATAATTTATATTATGTGTTGATGATTGGAAAAAATAATCAACTGATTACAAACGAATGATATTTCATGTTGAAGATATAACAAGTGATGTTATAGTCTTTAACTAAACAATATATGTTTTGTACCTATTCTTATAGGGACATGTAACATTTGTGATTTATGAATAAATCTACATTTAATTATCGCTTAATGAATGTTCACATACATGTTCTGAAACGATGTGTTCTGTGCTAAAGAATATTTTCTTATAATGTTAATTATGAAGTAAATCTATAAGCTCTCATTAAATTGATGGTTCTAATCATAACACCTTATTAATCAAATCATATTTGATTCAAACTTATCTATGTCATTATCATCATGACTATATAAATATGAAATACACATATCAACTTCAAAATGATGGAATTTTTAAGGCAAATGAGCTTGATTCATTTGATATATGTGAATCCTATTTGTATGGGAAGATGATTCACAAGTGTCTTTATCTATTAGTAGTTAAAGAACAAAAGGCTTGACAAATAATTATACACAAGTGATATGTGTAATATTTTCAATCCATGAATATATTTGGTGATAGATGTTTAATTAATTTCACTGATGACTTTTATTCGTTATTGATGAAACCTTAGATTTGCTCAAATTGTTTCATAATGAAGATTGAGATTCGACTTAATGAGATCATCATTAACCTTTCCCTGTGATAAGTTTTGAAAAGTTTATACAAATCAAGTTTGTAAAATCTACTTAACTAAGTTCCTTCATTAGCTAAGGCATGAAAGTTAAGATGGTGCTATAGGAACTTTTTGATATAAGTAGATGTATTTGATTGAAATTTAGTATTTGGATATTGGAACAGTACAAGCAACATATATTGTAATGAATTGATATATATTGGATATGAGTCTTTCATTGAATAATTATTGTGTTTTATATTAGCATGTTTAAATCCTTGAATAACTAGGTTATTCAAAATGTCTATAGTCGTTCATAGTTGCGGGGGCATCTATGAGGTAAGACTAATATGATTGGATTGGTGGATTCTCATGGAGATGGGAATGACAAGAGCTGCTACCAACTTCATAGGTACTTGATTAGGAGAATAAGTATTGGACTTAACCCGCATCAAAATCACTTTATGGATCGTAGTTAAGAGTGATGTTTTGATCAAGGTTGTATCCTTGTATTCTTAGACTCAAGATACATATTTGGGACTTGAAGTGAAGGAATTGTTGTTCTTTGACATGGTTTAACGTTGTTCCGTTAGAGGCAGTCATAATGGTATCATTGGGTATGACCTGAACAACATTGATGAGTGTATGTAGTCAAGATGTGATTTGTCCCTCTTATTCGTTGAGAGTTAGACTTCTAAGCCCTTACTAAAATATGAACACTAAATGAGATTGATGGCGATCCATATCTCATGTTCGACATGACTTATGAGACAAATGAATAATTGATACCACAAATTTAGTAACAATTGTAGCTGAGAGCTCCTGGAATTGGTTGTTGATGAGATGACACCCTTCATATGTTGTTAGGGGCAGTAGTCGGTTGCCAGATTTTTGAATCTATATGCCCAAGAATCATTATGGAATGATATTGCTAATAATATATGATCCTAAAGGGTGACACGTTTATCAAGTTGACACATTTTGTATATTTATTATTAATATGATTATTAATAAATAATATCAATTTGTGTATTTATAAGGGAATAATTATTGTTTTGTGAAAATAATAATTATAAGAGAGTATAACTAGTTATTATTTTATATGGTATGAATGAATAAATTGGATTCTTTTGACTTTTACCTAAAGACAAAATTTATATTTTATAAAATTAGAGTTTATAATATTTAAAGAATCCTTCTCGTTTCTTGAGGTATGACCAAAAATATTAAAATATGGGGGTTGCTTGTCAACCTCGATGCTTTGTCTTCCATACTCCTAAAGGTAAGAAATACTTTAGAGTATTTTAATCTAAAATCCTTACTTTGCATGGACTATATAAGAGATGCACAAGACTTGCATTTTTTGTGTGTGAATCACTCTCTTCATCCTCTTATTCTTCACCGAAAACCGTAAGTAGCATGGAGCTACTTCTCTTGCTTTCTTTTGATGATCATTCAAGTCTTTGGTGGCTTAAAATGCTTCTCCTTTAGTGCTTATTTGATTTAAGCACTTAAAGGATTAAGACACTCAAGAATACAAGAAGGAATTAGCATTCCAAGTCCCTTACTCTTGATGGTGGATACTTGTAGATAAGATCATAATCTTTACTATTTCCATCTTCATCAACACCCCAAAACCATGTAGGTTCAAAAGACTTCAAAGGTTGTCATTCTAAACAGTTTTTGGTTGTATTTTCTATTTCATTATAACCTCTATAAATGGATCCTTGATGGGTTTTGTTATGAACTAAAAGTAAACTTGTTATTTTTAAAGGCTTTCGTTGCCGGTTTTTGTGAAAAACGAACTTGTATTTTGTATCAAACCCATAAAAACATACATATATAAATACACACACATATATAAATATATATATATATATATATATATATATATATATATATATATACATACATACACACACACAAAAAAAAACACACATAACTGGCAAGTGTACCCAATCGTATTGTATTTTAGTTAAGGTAAGAGCGGGCTATCGAACGTTTTGAGAACATGTACGATTCAATTCAAATTATTTAAATACTAGTTAACGTAAAAAGAAAATTCAAAATGAGAATTATGATAAACACTAAATTAAACAAAGTAGAGGCAAGTGAAACTAGAGATTGAATTTAAGGCAATATATTTAAACTACTTTCAATTAGATTCGATTTCCCCTTAGTTATAGTTTATTTCTCATAAGTACAACAGATATAAATCGTTTTCTACCGATTCCTTTATTAATTGTTTATAGTGTTCTGATTAACTAACCCTAATGATTATATGAACAACTAACATAACGATCATGTGATTTACTATCTAAATAAACAAATTTAGTTCGTATTATGTAGAAAGACTTAATCTAGTAGTTGATCTCATTGATAATGAAAATTAATTAAAGCACATAATGGCTATATATTGTGATTTTACACAATAAAGTTCATCAATTTATTACTTCACCCATAGGATTTGGTTTATCACTAGTCATAACAGTTTAATTGTTGTAAAGAAGTTATCATTCAAGCAAACATAATCAAATTAGACCTCTAGACTTTATAAACTTGACAATATGTAACAAAAATTGAAACTTTAACACATAAGGATCGAAGAATAAGCAAACATAACGAATTAGAAAACTTAATAACATCAATTCTTTAATATCAAACTATAAAATAAGGGGTTCCTCTACATCTAAGAAAAATTACATGTGATTAGCCCATACTCATTATAAAGAAAACAAAAAGAGCTCATAATGGAATTGCCAACCATTCTAAATAAAGTAAACCGAATGATTAAAAAAGATATCCACTCTCTGATCTTCGAAATAATTCAATGGAACTTCTATGTAGATCCAACAAGCATCGCATATAGGGGAAAACCGTCAATGCACCATGGGACCCATCATCCTTCTTTTCCTTTTCCATTGTTGAATCTGATTCTTTCGAATCAAATTTACTTGTATAGATAATATTTAAAAAAAATCAAAAAATTAGTAAGTTATAAATTATAATAATAAATAAAGATAAAGTTGAGATAGAATCATGGAATCATACAAGAGCAGTCTCCTATCGTAGATCTAGATGCCTAGGAGCAATTACAGCAAGAATATTGATGTGCTTTTGCATTAAGGCTCTATGAACTGATACCATTACTATAAAAAAAATGATCAAAATGTATTACCACTTCGGTTAAAAGAATGCTAAAAGTTTTAGTATTCATTTGAAAACTAATTGCCTGAATATTACTCTTAAATAGAACAAAAGTATAAAGGTTTTATTACAGAGATGTGAATTCAAGAATGAAGTAGAGGAGATCATACCAATGGAACTATGAGTGAAAATTTGGATAACATCAATTAGTGGTGTTGACCAATTGTTAAAGGATTTTCTTGATATTCGAGCATTTAATAATGTTAGCATAACTTGTTCAAGGAGATGAAAGCAAATATGTTAAGTTGAATTCATAGATTTGAAAACAAAAGTGAATGAAAAGGTATATGTAAATTATATTTATACTAACACCATTTGTTGAGGCAATAAGAACAAGATTTGGCCATAGTTCACTTTCTACTAGCACAAGTGCATGGCTTCGAATATTCAAGAAAAGCATTCACAACAGCAGGTATATCAACTCGAGCAAACTGAATTAGGGTTTAATTATCATGAATGGAACTAAACTCATACAGAAAATTATCAAATGTAACCTATATCATGATATATATATATATATATATATATATATATATATATATATATATATATATATATATATATATATATATATATATATATATACTTGATATATGACACCACAAGGATGCAAAGTCTTTAGTTGTCGTCATCAAAGCAGTTCAGTACTCTTCTTGTATCCTTGAATTATGTGTCTAAAGCTCTTGCATACTCTTAATCTAATCCTGACTAGCCTTTATTTCAGCTAGTTTTTGTCTTCCTAATTTGAAGTTATTGTTTATAGGAAGGGCCGGTCCAAACGGTGGGCAAGCCGGGCGATCGCCCAGGACCCACGACTCCAGGGGGACCAAAATTTATAATATATATATATATATATATATATATATATATATATATATATATATATATATATATATATATATATATATATTAGGGCCTAAAGTTAATTGAAACTCAAGTTATCTCAAAAGATAAACAATTTAGTTTGCTTGTTATTGCTAATTGAAAATGTCTATAGATGATACTTTTTTGAATCTTATTATATTTGTATTTAAGGGGACCTTTTTTTCTTTTCGCCCTATGCCTCATATATGTTTGGACTGGCCCTATTTATAGGGCAAGAAAAAGAGAGACATAGTTTGCATAGCTCTTGTTGATCAGTGTTGGGTATTCTGAAAAGCAAATCCAATTGCAAAAATCACTTCTCAAACATGGTTGTTGAGGGATTGCACGTATCAAAGGTTGAAAACCAGATGTAAGTTGAACATAAGTTGAACAGAAAAGATAAAATTATGTACCTTTACAATGGAGCTTGAAGAAGCCATTTTCATCTTCTTTTTCAGCTAACAATAAAGACGGTGGTTAAGGGATTCGACGTACCATATCAGGTGAATACTGAGGATGGAAATCACCGATGGGAGACAGAGGAGCCATTGATAATCAATTAATTAGACTGGGAAGACAACCATTATCTTCGAGACCTTATGTTGACCTAATCATCATTTCAGAATTTTTTTTACCCGTAGAGGTGTGAAAACATGTGATGAGCCAAAAATCAGAATAAATAAGGTCATCGTGACAAACCTAAGGATTCGCCTTGGTGATGTTGTGTATGTTCAACAATGTCCAAATGTCAAGTATGGAAAGCACATCCATTTCCTTTCACTTGATGACACCATTGAAGGTGTCACATGAGACTTGTTTGATGCATATCAGAAACGTAAGTCTACTCACACAACATTAGTGTTTCTATCATAATTTCTCTCTAACTGGTCTTAACGACATTCTTTCAGTTCTAGATCAATACTTCTTGAATTGAGGGGTTAGACTCCTTGTCTTCTGTTGTACGCACTCACATCCGGCCTATGAATGCTTTGATGTCTTCCCTTAATAGCTGGTGTGTGAGAAGTCGAATAAAGTTCTTGTATGACAAAACCCTAAATAGATGTGAGTTTGAAGAAGAAAAGAATACGTAAGGGAGGTGTTTTTGAGACTTTGGATGAAAATCACGATTATATGTAAGGGGGAAATAAAAGCCCTAGTTGTTGGTTGCCATTTTGTGATCTTCAAGAATGGATGTGCGTTTTCAAGAAAAAAAATTATAAAACGATTATATGAGTTGTATAACAGAGATGGTATCATGATTAGGGTTTGTAGAGAGAAGGAAGAAGAGAACGAAGGGAGATCTTTAAGCGGGGTATTTAAAATTTTTAGAATTTTAAGAGGATTTCATGAATGCACGTTTTGAGTAAAAATTATGAAGCGACATTCATTTAAAATAAGCGCCCTCCATGTTTGTAATTTTTTTATGGGATGATAATTTTAGGGAACGCACAAATGTGTGTCCTCTATCCTATAAAATTTGGAAGGCTAACATTATTTTTAGGACACATCAAAAATGTGTATCATAAATTAGTGCGTGTGTCATTGTTCGCGTGTCATTAAAGGGTATTTTTCTTGTAGTGTGTGTGTGTGTGTGTGTATATATATATATAATTTTATTCTTGAAAGTAAGGATGTCTCTCTATGTTTTGATGAATATATTTGTGTGTAAAACCTATATATCTCACAATATTTTTTTATGTATTATGTTTTTAAATTGTTGTGTGTTCCATGTTCGAATACCATGATTTGAGGAACATAGTTCTTACAGGTGGACTTTTGGAAATAGAAAAGAGTGAAACTTACTTAGACATTTAAGTATTTGTACTTAGATAGTTGTGATTGTAATATGTTTCAATATGGTTCTTGATTTTTGTTGAAACACCCTTTGTGGACCTATTTCCAAAATGTATTTGTTAGGACTTGTAACATCCCGAAAACAGTAATAAAAAATTTCCTTTAAAGGTCCATCAAATCATTCATTAAGTTTTCAAAAACAACATCAAGTCATAATATTCAAAACATTAAGTCATAATTGTAAGCACAAAGCTTAGTGAGTTCCCCAAAATACCACATCCCAAAACATAAAAGTGTCATGGGCTACCCCTATGGTCGTTCGTGGCAATGCCGAGGGGCAACTCTCGGTCTTACATACAAGTAACATGGGCTACCCCCATGGTATTTCCTTGCAATGCCAATGGCCAAATCACGGTCTTACATACAAGTGTCGGGGGCCAGATCCTGGTCTTTCATGCAAGCATTAAAGAGAAAACTAGCATTCCACATAACAAGTAATGGGCCGAAATTGGTGCCTTCGTCCGATTGATATAGTGAGAAAACTCACATCACAGACAAATAATCAAACTGAATAGCACGCTACTCCAAGATCAATGCAACCAATCACATTAATAAATTCAAGGACACAATGTCAAAATATAGGTCAAAATATATAAAATACCCCTTGGAAGGTCAAATTCAACTGACTCAAACGAGTTGACTTCGTAAGTACGCGGGGCGTACTCCTTACATACGTGAGGTGTACTACGCGGTTGACCAGGGATCGGGGAGTTGACCACGTACGCGCAACGTACCCCTTGGTATGCCTAACATACGCGATTGTTCTCCACTTAATCCATTAAGTGCTTATTCCTTAAGCATTTATGTCCAAAATTTAGATCTAGGCTCAAAATGATGTCCTTAACCATAACGTTTCCAACTTTATGGTTTAGCAAAGCTATTAAGACCTTATCTCCAAAAACCCTAACTTCTTTACCCATTAAGACACTCTAGGTCATGCTTGGAGAGAAACTAGAGACCACAAACACATTTTTATGACTTAGCACACCCTAAATGTAACACTTGAGTCTTTGTAAGTTTCTCTTTTTCCCTTGCGTTATTTGATTAGTCTATTTTTTTCCTTGTGTTGTACGCAGGGGGTACCATATGGTATGCTTGGCGTACAAGCTTTTTTATAAAGTGAAGATATGGGGCGTACAACATGGTACACTTAGCGTACTCATGCGACGTAGGATCGAGACTCCAGACACATACGCGGGGTGTATGTGGGTTATTTAGTGTAACATCCGCAGATCCGAGCTACTCAATTTGGAGTCAACAAGTGCCGAAAATGACTTTTAGATAAAAGAATATTTAGATTAAATAATCATAACCAAGTTTTAGAATATTTCTCAAGGGTTCCATACATATAAAGCACACTGAAATCTAAGTTATAACAAAGAAGTTATGACCCGTCGAAGTTTTACGGCAAAACCGGCACAACACCGGAAATCGTAAGAACTGAATTTACGATAAAACACTTTCTAGCCTTATTGATCTAAACAAAAGTTGTAGTATATGTAAAACTGAGAGCGTGCATGAAAAGAACGTCCAAATCTGACTTCGTATGAGGAAGTTAAAATTTTTCAAAGATTTCGCATAACAGTGTACAGCCCGGAAATTCGAATTATAGATCAGTTGATTTTTAGCTAAAATAATCTAAATGAAAAGTGAATATATCATTAGTAGGATTTAAATGATAAAAAGACAGTCGAAAATGGATCTCGTATGCGAAAGATATGGACGAAGCTTAGTCTTTGTTCCTCAAGCGCGGCGAAATCGATATAGTTTTGTAAATCTGAGATAGAACGAGAATTAGCGGACGAGACCTAAATGAAGGTTGTAGTACTCATAAATAATAGCACGTTGATATAGATAACGCTGAGAATAGAGCTCATATGATAAAGATATGGACGAAACATAGTCTCTACTCTTCAAGCGCGGTGAATTCGAATATACTTTTGTAAATCTGAGATACAATGAGAATTAGCCGATGGGGTCTAAATGAAAGTTGTAGTACTTGTAAATACCAACGTGTGGATATAAATAACGTAGAAAACGAAGCTTTTACATGGAAGATACGGATAAAGCTTAGTGGCTACTCTACGATAAAATCCCTATAAATAAATGATGAATCCTTCATATTTTATTCAAACCATAAGCCTTTCTTTCTCTCTCTAACTTCTATCTAATTACCCAAACCCCCCAAAGCCTAGGGTACCTCCCAAGCACGAGAAGGAAGCCCCGGACCTCCCGATGGCTCCGAGAAAAAGAGCTTTTCGACTCAGAAACGCTGCTCCAGCGAAGCCCAGTTTTTATTAAAACTCGTTGTAAGTGAAATAAGCCTACCGTACTTTAAATATAACTTATATTTAAATATAATATCGTTATTATGAACCTAGAAATAAGATTTATCGGTGATTAAAGTCGTTATACTGATTGATCTACTTACGGGAATGATGTTTAGGTTGTGATTTAGTGAGGTGTTTAAAGTGGGATTTCCAAACAGTATACTTCGTATACCAAACGGACCCTACCTCCTATATGATCCTACCTAGTTGTTCCTTACCTGATAGACCATGAAAGTAGACTTTTATTTAATGATGAATCTAGACAAATAATTAGTCACAATAAATATTAGACTAAAACTTAGCGATAATAATGCTAGGTTTCGTCGAAGGAAAATAGAATCGTTAGAAGTGAAGCGCTGCCTGAGTTTGGAATCATCACTTTAACAAGTGAGTGCATGGTCCCTTTCATCTTACACATAGATATGAAGTAGTTAATATAAATTACATGCTATGAGTGCATAGTTACTTTCATCTTACACATAGATATGAAGTATTTAATATAAATTACATGTTGTGAGTGCATAGTTACTTTCATCTTACACATAGATAAAAAGTATGTTATATAAATTGTGTGCTATGTGTGTATACTGTCTGAATACTTGCTTTCTACGCTAGATGAAATGTTTTATACATGTTTTAAATGATCTAAAATGTATATGTATTTTATATCTACAAAATGTATTAGGTAAAATATGGGTAGAATAGAGGTGAGATAAATGATAAGCGATGAAAGATAAGATAAATGATGAGCGATGAAAGATGAGATGAATGATGAGCGATGATATATGAGTGATATAATATGTGCGAAGCTATGACCAAAGCGATGAGCCAAAGCGACGAGCCAAAATGATGAGCCAAACGATGACCCACGCGATGGCCCTGTCATCTAGCAAAGTATAGATGACAACTAAGGACTATTCTAGACAGTCTAGTGGAACACTAGCAGGCTCGCAACCTGTAAGTGTTGTGAAGGATGTCTTCATCTGATCTACTCTAAAAACCCATTGACAAGTATTATGAGTGGACTCTCAAAAACGATAATGTCAATAAACGAGATAAACCCTGGCGACTATGCAGACTTAGTGCCGATTCCTTAGGATACTCCTTAGGAATGAATGAACGAGGAATAGCTAAATCTTAGCGTAGATCCTTAAGAGTAAAGAAGATAATGGGGATGGGTAATTGGGTTGATTGTTTGATGTTTAACATAATAATTAAATTTTTGTGGGTTGAAAAACCTATGTACTCACCAAGTTTCCCAACCTGAACCACTCATGCTTATTTGTATCATAGGTGTCGATATGAAGCTACTTTACACAGAGGGATTTAAAAGAGATGTAGATCACTAGTGTAAATGAATGTAAGTTATGTTTATGCTTATGTTTCTGTATTAATGATTACATCCCAAATGTTTTAAAATGGATAAATATACATTTCTTCGGAAATGCTTTGATAGCATATTTATCATGTTTTTTTGGGAACAAATTCAGCAACATTTTTATTAAAAGATGTACTCTGATTTTTATAAAACATAAACAAAATCGGTCTTTTTTGGCCGTGAATATGGGGATGTCACAGTTGGTATCAGAGCATTAGTTTAAGCGAACTAGGAATAATGATTTATTTCTAGGCTTAAACTTAGAATGCTAAGCGATGATCGTGAGGAGTGTGTCTAATATATTTAAGGAAGTATACCTGAATAGACACAAGCACACCTGAATAGACACAAGCACTAGCTTAATTAGGGAAGATGCCTAAAATGCTTTTATGTGCTAAATGATTTGTGATGCTTTATCCTGTCGTTTGATCGTATCTATGCTCTGTTGCCAACCAGATCTGGAAATTTTATGTGCTCAGGTTTCTGAACGTTTAATTTCGATATTAGAACTAGCATGTAACTTTTTGGAGTAATGAGGACGAATACGCGTCTAAATCTTCCTCTATCTATATTCTCGTCTCGATACACCAAATGCCTACTTTGGTTTATAGAATGTCATGAGAAGGCCTCATAAAAGACTAAGCAAATGGAGGAAATGAAAAGGATTACAATAGTGAATGACACTTATCGGAAGATATCGTAAGAGTGATATCTTGCCTTTATAATGCATCTAACAAATAATACGTCTAGTACAGGAGAAGTATACTTTCGATAAACAGAAAGAAAGATTTTTGGTATAATGCATGAAGTTATCCCATCGTCTAACATTTCCATCACCAACCGAGTTGAAGCAGAATTGATGATTGAAGATACACATGGAAGAGGTCCTAGTAGAGTCTAGGGAAAATTATATGATTGTTTGGACACATTTGTATGTGTTAAAATTGTTTTTGTGATAAAATCTTGGAGAAGTACGAGACAATACTTGGGACGAGTATGAGTAGGTGTGAATGGTAGTAGAGGCCTATACTACCGGAAGCACAGGACTCACACTTGGATCAGGGAAAGTCACAAGGTTACCAATGCACTAGTAATTGATTATGTTTTGTTCATGCCTGTCATTACCATCGTTTCGGTAATGACTAAGAAGATGATTGTTAATCTGACCCTGTGGTCATATCAAATCGAGTCTGACTAAGATAATTATGTTACGTGGTTCATAGAACCAAGTTTGATGTAGCATCTGACTTAATCTAGAAGATTAAAGTAAAAGATAATCAAAGCGATAAAAAGAAGTATCATGATCATTGTTAAAGAAGTTGGTAGCTAGAAATGCTACATGTTAAAATGTGATTATATCACATTAGACCATGAAGGAAAGTATATTCCATTCTGGAATTTGACTCTAAAAGACCTGAGTCTGAACGTTGCATCATACGATGAGAGGTCATTAGAACGTGACCCATCGGTGTATTATGACAATAAAAGGAAGCAACTTATCTTAAGTTGTTAAGAAGAAGAAAGAGTCTCCAATAAGGGCCAAGATTGTGACAAGAAGGTCATGATTGAAAGCCTGATACGAGACAGAGTGCGGGTGCAAGATCAAGCACCGCCTGCAGTCAAGAAGTCCAAGAGTCAGATACTTGTTCGAAGAAACATAAAGGTTATGGTTATTACCTAGGATGAAGAGATAACGTATGGAATCATTATACAACCCTATTTCGTTGATGAATCCGGGACGTAATCACCCTAATGGGTGGATAATTGTAACGCCCGCAAATCCGAGCTAGTCAATTCAGAGGCAATAAGTGTCGAAAATGACTTTTCGACAAAGGTTATTTAGATTAAATAATCTTAACCAAGTTTTATAATATGTATCAAGGGTTCCGTACATATAAACAATGCCAAAATCCGAGTCATAACAAAGAAGTTATGACCCGTCGAAGTTTTACGGCAAAACCGGCACGACACCAGGAATTGTAAAAAGTGAATTTACAATAAAATACTTTCTAGTCTTATTGATCTAAAAAAAGTTGTATTATATGTTAAACTGAGAGCGTGCAAAAAAGAACATCCAAATCAGACTTCGTAAGAGGAAGTTACGATTTTTCTAAAGATTTAGCAAAATAGTGCACAACCTGAAAATTTGAATTTTAGATCGGTCAATTTTTATCCAAAATAATCTAAATGAGAAATGAAGATATTGTTAATACGAGTTAAACGATAAAATGACAATCGAAAATGGAGCTCGTATGCGAAAGATATGGACGAAGCTTAGTGGCTACTCTTCAAGCGCGATGAATTCAATACAGTTTTGTAAATCTGAGATAGAATGAGAATTAGCGGATGGGATCTAAATGAAAGTTGTAGTACTTGTAAATACCAACACGTTGATATAAATAATATCGAGAATAGAGCTCGTATGTTAAATATATGGACGGAACTTAGTCTCTACTCTTCAAGTGCGGTGAATTCGAATACAATTTTGTAAATCTGAGATACAATGACAATTAGCTGACGGGGTCTAAATGAAAGTTGTAGTATTTGTAAATACCAACGCGTGAATATAAATAATGTAGAAAACAGAGCTTGTATGCAGAATATACGGACGAAGCTTAGGGGCTACTCTACGATAAAATCTTTATAAATAAAGGATGAATCCTTCATATTTTCTTCACACCATAAGTCTTTATTTCTCTCTCAAACTTCTCTCTAACTCCCCGGAACCCTTAAAGCCTAGGGTACCTCCCTAGCACGAGAAGGAAGCCCCATAGCTCCCAATGGTTCCAAGAAAAAGAGCTTTTCAGCTCGGAAATGTTGCTCCAGCGAAGCCCGATTTTTATTAAAACCCACTATAAGTGAAATAAGCCTACCATACTTTAAATATAGCTTATATTTAAATATAATATCGTTATTATGAACCAAGAAATAAGATTTATCAGTGATTCAAAGTCGTTATACTGATTGATCTACTTATGGGAATGATGTCTAGACTGTGATTTAGTGAGGTGTTTAAAGTGGGATTTCCAAACAGTATACTTTGTATACCAAACGGACCCTACCTCCGATATAATCCTACCTGGTTGTTCCTTACTTGATAGACCATGAAAGTAGACTTTTATTTAATGATGAATCTAGACTAATAATTGGTCACAATAAAGATTAGACTAAAACTTAGTGATAATAATGCTAGGTTTCGTCGAAGGAAAATAAAATCGTTAGAAGTGAAGCGCTGCCCGAGTTTGGATTCATCACTTTAACAAGTGAGTGCAAGGTCCCTTTCATCTTACACATAGATATGAGGTATTTAATATAAATTAAGTGTTGTGAGTGCATAGTTACTTTCATCTTACACATAGATATGAAGTATTTAATATAAATTACATGTTGTGGGTGCATATTTACTTTCATCTTACACATAGATATGAAGTGTTTTATATAAATTACATGCTATGTGTGTATACTGTATCAATACTTGCTGTCTATGCTAGATGAAATGTTTTATACATGTTTTAAATGATCTAAACTGTATATATATTTTATATCTACAAAATGTGTTGCGTAAAACATGGGTTGATTACATGTGAGATAAATTATGAGCGATGAAAGATGAGATAAATGATGAGTGATGAGAGATGAGATGAATGATGAGCGATGATATATGAGTGATAAAATATGGTGCAAAGCGATGACCTAGGCGATGCGGTAAATCGATGAGCCAAAACGATGAGCCAAAGCGATGAACCAAAACGATGAGCCAAACGATGACGCAAGCGATGACCCCTTCATCTAGCAGAGTATGGATGACAACCACGGACTATTCTAGACAGTCTAGTGAAGAACTAGCAGACTTACAACCTGTAGGCATTGTGAACGATGTGTTCACCCAGTATACTCTAAAAACCCATTTACAAGTATTATGAGTGGACTCTCGAAAACAATAATGTCAATAAACGAGATAAACCTTGGCGACTATGTAGACTTAGTGTTGATTCCTTAGGATACTCCTTAGGAATGAATGAACGAGGAATAACTGAATCTTAGGGTAGATCCTTAAGAGTAAACAAGACAATGGGATGGGTAATTGGGTTGATTGTTTGATGTTCATCATGATATTTATATTATTGTGGGTTGAAAACCCTATGTACTCACCAGGTTTCCCAACCTGACCCACTTAAGCTTATTTGTATCACATTGTATCACATGTGTCGATATAAAGCTACTTGACACTGAGGGATTTAAAAGAGATGTAGATCACTAGTGTAAATGAATTTAAGTTCTGTTTATGCTTATGTTTCTGTATTGACGATGACATCCCAAATGTTTAAAATGGATAAAAATACATTTCTTCAGAAATGCTTTGATAACATATTTATCATGTTTTTCTAGGAACAAATTCTACAACATTTTTATTAAAAGATGTACTCTAATTTTTATAAAGCATAAACAAAACTGGTCTTTTCTGGCCATGAAAATGGGGATGTCACATTTAGAAACCCTAATTCTCGGGGTTGGACAATATATGAACATAATTATGGACCATGAATCCCTGATTTCTTAGCCTCCTCTATCCTCCTATCCCTATACGCGAATCCCTAAGCCTCTTTTTTGAATTTTAAGCTTATAATGTCTATTTTGGTGTATTTTCAAGAAGGAGAAGATTGGTGCAAGGTGGTGGATCAAGGAAGAGCTTGCACATCTGGATTATCTACACCATTTCTAGCATGTTTAAGGTATAAAGCTTTAAACTTGTTCTTTAGAAGCTTAGATCTTCCTTTTTTAAGTTTTGGACCCTTATTGGCCCCATGGATGAGATCTACTGGTTTGATACCACTACAAGGGCTTAGAGTTGCCACTATTGGTGTTTCTATGGTCCTAGATTCACAAAGTTGACACCTTTATTGATTAGAATCCACCATGCATGAGTATGAGTTCATTTAATAGAAGTAGAATTGTAAATTACGAAGTTGGGACCTTTTAGGGCATGCAAAGTCACAAAGTCAGTGGCTTTATGGTTCTAAACACTTCTAGGGACTCAGATCTGTGGTTTGGACCTTTAGATTTAAGCATTAAGAGGTTAATGGAAAATTTGGCTTAATGGATGAGTATGCTAGGCATACAAGTCTGTACACACAGTGTACATGCCAAGGAGCAAGTATGCTTAGCATACAGCTGGGTACGTCCTGCGTATTCAGTCTGTTGGGCTTTAGAGGTTTAGGCTTCGGTTGGGTTATTCATTTGGACCTAGCTGATTTGGACCTTAGTGGGACATCTGAAATCAAGTATTGGGCTAAAAGTTTGGACTATAAAAAATTATTGGGCCTTAGGGTAAGGACCATATAGGGTTTGGGCATAATTTGGAAAATTGGACCATAAGTGGGCCTTGGAGGATCATTTGGTTTTGGGCCTTTGTGGTTTATGATGTTGGGCCTCAGTCTTGGTTTAAACTTGGTTAGGGGTAAAATGGTCATTTTACCCTAAGCACATAACAGATGAGATAGTCACTACTACCTCACACACTACAAGTCCCCTCGTCTTATCTCAGCCTTCCATGATTCGAGTACGGATCTTTTGCTTTCAGTAGTATGGGCTCATACTACATTCGACATCTATCCGTAGTTTATTCAAGAACTGCCTTGACTCCACCAAGTCCCTTCTACTGCTACTGCTCTTTGCTACTTTCATCCTTGGCTTGCCCTAGGGTAATCACCAACCCACTCTCCGCCATCAGCTGCATAAGAAGTCCTTGCTTTCTTTCTCTAACTAGCTCGTGAATACTATCACATATTACTCATACTAGATAATTCTTCGAATGAGAGATCCTGCTCTACAATGGTTGGACTCAAACAAGAGCTACGAAATAGAGCTAGACCTAACCTTCTGAAACTATTTAGTCCTTGAAATATGTAACTTAACATATTCGTTTACTAGTTAGTGAAAAACAACTAGAACTCCTAAAAGCACAAAGCAAGCAACATTCGGGCATTAAGTACGCATAATCAAGCATATACTAATCTCGCTATCATACTGACTAATCTACACTAGCATATAGTTCTCAATAAGCTGGTACATATATCATAACATAAACTTGTATGGGTAATTTGGGGGTACTTACTTGAGCTCGACTGATTGCATACATCACACCCTTTTCTCTGTTTTCCAAAATTAAATTTTTTCTTTTTCTAAAACTCCTTTCTTTCTCAAAATCCTTTTTATAAACATTGTTTTTTCTTTTGAAAACATCTATACAAATCCTTAGTTTAAGTTCAAACATACCCGCAAGCGTCCCTGAATCCCTCAAACCAAGGCTCTAATACCAACTTGTAACATTCCAAAAATACAGTCTAAAAAAATTTCTTTTAATTTAATAAAAAAACCACAGTCATCGAACATCATATAAAAATCATAAAAAGTGTATCTCAAATTATCATAACAACTGTCAAAAATATTAGAGTAGAAACATCCCAGACTGAACAGATGGTCTGTGCACTACAATCATCCCGAGCTCCTCTTTTGAAAGCAGAAGTACCTGAAACCAAAACTAAAAACCATAACCACGAATCTTAGTGAATCTCCCCAAGCTACCACATATCATATACATAAACATGCTACTGAGAGATATGGGCCCCACCCACACTCTAAGAGATACGGGCCCTACCCACACTCCACTAACTAGGAGATACGAGCCCCGCCCACACTCCGCTGACTAGGAGATACGGGCCTCGCCCACACTCCGCTAAATAGGAGATGCAGTCTCACCCACACTCCGCTGACTAGGAGATACAGGCCCCGCCTACACTTCACAGACTAAGAGATACGGGCCCTGCCCACAATCCTTTGACTAGGAGATACGGGCCCTGCCCACACTCCGCTGACTAGGAGATATGGGTCCCGCCTACACTTCGCTGGCTAGGAGATACGAGCCCCTCCCACACTCCTCTGACTAGGAGATACAGGACCCGACCACACTCCGCTGACTAGGAGATATGGGCCCCGCCCATACTCCGCTGACTAGGGGATACGGGCCCCACCCACACTCCGCTGACTACGAGATGCGGGCCCCACCCATACTCATATACATAAATAGAACATACAAGCATTACATAGACAACAAGTACACAATCTACCATCATAGAAATAACCATACTCAAGTAATGATGAGATGCGTGCCCCGCCCACACTTGAATAATAATGAGATACGGGCCCACCCACACTCACATACATAAACAAAACATACAAGTATCACACAGAAAACATGTATAGCAATCCAACAATCTGACGGATATATATATATATATATATATATATATATATATATATATATATATATATTTATATATATATATATATATTTATATATATATATATATATATATATATATATATACTCTGGTAATAATGAGATACAGGCCCTGCCCACACTCAACTACAAACATATCTCACATACGGGCTGACCTTGGTGCCTTAGACCTGTTCCTACTGGAAGAGGACTCACCTCGCATTGCTGAAGTCCCGTGAATAAATCCCGGGTTGCTGGCTGACAGATTATCAAGCTGTTAACATCCAAATAAACCCAATTAATAATTTATTCCAAAATATAATGTAACTATGTCTTCATTGTGGAGGAGAAGGTTGCAGATGACATCTTCAAAAGACGTTGCGGTAGCAAAGACTTTGTAGGTTGAAGAGAAGATTCAATGCAGTTGAAGAGTTGACCTAGGATGACTTCAGATTGACATGTTTAAGAGGATCACTTTCTTGATTCAACATATACAACTATAAATACAATGGGGCCGAAGTGCTCTGGCTACAAGTATACTTTAAAAATATAAGTATTTTATGAAAAGTATACAAAGAAGCATACATACTAGAACATGCATCACAAGAAGAACAAAACATAAGTATTTAGATGTTGGATACTATAGTCATACCTAGACAGTTATGTAATCATATCTGGGATAAATATATCCTGATCAACTATATTAATTTGAGATACGACCAACATGTGTTTGGGAGTAATAGTGGTGTTAAAACGAGTCTAAAACTTACCAAATTTACATACAAAGGATCTACAGAACAAACCATAAAGTTAAAATACTATAGAAGTATTTTAGGATTCTATATAATAACAACAAGTCTAAAAAAATCTTACCAGGTTCATACACCAAAAAGATTTAGAATCAATCGTACAATTAAGATACTAAGAGAGTATTTTAGGCACTATAACTAACTTATGTGAAAGCTAAAAGACCCTTACTGGCAGGTCTGTAATTGCAAAGTGTATGCTCCCAGGGTTATATATAATTGAGATTTTATAGACTTAGAATTTGTGGTCTTAGAGTAGGATCACTTATTCGAAGGTCTATTTGATCTTGGTTATATATGACTTGTATACGTTGCGTATAATTATAGGAGGCTCGGTGAGGATCACCAAAAAATTTTCGGTAGAATTGTTTCCATTAGTCTCATAGATTCTTTAGGTATTCTCATTCTCGCACCAACAACATAGCTAGGTATAGCTACTACACTGAATCAGTCAATAGAAGAGACAAGGAAGAGCAAGAAGAGGTTTCCGGAGAGGATTCCGAGAAGGAATCATTCACAGATCATGCGACAGAGCACCTTACTCGTTGCACTAATAACTAGTAAACAAATATAACCTAGTAAGTTAGTAATTACACTGCTCACACTATGTGTTAGGCTTATCGCCTCTTTCATAACAACTAGTAACAGTAAAACAGGTCGCGAACTTTCATTTACAAGGTGGTCACTATCAAGAATTCATAAGTCTATTTTGCATAAACCTCTGTTATGAATAGTTTTCAAAACACTATAAAAGTCAGAACATAACTCACTAAGAACTAAGATAACTTAGATTCAAATAATCATTCAACTTGTAACCACTACTAAAGGCTTACCACCGTTTCATCTTTTAAACCTTATGGCAAAAAGATGCCAACGAAGAAGTCGAACAGAAACAAAAACAACACACTACCAACACCACTGCCACCACCTCCACAATATGATATGGTTATCTTTTAGGTTGCAGTAACAGCCGCAGTGACAGTTGTCATGACTCAAATCCACATAAGTGGTGCCAGCGGGGCGGGTAGTGGTACTAACAACTCTAACCATGGAGAAATCCACGGACGCACAAGAGAGTGTTCGAACAAAGACTTCATGAATTGCGAACCCAAATCCTTTAATGGAAGTGGGGGAGTCATTGCTCTAATACGATGGTTCGAGAAAACAGAGTCCGTCTTCAAGATATGTGCCTACCCAAAAGGGAGCAAAGTCAAGTTTGTTGCATGTACCTACTTTGACAGGGCCCTGTCATGGTGGAATAGCCATGTCAAATCACTGACCCTACCAGTGGCAAACGTGATGGGCTGGGAAAATCTTAAGGAGATGATGATAGAAGAATACTGCCCGAGGGGCAAAATACACAAACTGGAGCAAGAGCTGTGGACCATGGCAGGCTCAGACATAGTAGCATACACTAATATATTCAATGATTTAGCGACACTCTGCCCCGAGATGGTAACCCCAAAGAGCAAGAAGATAGATAGATACATTTGGGGACTATCTTCTCCCATCCAAGGAAATATGATAGTGGCGAAACCCCCTCAGGTTTGACAGTGTCAAACGTCTGGCTCAAACTTTGGTGGACCATGGAGTCCGCCAAGGCTTGATGACTCCTACTCCCAAGCCAAAGAAAGGGGACGATGATCAGCAAAAGTCCAAGAACAAGAAAAAGAGGCAACCAACTCAAGAACCCTTGGAAGGACAACAAATTGTTGCGGTTCATGCTGTTACAATACCTACCACTCCAACACCGGTCATACAATATGTCAGAACCCTCCTGAAGTGTAACAAGTGTAGTTTCCATCATACTAGAGGGAACCAAGAGTTGAATTCCAAGAATTGTCTCAGGAAGGAATACACTGCTCGTTTCTGCAGGGCACCGACACAACAAATCTCCCAGGTCCCATGCACTGGAGTAAGCCAGGCCTATTATGGGTGTGGCAAAACATGACACTACAAGAGGAACTGTCCAATAACACAAAACTCTAGAATCAATCAAAGAGTGCTAATGATCAACGCAAGCGAGACTCTTCCGGAACCAGCTATAGACAACGGTAAGTTTTCCACAATAAAAATTTAAATGTTTTTACGAAAACGGTCAACACCTAAATTGTAATCATAAATTTCTCTCTCGTCTGAACAAACTACAACACCTATATAAAAACTACAGATCCTTGCAGATAAACTACGATGGGTTAGTGTATACACTAGGGTCATATATAATTAAGAACCCACAGACTTAGAGTGCGCGATTCTGCCTTATTTCCCCTTTCTTGTTTGATTATGGATTTAGGGTAGAGTCACTTAGTCGACTGTCTTCTCAGCCCTAATTATATATGACTTGTAGACACCAAGCGATTATAGACGGACCTGGTGGGGATCATAACATGAAGTATCATCACTACCTATCAGAGCACTCTTACTACTAGTATTTTCTTAACGCAATACAAAACGTTCACAGTAGTAATAACAAGGTTAAAACTGAAAGCACTAGAAACATACACATAGATTCACTATCGCCCTAGCAAACACTTCTTCGGAATCGACTTAACACATGTGTCACTAAGAAGTTCGGACGTCATCATCCGACATGGATTGGCTCGGTTCTCACCATACCAATCGCATGTGTTATCGGAATGACCCTTCGCCTTAACCAACTGACTAACGAAATTCACATCACTCATAACGACAACCCGAATACAAACCTCAAAATTTTCTCTTGTTTCAAACCCCTGAAGTACTGATTTGAGGAGTACCATACCTTCTGAAACCCTCCCGAAATATTCCCCGCAGACCTTTCGGGAATACCGCATGTACAACATGTTAAGTTCAAGCACAGAGGCTAAGGACCAATACGGTTAACCTATCACTATTGAGTGTATACACGAGGATGGTATATAATTAAGATTCTATGGACCTAGGATGTGTGTTTCCGCTCTATCTCCTGTTCCTTGTGTGGTTGACTTGGGACAGAGTCACCCATCTGACCATCTTGTCAATCTTAATTATATACGACTTGTATACACGAGGCGATAATAGATGAACCAGGTATGAGTCCTACCATGAACTTTAGGACAAAAGCTACCCAAGACTACGAGTGTACATGCTACCATTCGGATGAACATAGGCAAGTAAATTGAACCCATACACTCCCTACCAATGGAAATAGCAGACGCGATAGTGAAGATCCACTAGAATGCCAAGCGATGATCAGAATTCACATGGGAACAAGAAGATCATATGGAACATAAGTACTCACCTCTCTCCTTAGTTCATGAGTAACCACTTAGGATTCGAATTTCGGTAGGAAATTCCCTCTAACGGGGGGATGATGTAAAAACTCAAAATTTTAGACCCAGTAAAGCCTAAAACCTAACCAAGCACAAGTGAAACTACATCGCAATCCTTGTTGCATTGTATCTACTATAGTCTTTAGGGCTTGTTTATAATCTAGTAACTATGTATGGTTTCAAACCTAACCTAATGTAAGCTAGTAAAAATTAACATAGGTTAAATGTCTAAGGTTTAAACCATAAATAAACACTCAATATATGTGTTCACAGCCTGGGGTTTAAAGATCAAGGGATTTACGGCCAGACAAATAAGTTTAAAGGTGTTTACGGTTGGAAATCAATTCAATAAAGGTGTTTATGGTTTGGGGAATAAGTTTAAAGGTGTTCACTGTTTGGATTTTGAATCAAAATGGTGTTTACGGTTTGTCTAATCCGAGAATACTCACCTTTTGGCCAAAAACTCAATAAGGGCCCATTATAAAACCATAAAATAAGGCCTTTGCCAATCTTGAACCGTAAACATCCCCTATACATAAGTGTGTATCCGAAAACAACTTCATTTCTCACATTGCCATCCGAAAACACTTCCACTTTTTGCTCTCAACTATCATCCGTGAACACCATAAATTCATAGAATCCTTACCCAGAATCTTCAAACCTTCATAATCCCTTCAAGAACATTCATATTCTCCTTCATATCTTCAAGTTTCCCTCAAGAACGCCAAGCACATCTTCAAATATTCATATTCCATCCAAGCACACCAAGATCAACTCCAAATAATTCCTAATAAATTTTGTAAGTATTTTTTACATAATTTAGTGATGTCTAATACTTTAAATTATTAATTAAATTATCTTATTAATTTCAATACGACGTCATATATAATTATTTTTAGGATACGATTTTTATCACTTATTCTAACCCGAGGAGCATTTGCGATCACTTCAAGTACGATCAAGAACACGCACTAGAGGTGAGTTCATACCCCTACGTTTTCACTATTTTTAAGGGGGAATACAAGTAAAACACAAGTACTCTTGTGTCTAAACGATTTCAAAATTGTTTTAAAACATTTGCAATTATTTCAAACTGATTTAGTAATTATATTTTATCAAATCGTATATATATATATATATATATATATATATATATATATATATATATATATATATATATATATATATATATATAAGGTTCAACATAATTAGAATTGACAATTCCGTCCTAAATCTTGTTCCTTGTCTGGTTGTGGGTTCATGATAGAATTATTTGTTCAACTGTCTTTTAATTCTTATTTATATATGTTGTGAATATATATGAATATAAAATATTATTCGTTAAATTTACAACCCTTTTGTAATACATCGAGCAAAAGGGTATTTTTCATAAGTCTCTTACCATTTTCTTATACATTGTTAAATTGTAAAGGTTTCCAATTCAATACAAAGCTTGCATTTAAACTATAATAGGTATAGTTTGTGCATCACTACACTATTTTACAAGATTCAAGAAATACATGAACACTACTCTATTTTACTAAGAACATGGCTACATAACTAAATAATTATTTAAGTATAATTATTTTGAATTACAAAGTACACTACTACAAGATAATACAAACGGTTACAAATACATGAGAACAGTATAACACTACACGTAAACTAGTTAATACAAGGTTGTGAGGCACTACTTCATTGTACCCACCAGGGTACAGGTTCAAATCCTACTAATTATAACCAAAGTCTCTTGGAGGGAGATCATGAGTTTGTGTATAGATCTATACGAGACTGAGAATCCCGCACTTGATATGCTTGCAATAGCTAGGCCAGCAAGCCTGGGGTAACAAACGTCATAACATTCTAACGCCTGAAGAACATGGTAGAGGTCACTAGTCTTTTAGTACGATTATATGATACTCACAATAGTATCAACTAAACGATGTTTACGGGATTAACACCACTTCATAGGTTTTACTCTAATAATAAGACCACACTGTTTTACAAGTAACGTGAACATACAAATCAGACGGGAACTATAATGATAACACTATGATTCCTTAAGTTATGCGTTAAAGGTTATTTATATTATAGGGTCTCATATGTAGTAGGATGGGTGATTTTCACTTCATTTCCTATTCCTTGTTTGGTTATGTGCATAGAGAAGATTCACACAGTTTACTACCTATTCGATCTTGGTTATATATGACATGTATACACTAAGTAATCATAGGGGAAACAGGTATGGGTCAGGTCACTATACACAAGCACAATACACTATTTTCTAGTACGAAACATACTTTCTGAAAGAGCATATAACAAAGTGCAGGCACACAAAAAGGGTTGCATTGTAGATACAACTGTATTACATTACTTTTCCAAGAACAAGATAACAGAACTTACATTTTATTACATCATAATATACATGATTTTCTCGAAAGATATACTTACATTTCAAAAAGAACCATTACAGTTAACTCTATAAGTACCTAGTGAATGCGTTAGGGTTATATATAATGAGATCCGACCGACAATGGAATGTGTGATTTCCGCCTTATTTCCTGTTCCTTGTTTGGTTGTGGGCTTAGGGCATAACCACACATTTGATTGTTTGTTTTATCCAAATTGTATAAAACTTGTATACACTAAGTACTCATAAAAGGAACTATCATGGGACACATTTCTTACTTTACATCATATCATAAAATATAGGATTTTCTGGAAGAACATACTAAGGTTTTCAAGGAACAAAGACCATGCTTTCTAAAACAAATGCTTATGAACTCACCAAATTTAATGTTGAGACCTTCAAAACCACTTGTATTCTCAGGACACTAGTAGACAAGTATTCATGTAGGTTCTAGAAGACGGAGCATAGTAGCTTCAAGTCTTTATTTTGTAAATTACTTTCGAGTCAATCATATGTGATTCGAATACAATACAAACACTATATTATTAATACAATGGTGGTTGTTGCTTTGATTACTATTATTCAATTGTTGTGACATTATACATGACGTCCTCCATCCCCGAACGTTTCCGCCATTCCAGTTTGGGGGTGTAACATCCAGTTCCATATTGTTTTGTGATTTAAGGCTCGTGGACCATAACCTGAATATGAGAAGGTTTCGAGATTTTGAAGGAGAAATGTTTAGGCCTTCCTGGATATGGATAGGGTGTATTGTGTAAGAAAAGGGTTCGGGTTGTGCTTTAGGTCCCAAAGGTATCGACAGGTGTTGGTTTGGGCTTTTCATAAATTTTGGATATGGGCTTGAGTGGGCTCTAGGATATATAAAGTTGATAGAAGTGTAGAGCTTCTTGTTACCTTTTCGTGGATATAACGTTCACCGAAAACGGACATCAGGTGAGGAAGATATGACACTTGGAGGTTTTTTGACATAAATGGTCCCTTAAGGAGAAAAGTTGGCATGAAAGGCCGTACATGTGAAATGGAAGCGTGTGGGTGCGCCCAACGTGATGTTGGGTTATGCCCAATGTATAAGAGAAATGGTCGCGGGTGCTCCTTGGCGTACGCCCAGCGTACAGGAGGTACGCCCAGACTCTAGAAACCCTAAATGTAGGGTGTGCCACTATATATAGAAAATTATGGTTTGAACCCTAGCCTCCATGTTTGTTCCCCAACCTCAGAGAATCCCTTAAACGCCCCATATTTTCTTCCTTTGGGAGATTTGGTCTTCAAGAGGTTCATTTGGTGGTGTAAGCTTCGGATTTGCAAAAGAGGAAGTTGGCCAGGAAGAACTTGGGAGTTTGGAGCTCATGGATCTGGAATAAAATCATCATTTGGAGCTCTTTTGAGGTATAAAGTTCATAACTTTATTTAAGAATGCATAGATCTTGTGTAGTGTAGTTTCAGGGTTGTTTTGGTCCCAAGTTTGAACCTTTATCTTGGAATCTCGTTTTTGAGCTTAGGGTTGCCACCCTTATAGCTAAAAGGGTCCCTAAGCAGTAAAGTTTCAATCTTGATGGCCCTCATAAGTTCATGCATGATATCTAGCTCTTGTTATGAAAGTATGTTGTTGCCTTTTGAGTTTGAGATTATTTGGTGGATTGCAAGTCACCAAGATTATGACTTTAAGGATTAAGAGGATGATAAGGACCTGGATCTGAGTTTGTAGCCTCTGGAATGAAGTAATAAGTACTTAATGGAAAAAAGGCTTATCAGGAAGGTTATGCTGAGTGTACGTGCAGGTACGCCTGACGTAGTTCCCAGCGAGTCGGTATGCTTGGCGTTCACCGGTGTACACCCCGCGTAACTTGTCTGTGTTGGACTTTGTATTTTGGTCCATGCTATGGGCCATGCCTTGGGCTATTAGGCTATCAATAGTATGAAGGTATGGGTCAATGATATATTTAGGCTTGGGGTGAGGCCTATTGGAGGGAGTGGGCCCAGTTTAGCAAAGTGGGCCTTTAGTGGGCTTGGTGAGTTTATCTAATGTTGGGCCTGTCATTTAGTTTGAGAATTGGGCCTTGAGAGGGCCCATTTATTATTGGGCCTTGGTGAATGGGTTTAGGGCATTGACGAGTTGGTAATTGATCAACCTCTAGACCCAATGAGTGAGAGTTTGGACTTAGTTCTAATTGAGATAATTGTGGGTTTGGTACAGAGTTAGTGGCCGGTGCCTAGCAGCAGCGTTATAGAGGTTGTTCGTCAACCGAGCTGAGTCTTCTCACTATTCTTTAACTTGAGTGGTAGTTATGTGTGACCGGAAGGTCTTATGTGTTTACATTGAGTGTTATGTTATCTTACTTTATGTGTTATGTTGTGCATTATTTCTTTGTGATTTATGTCGTGCGGAGTTTTACAGGCCGGACCAGAGGGTCCAACGATTTATGAGGCTAGAGGGTCCTCAACCAGACTGGACCGGAGGGTCCAACGAGCTAGACTGGACCAGAGGGTCTAACGAGCTATGGGACTAAAGGGTCCCATTAAGACACATCGTAACGGAGGGTCCTACAGAGTTATAGCCTCGAGTGGCTAATATGTGTATGTGGTATTTTAGGGAAACTCACTAAGCTTCGTGCTTACCGTGTTATGTGTTATGTGTTTCAGGTTCTTATCAGGATTGCGGGAAGGCTGCGGCTTGATTGTACACGCAAGAGAAAAGAGTCATGAATGAGGATCCTGGATTTTGATAATGTTTTAAAAACTTTGTTGACTATTAAATAGTGTTTATTTAAAATGACATGTGTTTTATGAAATTAAAAATGGAAAAATTGGTTTGAAATTACAGTGTTACATGGGGTGTGACACTTAGCCCTCCAAACTTATTATTGTACGACTTCTCATAATGCTTCATAATCACGACAACATTTGAGTAAAGGTCAAAATGATATTCTTCTTCTGAATCAGTAGTTTCTGATTTTTCACTATCACTTTCAGAAACAAAACTTGACATTCATGAGAAAAGTGCTGAAGAATTCTCTTTAAAGAGGTCTATCATAATCTCTTTCCTCGGGACTTTCTTTTCTTCAAAAAAACTTAGATTGCCATACAAACTGTGAAGATCCATGGAGTTAATTTTCTTACTGGTTTTGCGAACATCCACATGATGTTTCCACTTATCATCAAGAGAATCTTGAAACTTTAAAACCAAAATAGATACATGCTTATATCAAATCTCCTCATGTCATTAATCAAACAATTAAAAAGACTAAAGGTTTGAGTAAGAGATTCATTCCTTTTAGCAAATAAGTTTTCATACTTCCTGTTAAGTTTGATTTCCCTAGTTTCCTTTACTTCTTTAGTTGCTTCATATGCCACAGTCAGCGTGTCCATCATCTCCTTTGCTGAAACACGGTTCCAAACAAGGTGGTAGAGATTAGAAGGAAGAGAGTTACTAATGGCAGCATGAGCACGAACATCGAGATTGAATAATTGTTTGTCTTCTTCACTAAAGAGATGTTTATGAGTATTCTTTATAACACTAATTTTAACACCATTTATGGTTTCATCATTCGTTGGAATATAGAACTTTTTCAATGATGTCCATCATATTATGATCCATGGTTTCAAGAACAACCATGGCTCTGCTCTTCACATAGAAAAGTTCTTTTTATCAAAAGGAGGAATATTGTTCCCTAATGTAGTACGAGTAAAGATTTTGGATTCAAATGAAGACTATGTAGACATTGCATGATAACAAGAAACCTACTCATATACCAATTGAAGGATTGTAATTAACATTGAATATATCAAGCAATGAGAAAGAAACGGGAACAAAAGTATAATTAATCAAACCAATTTCGATTACGAAATCTCTCACAAAGAAAGAACACGCAAAGCAATGATTTACATCATAACCCACTGTAACTTATACACTAGGTTTACAACTATTCTAGAATCAAATCCCAACATATTAGGGATATGAATACAAAGATAACTACCTTTTATAATAGATATATATACTATACAAAAGGATCCTATCACTAAGATAACAAATCAGAAACTTGTATGAAAAGTAAAGTCGCACTGCAGTGAGAAGCTTGTCAGAGGCTGATGGCGCTGATTAGGAAGTAAACGTGACATAGGTTTGACACGTGAGATTATAAGGTTTGACCTTACAAAGGGAAAACAATAAAAAAATAGGAAATGAATGAGTATGCTGCTTACACCTTAAAGATAAGTGATATGATGATGTTACTTTCCTCCCTTATGTACAACTCTACTTCAGTATCAAGAAAAGTGACATTCCTTTGTTGGGTGAAGATGCATCGTACATGAATCAAACCATTTAACATGTTTGCAGTTGATTCAACCAGTTAATTCCACCAGTGAAACTTCTCGTACCTCAATGTCTCTTCACTTTCCTGCAAAAAAGAGATATTAGTTCACTAACACTTAATTCAAACCATTTAACATGTTTGCAGTTGATTCATCCAATAACACTTAATTCAAGCTCCTTTCGGTCCATTCATTCATCACTAAAAACAAAAGAAATCACATTGTTAAAAATAAAAACCATTACCCTTTTTAGCCATGAATGAGCATTTTTTGAGAAAGTTAGAAATTTCATAAAATTCACAAGAAGCCCTCCATCTCCTCCATTATTGATTATGTATTATGCCTCATCCATCGTTCATCTTGGTGGCTTCTTTGATTGGGTTGCGTCCTTAAGTTGAGGGGAAGAAAAATTGTGCTCATAGGAGAACAAATAAAGAAACATATAACATAGATGTACACAACACAAAAGATCGAGTTCATAGTTGCTTCTTCCACCAAAAGTGTATAAGGAAAACGGGAAATTGAGGGTTCAATTTTGGAAGTTGACAAAATAATTTATAAGGAAACGAGAAACTGAAGTCTTAATTTTGGAAAGTGATGAAGGGTTACAACGACAATCACTTAGTATGCGGAGATGTAGGTACGAGATTTTAGAAGCCTTCGCTACCCTTCATCTTCGATTGGAAGCGCATGTGCTCCGAAAACATAAGCATAATCGTTGACAATTTCATGATTAAAAAGGTGGCGTGGACAACATATAAAGATAAGAATAAGAAAATGATTATTTGATTGGAAGATGGAGGTGGCGAGCCAATGACAATGCAAAAGAGAGGTCACATTTCCACATTTCAAGCTAACTTAACATGTAATTGTTAATAAGCCAGCCTTATTATATATATATATATATATATATATATATATATATATATATATATATATATATATATATATATATATATATATATATATATATATATTCCAACAAGTATCAACACGTTTCTAATTAATTTATTAACCAATAATAAATTAATTAATTATTTATCTCACCCTTTTAATTTTTTTCTAACTATTTTAGCTTTTGAAGGCCATTCTAAAAAACTTTGTTATTATTTTCAAAATTATACAAATTAATTACAACATTTAACATCTATTCCAACAAATATTATATATTAAAAATAATATTTATTTATACATTATAATTCAATAAAATTAAAAAGAAAATATGCATAAATTGTTTTTATAAATTAGTAAAAAACTAAAAAGACACAATTGCATATTCGGTTCATAAGAATAAAATTATCAATTTAATAAGCTTAGCAACCAAACCGTTAAAATTAACTAGATAAAGATCAAAACTTGATAAAATATCTAAAATTAAACTAATACTATACCACCAAATATTTTTAAACCAAAACCATATATATTTAAGTGATCAAACCATTTTTTGCAATTTTATAAAAATAAAACATGGATATACCGCCAAACAAATAGTTATCATTTAAAATAGTAGCAAAACCAATGTTGACAGATTTTAAAAAAAAAAAAAAAAAGGCATTTCGTATTTTTTTTCCAATATCCTGCCAAACACACAAAAAAATATTTAAAAATTAGAAAAGGACAGTGTTGACAGCAAAGCAATCTACATCCTGAATTCATCACAAAAAGTCTGTTTTGATCACACAGATCTTCACTTCCCGATATTGGAAATCGGAAAACTACAACACCAACATCCATTCTCTCTGGATTCACAAAAATGGGTCGGGTCAAGGATTTGATCCTCACTTTCTTCAACAACAGATGGCTTGTTTTTGTGGCGGCAATGTGGATTCAATCGTGCGCCGGAATCGGCTACTTGTTCGGAAGTATTTCTCCGGTGATCAAGAGTTCATTGAACTATAATCAGAAGCAGGTTGCGAGATTGGGTGTAGCTAAGGATCTCGGTGATAGTGTTGGGTTTTTGGCCGGAAGTATGTCGGAGATATTGCCGTTGTGGGCTCTGTTACTTGTTGGTGCTGTTCAGAACTTTGTTGGGTATGGTTGGGTGTGGCTCATCATCACCGGTAGAGCTCCGGTGTTGCCATTGTGGGTTGTAAGTATTATTTCTCCGATCGTCTTAATCACTAGTCAACGAGACGTGTGTCAGTGGACCACTCCGTTGATCACCTATCCAATCATGAATCATTTCCTTTTGGTTTTATCATGAAGAAGCTTAATAGTATAACTCAACCTGATTTGATTTCTGTTTTGTTTATTCGAAATTTTGTTGATCATGAGTTCGATTAAACGAATTTCTCTGGGTATGCATTCAATTGATCCATTTCGAAGTGATTTAGCTTTTGTATTCATTAATTTTCAGACAAATCAAACCGTTTTAGTGATATTGATATGTTGATACGTTGATTTGCAGATGTGCCTTCTGATATTCATCGGAACAAATGGCGAAACATACTTCAACACAGTCGCACTAGTTTCATGTGTTCAAAACTTCCCCAAAAGCCGTGGCCCAGTCGTCGGAATCCTAAAGGGATTCGCAGGTCTCGGCGGCGCAATCTTAACCCAGATATACGCGTTAGTCAAATCACCAGATAGCGCTTCCCTTATCTTCATGGTCGCCGTCGGACCTTCCATGGTGGTCATCTCCCTCATGTTCATCGTCAGACCAGTCGGAGGTCACAGACAACTCCGAACATCAGACGCATCAAGCTTCTCGTTCATCTACTGCATCTGTCTCATTCTCGCCGCTTACTTAATGGGTGTTATGCTCGTCGAAGATTTAGTCGATCTAAGCCAAACAATAGTCCAAATTTTCACCGCGATTTTGTTCGTCCTGTTAGTAGTTCCGATCGGAATTCCATTATGGTTAACCTTTTCTTCAGATCGGAGAAACCCAAACCCAAACCCAAACGAAGAATCTCTTCTACCCGAATCAGAATACAAAGAACCCGAAAGATCCGAACACGATCCAAACGAAATCATATTCAGTGAACTAGAAGACGAGAAGCCGAGAGAAGTCGATTTACTTCCGGCATCAGAACGACAAAAGAGGATCCTGCAACTACAGTCGAAGCTAGCTCAGGCAGCGGCAGAAGGAGCGGTGAGGATTAAGAGGCGAAGAGGACCACATCGAGGGGAGGATTTTGATCTGACACAAGCTTTGATCAAGGCAGATTTCTGGTTGATTTTTTGGTCGCTTCTGTTGGGATCTGGTTCAGGGTTAACAGTGATTGATAATTTAGGGCAGATGAGTGAATCTTTAGGGTATGATAACACGCATATTTTTGTCTCCATGATCAGTATTTGGAACTTCTTGGGTCGTGTTGGAGGTGGCTATTTCTCAGAGATTATTGTCAGGTATACATACAACTTATTATGTCTTTATAAAGTTATAAATACTTTTGTTTGTTTGTGTATTATAGTTTGTACTATAATTACTTTGAAAAGCTACCTCCTTATATAGTATTGTATTTTATATAGTTGATAGATTTAAAATAAAAATAAAAATGATGTAATGAGGAGAAAGGAAAGTAGGATGCTATAGTGAAGAAAATACATTAAAGTATGTTGTTGTTTTTTGTATTTGATTTCGGGTAAATACAATGACAAAAATATACTTTTATTTATCTGTTTATTATAACATTCTACTTTTGTTTTTTTTATTTTATTACAAACTAGGCTTTCTTACCTTCAATTATAGCATGATAGCGAGAAATTGTTTTTTTATTTGGATGAGATTGTTGTAGTTGGTAGATTTTTAAAAATATAATTTTGAAGAGAAGGAAATGAAAGTAGGATGATATGATAGTAAATGAATTAAAGTATGTTGAGTTTGACCTTTTTTTTTTACCTGTTTCATCTGTGAGAGTTAAAACATCAAGCCATTTTTAGGAAAATGGGTTAAATTGCCATGTCTTGTATTTGAAAATTGATTTATAATGAGAAAAATACAAGAGATAGCAACATAGTTTCATTCCTTTATTTATTTATGATACCATTCTACTTGTTTTTTTTTTCTATTGTAGCATTGGACTTTCGGTTTTTAATTTTAGTGCATCATATTTTGAAATTTTTAACAAATTATAGAATTGTACTTTCAATTTTTCTCCCATTAGAGCACTTCTTTAAAAATCTACCTAATTATAGTAGTTATAATTACTTTGTCTTCAAATTACATTTCTATAATTGAGTTGTTTCTTCAAAATACAATGTTAAGTAGGAAATGCTTTAATAAATAAATGAATAAAAGTATGTTGCTTTTACTATCATTTAACCTTTTCTTTTGCACTATTGATCCGTTAAAGATAAAACACAACCAAAATCAACAATTTTAGGAAAACCGTTAAAATTGCGATCTCTAATATTCCAAAACCTTGATAATTCTAATAATTTTTTTTTTCATTTTCCAGGGATTACGCATACCCCCGACCCGTAGCCATGGCAGTTGCCCAAGCCATAATGGCAATCGGGCATTTATTCTTCGCCATGGGTTGGCCTGGGGCAATGTACATCGGTACCCTTCTAATCGGATTAGGGTACGGGGCCCATTGGGCCATCGTACCCGCTACAGCCTCCGAATTATTTGGACTCAAAAAATTCGGAGCGCTGTACAATTTCCTAACACTAGCGAACCCTGCGGGTTCGCTAGTGTTCTCTGGTGTCATTGCCAGCTATATTTACGACTCTGAAGCCGAGAAACAAGCAGCACAGCGCCACCAACAAATTACCAATTCCACTTCTTCTTTTCTTACCAAACTTTTTGACACGGATGACGCACTCAAGTGTGAAGGCTCGGTGTGCTTCTTTTTGACATTCATGATAATGTCGGGACTTTGTATCATTGCGCTTATCTTAAGTTTGATACTTGTGCGCCGAACTAAGGTTGTCTACCAGAACCTCTACGGGAGAACCCGCGCTTAAATTTTTGGAATCGTGGGTGTGATTCTTGTTTTGTTTTGGAATTTTGGAATTTTTATTTTTGTATATTGTTGTTCAAATTTGATTGGAGTTTTGTTTTTTTTAATTTTTTTTTTAAATTCAGTTTTTCATGAATCTATTATACTTTGCTTGAAAGATACACACAATCAGTTATTTAGATAGTGTTTGGTTTGATGGAACGAAGAAGGAATTGTGGTTTATATCATCGTAGTGAAAAAGAAATGTTTGTTTGATGCAATTGTATTGGTCAACTGGATATAAATTCCTTACATTTTGTTACTTTTTTTTCCCTTAGCGTCTTTTTTGGGTTAAATGAAGAAATACCAAGTATGTCATTTTAATT
The DNA here is from genome assembly GCF_052625555.1 of Lactuca saligna. Classification (NCBI taxonomy): domain Eukaryota; kingdom Viridiplantae; phylum Streptophyta; class Magnoliopsida; order Asterales; family Asteraceae; genus Lactuca; species Lactuca saligna. The sequence continues at coordinate 141,000,140 of NC_136419.1, read as the reverse complement.
AGATCATCCTTAGATTAATCAAATAACATTATATTTAAATACAACGCTATAATGGATCAACATTTGAAAGTACAAACCAATAATAAAAAAATGAAAGTAAAATGTATAATAGAAAAAGAAATAGGAAGTATATTGTAATTTTTTTTATTTTGACTTTTTTTTCATGCCAACATGGAATTTAATTAAAGATTATAACAAAAACTATTTTAATTTATATAAAGTTGAAGAAAACAAATATATATTTTTTTCAAAATTTCTTGATTTTAATTAGAAATAACAATGAACATATTTTATAATAATATTTTCTTATTATAGTCTTATTTGGTGTTATTGAGCTTTAATAATTTAATTACTTATTTATCATTTTTGTAAATAAAAAATTCATTATCATCAAATAATTTATAGAGTAAAACAAAAATTATACATTTTTAATATAAAAAATTCCTATGAGAATTCATTTAATTCTTACATCCCAATAACATGACAATATATTCCATAGTCTTGTCAATTTCATTTGTTGGCTGTTCCATTCCATCTAAACTAAAGAGGCTTTAATGCATCATAAATCTTGAAACGAACATTTGGTAAAATCTTGTCAATTAAAAGTTGTGCAATCCCTTCTTATTTCACCTTGATTACCAATTTTGACTCCAACCCTACTAAGTTTCCTCATCGCACTTATAAACGCCGCATTAAAATCATCTTGATTATTAGCAAACTTTTTAACAACTTTTCTAGATGATAAATCGGAGTAAAGAACAACATCCGATGTAAACAAACCCTTGCCTGCCATTAGATTCTTATAATAAACATTATCGAAAATGTTTGGAGTATTGGGATCCATATCTACAGTGATAGTAGAATTGGCATTTTTAGGACAAGTGGCCATCAATTGTTTTGCATAGGTTAGATTCAGTAATGGATCGACCCGTGAGTACAAACGGTTGGCAAAGCTTTTGCACCGAGAAACACCGACTGTGTGGGCCCCAGATAGAGCGATCATGTCACACTGAGAAAGGTTTTTCATTGCAAATGTTTTTTTAATTTGATTGAGACTGAAGGTTGGTTTTGGGATGTTTCCAGTGACCCGTGATGCCTTTGAAATAAGTCCGTCTCGCCGACCTAAATCCACATTGTACCGAGGTCCTCCGGCCTGCATATATAGATAGACGGACACTTTGTAATGAGTATTGCAATAATTTAAAAAAGACAGCATGAGTATAAATTTTAATTTATTTAAGTAAATGATTTAGATTATAGTTTTATTATTAAAGGTCAAATTGATTAAAGAAAAAAAAAAAAGGCTAAAGTATGTAAAAAGTAAAGGGAATTGTTATGTACTTTCATCGATTTGTTAGGTTGAAGGAAACGTTTGAGACAGGATTCAAAACAAAACCTTGTCTTTTAATGGCATGATGTTTACCACTCAATTAGCCCAAGTGAGAGGTATTATTCTTCTTAATTCTCTATTTTCTCCAAACTTTTTTAAAACATTTTTCCCAAAACTTTCTTTATAAAAATGATTTTATTAAGAAAATTTATCACTTTTTCTTTACAAACGTGTTTTAAGGTGATGGGTGTGAAGAGGAAGTTACGGTTTAAAAACTTTGCAATTCTTGTATTAGCCTTAGTTTAGAGGCGACGAAGAGTAGAAGGGTTTAAAAACTTTGCAAAACATTTAACTAAACTATACAAGTCGAGTTAAAACACCAAAGTTTGACTTAATCTCGAGCTTTTTGAAATTAATTTTTTGGCAAGAATGAATGTGTCAAAAAGTTCTAAAAGATGTTTGACATTTACAAAAAATCAAAAAGTTCAAGAAGGAATGAGTCAATCTCGAGCTTTCTACAATTAACTTTTTGGCAAGAATGAATGAGTTATTCTCAAGCTTTTTGAAATTAACTTTTTCCAATGAATCAAAAAGTTCCAAAAGATATTTGACATTTACAAAAAGCCTTTTAAAATTAACTTTTTCGTAAGAAAGAATGAGTGGTTTTTCAAAAGATAAGAAATCTTGACTTTTTTTATTTTTACATTCAAATTACCTTCAAAATCAAGAAATATTAGACAAACACTTTTTAAAAATGACTTTTAACTTTTGTTCCCTCAAAATTAAAACTCAAAATGTTCTTTTATAAAAAGAACTTTTCAACTTAATAAACAATCCCAAACACTTCCTTAATCTCTTGTAGCTGAATTCAGGATTGACTTTAACACTCTATTGTTTTATTCGAAACGTACCTCCTTTTATAAATAATGTTGTTTAATATATTATTTGTTTGTAAATTTTAAACAAGACAAAAACTGTAAAAAAAAAAATTATATATATATATATATGGTTAAAGTGAATATACCTAATAACCTTATATAAGCTTAGGTACCTAACTTCATAATACTAAATCGGTTTGTATTATATTTACATTGTAATTGCCTAAGATTTTTAAATTTCAACCCCATAACTTAATTACTTCCAAAATCTTTGGACTTTCACCAATATCTTTCTTTTACATCTTGTCTTTCTATCGAATACCACCTGATGGGATTCATATCCTACCGCTACAAATGAAAGGAAGTATGAGAAATATAATGATGAATTTCCAATTTTTTTTTGAAGTAAATCAAGTTTACGGATAAAGTTTAAGAACCTTGGATGATTGCAATGAAAATTTAATGCAAAATGACGTAGTTTGAAGAGGTTAGGTACCTAAGCTTATATAAGGTTGTTAGATATATTCACTTTACCCTATATATATATATATATATATATATATATATATATATATATATATATATATATATATATATATATATATATATATATATATATGGGTTTTGATCTGAACCCCAATTTTTAGTGGTCCTTTTGAATTACTTTTTGTTGCATATTTGATCATTTCGAAATTGAAATGATTATAATACTATTAGTGTATTTATTTTCCATTTATTTTTTATTTTTTTAAAATTTAATATTTATTTATATATTTTAATAAGTAAAAAATAAGATAAGATCCACCTCTCTTATTTTTTAATTATTAAAATAAATAAATAAATATTAAATTTTAAAAGAAAATGAAAAAAATAAAAAATAAATACACCAAGGGTATTATAATTATTTTAACTTTCAAATAATGAAACTAGTTTAAAGAACCACAAAACAAAACAAAACAAAATACATACCACATACCATCTTTGCAAGTTTTGTGGTAAAACAACATACAAAATTTGCAAATTTTGTCGTAAAACATCATACACAATTTTTTTTTTTTCATAGATTAACCCTCAATTTTGCTTCTTACGTCATTATAAGCAACTGCAATAGCTTGCTGAGAATCTTTTTCCCCCAAAAAAAGCTCATGATAGTTAGAAAAAATTATTTTTCACATATAAGTTTTTTTTTTTTTTTCGAAAAACAAATCCTTTTATTTAGCAAGCCTTTGTCATGAGTTTTTTTAATAGTTTTGTAGGTTCTATCTATAGCGAAAAAAAAAAAAAATTATCTTCTGTTGCGAAGATAAAATAGCATTTTTTTATGTCAATTCTTTTAATGAAAAAGTTCCGCATAAAAACTCTACTATTATGGATACTCTTAATTTTTTACCCGGGCCACGCAATCTCGAGTGGCAATGACTAAAATGTCCGCACACGAAACAACACCAGGACAAACTGACTCAACTGCCTTTTTAGCCTTTATAACTAAATCGATTCCATCATCATCAAGCGAAAGATTATCTGACGCATTCTTCTCAGTATCTCCCTTCTTTGATTCGATCATAATGGAAGCATCACATCCCTACATTCATGAAAATTAAATAGCTTATAAAGTCCATTCAAACGAAACCTAAAGCTTTTAAAAACCGCACCTCAACAAAGCAGTCGTGGAAAAACAGACGAAGAGTGTCTGCAATAACCGCAAACTCCTGGTTGACCTTCTTGTCCACTTCCTTTTTAACTAATGTTTCTACCATTGGACATGTTTTCGCGTAGAAATTCTCGGTCAAATGACTTTTTCCGGTTTTGCCGAGAACCACCACCATTATCAAACTGTATAATACGCAACTCCGACGTGACACCTCCATCTCTCACTATAGAACACACCGGAAGAATGTAAATGATCCACTAATCAACTTTCAGTATTGGAGTATTTAAGCTTGGGGTAGTTATGATTAGGTGTTAGAGCTCAACTAATTATAGATAGTTAATGCGGTTTCCATCTCGAGGCATAATTTGGTTAAACCGATTTTGAGCGTTGATATGCACAATTACATTGATGTAGATCCAATGCATTCTGGTTTTTGCTAATGTGGAATCTAGCTTGGTATGATTTTGTTTACATAGTTTTTATTATCTTATCAATTATTATTTTTATAGCATTAAGAACCTTTTTTTTAGCTAAAATGGCAAGACACCTAAGTTGAAGTTCATTAAATTTGAAATGTCTAAATTATTTTTGGAGCACTTAATAGTAACCGCTAGTTGATTATGAAGAGTGATTTGTATAGAATAATTTTGTTATTACAATTTATGATTTAAAAGATCGTACAATTTATATATTACATAATCCTCTAAAATATAAATTATTGTATATCAAAAAATATATATAATATACAAATCATCCCCTTTGATGACAATAGATTATTAAGAAGTAACTCACAACCTTATTTTTGTTCATTCCATATATTGGTATGGTTTACCAAAAACCTGACGATGCACCAACGAATAATTACATTCAAAACGACTTGTAAAACTTCTTACTATTGTGTTAGATGTAATTACAAAATCTATGTTATGACATCAGTAATCTAACTTTTTAAATAAAAAGATTCAAATTATATGCACGTGAAATATTGGTTGATTGTTTCTAGCGGTTTCACCCCTTCTTTTTGTAACAAACTTTATTTATTTATTTATTTGACTTCAACCTAGCTCAAATAGATTCATTTTAAGTAAATTGGTCAAATTATAACAATTTAGTGTCGATCAGGATTGGAAAGTGATTCGTACACAACAAGTTTTTATCTTACACAACAATTTATGCATTATATAGTTGTATAATACAACATTATAAAACATTAATTGTTGTGTATAAACCAGTTTCCATCATGATTGCTTTTCATCTGTATAATTTTGTTATAGAAGATATTTTGAATGATTATTATTATTATTAATATTATTATTATTATTATTATTATTATTATTTTCAAATTACGTACACGCTTGGTTGTTTTTATGATATTATAATGATTTGCCCAAGTGGTACATGTGGTTAGATACTAGAAAAAAAGACTAGTCCACGGATTGTTACGACTTCACTTTCACGTGTGCCAAATTGAAAGGTCAAATAGGAAAGGGGCACACAAAACGTCTCTTCTAAATGAACCAAACATTAAAAATGTCCCTATCATATGTTTCGTCCGTTTTGTAACCTTATCCATCATAACCAAGTTATTTGTAAGAGCATTCATATAGCTTATCCGTTGATATATCTTGAAACATCTTAATATTAAGGATAAAATAAAATTTTATTTAATTAAATAAATAAATAATAGTCTAAATATACGAAATAATTAATTATAAATAAAAGGGAGAATTTCAAGTATATTAAGAGTATAGTTTTGGCTAAATTAGAAATTTGAGATGTGGGGACTAAATGTTCAAATTGCAAAAGTGGCTTTGACCTCGCTTTGATATAGTCCACTAACTATAATCCTAAGAAAAAATTACAAAAATAGTCCCTGTAGTTTGCTAAAAGTCACAAAGTCAGTTCTTATTAATTTTTTTTTATGTAAATGGTCCTTGTGGTTTGAAAAACTTGCACGGATGACCCTTTTTACTAACGCAGTTAGTATTTAGCCGTTAGAGACTGAATTCGTAAGGGTATTTTCGTCTTTTCAAGTATAAAGGGACTGAATTCGTGATACTTGGTAAACCATAGGGGTCATTTTTGTAATTGGTCTAAAAAAAATTAATGGAATGGAAGAGGATTCGAACAGTAACCTCTTCTCCTAATCCAAAATCAACCTAAGCCTTATACCACTAAGCTGCATTCAAACTTGTTTTAAAATTCCGAAACATAAGTTATATTACGTGAAATCGCAAAAAAAGATAAATAACAAAATAAATTACAGATTTTTTACATAATTATTTTTAGTAAAAAAATTGTAATTTTACTTACTGAAGAAAAAAATGAATTTTTACAACTAGTTTATATGTTTTTTAACGTATTATTTTACGTAAAATAATTTTTTTTATTTATTTAAAACTACGTTTTTGTATAATACATTATTATGTTGTTATAATCTTTTAATATACTTTTACATTATGGTAAGGTTTTTAATTGGTTTAAAGCAACACTATAAGTATTTTGTTTTTACGTAAAAACATTAAGAACATGAAAATATAACGTAAAAAAATACTTGAATATTCATCTTAAATCAACTAAATATTTTAAGATAACGTAAAAGTATATTTTATGATTTTAACAACGTAATAACGTATTATATGAAAATATATTTTTTAAATACACAAAAAACATACTTCACATAAAATAAATATATATACAAAAAAATTACGTATTTTTTAGGATTACGTTTTTATATAATATGTTATTACGTTTTTTTATGTATTTAAAAGTATATTTTCAAATTATAACAATGTCATAACATTTTATACGAAAACGTATATTTTAAATATATAAAAAAAACATATTTTTCATAAAATAAATACGTAAAAAAAATTGTTTTTCTATGTGAGAAAAAAATTGTTTTTCTACGTAAAACAAATACTTAAAATAAATTGGTCTAAAAAATATTTTTTTTACAGTATATTAAAAATATATTTTGTTTTATTATTATTATTATTATTATTATTATTATTATTATTATTATTATTATTATTATTATTGTAATTATATGTTTTTTTTATTTATAGATGTTAATGTAATTACGATTTTACGTAATATAAGTAAGATTTCGGAAGAATAAACCAAGTTAGTATGCAGTGGTATAAGGTTTAGGTTGATTTGGAACAAAAGATTTATGTCTTAGGTTCGAGTCCTCCTCCCATCATTTCCTAGCATTTTTATTGTTTTAAGACCATTTACAAAAATGATCCTTGTGGTTTATCAAATGTTACGAATTTAGTTCCTTTATACTTGAAAAGACGAAAATGCCCTTACCTAACGGCTGAATACTAACGGCGTTAGTAAAAAGGTCATCCATGCAAGTTTTTCAAACCACAAGGACCATTTACATCAAAAAAAATTAATAGAGACTTACTTTGTGACTTTTGGCAAACTATAAGGATCATTTTTGTAATTTTATCTTTTAGAAAGATTAGAAATCATTTAGCTTCAAAACAAAAACGAGGGCTAGATATATGATTCTTTTAGTTTGATTTTAAATCCATGAAATACAGCTGAAAATCAATTCAAAGTAATTACATACGTTTGTTCTTTTTTCTTTTTCCTCTGAATTCGGTTATAAGTTCATATATCGTTTTTTTTGCTCTGATTTCGACTATAGTGCATAAATATTTATATATCTATTCTTTGTTCTTCTGTAATTTAACAATGTTGTAATATTTTTGCTGATAAAATATGAAATCTGATAATATTGCTAAAATTATATGTTTGTTTTTTGCTTGATGAAATCTAAAAATGTGATAATGTAGATAAAATCATTTTTTTTTCTTTCTAAAATACGATAAGGTTTTGTTGATGAAGTTGTATGCTTTGTTGCTTTGTTTGATGAAATCTTGAACAAGTGGTGTCTATTAGTGGAGAAGATTTCATAACCCCACAAGCTTAAGGAGTTCATTAACATTATATTTGTTATGGATTGAACTAAAGAAATTGTAGTTTACATAGAAAGGGTATTTTGGGCAATAAGTGAAAATTAACAAAAAAAAAAAAAGAGAAATTTTTTACTTTTTAGATATGTTTTAGGTTATACATAGAGTTTAATCATGTTGTAACTTTTTTATAGTTGAAAGAATCATGAAGCTCTTGAGTTGGAGCTTTTAATTGTTTCGGGTATAATGAAGAAATGATAGTGTAATGTTTGATTTCGATTTATGTGTAATTTTCATTTATGTTTAATCTAGATTTTATATGGTGTTTGTATATTTTTTTATAATTATTTAAGAAGTTGATTCAGTTATTTTATGAACAAAAACGTAAATTCAGCAAAAAATAACACAAAAGGGTAAAATGGTTATTTTTATAATTTAGAAGTGCAATTCAAAGATTCCAACCAAACAACATTTAAAAATCCATATCTTAAAATTTCAGACCCTCTTAGAAATTCAGACATCTTAAAAATTCAGTTCTTAAAAATTCAGATCCTGCCAAACAGCCCCTTAATCATGCATTATTACTAAAGTGGAAATGATGTTTTCTTATCGATAAAAATGCTTTGTAGGTTAAGGTGATTGAAGCAGTGCGTGGAGGTTTATGTGGATTTCAGTTTGGTATTTCTTTAGTTGTTTGAAATGGACGTGGGCTCGAATTATGAAATCAATAGATGAACTCAATACCGAAGGCATCATCCCACATTCGGTTATGGTGAAAATGGTGAGAGATGGAACCTCTACTTGATTTTGGAAGGATTTTTGGGTATATTTTTTTATATGGTGTTTGTATATTTTTTTATAATTATTTAAGAAGTTGATTCAGTTATTTTATGAACAAAAACGTAAATTCAGCAAAAAATAACACAAAAGGGTAAAATGGTTATTTTTATAATTTAGAAGTGCAATTCAGAGATTCCAACCAAACAACATTTAAAAATCCATATCTTAAAATTTCAGACCCTCTTAGAAATTCAGACATCTTAAAAATTCATTTCTTAAAAATTCAGATCCTGCCAAACAGCCCCTTAATCATGCATTATTACTAAAGTGGAAATGATGTTTTCTTATCGATAAAAATGCTTTGTAGGTTAAGGTGATTGAAGCAGTGCGTGGAGGTTCATGTGGATTTCAGTTTGGTATTTCTTTAGTTGTTTGAAATGGATGTGGGCTCGAATTATGAAATCAATAGATGAACTCAATACCGAAGGCATCATCCCACATTCGGTTATGGTGAAAATGGTGAGAGATGGAACCTCTACTTGATTTTGGAAGGATTTTTGGGTAGGGGACATGGCTTTAAAGGACCGTCTCCTTCGTTTTGTGTGTGTGTGTGTGTGTGTGCGTGTGTTGAAGTTAAATAAAAATTGTTTAATTTCAGACAGATTAAATCATCGGTAATTCTTGGCGGTGGCATGGAAGTGTTTGTGGAGATGTGGAAAATCAACAATATATGGAGTTATTGCAGCTGATTTCAACTACCTTGCACCATTGTCCTGACTCGTGGGCTTGAATGTGCTTGGAGATTGGATGATATCGATACTTTCTTGGTAAGTGATATTAGGAAAAGATTGGATGATTATTTTCTTTCGGCTGCAAATGAAGTCACAAGATGGAATTGGCTAAATAATTTGAATTAACATACATAATTATAACATACTAAAATTCAAATACTTGTATATGAGTTGCAACTGATGTGAAGGATATTGTCTTTATGTTAATAATAAAAGACAAAATAAAGAGGATGTGGGCTTTAAACCAAAGATATTGTGTTTATGTTATTAATAAAAGACAAATAAAGAGGATGTGGGCTTTAAACCAAAAGGATGTTATCGAATTTTAGTAGCACTTAGGTTATGGTGAAAATGGTGAGAGATGGAACCTCTACTTGATTTTGGAAGGATTTTTGGGTAGGGGACATGGCTTTAAAGGACCGTCTCCTTCGTTTTGTGTGTGTGTGTGTGTGTGCGTGTGTTGAAGTTAAATAAAAATTGTTTAATTTCAGACAGATTAAATCATCGGTAATTCTTGGCAGTGGCATGGAAGTGTTTGTGGAGATGTGGAAAATCAACAATATATGGAGTTATTGCAGCTGATTTCAACTACCTTGCACCATTGTCCCGACTCGTGGGCTTGAATGCGCTTGGAGATTGGATGATATCGATACTTTCTTGGTAAGTGATATTAGGAAAAGATTGGATGATTATTTTCTTTCGGCTGCAAATGAAGTCACAAGATGGAATTGGCTAAATAATTTGAATTAACATACATAATTATAACATACTAAAATTCAAATACTTGTATATGAGTTGCAACTGATGTGAAGGATATTGTCTTTATGTTAATAATAAAAGACAAAATAAAGAGGATGTGGGCTTTAAACCAAAGATATTGTGTTTATGTTATTAATAAAAGACAAATAAAGAGGATGTGGGCTTTAAACCAAAAGGATGTTATCGAATTTTAGTAGCACTTAGCCCATAAGTTGTTTAACCCAAGAAGATTTTTTAAAACCTAAATACTTATTAAATGGAATTTAAATTAGAATTTAGAAGAAAATGTATTTTAGTGGATAAAGTATTAAAAGGAAACAAATTTTTGACTAGTTACAAGGGTAATTTCGTATTTATAAGAAAAGAAAAAAAAATGCAATATTTGTAGTATTTATAAATTAAACTAAATAAAATGGAAATACTACATTATAAAATAAATAACTACTTGACTAGATAAAGGGAACACTAAATGAAAAACCGATGGCAAGAAATGAATCAACGCTCATGTGATATGAACTCCCTATTTGTTTCCTTTTTAAAATATTTTTGTTAGGACCAAATTTAGATAGATTTAATTTTATGGGACTAAGTTGTTCTTCAGAAGGAAAAAAATAGGTTGTGTTTAGTTACGAAATAACAGTTTTTATTTTTTGTTTTTCGTTTTCCCTTTTTAGTTTTCATTTTCCATTTTTGGTTTTCATTGGAAAATTTAGAAAACACGTTTAGTTAAAACATATTCATTTTTCATTTTCAGTTTTAGAAAATTAGAAAACGTGTTTAGATGTATATTTTTCTATCGGTTTTCATTTTAAAAAAATGGTAGCGGTGGTAGGGTGAGCTTAGGGACGGTGGCAGTGGTGTGGGTACCAGCGGGGGCAATGGCGGGGGGCGGTGGTGGTGCCGACGATGGCGACGGTGGTGGTGGCAGTAGCAGTGGGGTGGCGATTGTGGCGGTGATGAGAGGCGGTGGCAATTGTGGCAGTGGTGGTGGTGTTGGTGGTGGGGTAGTCGTGGTAGTGATGGGGTAGTTGTCACACCCCAAAACCGGAACGACAGAAAACGTTCTGTGGTGGAGGATGTCATGTACAGTATCACAACACAAGATAATAGTAAACAAACAAACAACATCATCCATTGAATTAATAATGTATTTTAATACAATTGTTCTGAACAGTTTATAAGACACCAAAAATATGAATCCAAAATAATAGATGAGTCTTGAATGAGCTCCATCTTCTCAAAAGCTGGTATCGATACCTGTCTACTGATAACCTGAGAATACAAGTTATTTTGAAAGAGTTTATCAACTTTAAAGCTGGTGAGTTCATAAGCATTTTAGTGTCATTGTTCGTATCAAAATGTTTGTAAGTGTTTGAATGCATAAGTTTGTAAAAGTTTGTAGACGTTTGTAAATGTTTGTATCTCCTAGAAAATCCTATATTTTCTACTAAAAGTAGCCTTCTACAAGGCCCGACAGTTTTGTATGTTTGTTTCTTGTAAAAGTGTGTAATTTTCCCAAGTGTAACTATCATTATCAAAAATATAGTTTATACATTATCGTTTATGTGAGAAGATCACAAAGTGAATGCAATGGGAAAATAATATAGTACTGCAGTGTTGTATTATAGTAACTATTGCTGTACTAACTACCTTAAACTGGATTTTTATCAAGGTAATATGTGATTTGATTGTACCATACTATCGACTAAAAACACGACGATGAAAGACGTCGGAAGTAATGATATTTGGCACCCGAAGACCTGCAAGTCCCACTGTAGCTAGCAGCAAGGTGTAGGATAGTCAATCCAGTATAGATCTCTACGCAAACTCACGCTCTCCCTCCAGGAGATTCTGGATACAAATCGAGCCATGGCAGTGATGACATGCCCCGAAACAGTGGTTCACATTTATGTTATAGTATACTTGTATATGTATTGTATGTACTAGTGTATAGTGTAGTGTATGTATTGTTTCTCGTTATAGTATTCTCTATCTGTTTCTCTTCATAGTATGTTTGTATAGTTTCTCATTGTCACACCCCAAAACCAGAACGACGGAAACGTTCAGGGGTGGAGGACGTCATGTTTAGTATCACGAGATATGTATATGGTAAGAAAGTAATGAACAACCATTTCATTTAGAAAGAAAGTGTTTACAATGTGTGTGTTCACAAAACATAGAATTCATACACAAATAACAAAACAAGACTTGAAGCTATAATGCTCCATCTTCTGAATCCCCAGCACGAGCACCTATCTAACAGTCTCCTGAGAATACAAGTTATTTGAAAGAGTTGATCAACAATTAAGCTGGTGAGTTCATAAGATTTTAGTGATGTGAGTAAGGTGTAAAGCATTGTGGAAAATGTATATGTAAAAGTGATGTAAGCTGTAAGTTCTGTTTTGAAAGGTTCGCCTGTTCCTCTAGAAAATCATATATTTCCTACCTGAATGAAAGCTAAGTAAAATGACACTACAAGCCTTTATATGGGTACTTAGTGGGTACAAGTTATATATACTCAGAGTAAACAAACAATCGATTATGCGCATCTGCTCCAAGCTCACAACCCAACGGGGAACAAAAAGTAAGGCGGATAGCACACATTCCATTGGTTGTTAGATCATTGTCATATATAAACCTGGTGTATTCACTTGTTACTCATGGAGTTATTTGTAATGGTTCCTTTACATCTAATGAAAAGTTCTTTAAGAAAACCTATATTCCTTAAAGTAAAATAATGACTACGGTGACTACTTTTGTAATAGCTTTGTTTATACTGCTATATATAATCTGATACCGGGTAGAAAGTTAATTGAGTGAATTTGCCCTACGCCCACAATCCAACTGGAACAGGAAGTAAGGCGAAAAACACACATTTAACTATCTATTGGGTATTAGTTTTATATATAAACATGGTGTATAAACTAAGGTGTTATAGAGTTACTCACATAAAGTCTCTAAAACTGTACTGGCTTAATAAAATGGATTAAGCCCTTATCTGGAAAATCTCTAGTTTTGTATACCAAAAGTACTGAATTTGAAAAGTAAGTTTTGTACTAGAAAAGTTGTGTTGACTCTATGTCCTATAACCTGATCCATACCTGGTACCCTTATGATGACTTAATGGATACTAAGCATATATATATATATATATATATATATATATATATATATATATATATATATATATATATATATTCAGGTAGATAATAGATTGAGTGACCTCATTCCAAGCCCACATCCAACGGGAACAGGAAATGAAGCGAAGAGCACACATCCTATTAGCTGTCGGAATCTATTAGTATATATGTATCCTATAGTGTATACATTAAGGAATCATAAAGCTAGCATTATGATCCTATCCTTTAATCGTAGCCTTCTACCAAGGCATCTTCTGATCTGTGTTAAACCTAACTGTTCCTTTATCAAATGTAAAAGTATATTCTCCCTAGTTTATAACTATCTTGATTAGAAAATAGATCAACTTTCAAGTGGTACTGACACTTTATGAAAGTAATGGGAAAAGTAAGTACACAGATGTCGTTGATAATGACATGCAGATGTACTAATTGTTGGAATAGTGTCTAAGGCTGCAACTATATTAGGCAAGTATTTGACCCATTTGTGCATGGTCCTTTTGGGTTGCCTTCACCATAGCAACTTGGTAGGATGATTTATTATGAGAGAATAGATATTATTAATATATTATGAGAATAATATATGGAATAATAATATAGTTATTTGATTAATATAAGTCATAGATTAATTAGTATTAATTTGGTGACTTAAAGAGATTAATTAAATAAGAGGGTATAAACTGTCAATTGCTTGATAGTTAAACTTTAGATTGTAAATCCTTATTGGATAAAGGGTTGGACGAATTCTAGGCTAGGATAATCCCTAAATTCGTCCAAGGCTATCTTTGGTAAGGATTTGGATGACTCTAAGAGATGATTATCCAACTAGGGTTTAAGTTGTAACCTTTAAGGAGTCTACAAGTATAAATAGACCCTATGGCTGAAGGAATTCAACACATCTTCTAAAGTAAGGATACTCTGGTCGAATTCCATCCCCTCTCCTCTCTCTCAAATCATCCTCTTTGCTAGTTGGTGTTTGTAAGCCATTAGAGGAGTGACAATTGTAACTCTAGAGCTCCAAGACAACAAGATCAAACAAGAGAATTAAAGATATGTTTCTAGATATGATTTTGTGTTGTTCTTACACCTAATAAGTCATTAGAAGCCTTGGATTCAAAGCATGTTGAATAGAGAAACCTAGATCCAAGCATTGGTTTCTATTAAATTGATGCTTGAATGTTTGAATCTTAACTGAAAAATTCGATTTTTATGTTTCTGAGTCATGGACTCGGCGAGTCCCATAGTGGACTCGGCGAGTCCATTATGGGTACTCGGCGAGTCCGAGCGTCAGGATTAGCCAAAAACGGGATTTTTTCATATTTATCTTATGGAAACTTACCTTAATCATATTAGATCAACCCTAATCTGATTTTATGATATATATGACTATATTTTTGATCTAATTAAAGATAATTATCAATTAATAAAATATTTGATTTCCTTATATGATAATTATTAATTAAATATGGATAATTATGTGATTTAGATTATTTGTTATTTGATCCTTTATGTTTTAAATGTTTAAAACTAGTCCTCAAGTTTTGAAATTTATGTTTTGTGATTAAAAGTTTAATTTAGACAATTTAAATTTCAAACCCTAAAATTTTACAAGTTTAAAATACAACCTTATACTAATATAATATTACAAGATTAATATATATGTATAACTTAAATGCTAGTCTTACCGATCTATAAGGTGGGTATAAGGTTGCGACCTATAAAATGGCGCTTAATGGGTGTACACTCACACCCACCGCTCGCTTGATTGGTGGAAGGTCGTTAGCCGAACGGGTAGGATAGGGCAACCTCATCCTCTCTTTAAAAGTATAATAAGAAATACAAAGTAACTACATGTTTTCTTAAAATTTCCCAATCTTAGTTACTTTAGGAAAAGTGAATTGATGCAATCCCATGAAATTACACTTTGCACCTTGCTAAGAAGTTAGTGAGCGTTTGTGGTATACCGGCACACTAATTGGTTATAAGCGAAGGTGGCAAAGGGTGATTCATTGTTTATCATAGTTCGATGGAGCGTGTGTGGTTTACCGGCACATCGAATAGGTGATCGTTACAATGAAGGCACCATGTGAATTTGCATGGTAATTCACACCCGCTTTGTGATCCTCGGTATCCCAATCACAAACAAGAGGGGCATATCGAGATTTAAACATGCCATTGAAAAGTTTCAATGAATCTCATCCGAACCTAGGAATTCTCAATACATTTAGGACTTAAAGTTATGTTTTTCATGGTGGAGAATTAGTGAATCGTCATTCACTTACCTTCAAATTGTTTGCATGTTAGATTACGGCATCCCTTTTCTAATGTGTAAATATTGTTGTTGGATTCTAGTCCTAATTTCTTATTGGGTGAATATTAGGGATTCATATTCTAATCTATCTTTGTCCTTTCTATTTATAGATGTCGAACGCCAACAATGTTGCTGCGAGTTCTTTCACTTTGATGAGCCTTTGTCAAAAGGTCACCTTTGATGGAATGAACTTTAGCGAATGGATAAGATACATTCGCACGATTTCTCGCTATGAGGATAAGGAGTATGTCCTCGATGAGAAGCTCGCGAAAATCAACCCCGAAATTGCTACTCCCACCGAAATCACCGCTTTCGAAACTCACGAGCGTGATGCAACGAAAGTGCATTGCATCATGATCGCGACTATGAACTCCGAATTCCAAAAGTCCTACGAGGACATGTATCCATAAGAAATGCATCAAGACTTATTGGAGAGATACCATCAAAACGTGAGACAAGAGCGTTATGAGATTTTCACAAACATGATTTCCGCTAAGATGGGTCATGGAGAGTCTCTTACCGTGCACTTGCAAAAGATGCAAAGGTATGTCGACCACCTTCGCAAGTTAAATGTTGACTTTGGGGAAGACTTGGCGATCGACATGGTGCTTCACTCTTTGCCTCCGAGCTACAATCAATTTAGGATGACCTATCACATGAACAAAGAAGAGGTCACCCTAAGCAAACTCCAAGGTCTCTTGAGGGTTGCTGAGAGCAACTTCAAGGATAATTCTGTTGCACCAACTCCCAATCCGCCCGCTGCTCCTGTCTTGGCAATTGGACAAGGAAAGGGAAAGAAGAGGAAGGCTTCGTCAAAGAACCATCGCAAGGTGAAAGCCCGAGATGGTGCCTCTTCTAGTGGGACCAAAGTTGATCCCGCTAAGCCCTGCTCCAACCCGAAGGAGGCAGAGTGCCACCACTGCCACAAGATAGGACATTGGAAGAGAAGCTGCTCGGAATACCTACAAGCCATCAAGGAAGGAAAGATCAAGCCATCTTTCGCAGATATATATACAATTAAATCTAATGATTCCCACAATACTTCTTGGGTTCTTGATACCGGTTGTGGTTACCACATTTGTTCTAATGTGTAGGGACTAAGAAGAAGTAGAGACGTGGAGCATGGAAGAATAAATCTAATCATGGGGAACAGAAGATCGTCGCCTGTAACCAAGATTGGAGTGTATTCTTTAGTGCTTAGGAATAGTTTATCTTTAGATTTGAACAATTGTTGCTATTCGCCATAAATGGCTAGAAACATCATTTCTTTTCATGGTTTGTTTAGACAAGGTTTTAGATTTTCTTTTAATAATGAGAATGGTTCTATTTTAGCTTATCTAAATGGTGTCTTTTACTTTGAAGCTATACCATGTAATGGAATTTATGAAACTGTTATGATTGTTGATAACTTAAGAAATGATGTTTTGTACTTGGATTCTTCCAATAGTATGGATAAGGCATCCTTATGGCATTGTCGTCTTGGACATGTCAACAAGAAACGCATAGCCCAACTCCAAAAGGATGGAGTGTTGGAGTCATTCGACCTTAGGGAAGATGACACATGCGAGTCTTGTTTACTTGGAAAGATAACTAAGTCACCCTTCGCTGGTACGTGCGAAAGGGGTGAGGGTCTATTGGACCTCATACATACCGATGTGTGTGGACCATTTAGATCTACCACGAAGGATGGAAACTGCTTCTACGTGACTTTTACCGATGACTATAGTAGATATGGGTATATCTACTTAATCAAGTAAAAGTCAGAAACTTTTGAAAAGTTCAAAGAGTTCAAGAATGAAGTGGAGAATCAATTGGGCAGGAAGATCAAGATGCTTCGATCCGATCAAGGAGGAGAGTACCTAAGTCTTGAATTCCACGATTATCTCAAGGAGTGTGGAATAGTTTCACAATTGACGCCACCTAGGACACCACAATTGAATGGTGTAGAAGAAAGGCGTAATCGAACCTTGTTGGACATGGTTCGCTCTATGATGAGTCGTGCTTCGCTATCTATCTCTTTTTGGGGGTATGCCTTAGAGACTGCCGCCCATATCCTTAACCGAGTCCCTACTAAGAAGGTTACCAAAACACCTCACGAGATGTGTACGGGGAAAGCTCCCTCGTTGTCACATATCAAGGTTTGGGGTTGCGAGGCTTTCGTAAGACGAGATACTCACGGCAAGCTCGAACCTTGTAGTGAGCGATGTATTTTCATCGGCTACCCGCAGAAATCCTTTGGATATCTCTTCTATAGACCGAAGGACAATGTTGTCTTTGTTGCGAGGAGAGGAGTTTTCCGAGAGCGAGAACTCACAGGCCAAGGAGACAGTGGGAGGCAAATCGATCTTGAAGAGATTCAAGAGTCGATACATGAAGGAACCTCAACCACTGGCACTCAACCCGAGGAGGAAACTCCGGTTGAACCAATTGACATATCATTACCTCTTAGACGTTCTGAGAGAGTTAGGTTTCAACCCCAGTTGTATGGTTTTCATATTACTACCGAAGGGGACACGTATATGAGTGATAGTACACTAATAAACCTTGATGAACCTAATAGCTATAAGGAAGCCATGGTAGGCCTGGAGTCTGCGAAATGGAAAGAGGCAATGGATAGCGAGTTCCAATCCATGTACGATAACCAAGTTTGGAATTTGGTTGATAATGTGCCTGGACGTAAGACCGTTGGGTGCAAATGGATCTTCAAGAAGAAGACTGACGTGGATGGAAAAGTACACACGTATAAAGCACGATTAGTTGCGAAGGGTTTACTCAAACTCCCGGAGTTGACTATGAAGAGACCTTCTCACCAGTTGCGAAGATAAAGTCTATTAGAGTGATGCTAGCTATTGCCGCATTTCATGATTATGAGATTTGGCAAATGGATGTCAAGACCGCTTTCCTTAACGGAAAGTTGGCTGAGGATGTTTACATGGCTCAGCCAGAGGGGGTTGTGGATCCGAAGCATCCGAATAGAGTGTGTAAGCTTGAGAAGTCCATTTATGGACTAAAGCAAGCGTCTCGTAGATGGAATCTTTGTTTCGAAGAGAAAATCAAAGAGTTTGGATTTGTACGAAGCGAAGATGAATCGTGTGTATATGTCAAAGCCAGTGGGAGTGTAGTAAGCTTTCTCGTTCTATATGTCGATGACATATTACTCATAGGAAACGACGTCCCGAATCTGCAGGAGGTTAAGTCCTGGCTCGGGAAGTGCTTCGCTATGAAGGACCTCGGAGAGGCTTCCTATATTTTGGGAATAAGGATAGTAAGAGAAAGAAGTAAGAGACTAATAGGACTTAGTCAGAATACTTACTTAGAGAAGGTACTAAAACGTTTTAGTATGGAAAACTCAAAGAAGGGAGAATTACCGATACAAAGCAATGCCAAGTTGAGTAAGACTCAAAGCCCGAGTACCGAAGCCGAGATAGCTGAAATGAGCCGAGTTCCATACGCTTCCGCAGTAGGCTCAATCATGTACGCTATGACTTGTACTCGCCCTGATGTAGCCTTTGCTTTGAGCATGGTTAGTAGATATCAAGGGAACCCTGGCAAAGCCCATTGGGTTGCGGTGAAGAATATCCTTAAGTACCTTCAGAGGACGAAGGAATGGTTCTTAGTCCTTGGAGGGAGTGATGACTTGAATGTGCGAGGGTATAGTGACGCCAGTTTTCAGACAGACAGGGACAACTACCGTTCGCAGTCGGGCTTGGTCTTTACCCTGAATGGAGGAGCAGTAACTTGGAAGAGTTCCAAGCAGGAAACCATAGCTGATTCAACGTGCGAATCAGAGTACATTACAGCGAGCGAAGCGTCGAAGGAGGCAATATGGCTAAAGAACTTCATTGGAGATCTTGGAGTTGTACCTGCCATAAAGGAGCCTATGGAGATTTTCTGTGATAATGAAGGTGCGGTTGCCTTGACCAAGGAACCAAGAGATCATGGTAGATCGAGACATATCGATAGAAAATATCACTTTATTAGACATCGTGTAGAAGAAGGACAACTCGTGTAACGCCGTAATTTTTAAAACCAATTTTTCATTTTTGTAAACATCAAAACATCGATTAATATTTCAAATTCAAACGTAAACAATATTGTCACAACAAAATACATCCCAAAGATCATAAAAATAGTTTTTTCCCCGATAATGTGTATGATCACGCCGGTGCCTTCCCACGGTCCTCGCTAGTACCTGAAACACATCACACAACAACTGTAAGCATAAATGCTTAGTGAGTTCCCCAAAATACAACCTACGCACATACGCCTTTCCAGGCCCTGACCTTCCGGTCTATGTGTCTCAGGGGACTTCTGTCCCGACTAGGTAAACCTTCTGGTCCTACCCACGTCAACCTTACAATCCACATCACAACGCCTTCCGGCCCATAACATATACGCCTTCTGGTCCATAACATAATGCCTTCCGGCCCATATCAAACCTATCATACATGGCACATATAACGAATAACTTATCACATATAATACATATATTTCACAACATATCCGACCTTCCGGTCATACAGTCAACCCTTCCGGGTACAGTATAGTGAGAAAACTCACCTTGTGGAAAGTCTAAGATCTCGCGTCCTCGCTATCACCGAACCCGAACGACGGCTCAACCTCGCCTAAACATAAAAATATCATTTAATACACAAAGAATTCCACCACTAAAACTTTACCCCTTATCATCATTCCACAGAGGGTAAAAGACCATTTTACCCTTCCTTGACCTAAAGTCCTCATGTTGACCAAAACCCTAAAAGTCAACAAAAGTTAACCCTGAGAGTACGCGGGGCGTACATCGCCAATCCCTCCCTGGATTGGGGTCTCCACCCAGTACGCTGCGCGTACTGGAAGTGACGCCCAGCGTAACCACCAGATTCAACCACTCTCCATTTCTGGTCTTAATCGGTTAAGCCATTACTTTAACTTCTAGATCCGACTCTTCTAGTGTGTCTAAACCCATAAAGTCGAGACCTTTAAGCCTTGGCATGGCTGTAAAGGCTCCAACATCACTTAACAACCCTTTATTCAAACTCAAGGACCTAGATCTCATGCATGGTGAAATCCCCATGTCCAAGATGCCATTTTTATGAGTCTACTACTCCAATAGATCAGAAATATGAAGTATCTAAGCTTATGGAGGCCATTTGCACAAAAGTCTCCACCTTTGGGACTTAAACCCTAGAAAATGACATTTTAAGCATACAACATGAACCAAGTGACAAGATCCAAACTTTATACCTGGAAATGAAGCTTTAGCTCTTGCAAAGCTCAGATCTACACTTGAGCACCATTTCTAGCCTCTCCAACAAGCTCTTCTTCTCCTTTGCAACCTTGAAATGGAACCACCAAGCTTAGAACACACACACAATGGCCAAAGAATGAAGGTACACTCTTTTTAGGGTTTCACTCTGAGGGATGGTGGTTGAGAAGACCAGCCACACATTCCTTTTATAGCCCCATCAAAGGAAATTAGGGTTTGAATCTGAATGAGTTACGCCGGGCGTAACCTTGGGTACGCCCCGCGTACCTGAGGGGGGACGCGTCCAAATGAGGCGCGCGAGTACGCGCAATGTACACCTTGTACGCCCAGCGTACTCGCCTACCATGAAATCCTAAATTTAACAATTTAATCCAAAACAGAAGAATACCTGAATTCAGGCTGTTACAACTCATAGTGAAGAGAATATCATCGGAAGATAACCCAGCAGATCCGCTTACGAAGGGACTGAGTAGGGTTAAGCATTTGCAGCATGCTAGGAGTATTGGGCTGAAGGATGATATTAGCATAGATTAGATAGTATTAGAAACATGTAATAGATAAATGTAATTAACATTTGATGATTAAATAAAGGAGTTTTATTTATAAGTAATGTTACTGTCTTATGTTAATTGTTTAACTATTGTTTCACTTTGCATGTTTTGACTTCCAGAATAATTGAGTTTATTAAGAATAATCGAATTGTTCAAATTGTCCACAATCGATCATATGTCGGAAGTAGATATGAATGAAGATTGTCATGAATAGGTGTGTAGAGTGTCTGAATGGTGTTAGACATAGCAAAAGATTGCTGCAACGTTCATGAATGCTTATGAACTAGGTTTGAGCATTGGAACAAACCCGCGCTTGCTGGAATCACCGTATGGAATGTGATAGTAAATGGGTGATCGCAAGACGATAATATCATATAGTCTTAAAACCTAGATATATGGTTTGTTATTGGTTAATTGATTGTACATTGATAATGTGAAAACGCATTGGTAACTCGATGTTATAAAACGCATTGTTGTGTGTAGTTGGTTAATGAATAAGTAAATGCATATAAGTCAAAGTTTATCTGTAACTTTTATCCTTTGAAGGAAAAAGTGATATCTCGGCCGCTCGATGATTTGATTTGACTTATGTGCCGGGCCCGGTCAGTACTAAATTGATGTGTTCGATTGAGTTCTATGTCAAATGAATCGGAAATCGAGAAACCAAATGCTAGACTAACTATTCCATAGTATTGTCAGCATGATATCTAACAGAGGACTGTACGATCCCTTATCTTAAGGACAAGATTGATTAGATCAGAGTTTGACAGTGTCTTTGAGAGCTACGATTGCAAATTGGAATGTACCTGCGCATATAGTTACTAGACTTATCCAAGTGGGAGACTGTTGGAATAGTGTCTAAGGCTGCAACTATATTATGCAAGTATTTGACCCGATTGTGCATGGTCCTTTTGGGTTGCCTTCACCATAGCAACTTGGTAGGATGATTTATTATGAGAGAATAGATATTATTAATATATTATGAGAATAATATATGGAATAATAATATAGTTATTTGATTAATATAAGTCCTAGATTAATTAGTATTAATTTCGTGACTTAAAGAGATTAATTAAACAAGAGGGTATAAACTGTCAATTGCTTGATAGTTAAACTTTAGACTGTAAATCCTTATTGGATAAAGGGTTGGACGAATTCTAGGCTAGGATAAGCCCTAAATTCGTCCAAGGCTATCTTTGGTAAGGATTTGGATGACTCTAAGAGATGATTATCCAACTAGGGTTTAAGCTGTAACCCTTAAGGAGTCTACAATTATAAATAGACCCTATGGCTGAAGGAATTCGACACATCTTCTAAAGTAAGGATACTCTGGTCGAATTCCATCCCCTCTCCTCTCTCTCAAATCATCCTCTTTGCTAGTTGGTGTTTGTAAGCCATTAGAGGAGTGATAATTGTGACTCTAGAGCTCCAAGACAACAAGATCAAACAAGAGAATTAAAGGTATGTTTCTAGATTAGATTTTGTGTTGTTCTTACACCTAATAAGTCATTAGAAGCCTTGGATTCAAAGCATGTTGAATAGAGAAACCTAGATCCAAGCATTAGGGTTTGTATGCGCACTTAGGAATGGTATTATGTACAAAACCCATCACGAATAACCTAAAAACATATTTGTTTTATTATGGTCATAATGTGAAAGCTAGAACCCCTACTAAACTCTCTCAATGTAAAGAGATTTAGGGAAACAAATGCGACCCCAACAATTTCTTGCAAGCCTTGTAATTCACAATAAAGTTATATAATCATGTATACCCAATATAACTATCACTAATGTGTTAGTGATTCATTGATATAATTAGATCCTATTTGTATGTTCTCATGCTATAGCAACCTAACCCGTTTGTTATTAACTGTTATAGTATTGTTTGAATCTCTTCACTGTTTGTTCTGTTATGGTATCGTTTGATTCTCTTCACTGTTTGTTCTGTTATGGTATCGTTTGATTCTCTTCACTGTTTGTTCTGTTATGGTACTGTTTCTTTGTATGCATCATTGTACTAGAAGAAATGAATAGCATTCTCCTAAACTATACCTATAATAGTTTACTAATGTTCTACCTGGACTGTTACTAAAAAGCCTCATTTACCTACTAAGTTATGCTTATACTTTAAAAACAAAGTTTTGTATAACTATAAAGTAACATAACTTTAAAAGAGTTTTGAAATGTTTTGACAACTTATAAATAACATAAGTAACATTTTAAAAGATGTTTAACAACAAACACTTACACAATTATCATTGTGTTCAACCTGTATCCCCCCCCCCTCCTTAAAACAGTTAAAATAGTTAAAAGATTCATTACGAGGTATGAACTCACCTGATGTGGGTGATTCAAATGGGTATTCGCGTACGGATGAGAAGTTCCACGAATGAAGTCCCAAGACACAATAAGTCCTAAATGATATATAAGGACACATATTGACAAGAATATAGTGTTTATAAACAACTATATGAAAGGAAACACCTTCCGGGACTAGGAAAGACCTTGACCAAGTGTTGGAATTACATGTGATTCAACAAAGGAAGGTAGGATGGCACTCACATGAGTTTACTACCTTGGGTTTATGGCCCAAGAGATTTTACGGCCGTAAACTCATGGTTACTCATGCGTAAGTGCAAGTTTGAAGGCTAGGGGTGATTTAGGGACCTTAGCTCTACCCTACGATGAGGAAGACCACTTTCTTTGGAGTTTTTAAGGTGTTCACGGCCCTAATGAGTTTACAACTATAAACTCATGGCCATTTATGTTTATGAGGGTTGTTTAGGGTCCTAAAGGTCATAATGAAGCATCCTAAATTCAAGTCTAAGCCTTAGGAAGTGTTTGTGGCATCAAAACACCCCTAACTTGAGTTTTCGGCCCTTGGACCATTTTGGCATGTGTTTGTGGCCGTAATCACCTATGGGTGATGGTATTTTGATTGTTTTGAGTCCTAAACACATCAAGGTAAAGTGCTAGGCTAGTCTCTTGGCTTAAGGAAGGAATTTGGGGCATCTTGGCACCATAAAAGGGAGTTCACGGCCCAAGAACATCCTTGGTCGTGAACTCTCTTCTAACCATTGTTTCGTAATGTTTTTAAGGTCTAGAAATGTCAAGGGTAATTCTATGTTTGGTTCCAAGGTCTATAGGGACATAGGGTACACTTTTGGCCTCATATTTAGTGGTCACGGTCCAAGAGGATCTTGGGCCATGAACACCTTTTCCTTGGGATTTATGGATGATTTCCATGTTATCTAGTCATGTAGTACCCTTTAATACACTCTAGGGTTGAAGTACTTACAATTGAGGGTGAACGGATGAAGATCCTTGGGAGAGAAATCGGGTTTTCTCTAGTTGGAAATGTAAGAAATGAACCAAAAATGGCTAAGTCTTACTTATATAGTCTTGAGGGTTTTCGGTCCCAATAACATTTTTGGACTGTAAATTCCAAACTCTTGAAGTTTTGGGAACTTATTGCTACATAATAAACCCTAGGGTATCCTCTCTCCTGATATCTTCTGAAGCACTAACTTTAAAACACTAAAACTTATCTCAAAAGCTTGAAAGTTAGCAGAAACAGATTTGACTTCAATCACAGTGGATGGTTTTATAGAATGGAAAATTTTGGGTTGTCACACTCATAATAGTAAGTTTTCTTAGTTTCTCATCATAGTATAGTTGTATAGTTTCTCATAATAGTAAGTTATCTTAGTTTCTCATCATAGTATAGTTGTATAGTTTCTCATAATAGTAAGTTCTCTTAGTTTCTCATCATAGTATAGTTGTATAGTTTCTCATAATAGTAAGTATTGACTCATGAATGAACTGACTCTTTGTATGCTTCATTGAACTAGAAGTAATGAGTAGTATCTTCCTAAACCATACCTATTATAGGTTACTAGTAGAATTGTTTGTATGACTGAATGTATTGAACTGAGATAAAAGATTTGATATCTATACATATATACATAATTTATAACTAAGGATCCAACGACACTCGAACAAACAACCAGGTACTCCAAGTCCACAACCAAACCGGGAACAGGAAATAAAGCGAGTTATCAGTCCTAAGTCCTTCAATCCTTACTTATATAACTATATATGTAATAGACATGGTTTTGACAATATATAAGTTTGAAAGTTGTAAAAGAAAAGGTTTAGCATATAAAAGTGAGTTTAGTAAAGAGTTTAACACGTAGAAGAGTTTGATAAACAGTTTGAAGTAGTTTGCTTGGTAAAACAGTTAAAAGCATAGAAAATCCATTTGTTTGATAATTATTAATCACATATGATTGATATAATAACTATAATGTTTCAACTTGTATGCCCCCCTAAAAGCATTTAAAATCATTTAAAAGGTTGATTAAGGGGTATGAACTCACCTGTAGTGAGTAACTCGAATGAAAGAACGATATAAGAATGTTGGGTGTCAGTTAGAGACTTAAGCACAACCGAATCCTATTAACCACATAATGAAATATATATATATATATATATATATATATATATATATATATATATATATATATATGTGTGTGTGTATACAATTAGTGCTTTGATATGGGCATATTTAGTCATATAATTCATGCATTATCTTAATACTTTATGTTGTTGTTGTCTCATTTAATGAAAAAAAGGTGCTTAATTAGTTTATAATTTCATTTTCAGCAACAATGACATGCTCGGATGGAAAAGGAAGCGGAATTAGCGATTGGAAGCTTGGATCTTGGATTTTGAAGAAAGAAGGATGTTGCTAGACAGCTTGACCCCTCTTTAGTGTTTTGGCAATATCTCATGAACCGTAACTACGATTGATGAGATTCAGAATGTTCTGAAAACTAGACACAATTTCGGATGACTTTCGTGTTTCGAGAAAATGTTGATTCCAAACGGACTCGACGAGTAGGCCATAAACTCGATGAGTCACTTTGAACTTTCGTGATTCTGGACGCGCTGACTTGCCGTACACGGGTTTTAAGTGACGGACTCGCCGAGTAGGTCATTGGACTTGCCGAGTAGCCCCTGTTTTGTGAAAATATATAAAGGGACTTTCAGATCGATACCCTAGGATATAAATGAACCCTTGGAGGCCAATTGTCGACTAAAGGTATTGCTGGAGCGTGGGAAGCTAAGGAATCAACACTACATTCAATTTTAAGGAGAATCAAGTCAAAATCAAGTTTAATCTTACCTAATCTCTTGTTTGAACTATGTTTTTACCAATTGATTTCGTTTTTGAGCTTGTTTCTACTGTAATCATGAGCTAAAACTCATAAATTCTGTTTAGGTAGATGAGTTTGTGAGCATGGATTGATTATTTGATTAGGATTAATTTTAATTGGTGATTATGTTTTATTAAGCTTGTTAAAGAACCTTATGTGTTAACAATAACTATTCTTCTGTTAATAAATCAGTAATTAAGTTGTATGAACATCTCTTAGTTATTAATTTCATATGATTTATTGTGACCACATAGTTGTATGTCTAGGAATAGCGAATGTGAAACTAGAATTAACTAGAAGATAGGTAAGTTAATGTGTGAGCTTGTTTGATGAACATCAACAAGAGGTTAATTGAAGGGATAATTTAATTAACCATTACAAGTCTTATTTAACCTGAATCAATAACTAAGAAATCCGTTAATTTAGACAAGTGGCCACTGCTTGAGTTAATTTGTTTTCTAAGGATTAGTAATAGCGAACGTGAAACTAATCATCTTAGTCGGTAGCCCAATGAAGAATTAATCTGATACATTGAAATCATCCATGGGAACAAATGAGTCGAACCTAAACAGAAGTCCTCTTTATTATTGAATTTAGTTGATTTTTATTTGCTTAGCTCTTAGTTTCTTAGTTTAAGTTTTAGTTAATTGTTTAAGTTTCTAGTCTTGCAAAACTAGAGAAACCCCCTTTCTATTACTTGTTTTATTTAGATAATATTATCATTTCTTCTAATTGTTTGTCGTTCCCTGTGTTCGATACCCTACTTACCTGAACTAAACTACTAAACGATAGGTACATTGCCTTTCGTGTGTTTGTCTTGGTGTTTAAGTTAGTAGGATTAAAACTAGTTAGTTTCACACACATCATGCTTATAACAACTAATTATTGAATTTGAACCATCTTAGGGACTAGTAAAGACTTATATCGAAGTGTTACAACCATATATGATTGGATATAAAGGGTATATGGTTTACAAAGGAGTGAATGGTCAAAATACACACTATTTGTGTGTGTGCGGCCAGAGTGTACGCGACCAGGATGTGTATGAGGCCGCACACTCCCCATGAAGTGTGCCAAAACGCAGTTTAAGGCCTTAGGACTCATCTAGGAAGGTTTCTTACTTCATGCTCTAGCCTTTTATGGAGTTCATTACCATTTTTGGACCTAAAAAGGGTGTGTGCGGACGCACACCCTTTATGAAGATGAGAAACTTGAGTTTTTCCAGCATACCATCAAGTGCTCTTAGCATATAACTGTTGGGTTTTGGTCATAAGAACATCCTATGTGCTCATGCAAACCCTAATGATTGCATCTAGGTTTCTCTACTGTACATGCAATTCATCCAAGACTATAAACCCTAATTCTAGCATATGATAATCGATATTAACATAATAATAGGTTTAAGATATTACCTTGATTGTTATGTAGCAATAACAATCTCAATTCCTTCTTGTAATGACTTTAGAAAGCTTAGAGTCACAAATGTCACTCCTCTAATGGTTCACAAACACCAAGAGCAAGAGGATGAAGAGGAGAAGAGAAGGTGGCTGCCCAAAACATGTGGAAACCCTAGAGAACAAGTTCACACCGTTTTTGGAGCTTAAGGGTTCCTTAAATAGTGAGGCTATTAGAGTTATCTAACAAGGAAACCTTAATTTGGATGCTTAAGCCCTAAGCAACCCATGGACTCCTTCCTTAACTAGCCTTGGACGATTTCTAATGGGTTTCCTCATAGAATTCGTCCAACCTTATATAATAAGGTAATCCATAGCCCAATTGCAATTATCTTATAATTACAATTCAAGTCCCTTAAGTTTAATTAATCTCTTTTAGTCACAAACTTAATTCTTATTAATTCTTGACTAATATTAATTAAACAATATGATTTCTCCTTTAATATATTATTCTTATAATATATAAATAAATCATATTTAATCCTTTCTCTCCATAATTCGTCCTATCAAGTTGCTTTAGTGAAGGCAACCCAAAAGGACCATGCACCATCGGGTCTAGTACATACCAAAATAGTTATGGACTTAGACACTAATCCAACAGTCTTCCACTTGGATAAGTCTAATAACTATTCCGCGTATGACTTCAGATCCTGAATTGTATCTTTCTAAAGCCGCTGTCAACTCTGATTTTATCAAAAACGTGTGTCCTTTAGATTAGGGATCATATATTCCTCCATTCTAGATATTATCGCATAGATTGAGACATGGATATAAATCATTCTCTCTGTCTATGTGCTGTTTCCCGAATTCAGATTTATGATGACTGACAACAGACTACAATTAAACACATCAATTTAGTCCCGGCTTGGACAAGCGCTTAGGTGCCATCACTAAATCATTGAGGGACCCACAAATATCGCTTTTATCCTACTTTGCATAAAAGGAACGGATAAACTTTGACTCAATTCTCGCTTGCACTCACTCACCAAATCACACACAAGAATATGTTTTATAACACCAAGTTACTAGTGCGTTTACATATTATCAATGTGCAAACGACTCACAAGATACAACTCACACATCTCGGTTTCAAGAATATAAGATGTTATCGTCTCACCAAGCACTTGTGATAAAATCCATGAAGTGATCCAAGTGAGCGTGGGTTTAATCCAATGCTCAAATCATATTCATAAGCACTCATGAATGTTGCAACAAACATTTGCTTATGTCTAATGCTCTTTAGACAATCCACACACCAATTCACGACAGTCTTCATTCATACCTACTTCCAACATATGAACGACTGTGGTCCGTTCGAATAATTTGACTTTTCTAAACTAATTAAATTATTCAGGAAGTCAAAACATGCAAAGTGAAACACAAGGATAATACTAATCACATATCGCCTCAAACCTTTGAGTATAAATAAAACACATTTTATTTATCACTATATTGATTACTCATTATTTGTCGTTTCGGGTAATCAACTTCTTACTTGAATTATTACTACACTTGTCCCATGCTCTTAGTATGCACACAATGTTTACCTATGGTTCTTACTTTGTGAAATAGATCAAATGAACACATTTCCAATCATATTCATTTCACAACTCCCAATCCTCTTCATAAGTGAAAGAATATCAAATTCTTGCTACTTATGGAATATGTTAGATTCTAACATTTTATGCAATGATCCTTTTGTAATGTCACTGCACCAAGGTCACAATGACTATTGCCAATGAAATTACAAAGCTCTCTATCGGAAATTGTTACAAGACAATTCCATAGATATGATGTCTCTCACTGAAAGTACATTTCTTTGAACACCCTTTTGCATAAAGTTTCTAATCTAGACATAGATTCTCAATATCTAACTCCCAATATGGAAACCTTTCCATACTTACCATATCACAACTCATTCTTAATAGAATCTTATCTATTCATAATAATGTCGATATGCTCCATCCAATATCATACTTCCAATTACTCACAAGCGACCAATCCTCGGTGACCTTTGGATTGTCCTTTGATAGTTGTTTAATTGTCTTAGTCAAAACTGATTCTTGTCCTTTTCCCTCTAAATGTCCTGGACATTTGGAAAATTTAGAATGGTCAAATATTATAGCATTTACAATCGATCCTATACCCGAAGCATATGGGACACGATGCATAATATCTTACAAAAAGATTTGATACTTTATCAATCTTTTGCCATAATATATTTTATGTGCTACGTTCTTATAATTCGAATTTTATGAAGAGGAATGCCTTAATCATAATCGAAATTTAAGAACACACCATGTATCCTTGACTAAAATTATTAATATTCCACAACCTAAACCTTTAGATTTGAAACGAAGCATAATATTCTCTTCCTTAATTATAGCAAAACAACATTACATCCTTACTACTTTGCAAAGTATGACTCTTGTTTTCTATAATTAATATTGCTAACTTGCAATAATTGCCTTAATAATCATACAATCATAACATTTATGCTCCCACTATCATGATGATTATTACAAACATAACACTTATGCTCCTACTAGCTTTGACATGTATTTAGAAAACAACTTAACTTACAGAAAACAATACTTATTGAATTTCTTAAGTTCATATTTCTAATACTTAATGCTTTGATAATCCTTTATCTAAGCTTCTTAATCTCATACACCTTTATCCAAGATAGCTCATATGTGTATCATAAACAATTCAGACTAATTTCCAAATCTCACAATTCGAATTATGGAAAGGGATACTGTAACCATAATCAAATTTGAGAATACAATTTCACAATCACTATCTTCTTAAAATCTTTCTTAATGAAAGCATTTCCTCACATCCATCTTCATGGAGGAGGAAATCTTATGACACTTAGATTTTTAACGGTGTATGTGTTCCTATCCATGTGAATTGTCAAAACCAAAGTTTACGACAAATCCAAACTCCTATGGACGGAACTTTTCAATCTTGATTTCTTGCCTTATGGTAACACGGCTGCCCACCAAGTCTTCCAAGTAGTTAAGCAGCTCATCCTTTCCTATCAATGTACCTTTCATTGAGCAAGGTCCTTGCCTTTTATGCATTAAAATGAGAACTCATAGAACTCACATGCATAATTAACTTGATTGGAACAGCGCAGAAACAAGATAATGTCAACACGATAGGTTGTAAACCTCAAGTCGTGTGCTAGTGATGATCGATAAGGTTTATTCTTGATTTGTTCTTGAAACCTTTCAAGACCATTAAGACTCCCACTGACTCCTTGACATATAAGATTCTCTTGTCAATAAACATTTCTTGACAAACAAATATTCAAGAGTTAGTTTAGCTTTTATCAAGACAAAACACTTCACAAAATTGGTCCTAGTTGGCCTTTGTCTTCTCCAAGACATCACAACATTCCAATTTCAAATGTGCAAGAATAAGAAAAACCTTTTCCATATTCTACATTTGATGAGTGTTATAAACCTTCTTAAGACTTGTCACTCAATGTCACAATCTTAACTTTAAGTCTTGTTTTGGAACGAAGTATGATTGACTTCTTGATTTAACCATTTCTTCAATTCTTGATTCCTCTTCTTAGACATACAATTGTACTAAGACGCACTTAGAGGATCAATTGAGATATGGTTCTTAATCATTAAGACTTATCATAAAATATAATAAAAGGTACTCTCCCTTCTTCTTAGAATAGAGAAACTTTTATCTTTCTGCCTACTTGATTATTCTTATTTGTTCTGCTATTGATTTAAACTTTTTCAAATCAACTCGGAATTACACTTAGTCTTATAAGTATAATAATATCCACTAAACCTTTAGTAAATCATGACGAGTATCTTTGTCGTTCTTGTGGTGGACTTGATCAACACACAACTTTGTGTACTCGATCTCCTAGTCCTTCACTTGACACTTTGTCAACGAATTATTCTAATTTCCAAATATGAAATTTCTCATTCATCATGCAACCAAGTTGCGTGATTCCAAATTTCTGTCCAACTGGAACTTGGGCGATGAGAAACTCTCCCTATTTGGTAAATTCTCGACATTTCCACAAACAACATAATTAAGAATCACATCCATTTGTTGTAGAAATATATGAACATCAAATTTTTTTATAACGATTTCATTGCAAGGAAATAAACAAATAAATGAGTCAAACCAAAATTTATTTTATTCATAAAAGCAGCGGAAAACATTTGTCCTTACAATGCAAAATCAACTGAAAAATTATGTAATAAATATTCCTAACAACTCTATCATAACTTTCTAAGCTCAAAATCTAATCTTTGAATCCATTTCTTCGCGATTAGATTCATCTTGCTCTTTCATCAAGCTTCCTCTCTTTTCATTGATCCTGCAAAACATTTAAATGCAATCTTATCACATTAAGAATCAACGAATAGGAACTTAATTGAGTTAGATAGTGGATTTTACCTGAAGCATAGCCATACTCTTTGAGTCTCCCATCTTCTGGACTCTTCAGGCTCTTAGGGCAGACTTGTATCCAACTCCCTTTCTCTTGGCAGCAAATGTAGGTCGATTCTCCTAGAACGTCCTCGGAAGCATGGTTGGTTGACTTTCCCAACAAATACGCTCCATTGCTTTGCCAAATCATTTCTGATTCGGCAGCAATGAGCATGTAAGTTAGGTCAATGAGGTTTTCATCATGATCCATCATATAATACTTTCTTTAGAACTCATTATATGATTCAGGAAGTGACTGCAGAACCCAGTTCACAGCCAACTTATCCGGGAATGACGCACCCAACATTATCAACCTATCGATGTGTGATTTCATTCCCAAAACGTGGGCACATGCAGGTTTACCATCTTCATGTTTCATTTCCAATAGGGATTTAGTGACATTGAACCTTTCAATTCTTCGATATTGTGGGTTAGGGAGAACAACAGGAGGAGGAGGAAGTGAAGCATGATTTCTTATTCCTCGATCGAATTGTGGAATATCATATTCATGTGGAAAGCTTGTTCCACGGGATTTGGGAAGACCATAGTTGTCGTACTTTGACATCTACAAAATGGGAGAAAATTAAATTCAAGTTAGTTGATAGATTGAGTCCTTAATAAATCATCCAAATGAGATATCAAGGCTAGGACCCAACACAATACACTACAACCTAGAAAAAGGATGTCGTAATCTAGTTGCAGAATATTTGAAGGTAAGTGAATGATGATTCACTAATTTTCCACCATGAAAAAAGAAAAGAAATTTAAGTTTTAAATCTATGAAAACTCCTAGATCCTTTGAGATTCATTGAACATTTCAATGGCATGTTTAAATCTCGATATGCCCCTCTAGTTTGTGACTGGGATGCCGAGGATCACAAAGTAGGTGTGAATAACCATGCAAACTTACATGGTGCCCTCACATGTTACAGTCACCTATTTGATGTGCCGGTAAACCACACACGCTCCACCGAACTATGAAAAACATTGAGTCACCCTTTGCTACCTTTGCTTAGAACCATTTAGTGTGCCAGTAAACCACACACGCTCCACTAACGTCTTCGCAAGGCACAAAGTGTAATTTCATGAAATTGCATCAATTCAATTTTGCCTAAAGTAACTAAGATTAGGAATTTGTAAAAACATTTAGGTACTTTTGTACTTCATTATACTTATTGTAACGTCCGCAGATCCGGGCTAGTCAATTTAGAGGCAATAAGGGGTCGAAAACGACTTTTTGACAAAAGATTATTTAGAATAAATAATCTTAACCAAGTTGTAGAATATGTCACAAGGTTTCTGTACATATAAAGAACGCTGAAATCCGAGTTATAACGAAGAAGTTATGGCCCGTCGAAGTTTCGCAGCAAAATCGGCACGATATCGGGAGACGTAAATAGTGAATTTACGATGGAGGACTTTTTAGCCTTATTGATCTAAAAGAAACTCATAGAATATGTTAAACCGAGAAAATCCATAAAAAGAACGCCCAAATCTGACTTCGTATGAAGAAGTTATGATTTTTCAAAGATTCGGCTTAGTAGTGTACAACTCGAAACTCGAATTTTAGTTCGAGCGGTTTTTGGCAGATGAAAACAGATTCCGTATGAAGGAGTTATAAATTCTTCGCGGTCATTTAACAGTATAAATGCCTCCTACTGTTAAATTAGATATCGGTCGAGAATTAGCCGACAGAATCTAAACGAAAGTTGTAGATCTTGATTTTACCTACGCGTGGATATAAAGAACGTCGAAAACGGAGCTCGTATGCGAAAGTTATGATTTTTCTAAGTTTGAAGGCTAATACGTGATAGGGGTGATGTGGCACCACCAGAATTGGACACGTGGCACCACCAGAACGTTGCCACATGCACCAACTCGGCAAGTAGGTCCTCCTACTCGGTGAGTAGGCCAGTCAACAACCCTATAAATAGAGGTGTCAGGTTCCCTCATTTCCTCACCCCTCAACCTTCTTCTTTCTCTCTCTATACTCTCTCTCTAAGCTCCCTAACCCCCCCTAAAGCCTAGGTAAACCCCCTAGCACCCGAAGGATGCCCCGAGGCTCCCGGAGTCCCGAGAAAAAGGGTCTTTCGGTTCGGAAACACTGCTCCAGCGAAGCCCGGTTTTCGAGAAAACCCGTTGTAAGTGAGCTATGCCTACCCTATCTTTAGCGTAGCTTATGTTTCGATATAGTAATGTTATTAGGTCCTTAAAATAATTATTTGTGCTATTATTATGAGTTATACTGAGTGTTATTTAACGCTTATATAATAATAATAATAATAATAGTCAAACTATTAATTTGTCGTGGATATCGGTAGACTAAAACCTAGTGGTGTTGATACTAGGTTTTATCGAAGGAAAGTTGTTTTGAGAGTATCGAAGCGCTGTCCGAGTGTTGAGTCACCACCTATCATGTGAGTGCATAGTCCTTTTCATCTTACACATAGATATGAAGTATTTTAATATAAATTACGTGCTATGTGTGCATATTGTCTGAATACTTGCTGTCTATGCTGGGTGAAAGATTTTTATACATGTTTTAAATGATTTAAACTGTATATGTATTTTATTCTACAAAATGTGTTGGGTAAAACTATTGGATATAGTGTCTAAGTTCATAACTATATTTGGTATGTACTTGACCCGACCCGGCATGGTCCATTTGGGTTGCACTTCACCCGAACAATTTATGGATAATATTTGAGAATAGTACAAGTTATGATTTATTAATATATTATAAGTTCCAATATATTAATATAAGATCATATTATATAATTAGCAGTGATCTATAATTAATCTAGGATTAATTTAGAGATCAAAGATATTACTAATTAAATATGGGCTTCTATATTTATATAGTGTGGGCTAAAGCTTATTTGGAATGGGCTAAGCTTGCATGGAAAAGTCCATGGATACTCCATGGAGCTTTAACCCATGGATCTCATGGAAATGAAGAGACATGGGTTTTAGGGATGTAACCCTAATCCTCCACACTATATAAAGGAGGCTTTGGTTCTTGAAATGACACTAGTTGACACTTGTTGAGGTGAGGGCAAATTTCAAGATAGTAGTGACTATTCTCTCAAAGTTCCAAGTTTGTGGTGATTTGTGATTTCCACTTAATGCATCCACACTATTGGTGCTAGGCTCAAAAACTCCAAGCAATCAACTACAACTTCAAGGTAAGTATTTCTTCTAGCTTTATTTGATTCATGTTCCCCATGCCATGCTAGCTAGGATATAAACCTTGAAAAAATTAATTATATGCATGTATCTTAGACAAACATAGATCCAAGGTTTATTAGGGTTGCATGTACACTCAGGAAGTGTTAGAATACTCAAAACCCAACAGTGGTATCAGAGCCTAGGCTTGTTTGTTTGATACTTGATGCAATATAGTTGAAAAGTCGAAAAACTTGCTGTCTGACTGCTGGACTCGTCGAGTCCATGGGGGGACTCGTCGAGTTCACTTGTATCTTCAACCTACTCGTCGAGTAGGTTCATGCACTCGGCGAGTAGGGTCGGCAGAGTGCAGATTTTCGACTTTAGTTGCTGGAAATGGATTAGAAACATTACCCTAAACTGTTTTGGTACTTGAAAACTTGTTTTAGATGGTGTAATGTCATTGCTAATTCATTTACAACAACTAGTTATCAAAATTACAAAGTTTAAGTGTGATTTTGATTCATGAAAGTGTTCATATTCATGTTCTTGTTCTTATGATGTTTAGATGATCATAGGAATTATTTGTAACCTATGTGGTAGATTAATTTTGATCATAATGTGTTTTAATGGAGTCCATAACTTGTCCTCAAGTTATGGAAAACCAAAAGTCACTTGGATTAAAAACCATTAAAAGAACACAAGAGTTAGAAAAATGAAGAGTCTTCATTTTATTACTCTATTAAACTCGTAAGTTACAAGAAATGAAAAGTTTTGGAAGTTTACAAAACTTGCCCTCAAGTTTTGGAACAAGTAAAGTCATATTAAAAACTTTAGTTCCAACCCTTAGAATTTTAAAAGTTAAAATTCAACCCTTATACTTATATTATCATGATTTAATAATTATATATATATATATATATATATATATATATATATATATATATATATATATATATATATATATGTATAAGAACAAAGTCGTCTTAACGCTAGTACGCCTCATTCACGAAGGCGGTCTATAAGGTGGGTATAAGGTTGTTGCCTATAAAATGGCAACTTAATGGGTGTCCACTCTCACGCACCGCTTGCTTGACCGGTGGAGGGTCGTTAGCCGAACGGGTAAGACAAGGACTTATAAATTCTCATTAAAAGTATGATGAATATTATAAAGTAACTAAATGTTTTATTAAATTCCCAATCTTAGTTAGTTTAGGAAAAATGTGAATAAGGTGCTAATCCATGAAATTACACTTTACACTTTGTCTAAGTTGTTAGTGGAGCGTGTGTGGTTAACCGGCACACTAACTTGGACTTAACAAGGTAGGTAAAGGGTGACTTAATATTTATCATAGTATCGATGGAGCGTGTGTGGTTAACCGGCACATCGATTGAGGGGTAATTTATTAAGGGTACCAAGTAGTTTGCATGGTTACTTCACACCTCGTTTTGTGATCCTCGGCATCCTAGTCACAAAACTTGGAGGGCACA
Organism: Lactuca saligna; assembly: GCF_052625555.1. NCBI lineage: Eukaryota > Viridiplantae > Streptophyta > Magnoliopsida > Asterales > Asteraceae > Lactuca > Lactuca saligna. Next base: position 140,962,961 of record NC_136419.1, on the reverse strand, counting down.
CTTGAGATTGAAACATGCCTTTGAAAAGTTCATTGAATCTCAAAAGAATCTAGGAATTTCTAAGTACCAAATCAAAAAAAACTTAATATTTACTATTTTGTTTTTTGGTGGAAATTGGTGAATCGTCATTCAGCTACCTTTCAAATATGTTATTACTTAGACTACAACATACCTCTTCTAAGTTATAATATATTGTGATTGGATCCGAGCCTTAATACTACATTTGGGTGTTTTATTAAGGACTATCTCTATATCTAAACTAAAACCTTCTTCATTTTCAGATGTCTGCAAACACTACTGCTTCTGGCTCTAATCCCAATGGCTCCTTTACTCTTATGAACTTATGTGGGAAAGTCACTTTTGATGGATCCAACTTTAATGAATGGATTAGAAACATCAGAATGATTACTCGCTACGAGGACAAGGAATATGTCCTCGATAAGGAGCTTAAGGAGATTGATGAGACAGTTGCAACTCCTCAAGAGATCGCTGAGTTTAGGGCACATGAAAGGGATGCCACCAAAGTGGCATGCATCATGATGGCCACTATGACCGCGGATCTCCAAAAATCCTATGAAGATTTCTACCCCTATGAGATGCACCAAGACTTGATGGAAAGATACCATCAAAGTGCTCGTCAAGAGAGGTATGAAATCATCTCCTCCATGATAACAACTCGCATGAAGGATGGTGAACCCATCACGGGCCACATGCAGAAAATGCAAAGATTTGTGGACCGTTTGCTGAAGCTAAATGTGAACTTCCCTGAGGAGCTTGCAATAGATATCATTTTGCACTCCTTACCTTCATGTTATGGTCAACTCCGCATGACATACCACACGAACAAGGAAGAGGTCACACTCAGCAAACTTCAAGGACTCTTAAAGACCACGGAAAGTGGTCTTCAGGGTAAGGCGGTTGTTACTACTCCTACTTCTACAAACTCCGCCCCTGTCTTGGCAATCGGGAAAGGATGAGGGAAGAAGAGAAAGAGTTCTTCGAAGGGTACCAAGGTTAGGACCCTTGATGGCTCTTCTTTAAGTGGAACCAAGAAAGGTTTCATCACTCCTTCTTCTGATCCAAAAGAGGCTGAATGCTTCTATTGCCATGAAAAGGCACATTGGAAGTGAAACTGCCCAAAGTACCAGCAAGATGTAAAGGATGGGAAAGTTAAACCCAACCATGCAGGTATTTACACTATCATTTCTAATAACTCACCCCATTATAAATCTTGGGTCCTTGATACCGGTTGTGGTATTCATATTTGTTGCGACTTGCAGGGACTAAGAAGAAGTGAGAATGTGGAGCAAGGAAGAATAAACTTAATCATGGGGAATAGGAAAGTTACACCTGTCACCAAGATTGGAGTTTATACTTTGTCGCTAAGTAGTGGGTTTAGTTTAGATCTGAATAAATGTTGTTATTCGCTAGAAATGGCAAGAAATATTATTTCCTTTCATGCATTGTATAAACAAGGTTTTACCTTTTCATTTAATAATGAAGTTGGTTCTATTGATGCTTTCTTTAATAATGTTCTTTATTTTAAAGCATTACCTTGTGATGGCGTGTATGAAACAGTATCTGTGGTTGATAACTTAGGAAATAATGTGATGTGTATTGATTCTATTAATAATAATAACTTGGATAAAGCATCATTATGGCATTGTCGACTTGGACATATAAGCAAGAAGCGCATAGGCCAACTCCAAAGAGATGGAGTCTTGGAGTCGTTTGACCTAAAGTCAGATGATAGTTGCGAATCATGCTTACTTGGAAAAATGACAAACTCACCCTTCACAGCTTCTTGTGAGAGAGGTGAAGGTTTGTTGGACCTTGTACACACGGATGTGTGTGGACCATTCAGACATACCACAAGGGATGCTAATCGTTATTATTTGACTTTTACCGATGATTATAGTAGATATGGATATGTCTACTTAATCAAGCATAAGTCAGAGACTTTCGAAAGGTTTAAGGAATTTAAACAGGAAGTCGAGAATCAATTGGGCAGGAACATTAAGATGCTTCGATCCGATTGTGGTGGTGAGTATCTTAGTTCAGAGTTCCTCGACTATCTAAGGGAATGTGGGATTGTCTCACAATTGACACCTCCTAGGACACCACAGTTGAATGGTGTGGCTGAGAGGCTTAATCGAACCTTGTTAGACATGGTTCGTTCCATGATGAGTCAAGCTTCGCTACCAATCTCATTCTGGGGGTATGCCTTAGAGACTGCCGTCCATATCCTTAATCTAGTCCCTACAAAGAAAGTTGCCAAAACTCCTCACGAGATGTGGACTGGTAAAGTACCCAAACTAGACCACATCAAGATTTGGGGTTGCGAAGCTTTTGTGAGGCGCGAGTCTCATGATAAGCTAGAACCCCGAAGCGAGAGGTTTATTTTCATCGGCTACCCACAAAGATCCTTTGGTTACCCCTTTTACAGACCTAGTGATAATGTGGTCTTTGTAGCAAGAAGAGGAGTCTTTCGTGAGAGAGAATTTATAAGCCAAGGAGACAGTGGGAGGCAAATTGACCTTGAAGAACTTCAAGAGTCAAGTGGTGAAGGAACTTCAAACCCTAGCCCTCAACTTGAGGTGGAAACTCCTGTTGAGCCAATTGACGATTCTATACCTCTGAGACGTTCCACGAGAGTTAAGAATGCACCTGAGCACTACTATGGCTTTCATATTACTGCGGAAGGTGAGACACTTATTAGTGATGAGACACTAGTAGGTATGGATGAACTTAACAATTACGTGGAAGCCATGGCAGGCCCCGAGTCTGCGAAATGGAAAGAGGCTATGGATAGCGAGATACAATCCATGTATGACAATCAAGTTTGGAACTTGGTTGAGAATGTACCAGGTCGTAAGACTGTAGGGTGCAAATGGGTCTTCAAGAAGAAGACCGACATGGATGGTAAAGTACACACTTATAAGGCTAGACTGGTTGCAAAGGGCTTCTCTCAAATTCCTGGAGTGGACTATGATGAGACCTTTTCTCCAGTAGCCAAGATTAAGTCTATTCGGGTTCTGTTAGCCATAGCTGCATTTCATGACTATGAAATATGGAAAATGGATGTCAAAACTGCTTTCCTTAATGGAAAGTTGGCTGAAGATGTTTACATGAGTCAGCCAAAAGGTTTTGTTAGCAACGAGTACCCTAATAGAGTGTGTAAGCTTGAGAAATCCATTTATGGATTGAAGCAAGCACCTCGCAGATGGAATCTTTGCTTTGATGAAAAGGTCAGGGAATTTGGCTTTTCTAGGAGTGAAGATGAATCTTGTGTTTATGTCAAGGCTAGTGGGAGTATAGTCAGCTTCTTGGTATTGTATGTGGATGACATACTACTCATAGGAAATGACATCCCAACTTTGCAGGAAGTAAAGTCCTGGCTTGGGAAGTGTTTTGCTATGAAGGACCTTGGTGAAGCTGCCTATAGCCTAGGGATAAGGATTTTGAGAGACCGGAGTAAAAGACTAATTGGACTTAGTCAAAGCACCTATGTGGACAAAGTGTTGAAAAGATTCAACATGCATAACTCCAAGAAAGGTGAGTTACCCATTCAGAGTAATGCCAGATTGAGTAAGACACAAAGCCCTAGTACTGAGGCTGAGATAGCAGAAATGAGTCGACTACCTTATGCTTCTGCTGTAGGATCGATCATGTATGCTATGACGTGTACTCGACCTGATGTAGCCTTTACTTTGAGCATGGTTAGCAGGTATCAGGGGAACCCTGGCAAGGAACACTGGACTGCGGTAAAGAATATCCTCAAGTACCTGCGAAGGACTAAGGACTGGGTCCTTACCTTCGGTGGGAGTGATGACTTGAGAGTTGTAGGGTATAGTGATGCTAGCTTCCAGACTGATAGGGATAATTTCCGCTCTCAGTCGGGCTGGGTCTTTACCTTAAACGGAGGAGCAATCACTTGGAAGAGTTCCAAGCAGGAGACAGTGGCTGATTCCACTTGTGAATCAGAGTATATAGCAGCAAGCGAGGCAGCAAAGGTGGCTATATGGCTAAAGAACTTTATCGGAGATCCAGACACATTGACAGAAAATATCACTTCATCAGACATCTAATAGAAGAAGAAATCCTCGTAGCGAAGAGGGTATCATCGGATAAGAACCCAGCAGATCCCCTCACGAAGGGACTGAGTAGGGTTAAGCATCTTCAGCATGCTCGGAGCATAGGGCTGAAGGATGATATAAGTTTTAGTAGTTAGATAAATTATGAAATTTGTAAAGTGTAATTGACATTTGATGATGAATAAAAGGTGTTTTATTTATGAGTAAAGTGTTGCTATCTCTTGTCGATCGTTTACTTTATTTCTTTTTGCATGTTTTGACTTCCAGAATAATTATGTTTGGTATATCATATTATTCAAACCTCCACAGTCGGTCATATGTCGGAAGTAGGTATGAATCAAGACTGTCATGATTGGTTGCAGAGGTCTAAGGTGTTGGACATCGCTACAACAATCATGAGTGCTCATAAGTTCTGAGCATTGGACTCAACCCACGCTCACTGGAATCACTTCATGGAATCCTATCTCGAGTGATCGTGAGACGGTAATATCATATAAGTCTTCAAACCTAGAGATATGATTTGTTACTTACAAGTTGGTTATGCATTGATTGTACGAAAACGCATTGGTAACTCGATGTTATAAAACGTGCCTTTGTGTGTAATTCAATGAGTGGTAGAACAAACATATGAGTCGAAGTTTATCTGTTCCTTCTTGGATTAGAAGTTGATATCTGGGCCCCTCGATGATTATGTTTTGACCTATGTACCGGGCCCGGTCATAACTAAATTGATGTGTTCAGTTAAGTTCTATGTCAAACAAATCGGAAATCGGGAAACAAATGTTGGACAATAAGCAAGACCATGTTCCATGTATTTGTCCGGCTGATATCTAGAACAGAGGATTATATGATCACTTATCTTAAATGGTGCGTTCTAGTTCAACAGAGTTTAAAGAGCTACGATTGCTGATCGGTTCCTGAAGTCATACTTGCAACTATAGTTATTAGACTTATCCAAGTGGGAGACTGTTGGATATAGTGTCTAAGTTCATAACTATATTTGGTATGTACTTGACCCGACCCGACATGGTCCATTTGGGTTGCACTTCACCCAAACAATTTATGGATAATATTTGAGAATAGTACAAGTTATGATTTATTAATATATTATAAGTTCTAATATATTAATATAAGATCATATTATTTAATTAGTAGTGATCTATAATTAATCTAGGATTAATTTAGAGATCAAAGATATTACTAATTAAATATGGGTTTCTATATTTATATAGTGTGGGCTAAAGCTTATTTGGAATTGGCTAGGCTTGCATGGAAAAGTCCATGGATACTCCATGGAGCTTTAACCCATGGATCTCATGGAAATGAAGAGACATGGGTTTTAGGGATGTAACCCTAATCCTCCACACTATATAAAGGAGGCTTTGGTTCTTGAAATGACACTAGTTGACACTTGTTGAGGTTAGGGAAAATTTCAAGATAGTAGTGACTATTCTCTCAAAGTTCCAAGTTTGTGGTGATTTGTGATTTCCACTTGAGGCATCCACACTATTGGTGCTAGGCTCAAAAACTCCAAGCAATCAACTACAACTTCAAGGTAAGTATTTCTTCTAGCTTTATTTGATTCATGTTCCCCATGCCATGCTAGCTAGGATATAAACCTTGGAAAAATTGATTATATGCATGTATCTTAGACAAACATAGATCCAAGGTTTATTAGGGTTGCATGTACACTTAGGAAGTGTTAGAATGCTCAAAACCCAACAAAAACATGGGTAGATGAAATAGTTGTTTTGTGATAACACGATGGGAGACATCAGTGTTGTCAGTGATCCAGTCATCTAGTGGAGTATAGATGACGACTATGGACGATACTAGACGGTCCAGTGGAACGATAGCAGGCTCGTAACCTGTAGGTGTTTTTGAACTAGGTGTTCATTAGGTATTTTTGAACTGAGTGTGTTCACTAGGTATTTTTGAACCGAGTGTGTTCACTAGGTATTTTGAACTAAGTGTGTTCACCGGTTACTTTTGAACTAAGTGTTTACCAGATGTTTTGGACTACGTGTTCACCAGATATATTCTATAAGCCTTGGTAATGATGGACTTCGTGTCGATTCCTTAGGATGATCCTTAGGAATAAATAAACGAGGAATAGCTGATTCTTAGGGTGGATCTTTAAGACTAAAGAAGATAATGGGGATGGGTAATTGGGTTGATAGTTTGATTGTTTAAACATAATAATTATATTATTGTGGGTTGAAAACCCTATGTACTCACCAGGTTTCCCAACCTGACCCACTCAGTTTATTTATATCACAGGTGTTGATACAAGGTCACTTTACACTGAGAGATTTAAAGAGATGTAGATCACTAGTGTAAATAAATGTAAGTTCTGTTGATGCTTATGTTTCTGTATTAACGATGACATCCCAAACGTTTTGAAATGAATAAAATATGTTTCTTCAAAAATGTTTTAATAATGTATTTATCATGTTTTTCTGGGAACAAATTCCGCAACATTTTTATTAGAAGAAGTACTCTGATTTTTATAAAGCATAAACAAAAATCAGTCTTTTCTGGCCGTAAAAATGGGGATGTCACACTTATAATGGAAGGTTTTTGTCCTATCCTACCCGTTCGGCTAACGACCCTCCACTAGTCAAGAGTGCGGTGGGTAAGAGTGGATACCCATTTAATCGCCATTTTATAGGCAATTTCCTTAAACACCCCTTATAGACCAGCTTCGTGAATGAGGCCTACTAACGGTAAGACTGAGTTTTACTCATATATATATATATATATAATGTTAGACTTTTAATGTTATATATAGTATAGGGTGTATTTTACACTTTTAAAATACTATGTGGTTAAATTTAACAATTATACTTTTAATTCAATTAAATTGTAAACCAAAACTTATGGATTTATTAAATCTCTTTTAATTATACACCTTAATTAATTAATAAAACCATAAGGGTGTGATTTGAACTTTTCAAAACAATACTAGGGGTTTAGAATTTAACATTTCTAAATTAAACTTTTTATCAACTTTTAAATTCCAAAACTTGAGGGTAAGTTTTCAAACATTTCAAAACATTAGGGTTTTAACTATTTAAATTTCAAAACCAAAACTTTTAAGTTCTAATTTAAACTATAAAACTTACATGGACATAATTGAAACTTTTTCATAATACAAGGATCAAAAAACAAATAATATAAATTAAACAATTAATTTCATCATTATCTATATTTGACCTAATTTTAATTTCTTGCAAAATAAGTTACCCAATTAATACAAATAATCAAACTTTATCAAATAAGGAAGTTATTATCGAATCAATTGGTAATTATCTTTTGTTTAATCAAGGATATACTCACAAATATGATTAAAATCGGATTTTAATGACCTAAAACGGGTAAGGCAAGTATTTATGAGTAAAACAACAAGAAATCCCAAAATCCCCTCTTTCTGACGCTCGAACTCACCGAGTCAGGCATTGGAACTCGCCGAGTAGGGCAGACTCGTCGAGTCCATCTAGTGACTCGCCGAGTCAGTTCAAACAGATGGCCAGAATTCAATTTTGCAACTTGAACAAACATACAAGGCATCAATACAATAGAAACCAATCAAGGCTCTGATACCACTGTTGGGTTTTGGTTATAAGAACATCCTATGTGCTCATGCAAACCCTAATGCTTGGATCTAGGTTTCTCTATTGTACATGCAATTCATCCAACACTATAAACCCTAATTCTAGCATATGATAATCGATATTAACATAATAATAGGTTTAAGATATTACCTTGATTGTTATGTAGCAATAACAATCTCAATTCCTTCTTGTAATGACTTTAGAAAGCTTAGAGTCACAAATGTCACTCCTCTAATGGTTCACAAACACCAAGAGTAAGAGGATGAAGAGGAGAAGAGAAGGAGGCTGCCCAAAACGTGTGGAAACCCTAGAGAACAAGTTCACACCATTTTTGGAGCTTAAGGGTTCCTTAAATAGTGAGGCTATTAGAGTTATCTAACAAGGAAACCTTAATTTGGATGCTTAAGCCCTAAGTAACCCATGGACTCCTTCCTTAACTAGCCTTGGACGATTTCTAATGGGTTTCCCCATAGAATTCGTCCAACCTTATATAATAAGGTAATCCATAGCCCAATTGCAATTATCTTATAATTACAATTCCAGTCCCTTAGGTTTAATTAATCTCTTTTAGTCACAAACTTAATTCTTATTAATTCTTGACTAATATTAATTAAACAATATGATTTCTCCTTTAATATATTATTCTCATAATATATAAATAAATCATATTTAATCCTTTCTCTCCATAATTCATCCTATCAAGTTGCTTTAGTGAAGGCAACCCAAAAGGACCATGCACCATCGGCTCAAGTACATACCAAAATAGTTATGGACTTAGACACTAATCCAACAATGACAAGGTATGGCAATTACGTACACATTATAGAGGCTTGAAAAGTGTGATTAAGGTCCAAAACTTAGTGTATGTTCTTGGTCTTCTTGGTGTTTTTTTTGAAGATCTATCACCAAAAAGGTGTTTTCATGGATCAAATCAAATGGGAAGGCTAGTTAAGGTCATGTAATAGCAAATCAATGGATGAATCACTTAATTGTTTGAAGATTGGAGTGAAAAGTTGGATGATACTTGAGAGGATTTCGAGTTCTAACCTTGAAGAAGTGGGAAAAGTGTTCAAAATGACTAAGTGTGGTATATATAGGTGGGAGTGTGTGGTTGGGATGGGTGTGCGGCCGCACACACCTGTGTGTGGCCGTACACTCAAGTGTGCGGCCGCACACTCCATATGTTGGAGTGTTTGGCCCGAATTTGCTTGATATGCATCGAGTTATCTCATTTCTAGAAACCTACCTTTATTGTACTAGGTTTAGAACACTCAAATAGACCCTAAACAGTGCTAAAAGGTAGCAAAATGGGTCTAACTTTGATTGAATTGATTTATTGTACATGATAGAAATTTCGGGCTGTCACAATATTGGTGGTGGCGATGGTGATGGTGATGGTAGTCGGTGATTATGACAGTGGTGTTGGGTGGGGGTATGTATGGGGTGGAGGTAGGTGTGGGTATGAGTTTGTGTGTATGTGTGTGTGTGTGTGTTTGTAAGGGTGGGGGTGGGTGTGGGTCTCTCTGTGTGTTTATGGGGGTTGGTGTGTGTGTGTGTATGTTTGTGGGGGTTGGTGTGTGTGTGTGTGTGTTTGTGGGGGTTGGTGTGTGTGTGTTTATGTGTGTGTGTGTTTGTGGGGGCTGGATTGTGTGTTTTTTGGGGTGTGGACAAGGTGTGTGTATGTGTGTGTGTTTGTGGGGGTTGGTGGGTGGGTGTGTGTGTGGGTGTGGGGGTTAGTGTGTGTGTATGTGTTTTTGTAGGGGTGGGTAGGTAGGGGTGTGGTGGGTTGGGGTGTTAAGGTAAGGGTAGGTAGAGGTGAGTGGGGTGGGAGTGGGTGTGTTAATATTTTAGAAAAATTTTGGAATTAGAAAAATGTAGAAAATAATGATTATCGGTTTTTCCAAAAATTTCTAACTTCTTTATAATTTTAGAAAACAGAAAATTTTCATTTTCCGTGAAAAATTTAGAAAAATAGACGAACTAAACACGTTTTCAAAATTCTCATCTTTCATGGAAAAATTTTCTGGAAAACGACCAATTTTTTCGCAACTAAACGCACCTTAAGCTTTAAAGAAGGGGTGTTTCAAAGTTGGTATCATAGCCATTGTTTAATCGAATTAGGTGTCGAGACCAGAACCTAGGCTAAACTATGTGAGGCTTAAGTGCGAATATTGACATAGGATAAAACCATAAAAAAGAACTACGATAGGATATATGGTAAGAATAAGTTGATAAACCTAATAACCTAAGATAGGTTGCACACCTATAGGATGAATAAACTATTGTGTCTAACACAAGATTGATTTAATACAAAATTGTGTGTTTACTACTTGAATTAAGTATATTTATTTAAATTATTTACATTGAAAGTAAGAATTTGCTAATACATGACAATTATTATGCCTTATGTAAATCACTTATTATTATAGAGTATGCTTATTAGACTATAAGGAAAATTATGACTAAAATCATAAAGAAAATGTAAGGGGTATGTACCATCTAGTTGGGAAACCTGAAAAGAATGAAAAGCTATTATACATTATAAACCACCCTAGTTTGTGTAAATAGGAACTCCACTGACTAACGAAAAATGGAATCTAAACATAGACCAAAGTAATGCGTTCGTGTCATTATGATTCAAGAATAGTTAATGGAATGATTATCGCAATGAATTAACATAAGTAAACAAAGAATGCTAAGCCATATAGTCGAAGGAAAAATGGTAATATATAAGTTTGGTTTTTCACTTTAGCTAACTATACAATTATATGTTACACGTAAAAAATTAGGATAAAGTATTGATCAAAGTTGAAGTATAATGCCTAAGTAAGAAATAGTTAAGTAACCATAGACAAAAATGAATGATAAGAAGAAAATATGAATGTAATGGGAAGTTATGACTTCCAAACCAAATAGTACAAAGATATGGAAATATTGTATTACCTTAATGGATAAAATGAAAAGGTATATAACCTAAATGAGAAAGAAATGTATATAGGATACTTTGTAGTATTCTATAAGAGTAAGAAGTAACTCAATACTAATAAAAAGTTTACAATAATGATAATTAAATATGACAAAGATATTTAGTAAGAAATTTTGCATATTAACAAGTATTCTACTACTTATGAATGATGATGACAAGATGATATGTTAATTAACAATTAATTTTTTTTCGTAATGATATGGAAAACTGATAAAGACAAGATAAATTTAGATTACCAGAAAATGAGTTAAAGTATGTTACCCATATTGTACTAAGTCTGAAAGATGTAACTTCCAAAGATGAAACAATGTTGTAAGAAACAGCCCAAGGCATTTCATGATTAACGAAAAGAAATGATGTTTAATGAAACATAGAGAATGATGATCCTTATGGTGAAAAATGTCAAATGATAATTGTGAATATATGAAAATATATCATCATTATGTACTAAATGGGTAAAATATAATGCCTAAAAGTAAAGAAATTTATGCAAACCCTTCTTCCAAGCTTCTATTGATTAATGATGAATGGATATGAATGAAGGATAGTCTCATATAGTGATCATGAATGATTTAGTAACATAGCTGAACATGGATAAGCTAGAAAGTTTAGCCATAGTTTATTGTAAATTTTTATGAGATCAAAAGTACCTTAACCTATTATGCTCAGATTTAAAGTACTTTGACTAATTGGAAAACCAAAGGAAATGTTTATAAAGTTATAAAGGAACAACATAGAGCAAAAATATATTTCAGTACGTTACAAGCTCATACAACTTATGACACAATGTCCAAGTCACATAAATGAACTTAACTTGGTGGCGAGATCACAAACTGTGGAAAAGATGCATCGAGCAAACAAGATATATGACGTGATGGTCGATGCAACTTAGTCATGACATGAATGTAACATGTCATGTCATGTTGAAAAGAATTTGATTATTGACTAACCTTTCTATTATGATATATGTTCATTCCAAAGATTTCATGAAGGATAAAAGTTTGATTGGTTATCAATACGAGCCGTTAGTTGGGACTAAGGCACATGAAACGGTATGTTGATTTGAAACAAGGTACAACATTCGAAGTTGGAAACAAAGAACTTCTTAACTCCATTATAGGTTATCTTGAGTTCTGAAGGATAAGAACTAAGGCTAGAGGGAGTGGTGTCGCGCTCCCTCGTGAAACCACAGTGACACGTAGGCGCCATCTCACCCATTACCACAAAAGTGTGGTCTCATATCACACCCAAGGAGTGGCGCCACACTCCTTTAAATTACTTTTATTTTTAAATAAATAAAATTTTAATTTTTTAAATAAAAACAAAATATTTCATTAATTAAAATTAAAAACCATTACATTACTTAAAAAAAATCCTAGGCAATTAGAAAATAAAAAATTAGAAAGCTTAAACGTACAACTTAAAAAAAACACACATCAAATAATTAAAAACTTTGAAAAAAACTACAAATTAATCACGATTAATGTAACGTTTTTTCACGTCTTCTTTCATTTGCAAAACGACTTGAAGCGCATACCCGGTCAAATTCGACGTATCCATCGACAACACTCTCAGGTCGCTGTCCCTTTGTTTCCGACTCTCTTTATCCGAAGCAATTTGCAAAAATTTATTCATTCTATCTTTTATGCCTTGCACGTTCTCGCCCATTTCTTTTAAGTCATCCGATTCCGACGTTTTGCTATTATCTTTGTTTTTTGTTTTGTCCATTCCCATTGGTCGGAGGGGGGGGTGACACTTGAATGGGATCATATTCGTTGAGGTCAAAACAAACACGCACATCCGATGAAGTGTGCTCGGACTATGATGTTTTTGACCGTTTTGATTCGCTATCAATGTGCTCGTCAGTTGTATTCAGTTTTTTTGTTTCAATTTGTTGCTGCTTTTGAGTAGATTCCAAACTTCAAAAAACTTAAAAATCTTCTTTTGCTCTTTTTGATAAATGTTAAAAGCTTTCTCCAAAATCACTTCGTCACTTTCGCCGGTTTTCCATTATTGTTTTATGTTGTTATATAAATCGTTAAACAAAATTATATCTTTGTTCATCTTTCCCTATTTTGAGTACACCTGATGTTTAGTACGATATGGTTCCAGGTTCATTCCTTTGTGGAATCGAGCGCTAATGCGCATCCAAAAACGATCATGTTCTTGGTTCTCTCCTGTCTTCACATCATCTGAAACGTCAATCCATGATTGTGATAATACTAACTCTTCTTGAGGTGACCACGCTTTAGCTTCCACCTTCTCTTTTCTTTTATTTCCTGGTTGAAATGGTTGGATTTGTGGAATAAATTCTGGTTCAAATTTGAAAATTGGTGTTTGTAGTTGTGATTGTTTTTTTGGAACAAACTCTGGTTGGGAACCAAAATCAAAAGGATCAAAATCTTAGTCAAATTATGACTGTGTTTGTGGAAATGGTTGCGTAGGACGTGGCTGTTGGATATGTTGTGGAAAATAGGGAAGCATACCCCCGTAGTGGTAGAAAGGAGGCAAATAAACCGGTTGATCGAGTGAAGGTCTTGGAGTTGTGAGTTATCTAGTGGGTGTTTTTTCGTTGGTTGGATTTTTGGAGGATGACATTTTTTGTGGGTTTGAAAAGAGAGAAGATGGTAAAATGTTGATGAGTTTTTTTGGTTAAGTTGATAAAGTATTTAAAGTATTGGTAAAAAAATCAATTTTTTGAAAAATGAGCGTTTAAAAATGGTAAACCACGAAGCCAATCAAAATTAAGCAAGGAGCGCATCCCTGGAAGCAGGGGCGGATCCAAGGGGATCCCGGGGTAGCCCGGGATACCCCTCAATTTTTTTCGGTAGTGTAATTTTTGTTTACGCATCCCTCAAAAAAAAAATCGGTATGGTGTATATATACGCATCCATCCACTTATAAACACAAACAAACAATTGGTCTGCTGGTTAAGGCGTTGGCTTATTCAAGCAAAGGTCTTGAGTTCTATTCTCGCTTCTTACATATTCTTTGTTTATTATTTTTTTCCCAACTATTCTATCCCACATCGCTAAACACATGTAAACTCAACCATTTTTTTCTATTATATAAACCTGTTATGCTCATGCTTTATTTGATATCTACTTTGAGTCCCATATCGATTCAAGTATCAAAATATACTTCAACTTCATGTGTATATAACAAGACTTGAGGTTACCTAAGGATTCGATTAGGATTTGGGTTTAAAACTGAACCCGAACCTGGGAAACCCAAGTACCCCAAGAAAAAAAATTAGGTTACTCTAAAAAAAATTAGGATACCCCTTTACTTTGATCCTGGCTCCGCCACTGTCTGGAAGGCCGCAGTGCGACCTTGACCGCACTTAGAGAGCGGTGTGCGTGATGATGTGATGGGTGGAGTCCGGTCTAGACCGCACCCACTCCCTCTTGTCTAAGATTCCTATGTTTTGAATCTCTTGATACACCCAAAATTCAAGGTACATTAAAGTGAAGCTATAAAGTGTTAAAAAGATGAACCATTGATGTATGGAATGATTATGTTGTACTTATATTTCAAATATATTATTAGCTTATTATCTAGATAACTACATGTCATTAATCATGACCCATATCATTGAACTTATAGAATATAGGTAGTGAAACTAATGGTCAGTTGAGAAATACTAGAAAAAAGCAAAGTAACCTTAAGAGTAAAACGTTTGCACAGTAACACCAAATTAGTGGAAATGGAGATACAGTGACCAAATGTTGTGATTAAAGAATTATTATGGTCTTAATAGTAAACACCTAAAGATATTATGATGAAACTTATCAAAACATACTAAGCATATGGATAAGGGATGAGAACATCGAATGAAAGTTAGTGCCAATTATATAAAGACAAACGATTATTCTAGAAGCATTAAATTGCTAGTAGAAGTCAACAAAGATTAGATAATGAAAAAGAAAGAAATACTCATAAAGACAGAAGTTTAACGATCAACACCATGTAAAATTGCAAAGTAGAATGACACTGTGTAAAGGATTGAGAACTCCCGCATTGTCTATAGTGGTATGACTCAATCATTAAAACACATTAATAGTAAGGAAGTAAATATAATCGAGTACAAGGTGACTATTGAACTACAAAGGATGATTGGAGCATGTATTGAGTTTTGAAAAGTCAAATCCACTATGAAAAATGAAGTTTGGAGAACTTCGAGTGTTCTAATGAAAAATACTAACAATTATGAGATTAGTAAAAGAAAAATGTGAGAATAGAAAATTTCAAGAAAGTATTTAAGGTAAGAAGTTGAAAATTAGGGTTCAACTTTTGGTTATAGAATAATAAGCTCATTCTTATTTTTATTTTAGTGATTCCACTGAAGGAATCTTGTTAACGAATATGTATTTGCAACAACCTAAAATGCATATAAATGTATGAGTTTGAAAAAAAAAATGTCAAAGATAAAGTTGGGTTTGTGTTAATAGTAAAAGATAAACTAAAGAGGCTGTGGGCTTTAAACCAAAAGAATGTTATTGGACTTTAGTGGCATTTAGTCCATAAGTTGTTTTACCCAAGGAGATATTTTAAGCCTAAATACTTATTAAATGAAATTCAAATTAAAATTAAAGGTATTTTAGTGGATAAGATATTGGAAGGAAAAAAATTATAAAATTATAGGTACTTACATGTAGGGGTGGCAACTCTTGATTCAACCCGTAACCCGATACGAACCCGACACAAAAATAAGCGGGTTAGGGTTGAGATTTCTGACCCGCCAACCCGTCAACCCATCAACTCGCCAACCCGTTTATTTAATGGGTTGGGTTGGGTTACCTGTTTGGGTTCGCGGGTCAACCCGCCAACCTGCCTAATATATTTAATTATCTATTTATTTTATTTTTTAACAATCTAACATCATATTATACTATTAGTTTCTATTTATCATATCCTTAAATTTTAATTTGGTATTTGTTCGTAATTTCGTATATCATCAGCCATATGTTTGGGCAATGTGGCATTGTGTTGTGGGCTACTGTTGGGCTTGTGTCTCATGATCCCATCATCCATCTTTGACCTTGACTCCTTGAGTGTTGACTGTTGAGTCCTTGTGCAGCCAGCCATTAGGTATTTGCGTGCCTTAATAAAAAAAATCGTTCCTCACCCGCTCCAGTCTCCACATTCACAAACGATCGAACGAAGGATAAAGATTAAGGAGTTAAGGACCGATCTTCGATGGAAGCAACATCACGAACTCACGATTTAATCACTCATCGGGCCAATCGTCACCCGCTCCTCATTCGCTCATCGCTGTTCGTACTCACTCTTGTCAGCTTTGACGTTTTCGACCCACCTTCCTTTCTCTTTACGGTAAGTAACAATCTACACTCTACAGTATGTTTGAACAATTGCACTTTTCATGAATGTTTTGATTTTTAGAGTTTTATTTGGATGTTTATGACTTTATGTTTAATGTTTATTTTGGATGTTTATGAATTTATGTTTAATGTTTATGACTTTTAGACTTCATTTTATTTGGATTTTTCAATTTCATCTTAAAATGTATTGCTTATTAAATGGGTTATACGTGTTGGGTTCGACCCACTGACATGTGAACCCGCCAACCCATATATTTATACGGGTTATATGGGTTGGGTTGGGTTGATGTTTCCAACCCATCAACCCGTGACCCGCCAACCCATATATTATATGGGTTGGGTTGAGTTTCTGAATTTCAACCCGCCAACCCGTGACCTGCCAATTCGAACCCAACCCAATTGTCAGGCCTACTTACATGGACATTTTCATATTTATAGTATTTACAGATGGAACTAAATAAAAAAGAAAATGGAAATAAATATGTACAAAAACTAAATAAAAAAGAAAATGGAAATAAATATGTACAAAAAAATATAAATTATTATGATACTAGAGGGACTAAATTGTAAAATACAAAACAACTTGACTAGATAAAAGGAACCGTAAAAGAAAAAAAAAAGGAGAACAATAATCAACGTGCTCATGCGATATGAATTTGTAGCCCCTAGTTTCTCTATCATTTTAAAGGTTTTCATTGGGACCAAATTTGGAAAAGTCACAAATTGTTTTCACACACACATATATATATATATATATATATATATATATATATATATATATATATATATATATATATATATATATATTACTATATTATTAAACATATTACCCATTTCTTGAAAATTAAGAGGTATACCCATTACAACATAACGTACAATCTTATCAAGCTTCCATTCTAACAATATACCTCATTGTATCTTTACGCTGTCTTTAGATCTTGAAAACACTAAACCCTAACTTCCTCTAGCCGTCAAAACACACACCTCTTTTGTCCCATTCCTTGTTCTTTCAAGTTTCCGGTAGCCCTCCAGTGCCACCACCCTCCTCACGCTTCCGCTACAACCTGGAATAGGTCACCGACCATTCCTTCCTCTGTTAACCTTCTCTACCTCTGTTTCTCTTCAAAAACTACAACCGCACATGTGTCTTTGCTCAAGAAAAAGGTAACAAATATCCTACTTTTCAAACCCTAATCTAGCCACCGCCATCGCACCATTCGTTAGTCACCAACTTCTTATCTCTCTCAGTCTCTCGACCTTTCTTCCTCAATTTCTTTAGTCTAAATCACCATTGCCACCTGACCAATAGAAAATACAATGTACAGATGTTACACTTGTTTCTCTGCTCAAGGAAATGGTAATGCCACCTACCATCGCACTAATCATCAGTTGACAACATATTCTCTCTCTCTCTCTCTCTCTCTCTCTCTCTCTCACAGACGAATGGACTCCGACGACCACCACTAGCATCTTCTGGTGCTTAAATTTATCCCCATTAATGAGAAATGTAAATGAGGTTAATTATTCTCCGTTCTCTATCTACTCAAAGTCGATGTAATTCACATTTCCCATCAATTTTAGGTTCATATTCAATCATATTGGTGGCTTTTTTTCCCCACTGCTGTATATTTCAAGGATACCAAAGCTTTCAATCCCGATAGGGATTTTGGTAAAATGCTTTCATCTTTTCAAAATTGGGTTTTAATCAACAAGAATCGATCTAGAACTAAGATAATTGGTGTGCTTGTTTTTATTTAATACGGTTTTTTAGTACACTTGCTCTAAATTTCTTCCTGTTGTTGTCAATTTTTGTTACTGCCTCCAAAGACAGGTCATTTCCACAAAGGGGAATGGTTTTGGTGCTTATATTTCTTCTTGATGCAGCATGTCCAACAAAACAAAGTGATCAAACAAGTCCTAGTGAATGCCTAGCTGAGGCTTTACGACCAACTGTTCACTCTTTCTGCAAAGTCTTAACAACTTCAGATATATTGGTAAATTTTCTTATTCTTATGTTCTATAACCTCTAACCCTCTACCCCTTTCATTACTCACTTTTTCATGCTCCAATTCGCCAAATTCTTATATTTTCAGGACATGACACAAAAAAACTCCTACTCAGGGGGTAACAGGAAAAGATCTTCATGGAACTGAGTGGCAATTTAATATACAAGGTTCTTATACTTAACTTTGTTTTTTTATTTTGTTTTCTAATATTCTTTTACTCTTTTGTGAATATCAATACTGATGAATATAAGTTTGTCCAACTGGGTAGGCCCTGTTGGATTGGACCTTAGGCATGGGGCAATACCAGCTACTGAAACAATTGACAAAGTGACAATAAAAGCAATAACCGATCCCTACCGATCCCTCCCTCTCCCTTTATCTCCTAGAAAACCAAAAATATCAGCATAAAAAATATTTCATTTGGATTCTGTTTCACTTGCTCAATATGTGTTTATTTGTTTAAAGTCCTCAATCACCCCAAAGTGAAGCTGTTTAACCTTATTATTTGGGTTCCAATCGAAAATGGAATTTTAGATTTTCTTTAGTTTTAAATTTGTGATTTGCCTTTTAATTTGGTCGTTGTGTCTTTTGGTAGGAGGGCCAGTTCAGCAGACAGTAGCCAAACATAAGTATGCATCGAAAAACCCAGTCCTTCCATGATAAGAAGACGTGGTGACCATGTTGTAAAAGGATATTGAAAGCCTGTCTTAAGGTAATATGGTGATGATAGCAACAATTACTTGGTCTTAAAGTAACTCATGAGGTTGTAGGATTCCATTTTCATTTGGATGAGATGATTTTGACTTGTAAATGGACAAAACAATTTATGTTTCTCATTATTAAGCTCTAATGGAAGTGTACATTTAAGTTCTTTTTTTTTGTCTATTGTGAATTTTAAGGTCTGATGCTTAATGTCGATGTCAAAAAATGTATTATTTTTGGTGTAGCAAGTTAGGTCTGATGTAGTTTTAAATTTTTTTTTAGGGCTAATGTTTTTTTTTTTTTTTTTTTTGTTGTTGTTTAATGACTTAGTTGAGGTCTGATGTTGTAGATCTGATTTTTTTGTTGAAAAATGTCTGATGTGTGAAGCGATTAGTTGCAGAGCCTATGTATGCTTGGGATGGTGAAACACATCATAGTGTTGGAAAAACTATTGAGATAGAAAGTGATGGTCTCCTGGTAATTGAAATTCCAAACCATGGCAAGCTGATCCTTTTGACATGGAAAAACTAGAGGACTTTAAGGTAAATCAACAAACACATCTTTCAAAGTTTTTTAAGGGAATTTTATGTTCTTTAACAAATATGACTTATGAGCAAATTATCTGATATGGAATGGAAGGTTAGAGATTGGTTGAGAGTTAAGGCTTATGTGTCCTCAATACAGGTGGGAGGACATAACCAGGAATAATATTAGGTTCATCCACAGTTTAGAGGAAGATGGTGACATGGGAATTACCTTCTGCTTAAGAAGGCTCTAATATTCTAACTTTTTTTTTTAGGATATTTCAGAAACTTATCAGCGATGAGGCTCTTTGGTGGAAATGCAAAAGTAAATTGCTATTTATTGAAGCAGTGAATCTATGAATTTGAGTATAGTAGGATGTTTTGGTAATTATAACATACTACTTTGAATATGTTAATATGAGTATATTCGATTGGTTTAATAATTCCTAAAATACTGAAGTAGGTTGTTATTGTTTAACCCTCAATACATTACTTTTTCTTGCATTTGACCTCATCGGAGAAATGAAAGTATTTTGATTTTATCTTGCACACACAAATCCTATGGTAGCCTTGGGCTATAAAGTAATAGAGTAGAAGCATCTACTAAAATTTACTAAATCATTTATTAAGAATTGGGTACATATGATTTATTAGTTTTTTTAATTTTATTTCATGGATTAATGTTTATTTCTTTCTTTAGGTATGTGTTGATCAGAATGATGTTGATCTTGACAGTGAACCATGCTTATTGGTGAAAGATACAAGTTATACATGTTTGAAACATAGTTGGAAGCCTCTCCTAATTGGAGACCATATTTGGACGATTTTTGCTCCTAATGTTGTTTTGTCCCTGATGTTAAAGTTGGTTAATTTCATTCTTCTGTTGCTTTGCCTCACTCAATTGGAGATCATTTGGGACCTTTCTTCCGATGGGGTGGTTGCATGATAAATATATGTCCTTTGAAATGGTGTTGTGTTCACTGTTCTAGAATATCATAATTCTTAAATGTTTTTTTTAATATTTCTGTACTTGGTCAATCCTCTTTCCTGTTAAAAAAACTTATTTATGGTGAGGTTGTTGCCAATTTGCATAGAAAGTTTTCTAAATATTCATTGCACAATAGAAATAATTGACTCTTGAAACTATTCACTTAAACGAAATTTTTTACCATCCACCGCTTGTATGCCGAAAGGAATCAAATTGCTAAAAGGAAACTATTCTCTCAGGCCACTTATATAACAACGTATTCCTGTCAAAATGAAACAATTCATCGAAAACAAGATTACTCACCCCCTCCTTCCTCCATTATTCACACCCGTAGCTTAGCGCGGGTAAACGGCTAGTATATATATATATATATATATATATATATATATATATATATATATATACACACACACACACACACACACACATATATATATATAAAGAGAGAGAGAGAGAGAGAGAAAGAAATTAAATATCCTCCTACCATTTGTTCCTATTTTTCCTCCTACCATATCAAATGTTGACATGTGTCACATTTAATGAAATTAATAATCATTTAATCCACTTGTCAACATTTGATATGGTAGGAGGAAAAGTAGCAACAAATGGTAGGAGAATATTTAATTTCTCATATATATATATATATATATATATATATATATATATATATATATATATATATAGAGAGAGAGAGAGAGAGAGAGAGAGGTGGGTTCAATTGAGAAAATAAAAAAGTTGAGAATGGGGGAATCATTCTTAGCCACTCATTTAATCTAAGCATAAAAAGACACAGTGGCAAACTTGTAAATATGTTAATAACCTTTAATCTCAAATGCATATCGATAACAGTTCGTTCATCATCAAAAATTTTCCTCCAACCTTCAATAATCATCCAGATTTCTTCAACTAAACCGGAATTTCTTCGCTGTTCATGAAATTGAAATCGGAGTTCTGGACTCACAGTCACAGTCGACATTGAAGCACTCAGAATCGGTACTCACAGGTTCCCAATTGGATTTTTGGAAATCAAAATCAAAATGAGAAATTGATCAGACATAGGATGTCGCATCTGAAGTCGAAATCGGAAGTATATGATGATTTGGAATTGATAACTTGATGTTTTTAACATTTTTAACATAGTTAACTTGTATGCACTCCAACTGTTTCATGAAATGCATAAACTAAATTACTACGTTATATTCACATATAAATATGTTTTCTCACCTGAATCAGTATATGATTATTAAAAACACAAAACAAATATGCAAGTCTGTATGTTATTCATATGTGAATAATATATAAAAATTATATATAGATATATTTGTCAAAATACCTTCAAATATTCATAAGTGAATATATTCACAAGTGAATATACCTTGTAATATTCATATGTGAATATACTATGTAATATTCATAAGTGAATATATCATCTAATATTCACAAGTGAATATAGTATGTAATATTCACATTTGATATACCATGTAATACTATGTAATATTCACATATGAAATATTATTTAATACTCATAAGTAAATATATCATCTAATATTCACAAGTGAATATACTATGTTAATATTCACAAGTGAATGCATCGTTCAATATTAAAATATGAATATACTATGTTTATTATATACTATATTCATATATGAATGATACTTAAATTATAAAAAAAAATCATACTTTTTATTCATAAATGAATAACGAATGTACTGTAATAAAACCTGATGTATATTTATTCATTTATGAATAACAATAGCTGAAAATATAATTTTTTTTTTTTTTTTTTTTTTATAAACTATATCAATATAGATGTCTATTTGTAGAGAATAAAAAATCATGAATTTTGATATATTTAAAATCATTTTTTGATAAAAATAACTTCTAAAAATTAAAAAAAAATGAAAAAAACTATGTTTTTGTATATATTAAGGTAATGATTAGTATAGTTTAAAGAAATATGTTTTGTTGGAAAACACATGTGCATTTCTTTCCCATTTCTATCGGTACGTTGGTCGCTTTTACGGCAAAAATAAATGATTGGCTGAGAATGATTCCCCCATTCTCAACCTTTTTTTTTTCTCAGTTGAACCCTCCCCTATATATATATATATATATATATATATATATATATATATATATATATATATATATATATATATATATATATATATATATATATATATATATATATATATATATATATATATATATATATATAATCGTTAAAAGGTAGGGTGTGACAATAATGCCCAATAATGCCCATGTATATTTTCGTTTTATTTGTTATATCTATATTGGATAATTTTCTAGTTTTTGTGCTTAATTCCAGACTGTTGAAGATTTAAGTGTTGTTTGTTTTTCTATAAAAACATCTTCAAACCATTTATTGCTGCGCGGTGCAGCACACGCACAATACTTTTCCTCTCGCAACAGTTTGTTTTTTGGAAGATTTCAGACTACAAAACCTCTGCGCGTGTACTGCGTAGCGCAACACTTGACTTGCCTCTTCTAACCTCTTCAACTTTCATTTTTTCTAAATGTTTTTTTAAGAATTTTGTATAGCTTTTTTTTTTTTTTTTTAAACTTTGATTTTCTTAAATTTTTATTTACGGATGTGATACAATTTATTTTTATAATTTCCACGATTGTTTTTTTAACTTGATTTTTTTTTAATTTATTTTACCGTTTTATTAATACTATTTTCA